>NC_136057.1:1944596383-1945212704 GCF_964261635.1 Lissotriton helveticus
CCACAATACATGCCCCTGTACCTCTCGCAAGCTCTGAAGTGGTCAGTTTTGCTTTTAGTAGGTTGAAATGTGGGAGTGCCTCCACATGCACCAGATGTGGAGTGATAGCATGACTATATCTGGAAAATTGGTTTTGAAGAAGTCCAAATTCCTTGCGGAATTCAGTGAAGGATTTCAAGGCATCATTAGTCATCTTTTTTCTTATTTTAACAACTACAAAATAGTCTAGAAACCATGTTGCATAAACTTTAAAACGGTGCAAGGATAAGGACAAACCACTTTACATTATTTTTGCTACTTATGGGATAATTAATGGCATTCTTTCTAAACTTTGGCACTAGGGCATAGCATGGAGGAAACTCATTTCATATTATTCCTACTGTGCTTACTTAAAATGAAATGGTATTAATACATTTATTCCCAATTTTCAAATGCAAAAGATGGGTGCCACCATGTTTGAAGACGAGCCAGTTAGCATATATTTTTTCAATATTTATTATGGTTGAGCTTAATTGTATATGGTTAGATATACTTCCTCAATCTATTTCCTCAATTTTTTTACCCAATACAAAATTTCTGTAATATGTACTGGAGCAAACTTGCATTCTGTAAGCAGTGCAAAATAAATTTGCCCAATTTTTGCATTATGGCAAAGATTCGGTAAAATGGCTCCGTTATATCGTTTTTGAAAACAATTTGAGGAAATACGGTGGTAGGTGCTGGTGCGTTCTTAGACATCACAACAAAGGTGGTGCAAAACCTTCCCCTGCTCTACAAGGCAAAGATTGTGGATCAGAGGTTGCTGTGGACCGTGGTGTCAAAGGTAGGAGGTCTGCCAGGAGTAGTTTCTGTGGAGCTCTGTAGTGTCCTGCTGGACACATCATGCAGCATCCCCTCCTTAGGCAGTGCTAACACCCCCCTCACCCATGCACCACAGGTCTCACCAGTCAGGTGACCCTGCTAATAAAAGGGGCGAGTGCATGTGCCGTGCGGCAGCTGTGCACCATGTAAGCATTGTCGTGTTGTCCGTTATCTTAGCCTACAGGCCATAACTTTACAAGCACCTTAGGAAGGGGGTCTATAGCCTGTCGTAGGTGCTGGTGTCATCAGGAGACAATATAGATTTAGATTTGGATGTGATACCAGGTGAAGCCTTTGAGGCCTTCTTGTTGTTTTGAAAAAGCGAGGAAGTCTGCTTGGGAAGAATGTTATTTAAAGTCCAAGATCTGGTGGAGGGGTCCGCTTGGAAAATGGCTTTGGGCCTTTACAGGGTGAAGTGCTCTGCAGAGAACAAAATGTGTTGGGTGAAGAATGAGGCAAGCTTCTTTACTTCACACGTGGAGACATTTGCTTGTAGGGGTTCTCATTTGGTGGGGGGAATACCCACAAATTTGGAGTTATTTCAGGGTCCTGGTTGAACGGCATTAACAAAGGCCACAGGTAGCAACATCTTGAAGTGAAGAAGTGCACGTGTTGGAGCCAGCATGGCTGGTCTGCAGCCACCACAAAGACACTAGCTCACCAGATCCCACGGGGCCCCCTTCTGCTCTTTAGAATCCCTTGTGCACCAAATTAAAATCACTTTTTTCTGATTCAAACAAGGCCTTAGTACACTCTGGATCTAATAATACTTGCTATCAGTAATCCATATTTTTACTTTTTTATACCTCACTTGTGATTGCTTTTGTGCGCATTTAACATCTTTTTGTTTAGCTTCTAAATGCTTTTTCTGTTTATGTATGTCTGTTTTTGTATTTCTAGACTGCGAAACTAGCTGGCTGGCAACGGAGCACTGTATGGGGAAAGCTCCAGTCGGGATACATGTGGGAAAGAGGACACGGGGAGGAGTAGAGGACAGGGAGAGGGACAGTGGAGGGGCAGATCTAGCGTCAGCCTGTCTGAGGCAGTGCCCCTCGAAGAGGTGAGTTTAAATAGGTGTTAAATGGGGTTAAAGAGATGAATACATAATCTATTAATGCTCTTTTTTGCTGTTTTTTAAATGTGGTTCAAACTTGGCCCAAGGTCAGAGGGTGGTTAACATGACAATCAGATTGCTTTACAGTTTGAGCTGATGTCGGGATTCAACCCGGATTCTAGAGGGAGCAGCTTTGAGGAATCATGACACATTGGCTCCCCTTGCATCAAGGGTATGGGTCTATAATTTAGACGTGACTTTCAAAGGTCCGATTGTAATTAAGAGTGGCATTCAGTGATTATGAGAGGCACTTTCCCACGAACAGTATGTCACTCACACTTCGTAGTAGCATGGCACAGCCTCGGCCAGACACCTATTGCTATGCAGGGCGGCAGAACAGAGATGCCCCGCCTTAGCCAGCCTGCGCCTCCCTGGCTTGATCAAAACATGATCAATTGGCAGAGTCTGTCCAGGCTTTCTGCCAAGTGGGACCCGAGGCAGACTACAGGATGTGAGAGGGGCCCTAGCTGGGATCTTCTCCCTGTACAGATTCTCCAAGTAGGACCCTCTTTTACTGCAGTTTAGAATGACCCATATTTTGGCATGTATTTAGAAGCTTCGTTTTGCGGCTGGACATCCACGTTTGATACTATGGTTTGAGCAGAGGGCGCTATTTACATTAATTATGGGGGGGGGGGGGGATTTGTGTTTCGGTCTTCTATTCTAAATCTCTTAAATTCGTTTGGTTTGAATATGAGTTTCTGACAGCAGGAGATTTCCAGGTCATACTATATTATGAATACTATACCTTCCGTTGTACACTAGCGCCATCTTGTGGCCCTTGAAAAACAGTATTCCACTTTTATGCGTCCATCCCAGCAAAGTAAGAAAGTGGAACTACACAGTTGTATCGAACTTCAGGACATGGTTCTATTGCGTTACAATCTCAGGCATAGCGGTAATGCGGGAAAACTACAGGAAATGCGTTATTCTAACGTGAGAAGCGTTGCACTTGGCAGGGCTGCCCCTCCGCGGCTCCCATCTAGAGATCCTTCATTAAGTATATAATCAGAGATAAGAGCTGGCTATTCAACCATCGCAGTTGCCTGTCCCGTAGGATAAGTCCCGGGCAGCTAGGTAATTTCGTAGGCCAGTGTAACCAGAGCTCAGTATTTGCGAACAGGTACCAATTTAGGGATTGTCAATCATGATTTAATTAAATGGCCTTTTAGTCACTTGTGTCTTCCTCTATTAGTTCACCCAGGGCTTGTGCCATTGTACCCAAGAGAGTAAATCCTCTGTCAACTTGTCATCCCGTCTTGTCCGCCACACGTGGGCCTCTAGTGCACTCGCCCATTCTAGTAAGGTCAATTCTCTAAGCTCTTGGTGTAGGGGGTCTGGCACTCAACCATCCTATTGCAATATGTCTCTTGGCCATCACAAGGCGTAGTATCGCAAACCGCCTGCTTACTTTCTTTTTAGGATTCTCTGGCACAACAGACATTATTTCTGGTGTTCACCCGTGTTGCTGAAGTAAATACTACTAAGCATACCATCTGTGTTAATTTCTTGATGATACCATAGCTTATACATAGCTTATACACTGGTTCAAAAGGCTTGTGTCCCATTTTCAAATCACAAGCAGGAGCTGGTGTCCTACTTATCGCTTTGTTCAAACAAAGGCCCACTGGGTTGTTATTCTTCCTGTATACGGTGAAATCAGATGACATCTTTTTGTGTCTTTTTTACAGTGTCTAAGGGCTGATTTTCAGAAGCCATAGTTTCAGTTTACTGAAAAGCCTAAAATCCTCTTTTTCCAAGTAAATATGTTTAGTACCCTACGACTGGATCTGTAAACTAGCCGGAATAACGTTTTTCAGCATTATTAGGCATCAGATTCAAATGCTGTATATAGACTGCCGTCAAGTGGCTAGGTTTGATTTAGTTTACAAGATTTTTTATTACAGCTCAATTGGCAATGTTTCAAATAGGCGTTTGCTATAGCCCCTTATCTTCGTCTTGCAGGTTCAGTTTTTTCTCCCCTTGTGGCATGTTTTCCGTATTTCTGTTCCTGTGTCTTTTCACTTTATGTGTTTTCTTTCTCATGCTCTGGGTACATTTTTAATTCGTAAAAATAATTGCCAGTCCCCAAGAAAGTCCTTTTTAGCAGTGTAAATAAAGGAAACATAATATTATAATAACTCATTGTCATTATCATTTTCTGTTTACCCGCTTCGGCAGCTCTGCTGGTGGGGGCGACTGCTCTGCTCTCAGAGCAGGGCAGGGGAGGAGTGATTTGCCCACTCCAAGTTCACATTAATGCTTGGCTGGCCGTCTCGGGCCGGCCAAATAGTCATGCTCACTTTGCATGTTTTCCATCCAGGCTGCATTACAGCCTGGGTGGAGAACATGCCCAGGCCCAGAGTACCTGGCTGAGCACCGAATGATGGCACTAAGACAGCGTTGTGATTGGGTATAGGGAGCCTGGGAGCCAGGTGCTTCTTGCTTTTGTGTTCTGGCCTGAAGAGACAACGGAGGAGAGACGAGGAGGGATCCTGCAATCAGGCACGTTCCCCCCCCACACCGATCGATGCCGGCTGCTGCTACACCTACCAACACAAAAGAAAGACTAAGTGGCCACACCAAACAAGTCCATTAAAAAGACTACATATACAAATTCCCAGCATTTTAGGTCCTATGCACTTCTTTTTATTTCATAAAATTTGGAGTAGCCCAAAAAGGAGAGCAAAGTTTGCAAACTGTCCACTTTGCTTTGCATTCTGGGACTTGTCCTGTATTTATAATGTTACAAGGCCACTAGTGCAAAAAGAACAATTGATGGACAGAATGCAGAACAATGTAATATATTCTCCTCAGTACAGAGATCTGGGCCTAAATCCATAGTTTTCTTGCTCTCCATGCCATTACAGTTTGGACCCAGCCATATGCAAATCAGTGTTGACCCTGCGCCCAATCGGAACAGTCCAGCCCGAACTGCCAGGCCTGGTCCTCCCTGGACTTGCAAAAAGCATCCTAGGACCGGTATCAGGCTTTTAGCCCTCATCAGCCAGGATAGCTTGACTCCAGAGCATGGAGAGCACGGGTCCCACGTCTGGGCATATTCGTCCCACTAGGGGTGGCAAATGCAAAAATAACAATTGATGGACAGAATGCAGAACAATGTCATACATTCACCCCAGTACAGATATCTGGGCCTAAATCCATCGTTATTTTGCTCACCATGCCAGTCCAGTCCAGTTTGGACTCAGCCATATGCAAATCAGTCTTGACCCTGCACCTAATGGGAACATTCTAGCCCGAACTGCCAGGCCAGGTCCTCCCTGGACTGGAAACAAGCATCCTAGGACCGGTTTCGTGCTTTCAGCCCTCATTAGCCAGGATAGCTTGACTCCAGTGGCATGGAGAGCACAGGACCCACGCCTGGGCATACCCGTCCCACTCAGGGTGACAAATGCAAAAAGAACAATTGATGGGCAGAATGCAGAACAATGTAATACATTCACCCCAGTACAGAGATCTGGGCCTAAATCCATTGTTTGTTTGTGTCATGGTTACGGGCTGCTAGCGTGACCTCCGCACGCATACATAGCGTCACTGCCGATGCCCGAGGGGAAATCGGGTTAGCAGTCTATGCCTCGGAACTGAAAGCTGACGTCACCATGCCTTATCACTTCCGGGCAGACGCGCTTAGCAGACGGGTTTTCCAGCTGCCTCGGTGCTTTTGATTTAACGCTGATGCCATCGGTGAAGACACGCCGAGTCTGAGACCGTCCTCCATCAGGCATCATGATTTAAGAAGCAGTTCCTTTAACTGGTGCCGGTTTTGACTCCCTAGCTGGAGCGCTGTACTCCAGAAATCTGCTACCTGGCAAGTGCTGTTGTCCATGTAAGCTGTGCTTAAGAGACTGCCTTCACGTGCAGGCATTTTCCTTGTCAATGCTGTTATTTCATGCCACCTATGCACAGGAGTGTGTTAGGTGGGCTACTGTGCAGTTCTTCTTTATTATTTGGGCAGGAGCTCTGGTTTTTCATTTTGGTTCTCACATGCAGGAGCAATTCCCCGTGTCGATTAAGTGCACTGAAGTACGCATTGTTTCCTGATACTGGCACAGGAGTGCTGGTTGGCTGTTTGCCACTGATGACTTCATGGGTCTCACGTAAGAGGTAATCATATAGTTAATAGGGTTTGACTGTCCTTAGACCAGTAGGGAGTTTTGGGATGCATTGAAGTAATAGTTATTCCCTTATTATCTATTGCAGACCTAGTGTCAAGAAAGACTCCAGAGACGTAGTGAGAACCTCAGATTTGTTACTAGAAGACCTTACTTCTCCTTGCCTAGCTTCTACCCCCGGTACCCCCTCTATCCTGGTCAGTATCCACACATCTAGTTATCCACACATCTACTAGGTTAAGGTGGGAGACGGTGGAGGTGGTTCATGTCACCTCTGCAGGATCGCCCCACAAGTAGAAGGTAAGACTTGTGGGACTCTGACATTTTGCTCACCATGCCATTCCAGTTTGGACCCAGCCATATGCAAATCAGTCTTGACCCTGTGCCCACTGGGAACAGTCCAGCCCGAACTGCCAGGCCAGGTCCTCCCTGGACTGGAAACAAGCATCTTAGGACCGGTTTTGGGCTTACAGCCCTCATCAGCCAGGATAGCTAGACTCCAGTGGCATGGAGAGCACTGGACCCACGTCTGGGCATACCCGTCCCACTCGGGGTGACAAATGCAAAAAGAACAATTGATGGGCAGAATGCAGAACAATGTCATACATTCACCCCAGTACAGAGATCTGGGCCTAAATCTATCTTTTTTTGCTCACCATGCCATTCCAGTTTGGACCCAGCCATATGCAAATCAGTCTTGACCCTGCGCCCACTGGGAACAGTCTAGCCTGAACTGCCAGGCCAGGTCCTCCCTGGACTGGAAGCAAGCATCCTAGGACCGGTTTCGGGCTTTTAGCCCTCATCAGCCAGGATAGCTTGACTCCAGTGCCATGGAGAACACGTGACTGTGACTGGGGGTGTCTGAAACGTTTCAGTGCTCCGTCCGTCATCTCCTTGTGTTTACAAGACTACTAGCCACAGAAGGCAAAACATGAACAAAGAATGCATGAGCCTACCTGTGTATTTCCACTGGAATACAAACAATACATTCAAGGCCCCCCTTTATGCAAACTTCGAAAAACTAGATGAAATGTCTCCCTCTTCCATGTACTGTAATGAGACCCAGGACATGCCTGGCCTTGGCTGATGATGTCATATGACACTGATTCACCCTAATCAAAAACCTGCTGTGCTGCATGAATGAGGCGAGGAATTCAACTTGCCCCTGGTGAGAAGAGGGCTGATGAAAACGTGAGGATACACAAAGCCGTGCTTAATTTGAGCCAGAGGTTTCCGTTGCTCAGCACTGGCATTTGTCAGCACCGGCACGGCACTAGTGACAGTCCACCACATGGTGGCACTGTCCTTTTACATTTGAGATGAACGCAAGTGTGTTTAAAAGTAGTCAAAACACACAAAAATAGTCAGAATTGTATCACCTGTAGGACTGCAATGGTTATTTTTTGTGTTGGTACTGTAAATGGCTGTGCTGCCAGGGTCAATGGGTAGTGCAGGCTGACTTGGCCTCCCGAGAAGTGCCCTGGCACGTACTTTTTTTTTTTTACAAATTAAGCCCCGACACAAACCTGTGATTAAAGTGCACTTTCACCCGGCCCTTTCTCAAAAGCTGGGACATGTACTAATTTACACTAAGTGTGGGATGTTGGAGCAATCTATAAAAACCTGTAACTATCTAGGCATATCAGGGATGTCTGGTCAACCTATAATCATCAGCACTGCGCTGAGAATACGTTTTTCTTGAACGACATCTGCGCATGTGTACTCTTGTTCACATTTAAACGGCTGAAACTCTGAAGAAAATAAATCGATATAAGTTGTTTATAGGTTGCAATCATTGCTTCCCACTAACCACCAAGTATTACATTTTCTGAGCAGGCCACGTGACCGGACAAAATCAAGCGTTGTGGAAAAATGAAGCCTAAAACCATAATATTTTTTAAACAAGCTGACGGGTTCTCTACACTAGTGGTTCTTCACCTTTTGACTTCATTGGACCCACACTTGATCATTACTGGAACCCTATGCCCCCCCCCACTGAAGTATTATTGAAATCCAGGGACCTCATCTAAATCATTACTGGAAGCCGGGGTTCCCCAGTGGTGTTCACTATTGTAGTCCTGAGGAAGACTCGCTGCAATGTTATATTATTAACACGTAAACATAGGGTCGAAACGTCAACGGTATTGAGTAATGTCCTGCATCATTTATCCTAACTAAGAAAACAAGGCTAAAGGATAGTGATAAATTCGGAGTTTGGACATCAGACACTAAGGACCTAATTTGGATGTCCGTCATCCTTGGTTTGAAATCCGACCGCCGTATTATGATTACGGTGGTCGGAATTCAAACCGGCCGGTCAACCCGGCTGGCTTCTGACACACTCAAAGAGCCAGTCGGCCAGTCGGAAACCGCCACATAATTCCTCATGTACAGCGTTTCCTCCATAGGGATTATGATGTTAGTTTCCGACAGGCTTTCCATGTCGGGTTTTCCAACATGGAAAGCCTTGCAGAAAGTGACTTTGGGGACCCCTAGCAGGGCCCCCTTTCCTCCAGGGCCTCCGGTTGTGCGCCGTGGGGCAGAGGTGCCTGCCTCACCATGAAGGGATTTACACAAACTCCCATTTCTCTATGGGTGCTTGTGCTGCGGGTGGAAACTGCCCGCAGCACAAGTTCCCATAGAGATATGGGAGTTTGCGACCTCACAATGTGTGGTAACATCAAAATACGGTGTGCGGAACCACTGACCTACGGTCAGTCGGTTCCCACACTGAAACAGGGTTGAGCAGACCGACATCGTAATAGGGTCCTAAACGTTTTCATTGTCTCATTTATTGTGTGTATGTACACTGGGATCATCTATATTCTCACTATGCAAATGTCATTTAATATCAGGTTTGTGATATATGTATTATGGGCAGAGTTTCAAAAAGTAAAGTAATTAAAAAAAGCGAAATAATCAAAATTGGTGTATAGGATACACATTTTTGGTATATGACAATGAATATATCTTAACAGAATTGTTTTTTGGGCCATGTGTGGTTTTGAGGTTGATCTTTATGATTTTCTGTTTTGATTCATCCCTGTATAATAGGCATTGCATCCAGGTGATTTGAAATAGAGGTCTCTATTTAGCAAGAGATTCTCCTTCCCTAAGGGATCCTTTTGTGACCCATCTATACTGTTGTTGATTGTTCAACATTACGCCATTCTTCTGTAAGAATTGTATGACCCCACAGAACTCTCTGTAGTTAATATATTTAAAAGAGGTGAGGCATTGCAGTAATTAGTAGTATATTACTTAGCTTTCCTCAACTCCCTCATCAGTTCCCCCCTTTTCATTGTTTCAAGAATTTATTTTACAGCCAGGAACCTGGCCCAAGGGCTTTGGAGCACTTTACACCAGACCCACACTACGTTACTCATTTTCTTTAAAAATAATTTTAGGCAGAGGGAGATTATGTGATTAGCCCAGCATCACCGTTGAGCAGAGGCCGGGATCTAAACCTGATTCCCCCATGTTCCAAAGTCTGCAACACCAAGCCACTAGGCCATATGTTTCCCCTTTTCTGGGTATGCACAGTCATGCACAGAGACACAAGAGGATAGAGACACACGCGCAAAGGACACACCCATTTTAGCATTCACAAGCACTCACCCAAAGAACCCAAAGAGCCTTCTCATTTACCTCCCATGACTCTTCACTGCTCTGATGCAGGCAGAGGCAGCAGGTGGTGTTAGGAGGTAGCTGCAGACGTCCTTTGAGTATCCACCATCATCTAATGTGTGCAGTATCCTCTGATACATACAGCAGCAGTAGGTGGCATGAGGAGGGCGCAACATGCTCATTTCAGAGCAGCCATGCAGTGCCGAGCCTCAACAGGGTTCTGAAGACACTGCTGCTTTTTACAGCCCTCTGGCCCCTAAACCCTACCACGGCCCAGTACCAACATAGGGCTGGCTGAGTGCTCAAAGGAGAAGCAGGTAGTGGACAGGCCATGGAAAGCAGTTACGGTAAGGAGTGGGCAGAGAAGGATAGCAGGAGTGTGTGCAAAAGAGGGTACAAGAAGCAATGGCTGTCTGGGGCATTGACTCCCAGGTATGGCCTCCTCTTCTCATTGGCTAACCCTTGGAAATATCCTCCAACAAATTCTACAAAGTGTCTCCTAGTAAGGGATTTCTTCCATGTGCTTTCAATAAATCTCTGGTGAAAGGAACACACGTTTAAAGTTTTAAAAAAGTACCTGGTTGTAGCATTGTGCTAATTCTACAATTACAGTTCAGGCCAACTTGGGAATGTGTAGACTTTTTTTCAATAGTTTCCTGAATTAATGTTTCATTTGGAACAGTGATACTCAAAGTAAGGCCCGGGAGCCCCTTGTGGCCCACCTGACATTTATTTGCAGTCCTCTGGTCAACAGCAGCACTGGGCTGGTGTTTCCTCGACTCAGCACTAACATTAATAAATATATTAACTAAATGGCAAGTATTTATTTACAGATTAGCTGAAGTTAAAGAAAGTAAGTAACTTAGGTGTCCTACACCATTACTTTGGGAATACCTTTATTTTTTTTAAACATATTGCATGTAAAAATATGATGTCTCTACAAAATTTGAAAAGTATTTCATTACCATGCAGAAGCATTTTACCCTGGGTCATCAGATTCTATCAGTGGTTTGAGAAGCACTTTTTTTAAAGTAATAGTTTACAAACATGTGTCCGAGTGCTCCTGTGACTCGGACTCAGGGGGAGATCCAAGGGTCTCCCCAACACAGGCATGTACGGTGCAGATGGCACCGACGTGTACCCACTGTAGGGGGCGCCCTTGTGCAAGACGTACCCAATCAGTCAATGAGAGCTCATGTACGCGTCGTAGGGAGAAATGAAAACATTTCTCCTTTTAACACCTGCTTTTCAGTGGCGTTAAATTTAGGCACTAAACCCAGTCTACTAATGTTAGTAGATGGGTTTTGCATCAAAAAGCATAGGTGGTTACATGGGAATGCCCATGTACCACCCATGCAATGCCCCTTGATGCAAATGGGTTCTCATCGAGCCACTTAGCCATAACCTTAGGTCTGCTAAGGTCCCAGAAGAGTGGAAGGGTAAACAACCTTTACAACGCAACTTTTACATCGCAGAGCCTCTACAACGCAACCATTACAACGCAAACTATTACAACGCATTGCTCTGGGGGGCGCTCTAGGATAGGGAATAGGTTAATTTACTATCCAATAACCTTCCCTAGTGTCCACGGGGACTGGAGTTGGAATAGTAAATTAAACTATTCACTATCCAGCACCCCAAAGCACTATGCGTTGTAATGGACTGCGTTGTAATACTTGCGTTGTAAAGGCATGCGATGTAAAAGCATGCGTTGTAATGTCATACATCCGAGTGGAAGAAATTATAAAGTTCCACTTTGGCAATGCAGACCTCTAAAACTGCTCAGGCCTTTGAGTTATAAATCCAGCACCCCATAAACGTTTATTGTGTTTTTCTTTCATGTAGTGTAGAATTTGGCTGTCAGAAGCAGTAAGTAGTAACCACTGGAGTGAAGAAGACTGAGGCAGGTGCCAGCTAAGTGTTTACAGCTTTTCAGAATTTAAGGTGGGGAGAGAGTCCTTATGAGGATGACGAAGGGGTTCGAATTTCGTAGTCTGTAAACAGAAAGTCGTAAAACATGGTCTCTGTCAGCCACTTGGCCCAGTTGTAACATACACCAAAAAAGTAATTTAAATCGTTCCTTTTTAGTGCAGGAAATTACTGTTATTGACAGTGATTCTGAGGCCTCCTTCTTCTCTGGTTTTTAGTCGGAATTCCTCCTAAATTTTCGACTGCACCTGAACAAGGCTGTAAATCATAACACTCTACCAGCCCACGTTGTACAGCGCTGTTTGATGCCACAGATAATAAGTCTCCTTATACATCCAGCTGGGCCCTCAATGGCGAGCTATAAGGGAACCACAGTAAACTTTTCCAATCTAACCACCAGATGGCAGACGATACACAGTATATGGATTTCTAATTTGAAAGTGCTGCAAAAATGTTCTGCTAGCTACTAGTACACGCATTTGACAAAAAATGGATTTAAGCACTTAGACAAATATAGCATAATACTATCAATGTTAAACGCTGAAAAAAGTATTAATAAACAGGCCAAATTCTCAAAAGTATACCTTTCACGTTAATTATTGTGTTGCATTTCATTGGTATTTTTATACCTTTCTTTCTGTACCCCTTGAGAGGCCTAAAGTATAGAGCAAGCTTCTCCAACAAGTAGTTCATGAGTTACTGGTAGAACTACAGCTACTTGCAAATCGCTCTCCTGTTTTGAGACCCGCCCAGTAAATGTAGAGCTTGTTTGGTTGAATTAATATATGTGTACCAAACGTGAGAGAGAATTCAAGAACTAGAATTCTTGTATATTTCAGCACTCGTAAGTATAGAAACAAGCATTTGCAATGCAATAGGTCTTGCATTTACAGGAGTTTGAGCTACTGACACTGAAAATAAAAATCAATCAATCAATCAGCGAATTTGTATAGCGCGCTACTCACCCGCTAGGGTCTTAAGGCGCTGCTCGAACAGCCAGGTCTTGAGTTGTTTCCTGAAGGAGAGATGGTCCTGGGTCCGCCATAGGTGGGTGGGGAGGGAGTTCCATGTCTTGGCCAGCAGGTAGGAGAAGGATCTTCCTCAGGCGGTTGTTCTGCGAATTCGTGGGACGGTGGCGAGGGCGAGGCTGGCGGAACGGAGCTGGCGGGTGGGTGTGTAGAATGTCAAGCGGCTGTTGAGGTATTTGGGGCCCATGTCGTAGAGAGCCTTGTGTGCGTGGGTGAGGAGTCTGAACGTGATCCTCTTGCTGACGGGGAGCCAGTGCAGGTCTCTCAGATGGGCAGAGATGTGGCTGTGACGGGGATGTCCAGGATGAGTCGTGCCGAAGCGTTCTGTATCCGTTGGAGTCTTTTCTGGAGTTTAGATAATTATACCAGTGCACATCCCTACTAGTTACTTTTATCCAATTGAGTTTCAATTCAAACCACTTCATAAGTTCAATTTTCTTCAAGTCCACACAATTATTCAGATAGCACAAAGTCCATTAGTTCTTAAAGTTCTTATTTATTGATTGCTCTCTTGCCACATCGTCACAGCCGACGCGCGTTTCGCCCTCCGCGGGCTTTTTCAAGGCAAAGCAAAATAGTATGGTGAGTGGCGTATTTTCATATGAATCAATAAAAACGTCAAATCCTTAATCATTGGTCCTTAAAGCCTTAGAATAGTGGATGCGAAAATTGTTCCATAAATTTCTTGTATCTCTAAATCCATTTGTCACTCAGTGGTATTTAATTTAATATAGGATTATGGGAGCCATGATAAGTTCCATCGCCATGCAAGACGAACGCGGAAGAGAGACGCCTTGCGTATACGTGACCGGTTTCGCTATGGCGATGGAACTTATTCTATGGCTTTAAGGACCAATGATTAAGGATTTGACGTTTTTATTGATTCATATGAAAATACGCCACTCACCATACTATTTTGCTTTGCCTTGAAAAAGCCAGCGGAGGGCGAAACGCGCGTCGGCTGTGACGATGTGGCAAGAGAGCAATCAATAAATAAGAACTTTAAGAACTAATGGACTTTGTGCTATCTGAATAATTGTGTGGACTTGAAGAAAATTGAACTTATGAAGTGGTTTGAATTGAAACTCAATTGGATAAAAGTAACTAGTAGGGATGTGCACTGGTATAATTATCTCTCTTTATGGTTCATGAAATTCTACTACACCTTCTGTGGGTAGATTATCATGGCTGAAATTGCTTAAGGGTGAATAAGCATCTTATCAGTTGGGCACTCCCAAAGTGAGTATTCTCGTGTTACTGGATAAATCAATACTATGGGAAAAATGCAATATTGATGTGCTGATCATAGTGGCAAATTCACCTTGTTTCTTTTTTTGTGTCTTTTCTGGAGTTTGGCTGTGGTGCCAGCGTAGAGGATGTTCCTGTAGTCCAGTCGGCTGGTGACGAGGGCCTGGGTGACCGTCTTCCTGGTTTCATCCATTCTGCGATGTCTTTCATTCCTTCCTGGAGGCTGGCTCTGGCGGTGGTGGGGTCGTTAGTAAGGGAGAGGATCAGCTGGGTGTCGTCAGCGTAGGAGATGATGTTAAGGTTGTGTTGGCGTGCGATGGCTGCGAGGGGGCTCATGTAGACGTTGAAGAGGGTGCGGCTGAGCGAGGAACCTTGCGGGGCGCCGCAGATGACTTCGGTGGCCGTGGATCGGAACCGGGGGAGGCAGACTCTCTGGGTTCTTCCGGAGAGGAACGAGATGATCCACTCCAGGGCAGTTCCTTGGATTCCGGTGTTGCTGAGGCGCTGTATTAGGGTGCGGTGGCATACGGTATCGAAGGCTGCTGAGAGGTCCAGGAGGATGAGGGCAGCTGTTTCCCCGTTGTCGAGCAGGGACCTGATGTCGTCGGTGGCTGCGATGAGGGCGGTCTCGGTGCTGTGTTTTTGCTCGGAAACCGGACTGTGAGGGGTCGAGGGATCCGTTTGTCTCGAGGAAGGTGGAGAGTTGTTTGTTGACGGTCTTCTCGATGACTTTGGCAGGAAAAGGGAGGAGCGAGATGGGGCGGACGTTCTTGGGGTCCGTGGGGTCCGCGGTGGGTTTCTTCAGGAGGGCGCTGAGCTCAGCATGTTTCCAGCTCTCCGGGAAGGTGGCGGATGCGAAGGAGCTGTTAATGATGTCCCGGAGTTGGGGTGCAATGATCGAGTCGGCTTTGTTGAAGATGTGGTGTAGACAGGGGTCGGTCGGGGAGCCGGAGTGGATGGTGTTCATCGTGCGGGTGGTGTCTTCGGTGCTGATCGGGGTCCAGGTGCAGAGGGTGGTGGTGGGGGGCGCTCGTTCGGTGGTTGGGTGCGTGGTTTGTGCGCCAAAGCTGTTGTGGATGTCGGCGATCTTGCGGTGAAAGAACGAGGCGAGTGAGTCGCAGAGGTCTTACGAGGGTGTGATGTCGTTGTTGCAGGCGCTGGGGTTGGAGAGCTCTTTAACGATGCAGAAGAGTTCCTTGCTGTTGTGGGTGTTGTTGTCCAGTCGTTCTTTGAATGTTGTCCTTTTGGTGGTGCGGATCAGCTGGTGGTGTTTTCGGATGGCGTTCTTGAGGGCTGTCCTGTTTTCTGTTGTCTGGTCGTGGCGCCAGGCTTTCTCGAGGGTGCGGCAGGTCTTCTTGGAGTTTTTGAGGTTGTTGGTGAACAACGAGGTTTTCTTGCTGCGAGGTCTGCTGGGAGGGTTCTTCAATGGTGCGAGTTCATCGGCGCAGTTGGTGAGCCACTGAGTGAGACTGCAGGCTGCTTCGTTGGGGTCCCTCGAGTTGGTGGGAGGGTACTGGCTGAGGGAGGCGGAGAGTTGATCGGTGGTGATCTTGGTCCAGCTTCTGCGGGGTACCTGTTGCGGGTGGTGGTGGGTCGTGGTTCTCCTGAAGTTGAAGTGGACGCAGCTGTGATCTGTCCAGTGAAGTCTGGGGAGTGGCTGAAGGAGATGTGCTTGCTGGAGGAGAAGATGGGGTCTAGCGTGTGGCCGGCGTAGTGGGTGGGGGTGTCCACCAGTTGCTTGAGGCCGAGGTTGGCGAGGTTGTCCAACAGGGTGGTGGTGTTGCTGTCATTGTTGTTATCCAGGTGGAAATTGAGGTCCCCTAGGAGGATGTAGTCTGAGGAGGTTAGGACGTGCTGGCTGACGAAGTCTGCGATGGCTTCGCTGAATTGTGTGCGTGGTCCCGGTGGTCTGTAGATGAGAGTGCCTCTGAGGGTGGTCTTGGGGTTGGTGTGTATCTGGAAGTGAAGGTGCTCGGCGGCGGTGAGGGTGTCGTCGGAGTTGGTCGTGATTCGGATGGTGTTTTTGTGGACGATGGCGATGCCTCCGCCGGTCTGGTTGACGCGGTCCTTCCGGGTGATCTTGTAGCCATCCGGGATGGCTATGGCGATGTCGGGGGCTGAGGAGGCATTCATCCAGGTTTCCTTGAGGAAGGCGACGTCCGTTACTGTTGTGTCGAGGAGGTTCCAGAGTTTGACGGCGTGCCTGTGGACGGAGCGGGTGTTGAGCAGGATGCACTTGAGGTGGTTGTTGCTGGTGCTATGCTTGGCGGGTGCCGGGCAGGGTCGGAGGCAGGTGAATTTGCAGCTTTGGCAGGTGAAGGGTCCGTGGGTCAGTTTCGGGGTGGCTCGGTAGCAGGCGGGGTTCCGGCCGGTGTTGAGTGCCTGGAGGGTGGCAGCGTCGTAAGTTCGTCGGGTGGGTAGTTCGTTGTGAGGGCCAGGGGTCCTGGCGCTGGGCGCGGTCCAGGCACGGACGGGCGCAGACGGGCTTGCCTGCGCGGCCGCCGGGTGGGCTCCATATGAGGCAAAGTGGGAGGGAGGAGCAGCTGGGAGCGGGGCGGCCAATGGGCGGTGGGTACAGGAAGAAAAGGGGGCGGGACCGCGAGGGAGCAGCGGCGGGAAGCGGGGACCGGGGGGGGCACACCAGAGGGAAGGGGTACAACAACTACGAGGAAAAAACTGAAATACCTAAAAAACAGACAAAAATGCACAGATTAGGTTACAAGTGTGGTCAACAGCAGAGAAAAGGAGAAGGTAGCGGCAGGGGGACACACCAGAGGGCAGGGATACAATAACTATGAGGAAAACAGAAATACCTAAAAAACAGACCAAAATGCACAAATTAGGTCACAAGTGTGGGCAACAGCGGAGAAAAAGGAGAAAGTAGCGGCAGGGGGACACCGAGGCCAGGGGCGAACTTGTGGCGCCGGGGGCAGTGACGTGCTCACAGCTGAGGAGCCGTGCGGCGTGGGGGGTGTCCTGGGGTCAGGTCACACTCACCTGCGCTGCGTGGCCTCCATATGAGGCCAAGTGGGAGGGAGGAGCAGCTGGGAGGCGGGAGCGGGGCGGCCAATGGGCGGTGGGTACAGAAAGAAAAGGGGGCGGGGCCGCGAGGGAGCAGCGGCGGGAAGCAGGGAGCGGGGGGGCACACCAGAGGGCAGGGGTACAACAACTACGAGGAAAAAACAGAAATACCTAAAAAAACAGACAAAAATGCACAGATTAGGTTACAAGTGTGGGCAACAGCGGAGAAAAGGAGAAGGTAGCGGCAGAGGGACACACCAGAGGGCAGGGATACAATAACTACGAGGAAAACAGAAATACCTAAAAAACAGACAAAAATGCACAAATTAGGTCACAAGTGTGGGCAACAGCGGAGAAAAAGGAGAAAGTAGCGGCGGGGGGACACCGAGGCCAGGGGCGAACCTGTGGCGCCGGGGGCAGTGACGCGCTCAAGCTGAGGGGATGTGCGGCGTGGGGGGGCCTGGGGTCAGGTCACACTCACCAGCGCCGCGCGGCCTCCATATGAGGCCAAGTGGGAGGGAGGAGCAGCTGGGAGGCGGGACCGGGGCGGCCAATGGGCAGTGGGTACAGAAAGAAAAGGGGGCGGGGCCGCGAGGGAGCAGCGGCGGGGAGTGGGGGGGGGGCACACCAGAGGGCAGGGGTACAACAACTACGAGCGGCGTGGGGGGTGTCCTGGGGTCATGGCTTTTACTTTTGTTTTTAAAACATAAATAAAAGGCATTGTCATTTACAATGCCAATAGCTTAAACTTGCGTAAATGCGAGACCTATTGCATTGCAAATGCTTGTTTTAGTCTGTAGTGTCAGGACATGGCCATTTTTGACAAACTAAATACTGCATCGTCTCCCATATTCCACCACATAGTGCTGCAGGATGTAAAATGCGGTCTGTAAACAAGAGCTTCCACATCTCCTTTGTACATAGGGTATGTCTACTATTTGTTTGGGCATGTGCTCCAGGTCTGTACATTCACACATATATTTCATTAGGGACTCTGCACATAGCATAGATAGATTAATAATATAAACTGTACTGTAGCCAAGTATAACATTTTCATGAAATATTGTGTTTACAGCTGTACACAAACCGTGTGGTATATATTCAAGGAACAATCGAAGGGTCTGCTGCAGAAATATGTCTGCATCTGGCAAATCGCCACTTCAGACACGAACAGGACTGACTCAACCTTCCACCTTTCTCTGTTTGATAAAATGAGCTGGGGAATAGAATAGTACATATAATACTAACATTGCACACCACAAACATCCCTACCAGAACTGACACTGTGTGGTACATTAGTGAACGACGTTAGTTGAATATTTTGCCATATGTAGGCAATATGTCAGCGTGCTGATAAAGCAATGAAGTAAAAACATGTGTATCACCCGTCTGCAGTAACTTAAATAAAATAACAAAAAAAAAAGACTTTTCCTGGAACTTTCTGTCTTTGGAGTCGTGATGCGCGGGCTGTGGACATTTTCGATGTTAAATTTAACAAGCTCTTGCCATTGCGCAAAGGCAGCCGCTTGTTTATATTTGCATAGCGCTTTCATTTTAGCACGATGCAAAAATAAACATGTGGCCGCCCTTGCCAAAGGCGACTGAAAAACATAGTGCCTACTGACTAATGAAGGAGACCGTGAAACGCCGCAAGTAAATGATCCAGTACGGATGAGAGGTCCTAAAAGGAGACAGGGCGGTAACAAAGAACCCTCATTTTCATTCAGAAGCCAGCGTTTACCATAAACGATGACGTCAGCCAATAAAAAAGATGGACGGGGATTCAACTCCACTTCTGAAACCTACCCTACTACAATATGCCTCGCAGAGCGAGCAACGCATGCGCGCTGCAACGCTAGGTCTGCGAGACCTAAAAAGGGAACTTTCCCTAATATATTTAAAACTATTTGATATTCAGAATATTTGAGAAATGTATTACTAACATTATTATCTATGTGCCAAGGGTATTGCAGATAACACTGTTACATAATACCCATGTAGAGGCACTCCAAATTGACAACACCTTTTTAACATTACTGCTGGCAACCCTGGGACAACCACTCGTAGTAATCTTGCATAGGGCGGCCATTAATGTAACCATGCTTCTTATGGTCATCATCACAAGACTAATAATATCAGTAGCTTGGGATGATTTTCATTTAACAGAATACACTCTTAATACGGAAAAGTTTGGAGACTTGTGGCATAGAGCAACACCAGGGCTTTAAGTGGCCCCGGTCCTGGCAGTGCTCTGCACCGGCAGTTCTAAAAAGCAAGTGCTGAGTCATGTCTCAATTGTAGCCCTCAACCTTGGGTGAAAAAAAATATATTAACTCTGCAGCAGTCCCACTACTCAAAGGCTTTAATGTACCTTCAGAGAGACTCGTTTTAGTTCTTTCACAGTCTCATCATTTAAGAACTGAAGCATTTTCAATATTATATTCCACAAAGCCATAGTTGTTGCTTATTTAATTTATGCAACTAACAACCATTGACAAAGCCAATAGTCCTGGCTTGTAGTAGGTGTAATGTTACTTGTTGTATCATATATCTGAATGCAATGATGGAAACAGCAAAATACCAGCGGTACACTATGATAAGCCAAGATTTTTAGCTTAAGGGTTTTTAATCTACGCCCTTAATTACATCGGTCACGCCCCTTTGAGAGACCCCCCCCTAGTTTTTTATCCCACAAAGTCCTGAGTGACACTATGGTATCGCTCGAAAATATATAAATAGTACATATTTGGTGACATACGTTATATCATAGTACAAAGTTTGACTGTCTGGAATGTAGTAAACAATGGACTCACCCATCACCGTTGGTCATCAGCCCAGACAGGGAGCTGTGACTTGTAGACAGGACAGACGCCACGTTTTTGTTGACCTCCGTTACGCCAATGTCCTCGGTGTTCAAGGCCTCTTTCCTCCGCAGGAAGTCATTGACTTTGGCCCCAACCGCCTTGCCAAGGTTCTTGAGGTGCTGCGTGCTCCCCATCAGGAGGCCCACCCCGGAAGACTCTCCTGACATTGGGGTTCCTTGGGTCGCTGTTGCCAGGTGCGAAAGAGACCGGTTGTGGTGCAGCTTTGGCGTGAGTGTTGTATTTGAGTTCTCAAACATACTTTGGTCAACTGAAACACAGAACACAAGGGCTGTAGATGTCAACATATACAAAAAAGTTGTTGTTCAACATAAAATCACACGTAAGTTTAAAATATTCCTTCACTGCCAGTAGGCAATGGTGTGGAAGCAAGGATATTTAGTCCAGGAAACCTATATACAGGTATGAGATTTTTATTAAAACACCCAATAAAAGTCAGACATTTAGCTTATGAAGGAATAAAAATTAGCACCTGCAAAAATAAAACAGCAATGCATCCTGACAAACAGAGGTGACACCATTTTCAAAGGTTCCATAAATCTACACATACATTGAATTCAGTGGCTATGTATTTATAGTGCAAGGAAATGGTTAAAAAATGACTTTTGATAGAAACGTTTTGATTGAAATGTTTTAATCTAAAATGAACTATTGTAAAGTAGACACTAGAATCTTGAATGAAGTAACTGTTGAAATACCTCAGGAGCACATTGCTCAGAAGTGCCACACAGGAGAAGTAGGACCGAACCATGGGTTGGAAATAAAGGGAGGGGGTGAAGGAATGGTGGAAAAGAAGCAAGGGTAACATAAGCAAAGTTACAACATAAATCCTTTTCACATTTATCTGACAATATTTAACTTAAAATGTAGCTTAGCTTTCCTCAGCAATACTCCGACACTAGATAAATTATTATTCTAAATGGAATTCTAGGGAAATTAGGGCAAGGCACTGCCTCATAACCAGAGCCACGGGGATTATGAGGCTGCGGGTCTTTTAGCATAGTTATGGAATTGCTGTATTTGCCGCATAATCTATCATCTGCTGCATAATCTGCAGAATTCAACAAAAATATTTGTTTCTAGCTCTAACGGAACAAAAGTTACTACAAACGTGGCGACTTGTTCAGGTGTAGTGGTTGCAAAGGTTAACTGGTCAACTTTCAGCTGCTTACTTCTGTATTTGGTTGTTAAACCGGTAATAATGAGGTGAAGTCTTTGCCCAGACAGTATTAGGTCCAAAAGAATAAAAATAATGAACTAATACTATAAAAAAATATGAATGCTTGGATGAAAAGAACCTTCAAGAGTGAGATAAATCGCAGGAGTTGTCTGGTCGAGTGGCAGCTCCTCTGCTAAGGCAGGGGAGCATTGCCCCACTGCGCAAAAAGGAAAAATAAAATGACAATAACGTATCGTTATTATCATTTTATTAGGTCGAGCCTGGGCAGCGCATGAGCTGCTGCAAGGCATGCAGTAGTGCAGTATGGAATAGAATCCCCGTCCACTCTCCGCCCATATTGGTCATTGGCTTGTGTCACTGTCCTTCATAAACACTGGCTTCAAAGTTGTTATTAGGCTTGTTAGTCCCTCCTTAGTACCGCCTTGTCTGCATTTGTAACCTCCCATTGCGATTGGCCCTTTTACTTCTGTTGTTAGACGGTAAGTCTTATTTAGTCTGTAAGATCTATTTTCTTCAAAGAGTTTCTCCTACTGCAGGCACGACATGCTTTCCTGCAGCATTCAGCGCGCCATGCTCACTTTCAAACAGCTGAGACAATGGTGGCCGCTTCTTTGAAGTGAAATAGGTCTCGCATTTAGGAGAGTTTGAGCTATTGCCATGGTAAATGACAATAGTTTAAACTCTCGTAAATTAGAGACCTATCGCATTGCAAATGCCTGTTTTTCCAATTGCATGCAGTCAATTGCCTGTGTGGTGTGGGGCGGGGTGGGGCTGGCCAAAGCCAAGGTGGAGTGGTTTGCACACTGACAGTGCGCATGAACTGTTCGGCTGGCCCTTTTGGGCAGACCAAACAGTTCATGCTCACTTTGCATGTTCCCTACCAGGCTGCATTAAACAGCCTGGTGAGGAATATGCACAGGCTCACTGTTCCCGTCTGTGCAACGAATCACAGTGCTCAGACCAATCACAATGTTGCATTGCGGTGTTGTGATTGGCTCAGGGGAGCCTGTGAGCCAGGGGCCTCCTGCTGCCGTTCCAAGGTAAGTGTTATTTTTTTATTAAACCCCCTCCACCACCCCCCGTCCGGTAGCAGCCCCTACTGTTCTGGTGGTGGATTAAAGTAGCACAAGGTGGAATCAAGACTAGGCAGCCTTGGTATTCTGCACACTGACCTTTGATAGTGCTAGCCACAGGCTTCTTATCAAAATATTTGGCCCCGTCAGGTATTCTTTTACGAATTAAGCAATGCATGTATCGACCTTCACTATGCCAAAATGCCCATTAAATGATGGTTTCAATATAGTTTTACTAAAACCGTTTGCTGGGGGGAAAAGGTATTGCCATATTGTTTTTGACTAGATTTTTGAAGTTCGTTTTTGTAACAAGAGTGATCGGTTACCTTTCTAAATTCAGTTTTGAATAGCTTGCAGAGTCATTGCTTACCTCTAAACCCCCTACACCATCACTTTAGCCCTATTTAGGTGAGGGGATAAGATGTGCGGCAGGAAATACATTTTCCAGCAGGTATGTAAGACGTTTTTTCATCTGGAATGGGTAACAGGACTCAAAGACAATTTAACTGGGTAAACATTCAAATGCAGGACCTCATTAAGGCTGGAACAATGACAGAGTTCTGATCCTATTTGCCAAGTGCTTTAAGAAGGTGGTAAATTGGGACAGTGGGATCGCTGGGAGGGGTCAGTGAGGTGTAGGGAGGGGAGCACATCTGGGGCAGGGGAGTTGGTGCAAGAAGATAAGGGAGACATCCATGTTCCTCCTGTACCTTTGAAGGGGGTCAGGTGGAAGTCGGGTCACTCTCTTTCCAGCAGACCCTCCTGCGATTTAACCTGTAGGATATTCCAGCCAGTAATACCAACCCTGGTGTTCCCGCACCTGTGAAAGCAGGGCGTGGGAACGCCTGGCCAGTTGTGATAAGTCATAGCATTGGCTTGACTCGTAATCAGGGCCTTTGAGTTCAAGTATTTGTTTACGGAAATCAAAATCCATATAAACAGACAGGACAAAAAGAGTTTAAACACACCAAAATAATTAAACGTCAACAGGTTTTTGGAGTCTGAAATCTGATAAGAACAGAAATACAAAGCATTAAAAGAGGCATTACATTTAGATATAGGAGCATGAAATGTAATTAAGAAAAAACCCACAAAAATTTACTTAAAAAAAATAATCAAAGAAACGCAATGGGTTGAACCTTCTACTCAGTTAAAAACTGATTTGCTGTCAGTATCCGTGATGTAAGTTAAATTTGCTTTAAATAAAGCAGTCTCTTTGCCAAAGTTAATGCACCCATTACTAGCATGTGCAATATTTAGGGTCATTGCTCCTACAACGGCACACTCAAAGATATTGACTGTGTAAATAATAAGGTAAAACCTGGTTCCTTTAAACAGTGGGCGTTGTAAACGGTGTACTCACACGATGCATGGTTTAATCATGCATCAGCCCTTTAATTGTATTTCTTTTATATCTGCGGATCCCAAATCAAAGAGAAACTAAATCACACCTGTATAACCTTTATTGACCACATATGCAACCCATTCCTATATCTAGATTGACACCTTACAATACTGGTAAACTGAAGAACCGGATATCTATGGATTAGAATCTTGGGTATAGTGATGGGTTTAATAGGGAGTTTGGGCTTTGTCCACCATCTTCTGCTGGTGGGAGAATATTTTTTAGTCCATAGTAAGTGGATGTGAAACTGTAGTCAATGTTTCCATTGCATCAGCCTGCCCCGGATTGAAATAAAAGGAAGTATGTAGGCAAAATGCCATGCAGAACCAGAATGCCGGGCTTAGTCCTGATGGCATAGATGTCCAGCGTAGGTCCTGGTTGTCTTGGCCAATTCCAGAATTACATAGGATTGATGTAAAATAACTTACGTACAATTAATCTAAATGAGCTTATATACACAAGTAGTGGTTATCCCGAATATGTCACAAGATCTGGTCCTCTATGACCTACATTCGACACCATTGCCATAAGGGTTTTGTCATCAATCAGGCTTTTTTGTCCCTCTAGGCTGGAAAGGCTGGTGCAGTTAAGCGTGATGGAGTCATTCGACAGATAACTACGAGGGAAACTAAAATGTAAAAGAAGAAGACCATTTACCTTGCACTGGCCGCATCACCGACTTGGCCAGCGTAAGGTTAGTGGTTTCCTTTATTTTTTCTTGTCGACATCTGTCGACCCCCTAACTCCCCACGCGCTTACCTGCACCGGCCACTCCTGCCGCGAAGCCTCTTTTTTTTTGCATAGCAAATCATCTCTTGCGATCGATGGGAATCAGTTTCCTAGACTGATCATTTTGACCTCGAGATTACTCAATTCCTTGGTGTTGGCAGTTAATTTTTTGGACACTGTTTATAGGTTGGTGTTCGGTAGACCGACCCTCCAATTTACACCAACTCTCCAGTAAGATGTTGAGTTTATTGAGGCAAACCTTTGTTCCACTCATGTTACCTGTTTATCTGGATTGTTCTTTGGAATAATTCGATCTCTAAAGCAAAGAGGGCACTTAAGTTTCTCATTGTCAAGTGAAAGTGATTCTCTCCATTCCTTGCTTTTCTAAGCTTTCTAGTACTTGTGGTTCAAAAAACAAACCCACACAGAATGCAAAGAAAAAAGTCAACAAGACTGGAAGTGCTTCTTGACCCAGACAAGGGGTAACTTGAAATCTTGGTAGTTGCCATCAGCCATTTGAATATATTTCATACGGCAAGGACTCCTATTCGTCTATGCAGTGTTGTATACATCTGCTTCCAAACCTTGACTATGCATAGGCACCAGGTTTTGGCAGAAAAACTGTGGTCTGGTCTCAGAAAACAGAATAATTTGTAATGACCTTGAGGAAGCAGCAACAAGGATGATATATTTTTGCATATAAGATTACATTTCTTTCGATGCTATGGATGGTAGTCAGCTATTGTCAGAATGGTCAACTATTGTCAGAATGGATGATTACAAATACTTTTTTTCTAGTGTGAAATTAAATGGAATAAAATAAGCAAATATGTCCACCTTCTTTTTGTTGGCAAAGGTGGAAAACTCTTAAGCTCATGAAGAAATATTTTGGAGAAAGGGTGTTCTGTGCAGAGCAAGTGTTAGGGCACACACTGCTACTGCCTTCTTAGAAATCAATACATCTAGGCACCTAGGGGTGCAGTGTCAGTTCTTGCTTTTATGTATGCTCAACAGGTGCCTGCAGAGCCCAAACTAGCTGGAAAGCAACAGAGAGGTCTATATTTAGCTCTTGTATCGCATAGAGACACAGAGGACTCTGGATAAACCAGGGTGCCAACATGATTGCAGCAGACTAACTCTACAAACAACTAAAACAGACAGAAATTTACAAAGAGAAGCATGTCTTACCTTACAGAGAGAAAACTCGGGAAGCATTTTAAAGGAGAAAGGAAAAGATAAATGTAATCACATTTGTTTCACTGAATTGAGACAAAGGAAGACAGTGTGGAAAGGTCTAGATGAATGGAAGGATGGAGGAGAAACAGGGGATTGGCGAGAGCAGGGAAACGAGAAACACAGCCACACACACAAAGTAATGATGTGGTTGTGAGAAGGGAGAATAGCTGGAAATATAGAGTGGGACAGAAAGACCGACCAACCAGGCAATATTCTAAGCAGTACTAGACTAACAAACAAAAGATAGACAGAACCCTCCCACAGAAGCAGACAAATAGGGTGATGGTGACAAGCAGAGACTGCATAACTTACCAAGCATCTGGAGAACCATTCTGCATAGAGTAGTCTTGCTGCTTCTCTAGTACATTTCAGAAATGAAGCTGAAATACATCTCTACAAGCAGCTTCTCATCCGTTCCATAAAGGACCACAAAGCTCCTCACGCCCTCGGCTTCACAGTGAAAAGAGCACCCTTCTTCCTACACCCCCACTCAAGCTTGGTCCACAGTGCGGAATCACTCCGGTCTGAACTCAATGTAATGATGGTTTGGGTAGTTCCTGGGTTTTAGGCCAAGGGGGTCTGTGGTAGGCGAGTAGGCTGGATCTGCCAGTAAAGTGATATGTGGTGACTGCGTGCACAAGAGGTGCTGTGGTAGTGAACTACCTATCCTGTATAGATAGATGCTCTTTGAAAGAGCGGGTGCATAGCATAGCACTTTCCACTAAATGGTAAAGAAAATATGTTCCTGAGTATTCAGCGATTCACATATTTTTAAATTGCTATTAGTAGAATACAAATGAAAATAGTATCCTAATGCAAGCCAGATGAGCATAGATAGGTTTAGTCGACACGTGTTTCGCTCAGGCTATACTAGACATCTAGATTTTTATGGTGTTCTCTAAAGTACTGCTAATGTTGTGGAGTTTTGTAGGTTGAAACTATTCATGTGTTGGTCAGATTCTGTGTCAGTTCCCTCCTTGGTCATGTTCTGCGAGTCGCACCGAAGTGACATTTTACTTGACAGAGGCACGTGATTACATTTTCCTTGTGCCACTGCGAGGCTGGATTGCATTCAGTGTAGATCATCAGAGACTGTACAAATTCTTTCATTTCCTTCTGCTCACCAGGGGCCTTATTATGCACTTATCTTATGTGCACCATGGCACACCTTCAAACAGATGCTTTGTGCAGAAATAGGGAAAGTGTGACCTATTATGCTGAATGTGGTGCCCTCTGGGCAACTGCTACCCCAGGCTGCCCTCGGAGCAGCGCATTCAAATAAAATACGGAGCAGCTGTTTAAAAGCTGCTCTGTGTCTCTCAGTGCAGGTGGCAACCTACCTGCACTTTCAAGGGGGAATCAAGATCTCCTTATAGGCAGGTGCAGTGAGTGAATGCATCTGCCTGCAGGAGGATGTCTGGGGGGGGTCCATGGGGCACCCTTGTTCACCCCCAGAGGGCTGCCTTTAGGAGGAACACTTTCACTTTGCTACCTTTTTGTGGCGCACTTTCAGTGAATATCCTAAAGACATGTTTGCCTTTGTGCCCACATCAGTAATACGATTTTGGTGCAGAGGCACAGTAATTCCCTTATTTACATGGGGCCACACCCCCAAGCAAATGAGAACACCCTCTCAAGATAGTGCTGGCACTACAGGTGCACCAGCACTAGAAGTATTGTAGGAGGAAGCACAGAAGTATCTACGACTCCTTCTGTGACACCAAAGTGCCCTGAAGTGCAAATAGCGGGCGCACATGTTTATTGCGCCCCAGAGCACTTTCTTTAATAAGGCCCCAAGAAGGAACCATGACTACCCATTACACACATGGGGATGAAAGGGATGTCTAAAACATTTTATTTCACATTCTGGTTCCTGCTGTCTACATGAATCCTGCATGCACTCTTTCCTCATCCATTTGTGGTTGACCGACTGTCCTTGCTCTGTATATCTGCCCTTGTCTCTTCCCAACACCAAGGCTGCCACTGATCACAGGGCAGCTCTCGCGATGTCTCTCAATCACCAGAGGACACTGTATAACATTTCCTTAGTTGACTCTTTGCTGCTCAAGGTATACATTGTGGCTTAGTGTTTCTTGGAGTTTTCCAGGAGGTCTATATCTACTAAAATATAATTAGCAGTTAATCATTGTGACATAATGGGTTGGCTAGATCAAGAGAGTCTGCATATAGTTTTAATACCAGGCACTACTGTTCCTGTCATGCTTATAGAGGGTCATACTAGTGAAATAGATAAAATCTTGCAGAAATATCCTACTGTATTCTCAGACTCTATTGGTACACTTAAAGATTTTGAACATGAAATAATTTTGAAACCAGGTGCTGTGGCAGTCAAACAAAGCCAGAGATGTTCCCCTACCTATTGTGAATGACATGAGGCAACACTTAGATCAGTTATGTGCAGAAAAAGTAATTGAACCTGTCAATGCTGCAGAATGGGTCAGTGTAGTGGTGATCGCTAGGAAAAAAAATTGTAAAACCCATTTGTGTGCAGATTTACGCTCTTTAAACAAAAATATTTTCGTTGATTGCTATTCCCTTCCAAAGATAAAGGAATTCATTTCCACTTTGAAGGGGGCTCAAATTTTAGTAACGTTGATTTGAAAGCGGCTTATCATCAAGTCTTGCTTAAAAAAATATCTCAATCTCTTTGTACTTTCATCACGCCTTTCGGAACTTTCAAGCACTTACGGGTGCAGTTCGGTCTTGCATCGGCGGCGTGTTAAAAAAAATAATGTTCACATTATTCAAGGGTGTACATGGCATTTTAGCCTTCCAGGAGGACATCCTTATTTTAGCTAAAGATATTTTTTTAGCACAACCACATTCTGGACAACGTTTTGGGAATTCTGTCTAAGCATGGTATGACTGTTTCAAAAGACAATAGCAAGTTTTTGCACAGATAACGTGGAATATTTAGGTCACCATATAACTGCACAAGATATCAAACCAAAGGTAGATCTTATCAGAGCTTCAAAAGAAGCACCTGCACCTTGTAATAAGGACGATCTGCGATCCTTTTTGGGGTTGAGCAGTTATAATGCCAGATTTGTTAGTGGGTACGCTACTCTCATGGAACCACTTAAAAAAATGTTGAGGAAAAAAGATTTTTTGGGGGGGTACAGTTACACACAGTGTTGTTCAGGAAATAAAAGACATTCTATCTAAAAAGCCTGCTTTGAAATCGTATGTGAGTGGTCACAAATGTATTATAACGGTAGATGCCAGTGCCGTAGGTTTGGGTGCTGTCTCAAAAAGTAGGTATGTCTGAAACTCCTGTTGCTTTTGCTTCCAGTCTTATCCTCAACTGAAAGAAAATATAGCACCATTGAGAGGGAAGCACTTGCCTGTGCATGTGCTATAACACTTAGGTCTTAAAACAACATCTGCAGCACGCACAGCACCAACTGTGCGTACCAGACCTAACATATTGGATAAGTGTGTACTGTGTATTAGAACTGACAACAGCATTCACCAGGAGTAACTGTGCGCACAGAAGTTACTTATCAGTATGCACTCTCCCCTACTCGCTCCTTATGGTTATAACTTTTACATTTATTGTACAAAGGTTATGTTTCTAATCCATAGACTAAGAGATGCTGGTGAACTGAATGCCCACAATTCCTCCCAGACCTCTTTATTTCAGGTGACATGCCAGGTACAATATCCATCTTATTGACCCAAAAGTGGATCTGAGCCAGCCCCAAGGTGGATCACCCAACACAGCTCTGTTATGTTCTTACTTTGTTTATGTTCAAGCCTATGGAATTAGAATTGTGTGCTTTGTGTTCTGTATTCTGTTCTGCTTCAGCCAGTGCTGCTACTGCTGCTGGAGAGGACAGATCTGTTTCCTGTGATTGGAATAAAGTAATATTTTCCTACACTTATTCTCCAATAATTTATGCAACAATTACTGGCGAAGGGCTGGCGGATGAACCAGGATTCTACTTTAATTCCTTGGAAGTAAATTCAGCAGAAATAGCGTTCTGAAGGATCAATGGAGAAGCGGAAATAAAAAAAATAGGAAAAAAATAACCTGGAAGGTGTCTGAAGTACTGTACAATTTATATAGCAAATTTTTAATATAGCGTGGGACAGTCGGTCCGCTATCGGAATTGGGATCGCTGGGTGAAAAGCATTTTTTATACACTTCAGGGCGAGATTTGGAAATTCACTACGCGCAGTGGGAGGTATCAAGAGGAAATAGAGAACTGAAGGTACTGTACACTCAATTTATGTAATTAAAACATAGCGTGGGGCAGTCGGTCCACTATCATATTGGCATCTTGACATACAAGTATCTTTTGAACTCAGTGCGATATTTGAAAACTCACCGTGCGCTGCCTTCCTCAACCTCCACAGTCGTGTTACAACGATTCAAACGTACTGCATCATTGCGTACGCAACGAATGTAGCATTAACCCAGCGAGGTCATGCAGCGTGACCCGATACGGTGGCCATTTTGGTAAAAAAAAAAACGGTGTCATTTTACCATCGTACACGCAGCAGTAAATAAGCTCATATCGCTAAGACCATTATGGATTACGCTTCAAAAAACACAGGAAACAGGTGGGAGTCCTAATTATTCATTGTTATATTTTCTGATTTATCTTAAAAACGATATTCGAAAAGTCATACTTGGTATATACTTGATATAGACTGTTCATATTTTTACTGACAAACATGGCTCAGCAAAACTTTACAATCAATTCACCTCATAGTTTTTGGGTTTCTGGAAGTGAACCAGCTATGGTATGGACTGAATGGAAGGAATATGTTGACAACTATATTGCCCCCATTGCTGAAAACTAAAAAAATGTCTGCTGAACAAAAAAAGAGAATTTTACTATTGTTTATTGGTCCTAAAGGATTAAAAACCTATAACAGGATGCCAAAAACTACTGTTAGCGGTGATGCTAATGTACACTTAGCAGCATTGAATGATTTAGACAAATATTTTACACCCAAGGTTTGCATTGGGGTTACAAGATATAACTTTTTCCAAAGCAAACAACTTAAAGGCGAATCTGTTGACGACTTTGTTGCCGAACTTAAGAAATTAGCAATTGATTGTAAGTTTGGTGACAATTATGATGACTTTATAAGGGACCAAGTAGTAATGCATAGTAACAAAAGTTCCATACAAGATCATTTATGGATTGATGTAGATTCTTCCTTAATGGATGTAGTCAATTTGGTGTGAAAAGCAGAGATGTCAGGGAGATGTGCGAATGAAGTGCAACAGCCAGATAAAGAACATCCAAATGTTTGTAAAGTTAGTCATATAAAAAACAAAAGAAACAAAAAGTATGATCAAAAGTGAAAACCTAATAACGCAGAGTGGAGACAAAGTAACTCGGATTGGAAATTCTACCGCTGTGGTAGCAAAGACCACCTAGCACACAGTAAATTATGCCCTGCACCTAAACAAAAATGTATGAACTGTAGAATAATTGGGCATTTTGCAAAAAGTTGTCGCATGAAAAAAATAAGTGAAATGTGTACATGAGTTCTAGCAGCAGTGAGAATGATGATATTTATGAAAATGTTAAAACATCAAGCGTATTGAATCTTCAGGAAAGGAGGTTGGTACTAAACATAGATGAAATCAATACAAAACGGAAACCTGAATGCAACAAGAGTATTGGTGGAGTCAACATTAGAATATATGATGATTCTGGCTCACCATTTACAATAGTGAATAAAGACATTTGGAACAGTAAGTTTAAGGATAAAATTGGTGAATATTTATCTCCATCTGATATTAACCCAGAAAGCTTCACTGGTGAAAGTATTGATATTATTGGTTATAGGTGGTTATCATTTGAATTTAAAAACAGATGTGCACATGGGAAATTATATGTAGCGAAAAATGGTCCATCGGTATTTGGATGGAGGGATCAAGGGAACTTACATATTATCCTGGATCCAAATAGCGTGGAAAAAGTTTTAATTGTTGATGAGATTACGTCAATTGGAACGGAAATGCAAAGTAAATTTCCTGACGTATTTAGAGAAGCATTGGGCACGCTAAAAGCATTCGAACATGAGATCATCCTTAAGGATGATGCAGTTCCAAAGGTTCACAAAATGAGAATGATACCCATTATGCTACGAGATGAGGTAGAAAATGAACTAATAAAACTGGTTGAATTAGATGTAATAGAATCAGTAGAGTCATCAGACTGGATTGCTCCTGTTGTTTTGCACGACGGAGTAATGGGAAAATCCGTCTATGTGTGGATCTACGCCATGCGAATGATAATATACTTACTGACAGATTTCCATTGACAAAAATTACAGAGATGCTTTCATGTCTTAATGGAACATCGTGGTTTTCAACCATCGACCTTTTAAAAGCATACATTCAGATTCTTTTATCAGAGAAGTCTAGGAAAATTACGGCTTTTATAACACCTTTAGGGTGCTTTCAGTACAAACGTATGCCATTCGGCTTAGCATCAGCAGCCGCCGTATTTCAAAGACTTATGTACAATTTGTTTAACAAGGATAGTGGGGTATAATTCTTCCAAGATGATATTTTGGTTCATTGAGAGCACAGAAGTCAACATGATGAGAGACTTCAAAAGGTTTTAAGTATATTAGAGTGTAAAAGTTTAACCATTGAGTTGAGTAAATGTAAGTTTTCAGAAAGAAATGTTTCATATTTAGGTCATATCATCTCTGCAGAAGGTGTTAAACCTAAACCAGAGCTAATCAACGCTATAAAGAACGTTCCATCCCCAAGCAACCAAGATGAGGTTAGGTCCTTTCTGGGCAAGGCAGAGTATTGTGCAAAGTTTGTGCCAAACTTTATAGGAAAAGTATTTAATATTAGATAACTACTTAAAAAACATCTAAAATTTAATTGGGATCCTTTATGTGAGGAGGAATTTCAGCACATCAAGGAATACTTAGATAAAGTACCACATCTTTCTAGTTTTTACCCTTGTTCAGATACCTACATTACTGTTGATGCAAGTAATAAGGGTTGGGAGCAGTGCTCACCCAAATGAACATTAACGGAAAGGAAAAGATTATATTATTTTCAATCAAGGTCGATTTCACCTTCAGAAGAGAAATACCCTATAATCGAAAGAGAGGCACTTGCCTGTGCTCTCAACCATTTCAGAGCTTTCATCTGGGGTAAACCAGTTGTTTTACGTACTGACCACAAACCACTAATCAATTTGCTTTCCACAGAAGGGATTTCATCTGCCTTTGCAAGACTTGCACGTCTATCTATCAGGATGAAAGATTACACCTACAAAATATTGTATGTGCCAGGGAAGGACAATCTTATTGCAGATTTCCTGACGCGTTTACCTAACCCCTTGGAGACATGTGAGGATGATCCTTGGTGTGACTTTAAAGTTGCCTTGGTACACGATTCAGGGTTATCTGCAATTAAACATGAGGATTGGGTAACTGAACATTTTAAAGAGAAGGATTTATCAAATATTGTAAAGTACATATCTGAAATGTGGCCAAAGAAAGATTCATTATCTAAAGAGTGCAAAGCCTTTTGGGATGTGATATCTGAATTATCCTTTGAAAATTATATTATTTTTAGAGGCTGCAAAGTAATCCCTCCTTTTGGAATGAGAAATGCAATTTTACATTTATGCCATGAAGGTAATTTTGGTGTAGTAAGAACAAAAAATGTGGTGAAAGAATCATTCTAGGGGCCATTTATTGACAAGCACATGGAAACATTTGTAAATAATTGTGCATTTTGTTGAGCTCTGATAAAACCCTTCGCACTCTTAATCCCCCAATGTCAAATGATAGTATTCCTAATCAACCTTGGGAAAATGTTGCAATTGACATAATGGGGCCAATAGGTGAATTGCAAAAATACATAATTGTTTTGATGGATTTGTTTTCCAAATGGCCTATTATTCACATAGTGACAAAAACTGATACAAATTCAGCATTAGAATTTTTAGATCGGGTATTTATTTCTGAAGGTATACCTATCACACCTTTGAGGGACAATGGTGTACAATTCACTTCCCTTGCGGAAAAAGAATACTTTGACAGGATTGGTTGTAAACATAAAACTACTGCTTTGTACAATCCTAGTGGGAACGGAACTGTAGAAAGGTTCAATAGAGTGTTAAAGGGTGTAATCCAAGGTGCATTTGCAAATAATACAGATTGGAAGTTAGCTGTTAAAAAAGCTGTATGGGCATATAGAATGTCTAAGAATGATGTAGCAAAGTTATCACCTTTTCAATGATGCGAGGAAGACCTCCTATGTGTAATTTTCATCCTGGGTGGTTAAAGGAGTGTTCAATTTTAACATGGTCAGCACAAGAGGTTAAAGAGAGGCTTTCTAAAGACAAAAACAAAACTAGAGAATATTACTATACACATAGAAATGTCTCTAATACTCTAATTAAAATAGGTGATTGGGTGAGAAAGTCACTAAAGGTACTAGTACATTTTTTTAACCTATTAAGGTGATTGAGATTTTAAATAATGCTGTTTGTGTAGAAAATGGTAAAGTGTGGAATTTGAAAAGGGTGGTGCTGTGCAAAGAAAACAGAGAGAACTAAACCGGATTTCCCTATTGACCCCCTTTGGTCTAATGATATCAATGTGCCTCAGGAATGTATCCCAGACACTAATTGCGATGTTAGTAATGAACATGATTTGAGTGACAATATTAACAATGGTAGTAACACTTCTTCTGGTGGAAAATGTGAAAGAAAGAAAGATTTACCCTTGTGGTTGAAGGATTTTGTCATTGGGTGAAAAACTCATGCTTGTTGTTCTATATTGTGATTTTTTTTTATTATTATTCATATAATTGTTGTTTAGATTAAGGGGAGGGTGGTGCTATGTTAAGACATTATATGTATGGATATAATAAATATAATTTTATTCTTCTGTTAATTATACAAAGAAGGGGGATGTGTTTTGTTCTTACTTTGTTTATGTTCAAGCCTATGGAATTATAATTATGTGCTTTGTGTTCTGTATTCTGTCCTGCTTCAGCCAGTGCTGCTACTGCTGCTGGAGAGGACAGATCTGTTTCCTGTGATTGGAATAAAGTTATATGTTCCTACCCTTCTACTCCAATCATTTTTACAACAAGCTCCAACAACATTATGGGAATCTCTGAAGAAACTCCACTGGTAGCACCTATCACCTATCCTTCCACTAACTACTGCCCACCTCAGATCACCCCCAGACCTTCCTGGGCCAAACACCTTTAGAGAGGAAAAATTGGAGAATGATGGAAAGCGGTGTGTATTTTTATGCTTGAAGATGGGGATTGATCCTGTTTCATAGGGTTTTTGGGCTGACCCTCTAAGTGGAGCTATTGGGCAACAACTACCGAAACCCTTGGTATCTTACTGTTTGCAGAAAAAGACAAGTAATCTTGAGGGAAGTCTAATTTCAGCAGTAGACAGAAACTATTGTCTATGCAAGTCCTGCTAGGTGACATGAAGGCCACTCATTTGGTTGGATTATCTCACCTTAGATCACATCTCATGACTTTTGAAGTATAGGACACTGGGAAGTGCATACTATAGGAATGACCCCCTTTTGCCTTCTATAATTCAGAGAAGGACCTGCTAATATTCTAACCATGACCTGAATATTGCGGTTCAAGTCCAGATGCAGTGTGTTTGTGTAATAAGTCCATGTAGTCAAGGTGAAGTATAAAGATGAAAGATTTATTGATGACGTTTAGGTCTTCAGTACAGAGTCCCACCAGGAGCAGCCTCCTTGCTGCTCAGCCCATACTCCCAACTGACACTCCACACAGAGGCATTCCAACATTCTATTTCCTCACCACACATACCAACATTCCACAGTACATCCACACTGGCTGAGCAGCAAGACAGATAAGCAGGAAAGATGTATTGCACTGAAACCCAGATACAACTGTTTGTGCAGCCTAAGTGTCAGAAATGCTTTACTCTCAATTTATACAAGACCTTATGGTAGTCCTCTTGCTGAATTATACTTTAATTATTATGTGTAAGCTAATTCCTAATTAACTAATTACTTTTTGTCTTCAGTAATAATCATGTTTTTGAATAAAACCTTTAGGGTTTAACCTGGAATCCTTTTCTCACACTGGTTTGTTTATTAGTTTTGGACTAAGTCTTATGAAGACTCACAAGATATTATGACGACTTAGTCCAGATCTTGTGCATCAACCCTCTAAATTAGTTAGAGTGTCAACATCACTGAATAGAGAAAATGAGCGTTGGGCTTCAAACAATTTGAGAGCAATATATTGACTTATATTGGTAGATGCTACAGTTAAAGAATGAACACTAGATTTAGTAGATACCTTCATGTCACCTGCTAACCTTTTTCTGGTCCTGGGGGTTTCATTTACCAAATCAACTGAATCTGGAAATCGAGCCATCTGGACTAATACATCTGAAAACAATGATTTAGAGAAGGAAACCTCTGGACTGGAAAAGTTGTTTTCTGGTAACATTGGGTGATTTGATAACCTTACTGACTACCATGGAGCATTAAATCACTTGCCATGCAGGGGTCACATCTTCAATGGCACAGAACACTCAGTTGTCCACCCTTCGGGAGGTAGGCATTGCTCAAGGTACAGTGACATGCTCAACCTTTATGACCTCACATGACTTAGCACACTGGGGATCCTGCTGCCATGGTGACCAGGCTCCACCTTTGCATTCTGTTTATAGTTTTAGAATGTAAACTGGCTGTTTGGTCATTCATCCTCAACTGGGAAATGGACCATTTCTCTCTGCTGACCATCTCTGGCCAAGTGATGCAAGACTCTGCTGTCCACATGCCTGGAAAAACCTTTGTGCCCTATTTCACTACAGCAATCAGAGAGCTGGCAGGTAACAGTCCACGCGGCGTTATGGAGAGGATCTGAGATCGGAACAAGGCCTTGAATTATAAAATGGGGCGCAGGGATTTCAGAAAGGCCCCCTCTCACATTTTGCGTAAGGAGACACCTTCTTCGAAATATAGACTCCCAATTCCTTATCTAAAAATATATTCATTTTACCATAGCTGCACCACAATTCATGTCAACAGTGAGGTGCCTCATTAACCCACTTTTCGCTGTCCTGGATGGCGCTAGAGTTAACCGTTTGAGACCATGAAGAAATATGTAGCTACTGCCACAGAGAGGGGTACATGCGCATCACCATTCTTAGCTGGTATACTAAATTTTAAAGTTAAAAAGATTGTGCTTTTAACAGCACATCAAGGGGACCACTGCAAGATAGCACAATATTTAAGAAAGGTTGTATAGTTTTGAAGGGCACTCCCGGGAGGTGCTGATTGCGGCCCCTGTCAATAACTACTTTAGAGTGCTCTTCCTATTAGACAATATTGATACTGTGAACAGGTCCATGTTAAAAAAAAATTGTAATAATAACTCATTTGGATATTAATTGAGGATAGTTAATTTCTGAACGTTTAACTTTGGAGTCCTATTTTATTTAGATTATTTCAATAATATTGATGGTTTCATTTATTTGGGAAAGGCAGGCAAAATCTCGAATCTTCCTTTTTTAAATGAATTGTATTCACAGAGCCCCATAGTCCAGCTGTCCTTTGCGACCCACCCTTTGTCCTTTTTAACATTAGACCTTACCAGTGCTGTGACTCTTAACCCTCTCTGGATCATTTCCTGATTTTTTTGATCAAATGTTTTATAATCCTTTTCTTAGATCGAGCCTTAGCGCAGCACGTATAGCCTGTTCTGAGATACGGCCTCTGGCAGCTGAACTCCACTTTTCAGAAGCTCGTGCTTGTGTGGATTTTTCGGCATTATTTTCATTGGCCTTTGTGTGCTTCATTAAAAAAAGACAGAACGCAATTGTGTAAAGGCGGGAGCATGTCCCGCCTTTCCCAGTCAATGTAACCGCCCACGGCCTAAGGCTTGCAGTTACGCGCATGGGCTACATCGGTTTTCAATTATCCTGCCCAAACGCGGGCACGATAATTGAAAACAGATGGGCTGCTTGCTCTCCCAAGCATGTGCGCACCACTCGCGGGCTTTCCTCATCCATTGCGGCTGTTGCCACCCCGACCCCTTTGCTTGTTAACATTGCTTCTGCACACAAAGGCACAACAATGAGGTGACTATCTTAAAGCATTCTGTGGGTTGTGCATGTTCATGCTCGTGAGAACGGGCGGCGAGTGATGCTGCCATGTATTATCTGTTCAGAAATGTGCCTTGTGCTTTTGCTCCCTTTGTTTTATAACTTGTTGTCTGCCTGACGTGCAATTGCTTATACTTTACGTATGATTAATTCTACGATGTGCACATGACCCCTGAAGATGGACTGTCCTCAGGGTTCTTTTGGTGCGCCTTACGCTGAATCTGCGTGACTCGGAGCTGAAGTGTCCCTTTCAGGATTAACAAGCATTGGCATAGCCAATAGGTCTCGCCTTTGGGACCTTATAAGTGTTTAGCCATGCAACAGTTAATGCTGTTGCAGTAAGGATATTGTGCTGCATAACTGAATACTTATGAGGTCTCAACGGCGAGACCTATTGGCTATGCCAATGCTTGTTATTTCCTTGAAATGTTTGTATCTGTATGTTTTTATCATTAAAACAGACAGGGCACCGCAGTCAACATCATGTCAGGCGACTTCAACTCCGCTCCTCCCCCAAGAGATTTTGATCTCCATTTATCAGGAGTCATTCAATGGAAAAAGCTTCTCCCAGTTCACATGCGCTGCAGGCACAGTAGGCAAATTGCAACAATAGATTGGTATGGTTTACAGCCAGTATAGCACTAGAACACAAAAGGGTACTCTAAAATTAGATTATCCGTTATTCAAAGAAAAGCAGCACAATTTTTTTTATATCAAGAGCTATACCATTCACAGTCAATTGTATTGTTTTAAAAATAAATCCACATCCTTGCAGCTATGGTATTTTAAATACTGAATTCAAAATATATAGGATGGTCTTAAAATTGTAGGATACAATTCTGTTTTTAGTCTTGTCCTTAACTTGCAATGCATCTATGGCCAAGAATCGCAATAAAGGACGGCCACCCTCATTGTGTCAAGGGTCACACATCCAGTGTTGAAATGTTCCTCACCATACACCAATTTAAAAAGACATATTACAATGGTGTGCTCCTTCAGTTTGAGGTCAAAATTTACCATTTTAATACCCCTCTGTTTAACTTTTTCTTTAGTAGAAAGTTACAAAACTCAAAGAAACACATGGGGGAAGCCTAGCATGTTTCAGCTATGTTGAAATGGTCTGGTTCTAAAGCGTAACATCTGTCGAAACTTCTTGGTGCTGAAGTAGTGCACTGTTTAAAACGAGCGAATTAAAAGTTAAACAGGTAGGTCTTTAAAGATTTTCTAAATCGTAAGAAAAACAATTCTCGATAGGAAGGGTATTCCATTCTTTTCCGTTGGCTAATAGAAAGGTCCACCACCGTGACCGGACCTGGCATTAATGTCACTTCTCACAGACCGTGAAGACATTGATGGTCTGTTTACAGAACTAATTGACGGTTTTCTTATAACTAAACGTGGCTATTATTTTTATTGAAAATGATAAAAATGCAGTAAGATGTAGCCAAAGGTACTCGTTTGTATTGTTAGATAAGATTAAACAGCTCTATTCAATGTGGTTTCACTTGAAGAAAAGGTTGTGTCCCAGCTTTCAGTACAAACCACTGCAGGCACCAGACCGTGCATGGTTACAAGATTTTTATTCTTCAGTTTCTTCCATGGTGTCCAGAGATTGCGCTCTTAATCTAAGTACCGAAATTACCAAAGCCATGTTTCATCTCAACAGTTAAATATTTCCCATGAAAGATGTTTTGGTCGGAAAACTGACAAGCTGTACTTGGTGTCATATGTGGTGCAAATCTGCTGGGCGTTGTTATTTATGTGGGTGTGAAAGTTCAGATATTGCCCAGTCAGCAACAAATCTAATGGCAGTGCCCTTTATTTTATTTCCCTTTTCTTTATTTTTGCAATTTATCAGACAAGGTCAGGTATTGTCATACGTTTTAGTTTTCCTAGCACATTTCTGCCATTGGAATAGCCTCATATGATTGCCAGCTATGTGGAGTGCGACTTTTCTCAAGGTTCTGGGGTATTTCACATGGGCTACAGTCAAAGCATTCAAGAATCTGTGCATGTATGTTTGGGTGGGATTCTAGTTATTTTGTGTGTGGCCATATTTGGGGGGGGGGGGGGTCTGGTATGAGTGAGTTGTAGGACACTTACATGTTTACTGATTTTCATAAGTGGACGTGGTCCATTGCCAGAGGGTTCTGCTAGGGAGTATTGTTTTGTGGCCAAAATAATATATATCACTCTGGTGCTATATTGCTAGACTTGGGTGTCTGGTGTTATTGCAGTAATTGTAAGGTAGAGCTATGTGCAGTTTGTGTTTAATTGTTGGAAGCATCCCTAGCCCATTTAATGGCATGGTACAGATATGTGCTGTGCTTGTGGGGTACAGTGTAGTGTTGTATTTTTTCATGACTACGTGGAGTAGACTGTATAGTTGAGGAGTGGAGTGGAGCGTTGCCAACTATATGTATTTGGTACTTTTCTGTATGTGAAAAGGTGTTGGAAAGTTTGTCTAACAAGCTCTGTTGCTCTCTGGTAATTATGGCTGTAGTATGTGTGTGGATAAGAAGAAGACCATTTGCCAACAGTTCTATTTCAAGAAGTTTAACGCCAAATAGTTTGGGAAAATGTGGGCATTCATATAATGTGTCCTATGTGGTAGAGTCAAAGTCTGTTTTTTTTTAACCCAGTCGTTGGCAGATCTTTCCATAGTGCTGAATGAACAGCATTGGTAAAGGTCCTGGGGACTTTGAAAATCCACAAATTGTGGATCCCACCCTTGTCCACCCCTTTGCCCAATAAGGAACATCCTCTCTGTGCATCAGACAGGAGAGTTAAAAAAAAGTCCTTTGGCGAGTCAGGTTCGGAGGCAATGAATGGATGCAGGAGCTTGCCAGCCATGTGTAACACAACCAGGTCTTGTCTGTTGTCCTTGTGGCTCACCACATGACTAGTCTATTGCAGAGGAAACTGTCCTGATACCTTGATGCATTACTGTAATGTAGTCTTACATTGGTCTTCAACATGCGTATACATACATGAATAACCACAACAGGATCATTGGTCACTTCCCTCTGGATTAACTGGCCTTCCCAACTGTTTCATTTAGAGCACACACCACAACACACTCCCTGATCCATGTATTCCAGGCTGGAGCAGAAGAGGCCAGGGTTAGACAAAGGACACGGACACACATATGAGACAGATGAATCACAAGACCTTTTCCACCTTACACAAAAAAGCCAAAGTATACACTAGACCAGACACACCCACAGGGATGAAAGTATTAACCTACAAAAAACACCATCAGACACTGTGAATCAATGTCTGTCTCCCCACATATATTACACATAGGTACCATTCAGTGGCGACTGGCATTGATCTGCGGTGACGGGGCGGGTGGAGTGGGGGTAAGGGCTCTATTCACACATCATCTCTCCTTCGCACAGGATGCAGCCAGGCACCTCTGAGCCAATCACAATGCTGCAATGCAGTGTTGTGATTTGTTTGACTGCTCTAATTCAGCGCTCAGATGGGGACTGGGGGCCTGGGCAAGTTCTCCACCAGGCTGTAATGCAGCCTGGGTGGAGAACATGCTAGGTGCGCATGACTGTTTGGCAGGCCCAAGATGGTGCAACGCAGTGGGGCGACGCTCCTCCAACTTAGCAGAGGAGCCGTCACTGGTACCACTGCTTGTAAGTTACTCAGAGTCTCAAGTCCTCCCTGAAAATTGAACTATTCAGGCAATGATGTTCGAATGACCACAATGGACACAAATAAATAGATTTAAACACTTACTAACTAACTAACCTGGTATTCAGCCTTTAAACAGGCCAAAGTAAAGCTTAGAACACAAATGTGGTAACTTACGGGCAGTGGCAGTTCCTCCGCTAAGGCAGTGGAGTGTTGCCTCACCTTGTTTCAGCAGTGAAGAAAACGAAAAATAAAATGATAATAACGTGATGCTATTATCATTTTAATTGTTCCTGCCGTGGCAGCATGGGGGAAGAGCTGCTCTTCTCACAGGGCAGGGGAGAAGTATTGGGCACACTGAAGTGTGCATGATGCTTTTGGGCAGCCGTTTTGGGCCGGGCAAACAGTCATGTACACTTAGCATGTTTTCCACCCAGGCCCCCATTCACCGCCTGAGTGCCAAATTATGGCACTCAGACCAATCACAATGCTGCATTGCAGCGTTGTATTTGGCTCAGGGGAGCCTGGCTGCTTCCTGTTTGGCCGATGGAGAAGAGACACTGTGGGACAAAGCGGTGAGAAGATAAGTATTTTTCTTTTTTTACACGTTTGTTCACTTTTTCACACTGAGTTATTTTGAATAAATAATTGCTTTATGTCTGTTGTAATGATACAAATATTTGTGTACATGGCTTTTATATGTTTTGCTTTTCATTTACTGACAGCCCCCGCTCTCACATGCTTGGGCCATAAACCACCCCTTCAGCACGGCCCTGCCTCGGAGCCACATCCCGTACCCGACTAACACCTCCCTCCGTCTCTTTCATGATCACACATCCTTTGATGAACCCCCTTCCTCTGTGCCCGACTGTCCGGCCCGATCCCAGGCCATCACCTGGCCCTGCGGATGCAATTTATTGCCCCATACAGTAGGAAGCTGTCCCTCTTCAAAGGATCTCCGACTGATCAAAGCCCCCACCCCATGAGATCCGATCAGCCGCACACATTCCGGGAATCGGCGGAATATCCAGCTGCGCGATAGTCATCACCTACTGAGATCGGGGTGGGGACTTCTACTGTAAATGTGTGTGGGAACGGGCTTGAAGCGGGGATTCCAAGAATGTCTTTCCGTACTTCAAAGTATTGACAAGAACATGTTTCATGCAATAAAGCCATAAACCTGTGTATAAGAGGCCAGGCCTCAGAGATGCGGTTAGAGCACCTCGAGAAGATACCTTGTTGTCTGATTTGACGTGTTCTGCTCCGTCGGAATAAACTTCTGTTTCCTGCCTTCCTGTCTCCAGCGCCCGCCTCTTTGTTTGGTAATTTCGTGTGGTCTGAGAGGCGACTAACGCCGGGCAATACTTAAAGGTTATCGGTTAAAATCTGCCTACCTTTTACAATTGGCGTCCCAAACGTGGGGCCCATCAGCGACACGTGGATCCAGTGGGAGAGGTCCTGACGACAGAGTGAACGACTGCAACGATCGGGAAGTGCACCTGCCCGATAGACCCTCGTCTGGCAGACGATCATCCGAACTTCACTGGTTCCGAGCAGACCTCTCTCGAGTGATCTACGGTCCTGACTGGGAACCATCAGGAGTGCCGCGGCAATTACGGAGAATAGAGGACGATCGGGCGCTGGAAGCGGAAGACGAGAAACTGTCCTTGCGGTCCGGATAAGGTCGTGTAACACGACGAATTGCGAAACGATTGTTTGATTGTTTGAAAATACTAGTATTACTCATTTGATTGTCTATTTGAGATATTCTCTGCCTGCAAACGGGGAAGAATAGAAATATTCTCTCTTCCTTTGCAGATAGTGAAGGATAGGTAACGCGGACCTTTGTCCCCCTTTGTAATCTGTCGTGCCTATTTTTCTCCCCACTGATTGATTGATTGTCCGAACATTGACTGTTCGAAGTTGGTTCTTTTTGAGGTATTCTCTGTTTGCAAATAACGTAGAATAGAAATATTCTGTCTAGTCTTTGCAAGTAGTGAAAAGATAGGTAGTGCGGACCTTTGTCCCCCTTTGTAATCTGTCATGCCTATCTTCTCCCCACTGATTAGTAGTTGGTTCAGCCCGGACCGCTTATTAGAGATGAACCATCCAGCTCCACTGGAAGGCACCCCTAATAAGGACATGTTCACTAAATATGGACTAGTCGCCGTAGCTTATAGTAAACTATGGCATAAATATACAAGAAAGGATCAGGAAAGTCAGTGGCCACTGATAGGATCCTTTGATGATGATAAAATAAACGTGCTGGAAACAGCCCTTCGTAACAATAAGACAACGCCTACTATGCTTGATAGTTTCGGCATGTGGCGCAAAGAAGCAGAGCAACGGAAAAAGAGAAACGAAGTCAGATTAGAGAAAGAGCTACGAAAAGCAGCTCACCTAGCTGCTAAAAAGTTAGAGGAAGAGATAAAAGGAGAGAGAGGAAGCCAAACAGAAGCAAGAGTCCGAAATATCGGGCCAGTGTCCCGTTAGAATACCCTCTACGCTCTACCCTGAGTTACCCTCGAAACAACGAGCGAACGACGATTTACTACTAGGTCCCCCAATCATCTACATGTCTCCTCCGTATGCCCCTTCCCAACCCTTAGCACAACACCCGCAACCCCCGAGCACAGGCGAGAATAGTGCCAGGACCTCGGTCCTCACGGCCTCCGCGCCGGCCGAGCCCCTTGCACTCGACGCAACGCAAACAGTAACACTAGATGACCCTGAAACTAGAGGGAAAGACCCCACGAGAATGAACCGATTAAGCAAAGATGAACGAGCAGGGATCGATAAGATAGTGAAGACACTGGTGGAACAAAAGGAAAGTGAGGAATACGTAACGGATATGTACAAATCATATGCCAATAGCCACAGACGACACTTTGTTGTGCGATTTTGTTACCGCACCCTCAATACCTATGAGGATCGATACCAAGATAAAGGTCCTGAGAGCCTAACGACTCTATACAGGAGGGTTGATATTGGGGATGAAAGTGAGTGTGATGTGACGGACCTCTTCTCGCGCACGCTTGAAGTTTTCAGCAACCTCACTGAACAAAGGCCAGAGACTAACGCTACGACTCCTGTAGCGACCAAACCTCGAACAGAAAAAACTGACACAATGATGCCTATAAAGGAGGCCGCTCCCTACTGGGTCCCCCCAAGAGGACAGGGAACACACGATGACATCAACCACCAAGATGCGAGAGGGAGAGTAGTTTATAACTGGGTCTACCAACCATGGGATCGGCAAGACATCCTGACTTTCCGAAAATCCTTGCCTGATTTACGAAAGAACCCCACTGCCTTTTATACTGAATTAGGCACGGCCTTGGGTTCGACGATTATGACCCTAGCGGATATCGATTTATTTTTCGGGCTATGTCTGCCAGCTGATGTGTGGAAACAAACCCGGAAAGTCGACCACCTTGAGCTGTTCGGACATACCTGGTCACAACTCAATGGCATAGATAGGCAACGAGAGCCTGGACAGAAACCTTTAAAATCCATTCTAGACCTCCCAGACAAGATCGTCCAGAAATTGAAAACCCTGATCCCAGAAAAGAAGGTGGACTGGTCGATAGTAACGGCCTGCCGCCAGAAACCCCAGGAAGACGTATCAGAATACTTCTCCCGGTTTGAGACGGTGTTCTCCGATTACAGCGGCCAGGACATGACCACTGCAACCGGACATCATCTGTTTGTCCAGAATTATGTCAAGGGTCTGTCGCAGGAAGTCTCGCAGAAACTACAGACTAGCGAGAGTAGTTGGGCGGCCTCCAAACCTGCGGCTATCCTTCAGATGTCCCAGTACTACGAACATCAAAAGAATGAGAACGATAGGGCGACTGAGAAAAAGAAAAAGGACCTAAAAGGGTGATGATTGCACAGTTGCAAGGGGTGACAATAGGAAGGGAACAGTACAAAGGTAGTTACCAATCGAATGCTCCTAGAAATCCACCCCCTAGAGACCGCACCTCCGCACCCTACGCTGGACGTAAAGACATTGATGAGAATCAGTGTGCGTTTTGCAAAGGATTTGGTCATTGGAAATCCCAGTGCCCGGTTTTCCAAGAAGCAAACAAAAATAGGGACACAAGAGACGTAACGGGTGGGCCAAGAAATAGAGGACAGCGACGAGGGTACACGAACGACACCAACAACGACAGACCAGGGAGACCGAACACGTTTGACCGTCCCCGACAGAACCAGTACCAACAGTCTGACTACGACGACGCCCACGACTTCGCATAGGACTGCCAAGGGCACGGGAGGGATCCAGTCGAGCTCCATGTTGGCCAGCAAGGTCCTTATGTCACCGCTAAGGTCCTGGGTACGAAGTCTCCATTTTTGGTAGACACTGGCGCAACACGTAGTGCGTTATCTAAAGGACTGATTCCAAGGGCACCCTTGTCTGGCTCACATGTAACCTCGATAGGTTTTGATGGAACGCCCTCCACTAACCCCTTGTCCACACTGATCTCCTTTGACTTAGAAAATAACACCACTGACACAACGTTTTTGCTCTCATCCAACACCCCCGATGCCATTATGGGACTTGACTTATTGAAACATTTCCGAGCTACTATTAGGTGTTCACAAGACGGAGTTCGAGTCATCCTGTACGACAACCCGACTCTGCTCAGACCTTGTCCCACACGACGTATGTTTTCCATCACTGACGCTGACTTGTCCCTACTCGACACTCTACCTCTGTACCTGTGGGCCAAAACTGACTCAGACGTAGGACGCATGATGATTGACCCTGTGCATATAACTGTTCGACAGGACGCAGTGCTCCCAAAACTTCCACAATATCGGGTATCACCCGAAGGCGAGAAGGCATTGGTAAAGATCATCCAGTCCCTGATAGATGCAGGAGTGGTAGAGGAAGTAGTTAGCAATGTTTGCAACAGCCCTATCCTACCCATTGTAAAGAAGCAGGGTGAGGGAGATGAGAAAGCGTACCGCTTCATCATCGACCTACGAGAGGTCAATAAAGTAGTTGTACCTCAGTACCCCGTAGTCTCAGACATCACCACCATTCTGACTCTGATTCCTTCCACTGCCACCACCTTCACGGTAATCGACCTCAAAAAAACGCATTCTTCTCCATCCCCATCCACCCAGACAGCCGTTACCTTTTCGGCTTCACCTTAAAATCCCGCTCACATAGATTTTGTAGAGCACCCCAAGGCTATACTGAGAGTCCCAGCATCTATAGCCAGGCCCTCAAGAGACAGCTGGACGCAGTCCAGTTACCGGATGGAGTGGTGTTGATACAGTATGTCGATGATATCCTTTTAGCGGCCGACACAACTCCACTTGCAGTTACAGCCACCATCCAACTCCTGCACTTCCTCGCGGAAAATGGCCACAAGGTCTCCAAGAAGAAGTTGCAATTCTGCCAACCCCAGGTCACTTACCTAGGCCATCTCCTGTCCAAAGACGGGAGGAAACTAACACCCGATCGGATTCAGACCATCCTAGAAACCCCTGTCCCTAAGACACAGAAACAAGTCCGCTCCCTGGTAGGCCTCACCTCCTTCTGTCGGTAGTGGTTGCCAAATTTCAGCCTCATTGTAAAACCACTACTTTCCCTGCTGGCTAAAGATGCCTCCTTCCCGCTCCCTTGGACCCCCGAATGCCAATCCTCCTTCAAAGAACTGCGAGATGCCCTTTGTTCCGCACCAGTCCTAGGAACCCCCGATTACACAAAGCCCTTCTCCCTCTACACTCACGAAAGGGAGGGGTGCGCTTTGTCCATCCTGACTCAGTCCATTGGTCCCAAGCAACGCCCATGTGCCTACTTCTCTGCCACTCTTGACCCCGTAGCCAGAGCTTTGCCTGCCTGCCTTCGAGCTGTAGCTGCCGCTGCTATCTCTATCCGACAGAGTGAGGGGATAGTGCTCTCGAACCCCCTTACGGTGTTAGTACCCCATGCGGTCGACACCCTCCTGAACCAGACTAAGACGCAGCATCTGACTAGTACACGACTGACTGGGTACGAACTGACTCTGCTTGCACCCCATATCACACTGAAAAGATGCACCACGCTGAACCCAGCCACCTTGTTGCCCCTACCTGAGAACGACCCCAATGTGTCCCCCATACATGACTGTGTGACCCTCACGGACGAACAGACTAGGAGTAGAGTTGACCTCCGAGACACTGCTTTTCCAGATCCCGACGGAGAGCTATGGGTGGATGGCTCTTGTATCAAGCTCCCCGAATGCACCACCTCAGCTGCTTATGCAGTTACCACAGCCCGAACTGTAGTTGAGACCGCCCGCTTCACACAACGATCTGCACAGGCAGAGGAACTGATTGCCCTCACACGAGCGTGTATCTTAGCAGCAGGGACAACAGCAAATATTTACACGGACAGCCAGTATGCCTTCGGGGTGGTTCATCATTTCGGGCTCTTGTGGAAGGAGAGGGGATTCCTGACCTCACACGGCACACCCATCCTACACGGAGAGCTAGTCTCCGCTCTGACTGAAGCGGTACTCCTTCCCAAGCAACTCGCTGTAATCAAATGCCAGGCACACAAAAGGGTGACGGACATCATTGGGCAGGGGAATGCACTGGCCGACATCACTGCCCGAACCACAGTCGAGAATAGGACAACGACACGCATATACGTGACCAGGTCACAAACAGAGAAATGGAAGGATGCTAGGGAAACTATTAGGGACATCCAAAAGGCCAGCTCACCACACAAACTAACTGAATGGGCACGGGTGGGATTGAAAGACGATGAAGGCTGCTGGCGGACAAAAGACACGAACAAATGGTTGCACAACGACAAGATCGCAGACTCAGCTAAACGTCTGGTCCAGCAATGTTTGATATGCCTGCAACACAACCCTGGGAAAGGAACTGTCGTACCCCGGGGAGGGTTTGGGGTCCCCAACCACCCATTTGAAGTCCTACAGATGGACTACATCCAACTAGAAAGATGCCAAGGTCTGAAGTATGTACTTGTTATCGTGTGCGCATTTAGCAAGTGGGTGGAAGCCTATCCAACTCGCGACAACACTGCCATGGCTACTGCCAAAATATTACTGAAGGAATTCTTCTCTCGCTACGGCCTTTGTCGAATTTTGTAGAGCGACAATGGCCCCCACTTCGTAGCCGAAGTTATCCAACTCATCTTGAAAGGGTTGGGTGTAAAACAAAAATTTCACGCAGTCTTCCACCCCCAATCTGCTGGACTAGTTGAGTGACATAATGCCACACTGAAGCTCAAACTAGCTAAGATAGTGGCTACCACAGGACTGAAATGGCCAGACGCTCTCCCACTGGCATTGCTATCAATGCGTTCCACCCCCACCAAACACCATCTGACTCCTTATGAGGTCGTTTTCGGCCGACCCATGAGCGTTTGGTCTGCACCGAAACCGACATCCATTCACGACGTCCCGGACGTCCTAATGTCTGACTATTTGTACAATCTGACTAAAACATTGTCTATCATCCATCAACAGGTGCTGCAGCCCATCCCCGATGCTTCCAGGGGCCCCGGACACGACCTCCAACCTGGTGACTATGTCTTAGTCCGAAATTTCCAGCGTGCAAAGAGTCTGGAACCTCGGTGGACGGGCCCCTGGCAAGTCTTGATCACTACCCGAACAACTCTTCGAGTGGAGGGGAAACGAAACTGGCTGCATGCACACCACTGCAAGAAAATCTCCTCAACCCTGACGACGACCGAAGGCGTGACCACCCAAGAAGAGCTCCTGAACAAAGATCGACCATCCCTGAGCTGCTACCCTGACACAGAGACACTTGAACTGGCAGAATTTCCCGATCCCACTGTGCCATCCAGAGAAGGGTCTAACCTGCGACGAAAGGAGGGAGCTTCGGCTAAGCAGACCACTGACTAAGTTACAATTCTCAGAGCGGTGGCCTAACACTACTAAGGCTGCCAGGAGAGAAACCAAACGAAGTCTGTGGTTCTGCCTGCTACCGAGCCCCTTGAAAATGATGGAAGAGGCCGATACGAAGATGATGGAAGCACCCGATACGAAGGTGATGGAAGCAACCGGACATCCGAAGACCCACTACAGAAACCCAAAGGCTGACAGGTTACACAGCTCAAAGACTATTGCCCTCTTTATCGCCCTTCTCTTTTGCCTCCTCCTCACGACTACCCTCTGGATCGTGGAAGAGAGCACACCAGCTCATAAGACATTTCTAACTACTGTGCAGCCTACCACCATGAAAGAACACTACCTGGTCTCTCTTTCACCTCAACTCCGAGAAAGACGTAAGGAGTTCTGGAACAACTCCTTCGTGCAGTTGCTGCACCAACACAACCTTGCGGCCAATGCCACAAATTGCTGGATCTGTGGGTTGATACCACATGCCACTGGACATTCCATCCCCTTCATCCCTTCACCTTTCTCTGTCCATGGTTCCTGCCTTGCTTGGCTGATCCTCTTGCAAGAGAGTTACAGGGATAATGCCACTTCCAGCAAGACTATGTCGCACTTTTATCATGGGACCTGGCTGAACAAAGCAGGAAGAACTGCTGCTCCCTTTTGCCCTCTGACATCCAATGCCTCTGTTCACATGGACATCCCTGCCAAAGAACGGATTGAAATGCAGGTGTTCAACAACCCAGCCAGACCCACCTTCTCTTACCTCCAAAAACGAGCAGCTGCCACCCTGACTGTAGCCCTGTCTGTCGTCAACATCTCAGACCTTGTATGCATCGAAGGCCTTGGGACAGAGTTGGTGGGCCACAGCACTTGTCGCATCACCAGAACTTTGGACTCAACTGATCCACCCTCTTTTGTCACCTCTCCGGACATGTACTTTGTCTGTGGTACAAAAGCCTACACTTGGCTCCCAAAGAGCTGGGGAGGTACCTGCTACATTGCCTTCATCCTTCCTCCAACCTATATGGCCCCAGCAAACCATCACCGACAAAAGCGAGCGAGAGACATTGAACAAGCCGACTCTACCGGAACACAGTTCTTAGACGCAATGAAGGGACTTGTTCCACTCTGGGGTCCGATGACGAACAGCCGTGCCATCTGACATTTGACCCAGGCAGTTGAAACGACAATGAACATTACAGCTGGCATCCTCACAAACAATACAGCCGAGCTTCAGGCGGTCGCCTGGTGTCCCTTCAGAACCGTCTTGTTCTAGACGTCGATCTAGCAGATCGTGGAGGAGCATGCCGTATCATTGGGTCCAGCTGCTGCACCTATGTACCAGACAATTCGCCCTCAGTCTACGAAGCCATTGAACACCTCCACAGACTTTCCTCAGAAGTTCATCAGGAACAAGAAGGATGGTCGCTTGGGAGTTGGTTCTGGAGTGCTGTAAAGGACTGGGGGTGGAGGTTGTTTATGATCATATTGATACCAATTGTGGTAATATGTGGATTCTGCCTGGGTGTTCAATGCTTGCCACCCCTGTGCTCACTTTTTGCTAACTGTATCTGCCCTAAGACTCTGGACTTTGAAGCCGAACGCATGAAAGCTTTGTATGAAGTGGAAATCCGTAATATGATGGGAATAGACATAGATTGACAAGCTGGCTAGATATGTTAAAAAGGGAGGACTGTTGAAATCTAGATTGCGGCGTAAACATTATCAGCGCCATCTTGTCCCTTTTTCAGGCTCATATGTGCGCGTAAGCAGCAGCCATTTTGAATGCCATGGCCTCTCTGCCCACTGCCGATAGCCAGCGCGTCTTTCTCTCTCTCCCTCTCTGACCTCGCAAGCATTCCCCCGCGCACTGACAGCCCCCGCTCTCACATGCTTGGGCCATAAACCACCCCTTCAGCACGGCCCTGCCTCGGAGCCACATCCCGTACCCGACTAACACCTCCCTCCGTCTCTTTCATGATCACACATCCTTTGATGAACCCCCTTCCTCTGTGCCCGACTGTCCGGCCCGATCCCAGGCCATCACCTGGCCCTGCGGATGCAATTTATTGCCCCATACAGTAGGAAGCTGTCCCTCTTCAAAGGATCTCCGACTGATCAAAGCCCCCACCCCATGAGATCAGATCAGCCGCACACATTCCGGGAATCGGCGGAATATCCAGCTGCGCGATAGTCATCACCTACTGAGATCGGGGTGGGGACTTCTACTGTAAATGTGTGTGGGAACGGGCTTGAAGCGGGGATTCCAAGAATGTCTTTCCGTACTTCAAAGTATTGACAAGAACATGTTTCATGCAATAAAGCCATAAACCTGTGTATAAGAGGCCAGGCCTCAGAGATGCGGTTAGAGCACCTCGAGAAGATACCTTGTTGTCTGATTTGACGTGTTCTGCTCCGTCGGAATAAACTTCTGTTTCCTGCCTTCCTGTCTCCAGCGCCCGCCTCTTTGTTTGGTAATTTCGTGTGGTCTGAGAGGCGACTAACGCCGGGCAATACTTAAAGGTTATCGGTTGAAATCTGCCTACCTTTTACAGTGAGGCTGCGTCGCCGTTGACCGTTCGCAGCACTGGGGAGCACGGAAGGGCTTAAAATAATTGTTGCTTTAACATGCAAAATGTGTTCGAATTGAAACGTATCCGCACTACCTGACCAATGATAAAATGTGGATTAAGGTTAACAGAATGAAGTAGCAAATAAATGATTGAACCCATATCAATTGAATTGATGGTCTTTAGTCTGTTAAATTGTTTTAACAGCATTTGAATAAGACAGCTAGGACACCCCTTTCCTTTGCTAATTATATGGCCCTGTCCAGCTGCCTAGGGCCAAATCCCTTGTTGCTATTTTGCATTGTTGTACCTCTACACCATCTCACACTCACCAGTGAATACTGAAACAAGACACACCCATATAGGGTCCAGGTACAGACACACTCATCTCATCATGCACACTTGCAAAACATCAAGTTTCGCTCATTGTCACACAACTGACAACATCCCATAACAATACTACAAATCTAAAACTGAACAATAAATATTACGACTGCCCAGTCTCATTACCAAGACTCAACAAGCATAAAATACTTTTCTAATCAGTAAGGAGAACATGGACTTGAAATTAACAAGACGATAGCACGTGAACTAGTGCTCCAAACACGTATACACCTTTGTTGAACATCAGGTAAATGCAGTTGTTTATTTTAACTCTGCAGTACCCAGTCTGTGTGATCATGCTGATCAAAGCAATAATGCCCACAGCTGCACTTCCTTGACTCCTGCTAAACACCTCCAACCCTCATGAACTGCTCATCGTGACATAACCGGGAAAATCATGCCTGCCTTGGCACACAACCTTGGCAGTTATTAGGTCTTGACAGACACACTGCTGGTTATCCTCGAGTAAGCCCAAAGCCAACTAGGCTTGGATAGTGATCCGAACGAGACTTGGAACTCAACATCCCAGTGGTCTGATACTAATATAAAGTGTGTCCCGGAGATATCGGTTTGTGGCTGCAGCGTAGCGTGGGTTGCCAAGGCCCGGGGCAAAGCAAGTATTGCGCAGTAAAACTTGCACCCCTACGAATTTTACACCCAGGGCAGGAGCCCCGCCCACACTATGCCACTGGTTTGTGGAGGTCTATACAGAAGGCCATAAAGTTAGAGGTATCTGTAGGCTAAACTAGAACATGGGGGAACAGAACATCATGGTATTATTTCGCCAATCAGGCATAGATGAGAAAGTCACTCTCCCTATTGTACCCCCCTCACTCTGAATTCTGTGTCCGGGAATACTCTCTACTACTGTCTAATGCTCACCTATTGCCATAGTAAATGACAATACCATTTATTTTTGTTTTTAAAAAAAAGAAAATGAAAAAAAATGTCATGAGCAATGCCAATAGCTCTACCTTTAATAATGCAGAGACCATTGCATTGTAAATGCTTGTTTATTCTTCCTGGCCAAACTTCAGCTGAGCAAAGTGGAAAAGTTTGCGAAAAAAGGAAACCCAAAAGCAAAGGATCACACTCACAAAGATATTTCACCTTGAAGGCTGAAAAGACCTTCATTTTGGCCTGCCCGGAATTCACAAAAGGATTCCTGGCAGCTGTAAATGGATTTACTACTGCAGATTTCTCTACCATATGCTAGGACTAGTAAATTCCAAGCAAATGGTGGGAAGTGGGAGTTAAAGGCAAGACTTAAATCTCCACGTGAACGTTTACATTTTGTTCGGTAAATATCGACCAACCATTGAACTTCTATTTTCAAATGTGTCTTTTGGTTCACAATGTCAATGTTGTGATTTTTAGCCAAGAGCACAAACTAAAGTTTAGCAATAGCAGGCTCTCACGTCCTTGCAATTTGCAACGGGCACTTTAATGGTGTATGACAAAACATTTTTGACTGGCGCTTTTTCATACCTTTGGGGGTAAGTTTGGAGAGGTGTAGGCTGGTGATAGGCCTCGTCAGGCCGCAATTATATCAAGTTCCCTCCTTACAGCGCTCGGATCCCAATCACAAGAACATTCCTCTTTTTCGGCAGCAGAAGCGGTCACCATGGCAACTGCGCTGGCTACAAGATGCTGTCTGTTCGCAACACAGCCCAAGCAGCGAGGGAGAGGTCGCGGCCTACCAGAAGGCGTCGAGGCGCGTTTTAGGAATAAACCTTAAGACGCCGGAGATCACATACACGGGTACATGGGAGGGGCTTCACAAACGAATGGGCACATGGCATGTTTGACACAGGCAGCGACTCTAGTCATCTGCTTCTGGGGTAAAACAAAAAAAAAACAGCATGTAAAGTGCTGTTTGCTAAAAGAACAGGATTGAGTAAAGGTGTTAACACTGTTCAGAGGCCAGGGAGCATCCGTTATTGTTCATCACTACTTGCAGATCATACAGTCTGTGTTATTAAAGGTTTGTGGTGCACCGAGTCACGTTTTTAAAACAATGTTGGACCTTTGAAGTCCAGGTCTGGGATAGCTGATCCACATTAACAAGGACTGCATGTGGGTTCCCTCTAAATCTGGCTTTCAGGATCCCCGTGTTTAGGGAGACCAGATAGCTCTATGTTACCAGGCACCATGTTTCCATTCCTGGACTTAACTTTTACATATCCGTGCACATTGGTACATTTTAATTGGCCAAAACACCTGATAACAATCAACCGACAATAACTGTAAACATACTTTAAAACTGGCCCGTATGTTCATATCCTTAGCAGATTTACAGGCAAAAGCATTGAGCAATTTCTCAGCAATTACTTATTGCGGTTTCCAAATGTATCTGTATTTTTCGACGCAACACTAAAGGATTCTTGCTCGGTTAGTATTGTTGACCAGTCATAGTAGCGTGTCTGCAGTGAATGCGCGACAAGCGCTGCGCTGCTGTCCAAACACTGACAGCACAAAATGAAAAGTGCTCACAGGTGAGGGGTGGGATGCGTGGGTGATGGAGGAGGTGAACGGAAGTACGGGGGAGCGGGACAGAGGAGAGCTGCGGGCGGAGGGAGGGGGGGAGCGGGATGGAGGAGAGCTGCGGGCGGAGGGAGGGGGGAGCGGGACAGAGGAGAGCTGCGGGCGGAGGGAGGGGGGGAGCGGGACGGAGGAGAGCTGCGGGCAGAGGGAGGGGGGGAGCTGGACGGAGGAGAGCTGCGGGCGGAGGGAGGGGGGACGAGCAGAGCAGCTCTGGAAACAACCACAGTCTTTCTCCGAGGCAAAGCAGAAATGCCTCGGAGAAAGCATGGTAATTTTCGCATTCGGGGGCGTGTGTTTTGTTGTTCTGAGTGACGGGTGATGTCACTGGCGAAAGAACAGCAAAATGTACGCCCCCAAACCGAAAAAGACAGAGCCTATTCGGAGGGACAGCTCTCTCCTCCAATGGCTGGCCTCCGTTTAGGAAGCTAGCCAATGGGAGAGAGGCAAAAACAGAGGCGGGACAAATAGTCCACACTAAGAAACATTACATTTCGGTGCTTCCGGTTCTGCCTTCGGCAGACCGGATATTACCTCGACCTAAAAAGTAGAGATGAAAAAAACATCCATGATTGAAATCAACAGGCAGGAGGAGTCTAGTGGTGGATTAAAGAGGCTTAAGGTGACTCAAGATTACAAAGCTTTGGTATTCGGCAGCTCAACCTTCGATAGTGTCGGACAAGCACTTCTGAGCTAAACTTTGGGCCACAGAACGTATTCTTTTAGAAATTAAGCACTGGAGTCAATTGATTGTAAACTGAAGGTCTGTCAAGGCTGAAGCTCATGGGTGAAAGAGGATATGTGATGCTTCATTCCTTCTGACATTTTACAGGTAGAAAATGCACAAGAAAGAAACTAATCATTTCCTGCTCACATGTAAAGTTGGATAATTAACTAAAGAAAACTGAGATTTGCAATATCCGAGACATTGTGTAGAGATTACTGCCAAACGAGAACATTTTAGGTGGTAAATCTGCCTTTAGAATATTCTACTCGGACCCAAGGTAAAATGAAGTACTGAGGCAGTGCCGAGGGAGCCCTGCTTCTACCTTAAACACTAGTGTATAGGATATTGACGGACAGAAGAGGAGAAAGGATAACCCAGGATTCCTGTCTATTTAGCAATTTTTATTTAATTCTTTTCATAAGACTTTTTGGGGCATTCCACACAAAGCATAAGCCTTGGCAGCATTTTCCAAGGTTGCTTCTTTATTCCCTTACAAATGAAGAATCGCAAGATGGATTGGTAATTCTTGTCCTGAATTTTCACAGAAATTCCTTATTTTCACCCAGTATTCCACGAAGAGACTCCAGCTGCATTCCATCCAGACACACCATCTTTGAGTAGGTGTTAGGTGGAGCCTCAGGGTGAAACACCACAGATCTGTGGAGTTACCACTGATCTTGTAATCCTGATTCTCTGGTAACTCATCTTATCTATAAAGAGTAGCATGGCCCCACCACTACCGCCGAAGGCATTGGAACCGCTTCTGCTCTCTCTCCTCCACTACCGCCGAAGGCATTGGAACCGCTTCTGCTCTCTCTCCTCCACAATTACTTATTTGTGTAATGTCATTGGTGGTCTGTGCACTGACATCATCAATGGCTATTAATAAGCAACTAGAGCATTCGGCGCAAGAGGCAATAAAGAGAGAGCACAGCATATATGTGCCCCGATGTTCTCTCTGGGTAAGAAAAGGCTAGGAAATAGGTGTGGCTCCTCCGCAATGTCGGAGAAGCATCGCTCAGCCAGCTCAGAGCCAGCAGGTGAAAAATAAAACTATATTCTATCATTGTTTTATTTTTCACCTTCTGGCTGAGCCAGCATGTGGAGTGGGGCGGGTTGGGCGAGCCATGAGAGGGAGTAGTGGAGTGCCCTTCTAAATGCGCATGTCTCTTTGGCTGGCCGTCTTTAGGCCAGCCAAACAGACATGCTCAGTTAGGTTTCTCCAACCCAGCTGTATTAAACAGCCAGGCTGGAGAAACAGTATGAAACCAACCCGCTCAGGCCAATCCCTGCCATGTTCTCATAGCATGAGAGCAGCCCAGGGATTGCACAGGGAGTCTCTGCTGCTGTCCCAGTGAAGACTGGGACCAGGAAACAGCAGAACACCGAGGCACAAGGAGCGATGAGGCCGGCAGCTTCTGGTATTTATTTTTTATTTTTAAGCCCTTGCACTTCCTGCACCTCTTCCACCTCACCACCTCTTCATTGTGTCGGCCGCCACTGCCATATTATAGTGCTTAATTTGAGCTGGTGGTGGACGCAGTGCAGGGTCTTAGATATCAATAGTGCAGAAGGTGCATTGGGCTCAGAACCTTTGGGTGCGAGGAGCCCCATCTATACCAATTATGGGGGGCCCATTCCATGCCAGGTATGGCAGTTTTTTTTGGACCTATCCAGGGTTAAGCGTGCCTTCATTCATTCTATGCCATTGCACCGGCCCTCATTTTTGGGTGTCTGGACTTATTTTTCATCATTTGGATTTGACCCAGAGCAAAAGAGAGAAAGTTAAAAAGGAGAGAAAGGAGGAAGAGTAATATAGAAAAAGGGGGATAAGGGACAAGGCACAGATTAAAATAATCCATTAAGTGTGAGATAAAGATACAGGTTGTGTAGAATTGTGGCGAAAAAGAGGCGTGATTTGTGAGTAAGACTAGGCAGCCTTGATATTTCGGAAAATTGTGCATTCAGTAGCAACGGCGTTGGGCTCCTCAAGAAAAATGTGATCCTGTGGAATTTTTTTTATTTTTTTTACAAACATTGAGGACTGCCATGAAGCAGTAGTCTGTCAGACACGAAAGGTGTACTCTGCATCAAGTGCTTGTTAGATCTGGCTTGACAGTGAATAGTGATATTTAAAAAAAATCTGCAAGGCTAAACTAAAAATAGCAATTTGTCAGTAGCATGTTGGGGGGGGGGGGGGGGCGTGAAAAGAAAACGGCCAGTATGGTCAGTTCTTTAAATGGTAATAAATGGTAATATAGAAGTTGCGGGTACTCACTCTTGAGTTTGCTCCTGGGAAGTGGCTGTACTCTCCCATTAAAGGTACTGCAGTGATGCTGAAAAGTGAAGGTAATCTCCCTTTCAAATTAAAGAAGTGCATTTACTTCGTAGCAGACAGTGGCTGTGCATTTAAAGAAACAGCGGTTGAGGTGGGGAATGCATAACGAGCATGCGCAGTACCCCTACAAGAACCAATAAGGGGTTTAAGTGGCTTGAAAGTAACAGCTTTGTTCTTGACATCCCAAAATCCTATATGTTATTTAAGAATGTTTTGTTTGGTTACCTTTTTTTAAGTTTAATAGTCAAGGAGCATTAACATGACTACACTAAACAGTGCCATCAGCGGACAAGAAAAAGTGTAAATTGCATTATTGTGCAGTTTGCTGTCGACAAACTAATGGCTAGTGGGCGTCAGGTGGTGGATGCCAGGAGCCCAGTTAGGTTGTTTTTTTTTATTTTATATTTTTGAGTTTGAAGAGAGGGCCATGTATGGTTCTCCATTACTCTTCTGCCCCTGTGTAGCTGTTGAAAGAAGGGGTAGATGATTTAGAGGAAGGGCCATGCATAATATGAAATTGCACACGGGTAAAAAGTGAATCAAGGATATCATTTTCATCTTAGCATTCTGAATTACATCAATCATAGATAACTCAAGCTGTGCTCTTGTTTATTTAATATCTGTCTGAACCCCTTGGAGAAAAATTCCTTGTTTTTGACTGATACCATCCAATAATTCTAAATGGTCATAGATTGTGCAACTGCGTTGTTCATTAAACAGAATACAACAGGTAAAGAGGAATGATCAAAGAATTTTGCTTTTCATTTTGGAAACATGTACCAGCAAGAGTCATAAGACACTGCTCTCAGTGGCGGCTCCTCTGCTAAGGTATAGGAGGGTCACACTACTGCTTTTCAGCAGTGGAAGAAAAAATCAAATGATAATAACTTAAAGTTATTATCATTTTATTTGTTCCTATTGCAGGGGCAGCATCTTTGCTAGGCAGGGCGGAGCGAGACTGCTCTGCTGACAGAGCAGGGGAGGGGAGGAGTGGTTTGCACATGAATGTTTGGCCAGCCCTCTGAGGCCGGACAAACATTCATGCGCACTTAGCATGTTCTCCAGCAGAGGAGAGAAGCAGCGAGGGAGGACGTGAGGAAGGGCGCGGCGAGGAGATAAGTTGAATTACATTTTTTTTTTTTTTTTATTTACATCTCTTCCCTGTCTATCCCCCCTGCCTCACACCACCACGAATCCGTGCCGGCCGCCACCGACTGCTATGTTTTACAATTACGAGGATATAGTGGCAATAAGCAGTGCTAGGATTGGGAGATATTTAGTCTGTGAAGCCACACTGATTGGGGGAGCATGCAAAAAGGGTCTGGAGCCTGGAAGTATAGTGTCATAAGGGCAGAGTCACAACTGTCTGCTTGTTATTCCAAAGAGAGTATGCATCATTTTTATAAAGTCTACCTCCAAAGAAATCAAGGACACATGTGACTGTAAACCTGTCCTGCCTCACTTTATCTATCACAAACATTCTGCATTTTAAGAAAGATTAGAGGTTTCAGGCACCTGCTCCAAATGCCTGTTTGTGTACCGAAAGTGTCAGGGTCGCCCATCCTCTCAACACACAAATATGAAAGAGTGAGATGTTCAACAAAATGTGACAAGACCATATATAGGGTACAGGACCAAACAATAGTATTGAAGGCACCATGTCCAGGAGTTACTGATGCATATTCAACAGCGTCAGACCTAGTAAGAATGTTTTTTCATCCAGGACCCAACACAACCGTCACATTAACCAACTCTGCAAAACCACACAGAACACGTATATACTACACCCATACAATATATATCTTAGTGGCTCTGACCGTCTGGCACGTCTCAGAGGGAGGGGGCGTATGGGCGAAAAGGGATGTAATCAGTAGTGTGGCAAACATGCCATGGGCACAGGTGTACTCAATGTAAATGGCCCTTTGTCTGCTGTTGGGGTAGTAAATACAGCAATTATCAGATTTCAATGGGCCCAAAAGCTACTGTGCCTGCTGCATCCATAGTAGCTAAAATCCTATAAGGTAGTGGGGCTGTTGATGTGGTTGGTTAACTGCTGTGAGAAGCAAGGGATATTATAATTACCTTGACATTAACCATATTTAAGAAATGTTGAAATGGTTTGTTTTACTATCAGTATCAGTTTATCTAATGTTTAGGTCCACTGTTATACCGGAAACAGTTCAAGTAGAGTAGAAACTCACTTTATAGATTTGTCTTGCAAACGAGCTATGTGAAAAAGCATACAAACGTCATTACATTCCAACTTCTATGAAAAAGACACCTTGACAGGTATTCACTAGTCACAAAAGCGAAAGGCTTTTGAAGACCAGTTCAAAGTTTCACTAAATGTCATGCCACGGCCCACCTCGCTCCTCCCATGTCATGCCAGCTCAGGGCCAAAGACCTCTTGGGAAATGTAATTCAATCATCTTATCAACTTCACTATTTCGACAAAACATTTTGTTGTCCCGTTGTTTGTTGTCAACAGGTTTTACCTTTTTGGAAGTCAAAATTCACCTGTGGGGCAAGATTGGAAGTGGTAGCTGGGCAGGGCTTCATGAGGCCAGATACATGCTGAACCAGTTTTCAGTGGGGCAAAAAGCTCTAAGTGTGTCAAATCTTGTTTTCTTGGTAGTCTAGGGTGTGACCCTTCTGGCCAAGCCCTAGCAAATTGTTATAGTCCTGAGGAAAAGGAAATGGAAAAAATGACTAATTCCCACTTATCTCCAACTTCTGGGAACGTCCTTTCCCATCAATCGTACAGGCCCTTCTTCCTCAGTGCAGGCTTCTGCACAACAGATTTCTCCCCACCCAGGTCTCCTGCAGGCTGTAGTCCTCTGTGGTCCTCTTGGAGCAAGAAGCTCTTTTGTTTTTGTGACCCTGAAGCAAGCACACAGGAGGCCAACCACTTGAGTCTTAGTGAGCAGTTCCCATTACTGAGTACCAGCAGGATTCAGAAGTACTCGAGTGAGCTTTTTCCTTCCAGCAGGGCCTTCTTCAGTTGGAAGTTTCCGAGGTCCAGGAATGTTCCGTGGAGGTGATGGTTAAAGTACCAGATTCATCCTGGGCTCTAGTCAGTGACTGGAGAAATTCTGAAACCCAGTCCTACTTTCTCACCCTCCCCCCACCTTCTTTTGCAGTACTTCCTCTTTGCCTTAATGTAAAATTACTTAAAAGCCCCTGTTCCAATATAGCAAAACACTTCTGTCACCAGGGTGGGCTGTTTTCAGCTCCTTAGCCATGTCCCTAATTAGACGAGCTGCTCTCCCATCTAACAATATTCAAATTGGTTTTCTCTCCTACTGTGGCTGGCGTCTGGATGGGTCTTGGGAATGAACAGGAGAAGCCTTCTCTGACACCTCCAAGTCAAAGGAGGTAGTGCTAAGGCTAGTCTTTGTTTTACTAACTGCTCCCGTCCACTCTCAGACAGCTGATCACTGCTAATTGGTCAACAGTTAACACTCATCAGCTATTCCTGGGATCTAAGGCAGGCTATTGTCCTCTAAGTCTAGTGGTAGATGGGCTATATGGCAACTAGTTTTACACCAGTTTTGGCTCAGGCAGACAAAGTACATTTTTATATAGTTACTTTTCGACTTGATCAAATATCTGATTTCACTATTAAATACGATTTTGAAAATTAAATAGGAAATAACTTTGAAGGATTTTCCAGCCTTTTTCCAGTTGGATAGAAGACTAAATATTTTATCCCTATATGCCAGAGAAAACTTTAGGAAGGCAATTAAGCCATGTTAAAAAATAGTCCAGTTAACTCGGACGTCTTACTTTACAAATACAATTTAATCCAGATAAATCTCACTGAGACCTTTTTTTCTGTAATAGAAATAGAATACAATAGTCTTACGCAGAAACAGGTAAAAATTATATTAACCCCATATATGATCTATGTGACAGATTGGCCTTTTTCTTCCAATAACAGATTCACAAAATTGAGGCAAACTCCTCTCTGTCTCATACCGCAGAATAATTTGATACTTCTCAACTAGAGAGCAATGATTTTGAACCTACGTTATGTAAATCAAACTAATATCCACCAATGAGATGAGATCTCTCTTCGTATCCATCAAGATGGGCTCTTCCATTGACTCCTGGCCCCCCATCTGTCATAATGTTTATAGGGGACTATATTGCAGATTCACTGATATTCCTATGCAATTAGCTATTAAACATCTCCAATTCGCTACTCTTAAAAAAAAAAACACTTTTCACCCAGAGGTTCTGGACAATAATAAACAATCTCTGTTCTACCGTTTCAAGCAACATTTTTTTTTTTCCATTCATTCATAGATAAACTCATGAACACTCAACCTAGTTGGGAAAAAACAATGTGTTAGACAAAAATTAATCAGGTTTTAGGCCACACTACAGTACTGACACTGTGCTCCTAGCTATGGGATATGAACTGAACTGTATCTTGGTTAAAAGGTGGGGCAGTAGTGCTGATCCTCATTGATCACTCCACAGCTTTTGATACAGTCTCGCACAGTACAATGTTTCAAAGATAATTGGAAATAGGGATATGCAATACAGCCTTGTATTTGCTTCATTTTTTCTTAGCAGGCAGTGTATCTCAACCATTTAAATCTACTACTTTCATATCTACTTGTGGAGTGCCACAGGTCTCTTCCTTGAGCCCTATGTAATTTAATATCTATTTTCTCCATTCTATGTGATTTTTTAATTACCTGTCCTATGCAGATGATAGACAGATTGTAGTATCAATTAAAGACTACAACAGCCTTACATAGGAAGCTTCTCTTCCTGTATGCCGGACAAAAAAGACATAATATTATTTGGTCCACAGCATGGCCGGACTGGCCAGTCGTGCAATCAGGTAATCCCCCGGAAGGCAGGAGCACCAGGAGGCTGGCAGTTTTTGACACTTGGATGCTGATTTTGGCCTACAGGAGTGGTGGTGCACGTTACGCGATCCCAGCGGCAACTTGAAAGAGTTGCTTCTGGTTCTCGTCTGTCCATGGGGGCTGAATTTATAATTTTTGCCAGGGCTGTTTTAAGTTCCCAATCCAGTCCTGGTCCACAGTCTTTTAACTGGTCGTCAGCTTGGTGATCGACTGAACTTGGAGAGACCCCAAATTCCACTATGTGTACTAGAAACCTAGCGACTGTCTTCAATGACCATCAATTCTTTGCACCAAAAAATCCTTCAAGTAGCTTATACTTTATGACACTCCCACTCCTTGCAAAATTGTACCTTTCATCCCACTCTTAGAACTGTACTGAATCTTCTATGGTGGGATTCGTGGGAATCATTGAGTAACTATGCTAAATCCTTACACTGGATCACTATCCAGAAATGCTTTACATTTAAAGCTACAGCATTCCACAACACATGTCCAGCTTACCTGTGAAAGAGACTAATTCACAACCTACCAAATGGACCTCCAAGGTCACAGACTCTAAACTCTTCCAGGATTCACTTATGAAACGAGCCCAACTCTGTGACTGCTCTTTCTCATTGCAAAATTGGAACGCCCTGCCAATTGCAATGAGAAACATAACTTCCTTTCTGCAGTTTAGAAAAGTAAAAACCTCACTGCTTAATGCCAAGTAATATCTACATTAGCTTTTTTGTCCCTGAATGTCTCAGATATCTTAATGCCAGGGTGCTAAGTGCACTCCATCAATGTCCTTCATGCATTCATTCATTCATCTAGGCCATAGTGCTTTTGCTTTTTTCACCAATAATCGCGCACTAACTTCAATACGCAGTGTGTCCTATTTTTTTTTATATATTAGCACCCTGTTAGCTTATAAGGCACACTTTAGGGGTGAACTATGAATACATAAAAATATGTTTTGCTCTTTTCCATTACATGTGTCATTGAAGTACATTTAAACTGCTGCCTGCAAGAACACAGAGATGATCCTGGCAGCCATGTCATTTTGTCCTATGTGTAGCTACTGTAAATACACTCTGCAGCCCAGGTATGGCATTTAACTTCCACGTCATAGGTGCATTTCCTATGCCATCTATAGTGGTCTTACAGGATGGTTAAACAGACCAATTGGGTGAAACCAATTTTCCCAATACCATTTTTAGCGACAAAGAACACAGACTGTGGCACTGATTAGTTGTGTTACGGGGCCTGCAGTTCAAATACCAGCCAAACTAGGGCCCAGAAATCACAAAAAACTGGGGTGGCCATGCTAAAAAGGCACATTTCTCACTCACTGCAAAATCTGAATGTGGTCTGGGGTGGTATATCATTAGGTATAAGCATGAATGTGTGACGTACTCTGCTTGAGGAGCAGTGGAAGCAGCAAATAAGTAAACTTGGGAAAATGCAAGTATGCACACATTTTGAATTACTACTTTGTTAAAATGTTAACATAAAGAATGGGATTTTTTTACATGCACATACTGTGCGCAGTTATTTTGTGAACCTTATATATTAAGTATTGACAATGGAATCTGTAAATATATGTATGATTGATTGTGGAACAGTGGGACTCTCACATGTAACCACCGGGTGGCTGTGGTGAGGGTTAGTGGTCTTTCTGCTCTATGGTTTGTTTATTCATCAATTTCATGCCCAGGAACCCTGCATTTGGTCGTGGGCTGCTGCAGAAATCAAGACTCATTTCTAATACTGATGCAGAACATATCTTGAATGTAGATGGGAAACCTAGAATAGTAGTGCATGAATCAGACACTAGTTACCACAAACCACGTGAGAATGGTAACAACTATTGGAAAATGCTAATGCCAGCTATTAAGCGATTTCTGGGGGAAGTATGCCGAGCGAGGTTGATGGAGTTTGCTGATTTGTTGTCCTGCAGGTTTGCCAAAGCTCGTCGGGATGACTGAGCACAGAAGGGAAGAACGAGACAAACACCAGCGGCATTTTGTGAGTAGTGATAGCAGCATGTCCAGCGCTCTTACGATGCAAGGTGAGTCTCTCTACCCCTTGCATCTCCCACTCAACGCGCGCAAATTCGTTAAAGATGCAGTATTCAAAAGAAGACAACATAGCAGAACATAAAAAGCATGGGCAATGCAATAGATCTCATGTTTACGAGAGTTTGAGGGATTGGCAATGCAATAGCTTAAACTCTTGCAAATGCGAGACCTATTGCATTGCAAATGTTTGTTTGTTTACTAGCATCCGTACGGCGTTTTCACATTCATGGAAGTCGCGCCACATTCTTTAGACAAGCCGCAGCTAAAGAAAGGGGCGTGTGACATTAAAGTGAAACCGCGGCATGGGGCGCTTTGTCAGCTTGACAAACATGCAGGTTTTTGTCAAACAGATTTTTTTTGTAAAAGCGATTGCGACTGCGCACCTTTCTTTACCCATGGCTTGTCTAAAGAAAGGGGCGTGGCCTCCGTGAATGTGAAAGCGTCGCATGGGTGCTAGTAAACAAACAAATAAATAAGCGTTGCCGCTATAGTTAAAGCGGACCGTGCTGCTAAAATAAATAAGCAATGAAACACAGGCGCTATAGTTAAAGCAGAACGCCATTAGTAAATAAAATGAAAGCGGGCAGCGTTCTGCGACGTAGTGGGCGGAATAGGGGAAAAGTAACAAGTCATGTAACAAAACAAGTAAAAAGTCCAGTTGTTATGGGTGGTAACAAATGCAGACAAGGTGGTACCAAGGAGGGACTAACAAGCCTTATAACGAATCGGAAAGCCAGCATTTACGAAGGACAATGACACACGGCAATTAAAAAAATGGGCGGAAAGTAGGCGGGATTCAAAGCCATACTCCAATACAGCATGCCTCGTAGCAGCGTATGCGCTGCCCAGGCTCGACCTAATAAAAACCACTCCACACACATTGGAACGTTAGGGAATAAGTGACATTATTGAGCTCAAATTACTGCAGCCACGAGGAAAAGGCACATTCAAAACTTTCCAAATTCACGTATTTTGCAAATGTTTTTAACATTCTTACGGGTTGCTACCTTATTTAAGATGATGTAGGGGAACACTACCAGGCCCACTCACAAAACGCTTTTCTGTTTTTCGTTAAACAACCAGTTTTTGTAAAATACTAGATTTTAGCTATTGTCTACATTACCTTTCAATTCTCAGCAAAAGGCTTGTATAGTAGATTTCGGGGGTGCCTAGAAGAGGTGCAATGGGCTGGCATGTAGACACTCGATGAAGGTCCATGCTGTGTGGAAACGATCATGGGAAATATTTATTTTCAGTGGTGACTCCTCTACTACAGCAGAGGAGCGTTGCCCCACTGCGCAAAAAATAAAAAATAAAATGACAATAACTATTGTTATTATCATTTTATTTTTCCCATTGCATGCAATCAGTGACCTTGTTTAATGTGGGGCGGGCCATAGCAGGGGTGTAGTGGTGTGCACTCTTTAAGTGCACATAAGCTGTTTGGTCGACCCTCTATGGCCGACCTAACAGTTCATGTGCACTTTGAATGTTCCTACAAGGCTGCAGTACTCAGCCTGGTAAGGAACATACACAGGCTCCTTGTTCCAGTCTGAGCGCAGATCCACAGTGCTCAGACCAATCACAATGCAGCGTCGTGATTTGCTCAGGGAAGCCTGTCTGCGAGTGCTTCCTGCTGCTGCTGGCCACGCAGGGGAGGTAGCGGCCGTCCAGTCCGAGGTCAGTGTTTTTATTTTCTTAATTAATCGACCACTGTTTTGTTTTACTTACCAGAACAGCATTTTTTTTTTATACTGATCTCTTTGAGACATAGTCATATAACAGCGATGTATTGAGAGGTAAGGCCCACCATACTTTTATCAATACTCTGGATATTTAGAGATTTAAAAAACAAAAATCAATGAAGTTTAAATATCCTGATCCTGGAAATTACCCAGGCAATATCCAGGAAATTTTGACATTAAGCTTTAGAAATCCAGGGCATTCATTTTACAAGCTCCTTTGAAGATTCATGATATTTTGCTTTAGAGACCAGAGAGGATGGGGATTACAAGGTCTTTTAGGGGTCGCACTTTTTGGAGCTCTGATATGGCCTTATCTCTGGGTGGCATGCATTGGGCAACATATCCTACAGACAGATTCCCCACCACATGAGGTCCGAGAAGGCCCCTTGACTGTAAAGGAATGGTAGTGGTGGAGCCCCGTAACCTAGGCAAAGGGGAACTGAAAGGCCAACACAAGACAGAGCAAGAACATTTTGATATTTCTGGACTGCATCACATTGCTGTCAGTCCACAAGGAGCACTGGAGATTGGTTGATGGTTAATTTTTTTATGTATTGTACTCTTGTTTGATCTAAGCATTAAATAAAAGCTCCAGCCTCAGCCTATTTGGGGACTTCATTTGTGACGTATCCTGTTTTTCTATTAATTAATTTTGACTCTGAGTTTTGAACAAGGATCGAGTTTTATTTCCTACCTGCCTTGCCTCTGTCGGCTCTTCCCTCTTAGTTTCTACTAGATGGGAGAAGGGTGATAAGTATCGTGGACTGTGGTCAGAAGATGCTTATTTTGCTCAGTTGGGAAATGATACAAGGTTGTTTGAAATATAGCATTTGAGCCTTTCCCAATAAAATACATCATCCATAAGCAATTATACTTTGAAGGCTTGTGGCATTTAGTTTGAAAGCATTATCATTTTAAAGATTCACAACTTCGATTTTAATGGCCTACAACACTAAGGGCCCGATTCAGAGTCTGGCAGTCCACGTGCTGCCAGACTCGTGGGGGTGCAGCGGCAGCAGTCTCCCGACCGCCCTATTACAATTAGGGCTGTTGGACTGCCATTATCCCTCCACAGTCGCTAGGGAACCGCCATTCCCTGGTGGTGTTGCGGCAGTCAGGAGGCCGCAATATGCTTGGCGGGACTGTCGCGGTCCCGCCAAGCATGTTACGAGTTTTCTTTCCGCCGGCAGTGTCCTGGAGATTCATACTCCTCAGCATTGGGATGCATAAAAGGGGCACAACATATCCCCCTGTGTGCTTGCACACCAGTTTCCTGCACGGCATGGACTTTATAGTCCATGCCGTACAGGAACTGTTTTTGGGGTTTCCATTGCGGTGCTCATTTTCTGAGGTACCGCCATGAGAATGCCAAAAACCAGCCTGCCAGACAGGAGGAAACTCTTATGTTGGCGGGCGGTCTGACCACTGCTTTGGCAGAGTGGTGGGGGGGCGGGCCACACGCTGCCAAAGTCGTTATCAGGCCCTTCATTATACCAGCTCAAGAATGTTTTGTTCTCAAGACCTTTCTCATTTAACTGTCAATAACTAGAACATTTAATTAGAACATTTAGTTTTAACGACCTAGGACTTTTTAAACAAAATGTCATTCACCTATATGCCGTAGATCTTAGATGTCTAGTAATCCACTGACTTTGAAACTAGCCCAAGTGTTTTCAAGTAAATGTTCTAACAGAATGGTTTGGGTATCTAAAACGAAACCCAGCAGCCTTTAAGTCAAAGCCCTTGCTTCTTTACGGCGAAAGATCAAAGGGCATTACTTCTACACCTCCTTGAAAATTAGTCCTACCGACCCAAAGCCATTAAGTTGCAAAAATAAATACTTATTTAAATACACAGGATATTTAATAAAAGAAAGACCAGTAGGACGGGCCCACTTAACACAAAATTAAAAGAAATGGCAAAACTTCTATGCTGAAGATATTAGTGCTAAAAACCCTAGTCAAACCATGGGCGGGACCTGCAAATGCTATAAGATGACTGAGATCATTTGGGAATAGCTTTATGCATAGGTTGAGTTTTCAGGATTCAGGAATATGTTGAAGGGTGAAAATCCTTCACAATACTGTTTTAATAATTTGTATCAACTATCACAGATGGAATCCAATAAACACAAATGTCTCTTTCCATCATGCTTATACGAAATGGGGCTACAACGTACTTCAACTTATCCATGGGCTTACACCTATAAGTGAGTGTCGGGGGACCAATACACTTTCTCTATTAGTGTAATATGAACATTCTGTCATAGGTTGGGCGGATTGTGAGCGTGTATCTTGGGAAATATAAATCTCTCAGTGGCGGTCGCTGCTGGGTAATTATAGTTAGGACACTAATCTTGAGATAACTTTTAGTTTTAACTGCATTTTCACCTAATTAGAACATTAACTTTTGACATTTTGGCCAGATTTGTGTGCAACATGGCAAACTACTAACTCGGTTACGTTTTTGCAATAAAGTTTCTGACTGACAAGTTTTGGCATGCCTCGTTCATGAAATCTGTCCAGTTGCTAAACGTTAAGCAGGTTGGGGGCTAAAAAAAGTATAATTTCCCGTTTTAGCTTGCTTAGGAAATTTTGCCGGAAGACAGAGCAAAAAATGTAAGACTTGCACCAAAGTTGGCATGAACGTATAACTTATACTCGAAAATCATACTTTTTCAAATAGGTTTAATTCTGTTAATTAGTTTTTGACATATAAGCATCTGAAAGTTGAAAAGTTGTTTGTTAATGTGCTTATAACTTTGGTATATTTGATGAACTGGCCTGAATTTACCAAACACTTGGTACATTAAGATAACTATTGGTATTTTTTATAAAGGGGAGGACACTGTTAAAAAGGTTGTGTATACATTTTCCCTGTACTATTAATCGGCACAAAACCTGACATAAGCCAGGAAAGTTTCGTTTTGTATTTGAATGTCATGTTTTGTGCCAGTCCATAAATGGAGGGCTTGGTTGAAGGGCGTAGGGGAGGGTCAATAACATTTGTATCTGCTTATAATTTTTGTGCAGATTGATCAGTCCTTCTCAAGTGTGGTAAATAGTGAGTCATAGCTAGAGCTGGTATAGCAGGTCTCGTGAAGATCCAATGTGGGAGCAAAGATAAAGAGGACCTGTTGTGGGGTGGGGGGCGTTTGGGTGGTGGGGTCACAAATAGTTTCATTCACTAATAACTTTGCCATCGATCTGCACCACAATTGGCAGGTACATAGCATCTTTTAGTATTTTTTTGTTTGTGCAGATACAGTAAGGCGCAGGAAGTATTCATTTGCTGATAACACTGGCATTTGGTGATGAATCTGATCAAATTTAGGCAGATACTTGGAACATTAGATTTCTGGTTGGTATGCTACATATGGTGCCATTGCATCAAGGGGGGCAACGTTAAAGGGGGAAGGGGCAGCTAGTACACTATTTAACTGCTTATAACTTGAGCGCTGCTTGGTTAATCTGCATCAAATGTTTTAGGAAGTTAGCAATTTAAACTCCGGGGAGGTATTTCAGGTTTTAAGTAAGTTTAATGGGGCAATAATTAAAGAGGGGGGGTCAAAACATCTTTGATTCACTAATAATTTTGGTACCAAGTGATGGATCTGCACGTCACTTGGCAGATACGTAGGCGAATGAAGTGCTCGTCTGCTAAACACTTTTTCATTATTTTTGTATGAATCTACACAAAATGTGGGAGACGACTAGTGTGTTTGGCTTACTGCTAGTTATCTCCATTTTTGTACAGATCTGTGGGAGCCAAAGATAAATGAGAGGTCAATTATAGTTTCATATACCGAAAACTTTGTCATGGTTGAATTATTGGGCACACACTTTGGCAGCTAGCAACTTAAGCCGGGAGCAAGCTCATGCAAGCCCTACACACAGCAAAAGCTAGCTGGGTCTGGCCAAAAGCTGTGCATAGCTTAGAACGAGGACATGGCAGGTCATGCGCAGCATGTGTTAGAAGGCCATGGCAGACTTGAAAGTATATCATGACAAAAGTATGAAATTCACAGAAAAAACTACTTTTTAGCTAAAAACAGAGTACTGCATGAGGCGCAAACATCTAAAGCCACTGGAATTTATCAGTTATGTTAAGAATGCATGCAATACATGACCTAATTCACAAACGTCTGCCATGTTGTTCTCTAGTTAGGTCTTTTGTTCATTGTTTTCGACCATAACTTACGTCATTTGTGCTCTTGAACATGAACTGACAAATTCCAGTGGTTTTACGCGTGTAAGCCTCAAACATTAATGTTTATAAGTGTGTTTTTTTTTTGTTGAATATATTGCAAATAGACAAAATCTCTGATATATGGCTGTGAATCATAATCATGCTGCAATTGTACAACCTGTGTATAATAGCGACTATACCACCTCAGTAATTAAATTAATATTGTAACTATTTTAACTGTGCAATCCAGAGCATTAAGTATAAGCGAGCCACATGTGCGGTCTCAGTATTAAGGGTGAGATCCCGTCGTGAACCTATTAGTAGTCAGTAAACCAGTATGCCTGCAATCCATGGCATGCAGTTTAACAGAGCCGCGTATGCAGTCTCAGCAGTCTCAGTAGTCGGGGTCAATTCCCGGGGCCAACCTGGTGTTGGTCTAGGGTTTGTCACAGCGGGGGAACTTCCTGACGGTCATGCCCTGGATTGCAGGCATACGAGCTTACTGACTACTAATAGGTTCACTACGGGACCTCACCCTTATTAGTGAGACCACACATGCGGCTCGTTCATACTGCATACCCTGGATTGCAGGCATACAGACTAACTGACCACTAGGTCCACTTCGAGTAGCTGACGCAATATATTGAGACCGCCAACGAGGCTCCAATTGACTGTTCCCTTCGAGAGCAGCAGGTGGTTCCCATCTACTGTAACAGCTTCGCAATCGTGCACCGCAGCGCAGCTCTCTTTAATTACCTTTCCTCATCGTAGTTGTCTCTAGGTCAAACCTTCAGAGTGCCTTCAAGCATCGTAGAGTCTGTACACGCAGCTCTACCTGTCCTACCACGTACTCCAAACAGGACATACTCTTAATTGTGCATAGTTATTACAGGCATATATATATACAGGCATGTTAATTTAAAAATGTCCTGAAGATGATCCTAATATATAGGATCGAAACACCGTCGACTACTTGTACACCATATACATTTTCCCAATTTACTATTTTTGTGTAATCGGGTCTCTGCAACAATAGCAGTACTGCAACATTACTACCTCTGTAACTATACTAACATTGCAGCTATGCATTCTCTAACTATACTGTGCCGTAACTACAATAACCTATTAACCAAGTATCCTTTGCAAATATACCACCTCTGCAATAATGCTAAGGCTGTAACTAAACTATCTCAAACTAAAACTAACTCTGGAATCAGACTACCTATACTTCCATAAAACTGCTGAACCTAAAGTAAGTCTGCAGTATAACTGTGCTCACTTTGTTACTATACTAATTGTAAACTCTGTATAGTAAATTGTTACTGTACTACCACTATACTGTCAAGATATATTGATGCGTTACAATACAGACCCCCCAGGATATAGCAGCATGGATTAGCAAATTTAGCGGCAAAAATATGGAAATTTAGCAGCATTTTTGCGGCACTTTATTTTACATATAATCATTAATTCTCAGCCTTAAATCAATGGAAAATGTTTTAGCAGAGTATTCCGCTTTGAAATAGGTAACCTGGGATATGGAACAGAGTTGATCAGACAATTGTGTCCATTAGGAGAACCACAGCGAACGCCATGGGGTCTCTGCAAATTTTCAAACCTTCCCTTCAAAGAGGCGGCATCCCAGAGAGACTAAGGCAGGGTAAGCTACTTTCCATCCCTCAAACTTACAGGAAGTCAGTACACCCGCACGGCACAGTATCAGCAACCCCAACAGTACAACGTGGCAGGAGCTAGTCTAGGGGTAGCAATTCTTGAAGAGGAGCCTGACAGTCATCCACGTGACTCTTTGTTGCCCAGCACCAACAATCCTTATAGGGGGGTATACGGGGCTTCCTCAGCATCTGGGAGTTCATAAGAGACAAATGGATGCTACATGGGTATTGTATTGAGTTTTAAAAAAAAGAGAAAAAAAAACTTCAATACCATCAGTACAAGAAAGATTCAGAAGGGGTCAGATGCATGTTCTGCAAACGGAGGTCTAAGAACTTGTTAAGAAAGATTCAATGGAAATACTTCCGCATACGTGAGAGAAATGCACAAGTGTGCTCTGTTTGCTTATCCCAATACAAGATCTAACTGTGTGGCAAATACTACACCTGCAGTTTGTAACTGAGTTCATCAAAACCCGAAGCAGCTCTGCAGGAAGTCAGACCTTTACTGGTAGGAGGGACTGCCTAGCAATTGTAATTTAATGCTGCAAAGAATTAAATCAGATCCTTAATCTTTTATGCTCATCTACTTGTAATTTGTTTTGTATTTTTCGAAACATTTGAAGGTCTTGTAATATAACATGCCTCTTAATGTCAAGGATCCTCCACTTTTCTTTTTCCCAAACGTATTATCCTTTAGAGGTGGAGTAATATGTGCATTATGAGGAAACTGGTGGTAGTGGTGACAGCGCTATGCTGAGATTCGATTTAAAAGCTGTCATCTGTATCCCTCGTATTGTTCTTGTGACCCTTCTTATGCATGCATTTCTTGGCTGCTTTGCATGAGAAGGCATATTGTATGCTATTTCTAAATTATTTCAAAATGCAGCTTTTTTGTTATTCTGCCAGCCAGTTCTGCTGATGGTGGGGTGCCCATTCTCATGGTTGGTAACATAGCTCTTTCTGACCAGCTTGTCTACTTTTCACTATTAATGAACTTGGGTCCATTTCGCTGACACTTTTGTAAAAATCGCGGCATTTTTACAAAAGTGCCGATTTCGCGGGCACTTTTGTAAAAATGGCGGCATTTTTACAAAAGTGCAGATTTCGCGGCAAACAGCGAAATCGCGAAATCCTGGAGGGTCTGACTATACACCACTAACATTACTAGTGAGCTAGTTCAGTCAACAACACTCCAACTATACCTTTTAACTGTAGTAATTGTACATCTGCTACTCTGGTAACTGTACTGCTTGAGTAACTGCATTAACTGGATTACTATAATGGGTAAATATACGTATTGTAGCAATGCTATTTCTTTAACTGCACTAAATTTAGTAACTCCATAAATGTGTGCTTTAACAAAATGTTTTTGATCAAATGAAAATTTTCTAGTTGTATTACTCCCTAATTTCAATTAACACCTCAAACCATTTTGTGAGCATCCTACACGATTCTTTCGATGTTAAAACCAGCAGTATTCATGAATATACCTTAAGGTATTGTTGATAAAAATAATTTAATAACGTAATTATGAATCATTTTTTTCTACAGCCTTTTCTAGACTCCACAGGCACAAAAGCTGGTCTAGTAATTCTGAACAATTCCATTGCCTTTATTCACAATCCAAGCGGGACATGTTTTGTTGTCACATTGACAACTCATTCTGCTGGCATAATCCACCAATTCACTTTTTTTCCCATTTTCCAAATACCAATGGTGACAGCCAAAAACAAAGTCATGACAGTCAGTGGAATTCATGTGGAGGAAAAACAGCGTTTTATTCATTAGTGTTCTCACTTCTTCATCCTGCAGGCATGCCCAAGCTATCTATGGTAACTGAATCCAGAGAAGAGAGGGACAAGAAATGGCGATGCTCGTTATGCAGCGACAGCAGTTTGTCCAGTTCACGCATCTGCCATGGTGAGACATCATCCCTCTTGTAACTTCATGTAAAATACATAAAATATTTTGTTAACCCAAATTTAAAATGAGACTCCACCTAAGAAAAAATCTACAAATGTTGCAATAGCTCTTCTCAATTAGCATGTGCTGTAAGTTTATGAGTTGTCCTTTGGGGTCAGAGATGTGATTTTGTATCCTATCAAAACAAATTGATTTCAGTGCGTTTAGAAGGACACACACCTAAATACATGGATCCCTTGAGGACATAAATGTAAAAATTAGATCATTGTTTGAATGCTTTTAGTGCACAAAATGAAGTGGCATGAAGCCCATATTTCACAGAGACCAATGAAGCAATGAAAATATTTAATGGGCCTCTGTAAAATAGGGATTTCGTCATCATGATGACAGCCGCCAAATCACTCTGCGACCTTTATCATTGTGAGGCCACCAAGATTATGCGACAATGGAGTAGCAAATTACGCAGGAAGGCTACCCAAAAATAAGGCACGAAAAGGTACATTATGGAGCATGTTTTCTGGCAGTACTATTTTGATCCATTTGAGAAAGAAATATGTTTTTGGTGAAATCTGTAAATGATGTGCCTAATATGTGGCAAGTGCAGTGCAGTAAATTCATAATTCCCAGGTAAATGCAGCAACCAGAGAATTGCAAGATTCTAGTGGTACTGGACATTTTCCATTATTTTACCAATAATCTAATCATGGAAGGTAAACAAAGCCTGAACATTGAAATTGTAATCAGTGCTTACTGTTAGTTACACCTTCGAGAGAATAGCTTCAACAATCCCTGCCTTGTACAGACAGAATTAAATCTTTAATAATGCAAAGAGTGGTTTTGTCTAAAATTCTACATTCTTAACTCCAACAACAAAATGAAGTATTGTACTCTTCTTTTACTGCAAACACTCAAATAATATAGTCCAATATTATATTTACTATTTATAATAAACCTTTCCCCGTTTGGATAAAAACCTATTTTTAAGCCTGCTACTCATTATAAAATGCATAATGGGAAATTCGTAATATAGTTCTAACTTGCCATGTAGGGGTTCTGGTAACATTTATAAACCAGTTAGCCATCGGACTCCTGGTCTATGATGTCACTAGAACCCCTAAATTCCAAAATTGGATCAAATGACATGATATGTATCGCTCTCACACTCTACTTTAATATATTAATTTATATATCTATGTATCTATATAGATATATATGTATATATTGTTTCCAAAGTTCGCTCAGAAATTAGGAACGCACTCCAAAAGCAGGTAGATTACACACCATTATTTATTGAGCAAAGCGTCATTTCACCCCGTTTTGTATCGTCCCTTGCCTGACATGTTTCGAAGTTCCATATTTCTTCTTCAGAGGCAATCGCGAGCAGACAGGAAATTGCTAGCCAAACACAATCCTCGGCGCATTCCTTACTTTTATAGGCCTCCGGTGTGCCTTTCCCCGATGGCTGTCTTTCACAAAGCACGCTGGGACTTGTGGTTTCCAATTATACACATTTTTCCCTCCGGTGGGTCTGCCTACATACGCGCTGATTCCAGGACACAATTAACAATTACAGCCCTCCAGTGGGCCATAGGATGAAATTAGGCTCGTCCAGATTGTTTTCGTGCAGTGCCACACATGAGCAGGAAGGAACATTTCCAACTCCTGCGGTCCAGCCATCACTTCATGGGCGGTGCGATTACCCACAGCCAGAGCCGCCGTGATTTATTGTTTCTAAAGTTCGCCCAGAAATTAGGAATGCACTCCAAAAGCAGGTAGATTACAAACCATCATTTATTGAAGAAAGCGTAATTTCAACCCGTTTTGTATCGTCCCTTGCCTGACAAGTTTCAAAGTTCCATACTTCTTCTTCAGAGGCAAACGCGAGCAGACAGGAAATTGCTTGCCAAACACAGTCCTCTGCGCATTCCTTTCTGAGCGAACTTTGGAAACAATATATATATATACTCCATCCCACTTCGGCAAAGAAGAAGGCACGTATTCGAAGATGTCAAGTATGGCTTTCTTTATTAAATCAGGGTTCACACGACCCCATTGCTCGAGAGACGTGTTTTGGCTTCGCAGAAGCCTTTATCAATCTGATTGGCGCCCTGCACCTGTGAGTATATATAGCCCTTCCCCCCTTGAAAGGCACCAGTAAACATCAAGGAAATACTATTACGATTTAGACATGGATAAATGCAATGCCTTTTTACAAATGTAAAAACATATTCCTGACATCATGTCAAAAAACAGTACAAAAGGGGGTGGTGATGGACGGAGCACCTGAACCAATCAAACACTCACACCCAGTCAACAGATCTGGGTTTAATCCATCACCGTTCTTTAGCCCACTCTGCCACCCCAGTTCAGACATGGCCATATGCAAATCAGTCTGACCCTGTGCCTCATGGGAACAGTCCAGCCCGAACTGCCAAGCCATGCCTTCCCTGGACCAGAATCAAGCTTCCTAAAACCGGTTTCTGGCATTTTAGCCGTCTTCAGCCAGGCTTGCTTGAATCCAGTGGCAAAGTGAGCAAGGGACTCAACATCTGAGCATACCCTGCCAATTTATGGCGAACAAAGTGGTAGAAAAGGGGGTGGTGATGGACGGAGCATCTGAACCAATCAAACACTCACACCCAGTCAACAGATCTGGGTTTAATCCATCACCGTTCTTTAGCCCACTCTGCCACCCCAGTTCAGACATGGCCATATGCAAATCAGTCTGACCCTGTGCCTCATGGGAACAGTCCAGGCCGAACTGCCAAGCCATGCCTACCCTGGACCGGAATCAAGCTTCCTAGGGCCGTTTTCTGGCATTTCAGCCGTCTTCAGCCAGGCTTGCTTGAAACCAGTGGCAAAGTGAGCAAGGGACTCAACGTCTGAGCAAACCCTGCCAACTTATGGCGAACAAAGCGGTACAAAAGGGGGTGGTGATGGACGGAGCATCTGAACCAATCAAACACTCACACCCAGTCAACAGATCAAGGTTTAATCCATCACTGTTCTTTAGCCCACTCTGCCACCCCAGTTCAGACATGACCATTTGCAAATCAGTCTGACCCTGTGCCTCATGGGAACAGTCCAGCCCTTACTGCCAGGCCATGCCTTCCCTGGACCGGAATCAAGCTTCCTAGGACCAGTTTCTGGCATTTCAGCCGTCTTCAGCCAGGCTTGCTTGAATCCAGTGGCAAAGAGAACAAGGGACTCAACATCTGAGCATACCCTGCCAACTTATGGCGAACAAAGCGGTAGAAAAGGGGGTGGTGATGGACGAGGCATTTGAACCAATCAAACACTCACACCCAGTCAACAGATCTGGGTTTAATCCATCACCGTTCTTTATCCCACTCTGCCACCCCAGTTCAGACATGGCCATATGCAAATCAGTCTGACCCTGTGCCTCGTGGGAACAGTCCAGCCCGAACTGCCAAGCCATGCCTTCCCTGGACCGGAATCAAGCTTCCTAGGACCGGTTTCTGGCATTTCAGCCGTCTTCAGCCAGGCTTGCTTGTAACCAGTGGCAAAGTGAGCAAGGGACTCAACTTCTGAGCATACCCTGCCAACTTATGGCGAACAAAGCGGTACAAAAGGGGGTGGTGATGGACGGAGCATCTGAACCAATCAAACACTCTTAGCAGGCATCGCTGTCAGGATCACAATGTCCATTCCCGGAGCCTTTTCATGGCGGTCCCACTGCCATGAAAAGGCTGTCAGAAAGCCCCTGTTCCCTGTGGGCCACTCCTAGGTGGCCAGCAAGGGGGGAACTTGTGGTGTCCCCGAAACATACGTGCACCGTGTCCCAGTCACCACATGGTGCCTGGCACACAGTGCATGGATGTTTGTAAAAGCAGGAAGTGTTGTTCGACGGCACAATGGGACTTTTGCGAGTGCAGAGCATTCTGGGACATTGGAGCTGCATTTTGCGATTCGGAAAACCAGCGGTCCTGTAACGTGCAGTCCTTCAACAAAACAAACTGTAAGATGTGCATTTGTTTTTTGGGCATAATCAGCGCCCCGGGGTACAATTTGCACAACAACATAACCTCACAGGGTACTGGGGGTGAGGTATTGATAAACAAACGTTATGTCCAGTGATTAGTTAAAGAATCATTCAGAATAGCCGAAGGACTGCCATATGAGTTCATGATGGTGTTGAGTGTTATTTGATCGATGCTCAGAGGACTGTGTGAATGTTCAGGTGAGATATTACTCATCGGATAGGAGGAGTTTGAATTTGCTGCCAGAGAATATATTTTTTTTTATTCTGAATTCATTGCATGTGATGCCAGAGTATTATACATTTTGCTCATTTTATTCCTATCTTGTGTGTACTGAGCAGGAAAACATGTTTCTATATTAGTTGCATGCTAAAGTCCGAGTTTTGCAAGCATACAATTGAAATATTAGGGCGTGGTTCCCAAACTGTGGTCAGTAGACCCCCAGGGGTTCGTGACACTTTGCCAGAGGGGCCGCAGGTAGCAGTTTTAAAAGTTCTGCCAAGTTCTTTGTATAATGAGCAGCTTTTTGGCAATAATAAAATTGTCAAGATAACTCCAGTGCTTAATGTACCCGCTGGAGAGAGGAGAGTGTTGTCCAATGGCAGCTTTGACTCATCTATGGTAACACTGATGGTTAATATGTCTGCAGCAAAGAACATTTACCATGCATTACATTTTTTTATTTTATGTGCATACCTAAGTGGGATACTGCTTTTGCCACAGAGATTCTTTTGTAACTGTGCAGTTCATAAATTACAATGGAAATCCATCACAGTGAGCTATGAACTGCCATGAAAGAGCTGCATGCAAGATGTATGGTACAAGTTAGTAACTTATGTTTTTTTCACAGTCTTTCAATATCTGGTTGCTGCTAAAAAAGGTTTGTTTGGGTAGTAATACATTCTTATTAGTGAAGTCAACACTAACCACTGTGTTATGTTCTGAATCCTGAATTTGCACTTCTTACACTCTTAAAAAATGCATACCAGTATGGATGACATGTGAATCCTACACCTTGTAATCCCCTTTGCTTTATGTAACATTTTCTATACACTGATTTACACACGTATGATTAATTGTCTCTGTATAGGTGTGTTAAGTAAAGTGCTCTGACACCCTACACTGGTGCTATAAAACAAATTAAATACATGTGACATAAGGGCTATGGAGAGATGGGAGGCACTGTTGAAAGGTGATAGTAAGGGAATCATTGAAGAGCCCCAATAAAGATTGTTGTATCCTGGTGAAGTGTAAGGTCATCATTTACTATGTTTTAAAAACAAATACATCTGAACATATAATAAAAATATGCTGTAGAATGCACCATTTTCCCCATATTTTCCCGGGGGGATATTGTCCTTGGGGGAGAGCCCCCCCCCCCCCCAAGCTCCCTTTGCAGTGGTCAAGCTCATTCGCTGCACTTGGTGTGTACACCATATGGGTACTGATCTGACACTATTTGTCAGGGCTACTTTGCGTTTTCAGTCTCGCCTCAGCAGGACCCGGAGCCTACTACCACGAAATAAAAAGAAACATTGAAAAGTTAGTTGCCGAGATGCAGCACCAACCTTCCCAATAAAAGTTTTTGATTCTTGCACATTTTTTCAATATAAAATTCTTTAGTAATTCGAGTATTTGTTTGGTGTGCACTTGTTTGTGCATTTTTTGCAAATTACTGTTTTAATGTTTGAAATGTAAATCGTACAAATTGCTTATGGGTTCCTGGCTTCCAGTAGTGACTCTATGGGGGTACTCTGGAGTCAAAAGTTTGGGAACCACTGTATTAGCCCGTTTGAGCCCCCGGTGCTGCGAGAGTGCGCAGTTTTGGGTGTGTGCTAGAGGTTGAACTTGTAGAATTTATCCTTGGTCCTGTAAGAGTATGCATTAGGGGGTGAGTGTATTGATTTTTTCCAAAGTATTTGTCCCTGGTCTGCAAGACTGTGCATTAGTGTGCAAGTGCAGTGGCCCAGCAAGTGGGTGCAGTAGAAGGAATGTGGCATATGTGTCCCTGGTCTTACAAGAGCATGCAGTAGAGGATGAGTGTATTGAATCTTTCTTGGTCCTACGAGAGTGAGCGGTAGAGGTATGCTATAGTGTAGAAATTGAATAGGCAGTAGAGGGAGAACGTGTCGTACGTGTCCCTGCATGAGCATGCTTTAGAGGGAGAGTGTATGATTTATGCCCCATGTCTTGTGACTGACTGGGTGGCAGTAGAAGTAGGTTTAGAACCTGTGCCTGGCCCTGCAAGTGAATGAAGTAGAAGGTAGGTGAATTTTATGTGTGTCACTGGGGCAAAATATTGTTTCCCTGGTATTGTGCATGCTAGTGGTTATGTTTGGAAGGATTCTGCTTGACCTGTATATGGGTGTGCTTTTGGTTTCATATAGATGGGGTCAGATGCGACCACGGTGTGAATAATGTCTTGGGCTTGTATTTTTATTATCGAAGCTAGAGTCTCTTACGGTTCTGTTGTTATTTTTATAAGTCCTGTTGTACTTGTATTATTTTCTAAGGGCAGAAGTTCTATAATCTGCTTTTTATTACTCTCTAAGAAAAATAGATGTGTTATTATCTGCTGCTGGTTGTAATGCATTCTTTGCACAGCTTCTCTGTTTCCCTGCTCTGCTCAGCTGGTGTGTGATGTCATGGAATATTGGTGAGTGACTGAATGAGTGGACAGTGAGAGAGAGTGGGCTGAGCATAGAGGATTCTGCTCCTGGTGGGGTTCCCTATTAAATACCTTGAAATCTTCCCAATAAGCCTTCAACCTGCTATCCTATGTGAACTGGCTACTTGACTTCTACTTATGAATAGAGAACATTTTTAATTATGACACATTTCCTCTATATTGATTTACACATTCATTGTCCCTGTATAATGAGTGTGTGTGAGATGTAAAGCACTCTGACACCTACATTGATATGAGGAGTGGAGTAAAAGAAATTAAATTAATGTGAGAGATGGGCTAAGTGGCGATGAGGGGGCACCATTGGAGGGTGGTAGTGAGGGAATCCATTTAGAAGGATCTCACAGGGGGGCTGGGTGGTGCCAACAAAGATTGTTGTACTGAGCACTACCAGTGCTAAAATTGGCCTTGTTCGGTAAACATGACATGTGGCAGCAGCAGAGTTGGGCTTTTAGGAAAAACTGTAGGCCTCTGCACTTATTTTTTCCTTTTTACTAATTAAGAATCTTGCTGTGTGTATGTGAGTGTGCATATCTCTGTGTACATCATTTGGTGAAATACAGCAATAATTTAAGCAACTTCAAACACTATCATTTTGCTTTCTTTACAGAAGATTCTTCGGACTACAAAATCTTAGATCTGACCCGGGCAAACTGCACTGTCTACCGCCCTTGGTTCTCCCCCTACAGCTATTTTGTGTGCCTGGAGACAGACAGCCTTTTGGAACCCTGCTGTTTAATTGAAACACCTGTGGACGAAGCGCGGGAGACTGCTGTCGACGTGCCCGGACATTGTGGCGGGAATAGCAATTGCTCCGCCCCATCTTCACCGTGTAGCACCTGCCTCCATGGCTCAAAACGAAAATCTACATCGACACTGAGCCCTAAAGACACCATTACCTCCCAAGACATTATCATGGCCGCCAAGTGGCTCCCGCCGCAGCAGAACGGCCACAAATGCATGGCTTGCTGCAGGATGTTCCCCACCCTACACTCGCTGCAAAACCACATAAAGAATGGGATGCATGATGGCTTCAGCTGCAAAGCCTTCTACAGAAAACTTAAAACATTCTGGCAGCGGGACAACAAGCAACGCGCCATGGAGGTGTCATCGTCCGAGAAGGACCATTGAAGAACCAAGCAAATCCTATCCCAGTACAAAAAATAGCTCAGTATGATTATATTTATACATCTTTGCTTTCACTGGTAGTTTTTACTGCCTAAAATCTGCTACTCTGAGGTCACAAGGTAATAATGTGTGACAATAAAATCACATTATATATATATTTTGCTTTTGCTGCTTCCTCTTGTTAAATGATGGTGCCGGTTCCAGAATGCTCTGGCGTAAACAAAGCTGATACTTTCCATGTAGCCACCTATACTTCAGTGTTAAGTACCCCTCTCTTTTGTTGAAACTGCCAAATATATACATGGGATGGCCATGAGGTTCCTCAAATTGGAATTTTTCGCAGAGGACTGTGGGAAGGAATACCAGGAACCAGAAGAAGAATATCTGATTATCCAAGACTATTGATCCATAATATAGCCATCTTTCACTTTATTTTTTACAGTTTTGTGAAATTGGTATTTTGGATTGAAGAAGAACCATTATTACACTGGTTTGCAAAGTGATGACATCATTGTATTAAGCGCTTCAAAAGCAATGATGTTAGTAGTCTGCTACAACTGAATCTGAATTGGCCCTCGGGTACTAGAAGCACTTTTCTTTAAAAGGAAATCAGATCAGACAGTAATACTGCTTCTGCTGCAAGGGAACACGTAACAGACACTTCAGTACATGAAATCTTGGTTTTCAATTCTTAAAGTGGTTTCACAAGAGGAGGCCTAAGAAGTTGGATGGGGGAATAATTAGAATTTTACAAGACATGGAGTACCATATTAGAAGACCTGCCCCCGAAACCCCAACTTCCAAAACAGCTTCTCTGGTTAATGGGCACCTCAAGTCAATGCTACTAGTTCTAAGCTCCCTATCTCACTGCGAGGATGTGTTGATGCCCACAGCCATTATTGTATGAGAAACTGTTTGTCCAGCGCCACTGTAGTATCGGCTTAACTAAAAGAGTGTGAGGCAAAAGATTTATAAAGTGTTTTTTTCAGTCTGTTAAACGCTAGGCAATTTGTCTTGATGTGGATGCCAACGGGAAGCCCAATCCACAGAATAGGGAACTCAATTTGAATGGAAGAGTCAATTCAAGATGGCTTCTCTATGTCTTTGGAATCTGATGTAATAGCCCATCAAAGAGAATAAGACGTCTGACCTAACGTACTAAGGTCACGAAGTCTGCTAATCCTTCCATGTTCAGGCTTCACAGTATTAGAGCGCATGTCACAAAGGCAGGTTTTAGATCACGGATGTAGACTCTTTACCATCCACATATTTAGTCTGAGTGTGGTGATACATTGCTTATCTCTGTATGAAAGGATTCAGTTCAGGGCAGGTTGTCTACTCTAAAGGCTGTGCACCGTAGGTCTTGAAAGTTTGAAGAAATGTTTGGGGCCCACTTGTGAGAAATTGGGTTGTTGAGTGACTGGAGTGTGAGCCCTAGTAAAGCAAAAGCCACAGTCCCTGGCAGGGTGAACCACAAAAAGACACTGAATAAACCTGTGCTTAAACCTAGGTTCTGGGCACAAAAAACAGTCAGGATTAATTTAGAAACAATCTGTAAATTATTTATGCAGCACACAGACCATAATAAAGTGAAAACAAAACACAACAAAAATCCCACACCAATTTAGAAAGATAGGGTAAATGTGTATAAATTATTTGACAACAAAAATCTAATCAGTAGTTATTTTTTTTCAAGTAAAACGAACGCCTAAAAGATCTAAGCACTAACCACGGACGTCTAGTAACACGAGAATGGGTCCAGAATATCCAGCAGGACGAGCCAAGAGGCTGTAGCTAAAGACAGATCCAAGTGTTTGGATACCGTTTTGGTGAAGGACAGCTAGACAGGATTTGCTACTGTGGAAAATAACGTAGCGGGAGCAGCCGTGAAGTCAGGCTGACCGGCAATGCACCTTGGGTGGAGTAACGAGCAGTTTGGTCCTAGTCATCCCTTGGTTCTCAAAGCTATTTTTAATCAAACATTTTTCAAGTCCCAAGTTTTTGCTTTTTGGCTATCTGGCCTCCTTTTGCTAAAGGTCCAGGACTGGTGGAACACCATTTGGGGTTTCAGGCTTCGCTCAACAGTGGGAGCCTTTTATGTCCCTGTAGATCTAAACACGAGGCCAGTAAACTAGGCCTTGGATTCACTCTGGTAGTCCTGAGTTCAGGTGAAGATGCAGGGCTCAAACAGCAAGGGTTGCCTCCGAGGGTTTAAGGCATGGTCCATGCAGCAAAGTAGTCCTCCAGGTACAACAAAGCAGTCTTGCAGAGTGCACAGCGGGTCACTGCAGCAGGCAGTCCTCTGTGAGTCCTTCTGCAGGTGCAGAAAGAGAACTGAAGAGTTGCTGTACTGCCATTGCTGCTGGGTTTCAGAATGCTTGGCTGCTACTTTGGAAGCCCTGATGTGTTTAGCTAGATTGGAAACTGCCTCTTCGTGTAGGCCTGCATTTTGATGCAACCCCTCTTCTCATGTTTGCCCTAAATTGCAACGCTCCCATGGGCTTTGCAGTCTTGTTGTCAGTTTTGAGCTGTTACAGTGTTTCATCCACTGTGCCTCCATACAGCTGTTCCCCAATTGGAGGGTGTATTTATGATGTTGGCTTGCACGTTCGGTTTGATTTCCAAGAATCGTAACCATGAATGGTGGCATAATGTTGCTGTTGCCATCATTTGGCGACTTGCTGTGTCAGCTGCATCTAATGCCGATTTCAGGCATGTATTTGCAATATTTTTGCCTTTGTTCCACCAAGCTTGCTGCTCTTTCTGTATTGCTCAGGTAGGTGTTTCATGAGCTCTGCCATCTACTCCCAATGCTGGTATGCATGCCTGTTCAGCATGGCGTTAGATTTTACTATACACCATTGATTGGCTGCATTCCTCTCAAATGTTTGGCCCATGAGATCCTTTTTTTTGCTCTCTTTGTCTGGAGGTGGCCCAGATGTTGATGGGATGTATGCCCTTTTCCTTGCAGTGGAAGTGATGTTGGAATCAACTGGCACTGTACTCTGGATGTAGACAGGGTCTTTTGAGGAATGTTTATATTTCTTCTCAGCCCATGACATCACTGCTCTGCATGTGGTGGGCTCTTTGAATGCCTCCCTTCCTTGGTCCAGTACACTGGGTAACATTGGAAGAATTGATTCCTTGTTTTCGTTGGTATTAGTGTCTCCACTAGGAAATAGGATTGAGACTTTTCCACTTCTAGCTGCACTCTAAACTTGTCTACAGACTTCTTTATTATGTGACTGTACATCACAATGTCATCTGGAGGCAAAGGCTACAACGGATAACAATCAACCCCTTCTTCAGGGGAATTGGTCTCTATTTCATGTCACTCAGGTTCTATATATATATGGTGTCATTTGACCCCTGAAACATTCCCAGGCATTCCAGTTCTTCCTCTACAAAGAAGTATTCCTCCTCCTCGCTTTGAGGTTTTGGTGTCATGAGAGGGTCCTTTTCCTCGACCTCCTTCTCTCCCAGATCTTTTGACCTTAAAGTTTTTTTGTGGAATTCGAAATTCCTTTAGAGAGGCATTAAAAACCTTATTCTTCTGGATTAACACAGCCATTTCAGCTTTGAGGTGCTGCTTCTTTCTCTCGATCTCCATCGAGCGTTCCACGTGACCGAGCATCAACATCAATTTTTGTTTCGTCGCCAAAGGTTCCTTCTACGACATGTTGGTCATCGAGCTTATTGTCTCCTCCCGAGATTTTCTCGCCCCAATTCAAACATCTTTCGATAAATTAGTGTTTTGGGAGACATGCCTCCTGCGATGTCCCTTTCAAAGGATCCGAGAGGTTCCTCGTCTCTGTACTTGCCTTGGATCGGTGATCTTTCCATTGTTGAGGCTCCCTTTATTGCCTTAAAAGTCAAATTTTCGAGACTCTGGCAAAGATAGTTTTTTAGGTGTTACATGTGGTCTCTTGTCTTTCTTGAGGTGTTCCTCTTGACGATTCGGAGGTCGGCGATCAAAGCTTCTCTCTCTACACCATCGGTGACGTTTTCTACACCATCGCCTAACAGACACAGGTCTTTCAGGGGCTGTGTAGGCTTCTGTCCCTGCATGGCATAGTGCACTTGTCTCTGCTTCTCTCTTGCCCACAGCGTCTTTGACTTGAACCCGTTGCAGGCTTCACTTTGATGGTCGATCGGCAGACAAAGTTTGCAGACCTTATGTAGATCATTTTGTGTGAACTTATGGTGGCAATTCAGACAGAACTGGAATAGAGCCTTCTCCAGGCATTCTAAAATCATTGAAGAAACCTCCCTTTACACTAGGGATCTCCCCCGGTACCCCTATTTTGACGACCTTCTTCTGAATTTCTTTGACTTCTTCGACAAACTTCTTTTGAACTTTTGAACTTTCACAACTTGGAGAGCCTTCAGTAAAGCCGTAAGACCCAATGGTAGACTAAAAGAATCTGAAGATGGTGACTAAGAGTGGGAGCTTCCGGGGAGGGCGTACAACTTCACAGAAAGCACCAAATGGGGATTCATCGACGCCCAACAAGAATAAAATCAAAAACAGAAGGACTACAAAACAGTGAAGACTTCTGGACCTAGCCACTAGTAGGCGGAATAATGCAGAGCATGTGAATCCAGAAAAGTTGCAAAACACTATTGTTAGACCTTGCATCCTTGGCGTGGTTTTCCCTGACTTTTTTTGCCTTCTGGCCTCTTGTTTTGCTGATTTAGTTTTTGCTGGCTTTAAAATACTTGGCACTTTAGTATTGCTTACCAGGGATGTATGACATTACAACGCGTGCTTTTACATCGCATGCCTTTACAACGCGGTTTTTACATCGCATACCATTACAACGCATAGTGCTTTTGGGTGTTGGATAGTGAATTATTTAATTTACTATTCCAACTCCAGTCCCCGTGGACACTAGGGAAGGTGTTGGATAGTAAATTAAATCTATTCCCTATCCTAGAGCGCCCCCCAGCGCAATGCGTTGTAATGGTTTGCGTTGTAAAAGTTGCATTGTAAAGGCACTGCGTGGTAAAAGTTGCGTTGTAAAGGTTGTTCACCCTTACCAGTGCTAAAGTGCATGTGCTCTGCATGTGCCCAGGGCCTGTAAATCAAATGCTACTAGTGGGCTTGAGGCACTGATTTTGCCACCCACCTAAGTAGCCCTTTAAACATGTCTCAGTCCTAAATGTCGACATGGCAAGTTAACCTGCTTGCCAGGCCCAAACCTTCCCTTTTAATACATATAAGTCACCCTTAAGGTAGGCCCTGGACAGCCTAACGGCAGGGTGCGGTGTATTCAAAAAGTAGGACATGTAAAAAAGTAGGACATATACTTTTAATATTTACATGTCCTGGTAGTAAAAAACTCTCAAATTCGTTTTTTCCTATTGCAAGGCCTATCTCTTCCATAGGTTAACATTAGGATTACCATATTACAGCTTATATGTGTAATTTCTAATGGAGAAGAGATGGGACCCCCAAGTTTGGTGCCTCTGAAATCACACTTTAAAATCCTAGCTAATGGTGAAGACAGATTTTAAATTGTAATTCTGAAAATGCCACTTTTAGAAAGTTGGCATTTTCTTACTTTAGTCAAATGATGCCTTCTGTCTATCTCTAAATACACGTCTGGGGTGTGTGACAGCTGGCTTTGTGCATTCCCTCCAAACAGCCACACACAAAAGGAGCTTAGGTTTGACTGATAGGTCATTCATATCCTGATAGGCCATCCTGGGCAGCTTGGGTGCTGACACACAGCTGAATCGGCTGGGGTCTGTCCCCGCATAATGGGCTGCATACCTCCCTGTAGTGAGTCTGGAACCAGGGCAGGGACTCTGTGCACTTCAAAGGCCTCTATTTGAAGTTTCCTCTACTTCAAAGGCACAAATGGGTATAAGTACTGGACTTCTAACACCACCAACTCAGTACACTTCTGAACCTGTGAATACCTTGCCAGGAAGGACTGCTGTGTGGCTGAAATGACTGTCACTCTCCTGGACGTCCACTCTGCTGCGCTGACCTGCTGTTCTCTTGCTTGGGAGTGAAAAGGACTGGATATGCATCTCTCCAACCCAGAATCAGACAAAAAGGCCTTGTCTGCTTGCCTCCTGTTGGAAGTCTCAGGGACATAAAAGACTTCATTCCATTCATCACCAGCAACTGGACTCTGCCTGAGAGTTTTGCCCTGCCATGTTGTGTCAATCCAGTCATGGGTCCTTGGACGTGGGTTTAAAGTGCAGCAACCTGCAAAATCCACGCATCACCATTGTGTGCAGATCGGAACTGGTGCATCTCCCTTGACGCAGACGAATCGCTGCTGCTGCCGAATTCAAAGACTTAAGCACAATATTTCAAGATATTCTTTCAAAATTCATAACTCTGGTTATACTGTTTGGATCTTTTTCATGTTGGTCTTGTTTTGTTCATTAAATTAAGCTCTATCGTTTTAGTCAGGTTTGGTATCTTTTTGTGCAGTGTTTTCTTTGTTTTACTGTTTGAAGTGCTGCACAAAATCTTTACATATTGCCTCTTAAGTTAAGCCTGACTGGTCTGTGCCAAGCTACCAGAGAGTGAGCACAGGTTAATTTAAGGTGTGTATCTGACTTACCCTGACTAGGATGGTGGTTCCTACTGGACAGGGTACATATCTGTGCAAACCAGAAACCCAGTTTCTAACAACTATTATAATGATGAAAGGTCCAGACAAATGTATAAAGAGTCTGTTTTATAGTTACAGATCATCTAGGAATAAAGTTCCTGACTAGAGCTTCCAGCTGCAGACAAAATATGTTCACTCATAGCACATTTTAGGCATCACACCTTACATCATCACTCACTTTAGAATATAGTTCTTTGGCATTAGTTGAAGCGCGCCAGATTGTGGACAGATTTTAGGGATAGCCACTCATTATGTAAATTGGTTCCAATTAGCATCATTGAATGCAAATGTTTTTGTATGTGGATATCCTGAAAATCTGTCATTGATCAGAATCTCCTTGACCTTCATCACACACCCTTGCTCATGAACATCTGTGCTTGTTTTTTCAGGTATTGCGCTGGTCAACTAAACCCAGTGAGACCATGCAACCATGAGGGTTATTCACTAGGGGAAATCGTTTTAAAGTGACCTGAGCAAGTACAAAGCAGCTGGGCATGTATCACAGCATCCTAACAGGTGGACCACAGATCCTAAACACACACTTCACATTTTATGAGAATATTTCTTCGGTAAGCTTTTTGCCCCTATAATACACACCCAATCTACTGCCTTTTATTGAGGGTGTCCATCTCACAATCATGGCATGAGCCTGGGGCCCCATCCATGTGATTGCAAATCAATGCCGCCTCTGTCTTTCTGCGAAAGAGGACCTCATACACATTATCTGTATCTGCACAAACCTCCGGGACATAAGGCGCTCCTTGTTTCGGGCTTTATGGAACCAGAAGGGTATAACGAGCTGCAGGCAGGCCGTGTTGCTCTGTTTTAATCCCGATGAAACTCAGCTAAACTGCAGAACAACAAAATTCTTTGATATAGTGGCCACAAGACTGAACGAAAAATCCAGAGGGTCTTCTCAAGCAAAAGATAAACAATAACAGAGCAAACACCCCTGGCTATCATGGTCTTCGAATTTGAAAGCATCAAGGCCACGAAAACCCCACTGATTCTTATGCAACCTAAGCTGAGACTTTTATACTTTTTAACACTTGAGCTATTGCACCTTACTTGTTTTAAAGAAAATATTGACCTTTTAAATTTTTACGTTTCAAAATTGTGAGTTTTTACTAACTGTACAATAAATAAACCTTAAACCTTAAACCATGTGATTGCTCAGCTATATAAACCCACTTTCATCATTAGCTTTTTGCAGTAAACAATACATAAATAAATAAATAAATCACAAAATAGAGAAAAGTACATAGCCAGAAACAGAGTAAATGTGTTAGTACATAGCCAGAAACCAACCCACTCCCAAGAGACTGAATGCAAGTCTACTGAGGAACAGATAGTCATTGTCAGCAGCAGTAAAGCAACTGAAGTGTGATAAAGACAGGTGACATTTAGCACCCCATATGTTCACTAGATCCTAGCCCTTGGAATGAATTAAGAGGAAGCCCATTGGCATTCAGAGGTGTTTGGTACTGTGGGGACTCGGATCATCCAACTTGCAGGTTGATAAACTTTAACCAGATAGTGAATTTTAAAATTTTAACTTGAGGGTTTACCGCAATAACCAGGAACAATATTCGCCTGTGCAGCAAAAATCATTTTGTAAATAGTAATTCACCAGGCAATCCCAAACTCTCCCAGTCCCACCCTTATTTATAACACCATCAACTTATTTGATAATAGGAGGAACTGTTTCACAAAATCTCTGTGTGATGCATGTCCAACCAAAAAGCATATCCTCGAGAGCTTGTGGGAAAAATATCATGGAGATCTTTCTCAGGACAATGAGATGAATGATAATATTTGTTTATGCCTTTGAAGACCACATTATCACTCACTATTTTTAACATGAGAGCTTCTGCAGCACTATTATTGGAAGAAGAGTGCACTGATGCCCCCTGTCTGAAAACCCTTTCATTGGCTGTGCAAGGACTCCACATAAGCCAAACGTTTACCAGCAAGCTGTTGGCAAAGTGAGATAAAAGGACAGACAAAGCATGTACATCTATTTAAACAGGATGGCTCTAGCAGCCGTGAACTCTAAACTTTCAGGCACCTCAGTGATAAGTGTGCCAGAAAAAGCTCTCTTCAAAATTAGCAATTATTTAACACGAAAGCATGGAATGGCCTTGCACTTCACATTAGAGCCTCCTACTCCTGTCTTCTTGAACTCCATAAGAAGCTGAAGACCTGGCTTTTCAATTAACCACCCTACAATATGTTAATTTTGATAGCGCAGGTGAAAATGAGCTGCCAAAAACCACTTGTCAAAACCTTGGCCAAGTCATGGTGGATCATAGAGAAACCATGAATACACAGAACTTGTCAATTAACATAAAATCAGGGTGAAGCAGCGATAGTTTCTGACTACTGCATATCACCTAGGTGAGAGTATCTTCCTGCCCTGTACGAAAGACGTGTCAGTCTTTTTTTTTTTTAAATAACCACACATATTTCAGTTTCTCTCTTCATATATAGTTTTACAATTGGAACCTTCATTGTCACATGGAAAACTGAAATCCAATGTTGCTCTAGAATCCAGAACACTTGGTCCACTACAGGCTGTCATTATCACTTTCAGCTATTGGCTAGATACATTTCATCACACTGACCACCTTCACAGCGACATGATCTTCACGTTGACACAGATTTGATCCACATGGTCATTACTTTGACCTTCTACGGCATTAAACTGCTGATTTACTATTCTAAGTACAGTACTAACTGTTTAGATGCCAGGAGCATGTTGTTATCCAGTGAAGTCATTTAATGCTCATCTTAACTTAAAAGGTTTTGTCAGTACGAAGGTCTGAAGCTATTGGTTGTCGATGTGAGGGGGGTGGCCTCAAGAAAGAACTCTGTACTCTCCATAGAACAGATTTTCCCTTGTTTTTGGATTGCGGAGAGGTTAGTACTATAGAGAGAAAGCAGCTAAATATATGCATTTTGGGAGAAAGGAAATACAATGTTTTGACTAAGAGGTGAGTTCCACTGGGCTTAAACACATCACAGCACGGGTCAAAAAACAAGCCACGAGTACCAATGCCAACGCCAGTGTGCAGAAAATAAAGACTAACCGACAAAGCAACTACTTAGCATTAAGACAAACCGGATATGATTTACGTTGATGGTGTAGGGGTAGCGGCAATGTTTACACAAGATGGTGTCAATGGCCTTTCCTGTTCCGTACGTGCTACGATTCAAGTTAATAGTGTATGACAGGGATATGATTAGCATTGTTTTTCTTTTTGCTCCATATGCATGACCGGCACAGCGTGTCAGGGCAACGAGCTTTGGTGTCTCTTGCAACTATTTCTAGTGCAGTTTGATCCCACAATTACATTTCAATGGCACTGTACAAGAAAATTCATGCAAAAAAGGCAAAATTCATGCAAAAAAGGCACGCATGCCAACCAGAAGCTTTTGCAAAGGACCTGCTGCTGCAGGACAGACTGATAGCCATTTGCCTTGGAAAAGGAATGGAGATATGAAGGATGTTGGACTTATTGTTTCTGTCCCAGGTGCTTCAACTCAAAATGCATTTACCAAGATTCACTTTTATCCATCTGAGAGAGCCTACTCTGGCCACACTTGGAGTTTCCATGTATTGCCTCTAGCACTACTGTCAGTGGCTTAGCCATTGTGACATGGGTCCTAGAGCAAGGGAGGAATAGGCCCCCCGGCCACTGTTTCAACTGTGAAACACAGCAATAATGATGGTTTAGTGGGCCCTTCTAGTCACTGGGCCCCAGGGCCTCTTCACCTGTTGCACCGATGGAAGCTATGCCCCTGACTCCCAGGCGGCCATACTCAACAACCTCAGGGCGATTACAGTTTATCTTAGACACAAGGATAATAAATGACAAGAACCTCTGCCATGCAGGTGTGCACCCTGAATAAAGAAACCAGAATTTCGATAGCAAAGAATATCAAGGACAACCCATCAAGCCCAAAATATGGACAGGTAAAGTGGGGCTATGCGAACATTAAGCTGTAACTCTGGTGCTCACGAATTTTTTCTATGTACTGGTTATTTACGATGTCTCTTGTTGGTACTACAAATTTATGTACTCCTAAAAATGTATTAGTACAAATATATTTTTTTCAAACCACGGACAGGTAAGTATAAATGTTTTGTACCTAAATCCACTTATATGTACTTATTCAAGGTATATATATTTGAGGTACATAGATTTGGAGTTAGGAATAATAAACCTATACTTCCCTATTTGCTCTTACTTTTCAATATTTTATCCCTAGATGTTGTGTCCTCGATATTCTTCCACCAGAATAAATCTCGGGCACAGTATTTAGTGGTACAACTCGCCATGCAGGTACATTCCCATTTGCACAGGCCCCCTTTGCCTCTCTCGAACGCCTGTCAGGGCACAATGTTATTCTTCCTCACCCACGTATAACATTTCCCGGGCGCGCTGTGTTGCGTCATTTAGAATCACACCCTTGACGATTTTAAAAGTCGGCCCTCTGCCTTTATTCAGGTGGCAGAGCACAGCTGGCTAAGAACATCAGACAAATTAGTCAATTATCACCTCAAAGTCAAAAGTAGAATAAAACGCAGAAAAAATGCCATTGCCGCGCAGTGACCAAATGGTCTATTGATTATAAACGGACACCTATCAATTCCAATTAGAGCGTCAGAGCAAGGCCCTCTGAAACCCGCCACCCCCTCATTATCAGGCCCCTAAGAAAGTCAACTAACATGGCGGACCACTTCACATTCCGCCCAGACGGGCGGAGAACGCGGCGTGCCCTGGACAGGGCTGCCCCGAGTCAACATGTCGTTTACTAGCTTTCTCTTCTGAGCTATTTTTGTTTAATTTACTAATGTCCTTTCTGAAGGATTTCCCAGGGCAGCCTGCGCAGGTGTCAGGCACAGAATAAGTGGCTGGCAATTAACGCGCAGCGCAGCTTGGATGGGAGTCAAATGGGCGCCCGTCCAGCGCTTCTCTGGACCTAGCATCTCAACGACGAGCAGCATGACGTCATTAAAAAGTGAGTTCGGAGCCAGGACCCGGTGACAACCAGAGGTGTAACAGGTGCAGTGGCACCAGGGCCCAGAGTCCTGCGGGACCATTGATCACCACCTAACCAAACGCTAGAGGGCTATTTTCGGCTTGCACTGGTACCCACGGCACTTCCTGCCACGCTATTGGGTGGAACGCACACCTGGTAGGAGGGCTTAGGGAGGGAATACAGGGGGACAGTAAGGTTCAGTATGGAGCGATACCAGTGGATGAGAAGGCTGCTCCCTGAGGGAGAGCAGAGCACAGGACGGATGATCTCTGAGGAACAGCAACCAATTGAAAGGATAAACAAACATCTGAAGCAAACAACCGACCAGAAGGCTGACCACTGATGGAGAGCAGAGGGCCAGGATCGCTGAGCGGTAGCAGTGGACTGAAGACCTATCACCGATGCAATAACCAGACCCGCCAGGATATAGCAGCATGGATTAGCAAATTTAGCGGCACAAAAATGGAAATTTAGAGGCACAAATATGGAAATTTAGCTGCAATTTAGGGGAATTTTATTTGGTGTTTTTCCTACAACAAACACAGATATCTTAGTTTTTTTAGTTATTTAACAACATGAAGCTATGCTAGCGGATATCCAATGACTGGCTGGGCTCTGGGGATGACATCTCTTTCTACGTCATCCCGCTGATACACGGGAACTCGCTGTCCTGAAGCCAGTGCAGCATGGAGGGAGTTGTTCCCTCAAAAAATGTCGGGCACACAAAGTTCTCCAGTCTGTCATGCAGAGGGCTCCCCTTTGACCTTGGTGCCCGGTGCGACGGCACCAGTTGCACCTCCCTACAGCCATCACTGGTTCCTGTATGGGAATCTTGTGCCACCAACCCTGAAATTGAATAGGATTTGATAGCTCAGTGAGATTGTTCTGGATATGGGCGGAGGAGCCATTGCCCTGCATGTTCTGCCTGAATTGAGGGGCTGGAGCCCTGCATTACCGACCCATGTGGGTGCTTGAATTAAGAGCTCCCTGTAGACTCAGTGATCATGTGTACGAGGACGGGTGTCCTGAATTGTCCCCAGTCCGGCACAAAGCCACTTACTAGTTTCTAGACATTCAAACTGTAAGTCAAATAGAAAAATCATGAGAAATTCTGCTGGTGAGACAAAATACTAACTGAATTTCTAATACATTATAGGAGAGTGATAGCAATTCCAAATTGCAATTTGAAAGAAATGCAATTTTCGCCATTGCAGTCCATTGCAGTCTGGAAAAAAAATCGTGAATTAATTGGAAACCACGTGTGACTTGTTTACTAGAATTTTAAAGCACTGAACACCTCTTTCGAACATGTGGGCTAGAAGGCAGCAAAATGACCACGCACCTGCCGTACACCGTCTCCCGTTAAATGCCTTGAAACGCATGGGCCCAAGACAAGTGCATTATAACTGACCTAAACTTGACAGGGATATCGTTCAGTCTCTTGTTTGTTTTGGTTTTGACACCTGTTGTGACATCATTCATCACATGTCCCTTTTGCTATCTATCAGAACTGGCACGTGCCGCATGGAGAGGGTCTGTGCAGAAGGGTACAGGAGCTTTGCACAAGCACCTTCGACGGGTGGGGGTCTGGATGTCTGGATTTCGTGGGCACTTTTGTAAAAATTGCACCATTTTTACAAAAGTGCAGTTTTCGCGGGCACTTCTATAAAAATCGCGGCATTTTTTACAAAAGTGCCAATTTTGCGGCAAACCGCGAAATCATGAAATCCTGGAGGGTCTGAATAACAGGACACTGAAAGGCTAACTACTGAGGGCTGCAAGAACAGCAGGATTCAGTAAGGTTGATCAACCAGGAGAAGTGAGAGACATGAAAGCTGATCACTAATACAGACCAGGAAAGGATTGAATATATACTACGTCCATACTTCTCACCTCACACGTGGAGAAGTGTGGCTCAAATGGTTAGAGCGGCAGACCCTGATGCAGAGGTCTGGTCCGGGACCAGGGTTCAATACCCGCCTCGGCGGGTCTTGGGCTCAATTTCCTCGGACCTGATAATTCTCACCTCAGTGCCTATTCTAATCATGGGTCCCACTCTGCAACTCTGGGCAAAAGCTTGCTTAATCTCCACAACGGCCCCAACAGCGCTGGGATGCCTGGCTTCACCTGGGGGGTGCCCAGGAGTGGACATTTCACAGGGAAAAAGCCAGGAAGGGTTCCTAAGTGGTATACGGACAGCGCCGTGACACTTCCGTTGGAGGTAGTGTGCGCTTTACAAATGCTGGCATTTACATTTACGTGTGATGGGAGGTAGCCTTGCTTGGTGTAGATCTTTACCTTCCAAACAAAATGTCTCCATTGGCTTCACTGGGATCACCCGTCCTCTCCGAAACCGTCCTCATCCTCAAACATGTTTTTTTTACCCCCTTTGATTTCAATGAGATCACCCTCCAAAGCCGCTATCTCACTGTCCTTGTAGACTCCAAAGGGTGAGAGCCATGCATTTCCTTACTTAGGGGGGTCCTTTAAGGGCTGAAGGGGCTGTCCTAGCCCAACCCTTAAAGCCTTCCTGTATGTCATGGAATGCATCGGACACATTAACCATGTATACTTTCCAGCCACATTCAAACTCATCAGCCTTCATTCAACCAACTCAAACCATCAATCTTTTTACAGGTAGCTTATTTGCCGGTGCTGGAAAAACAAGCAACCTGTGAAACGATGCTACAGCACTTGTGCTCTTTGGTCTCTTATCTTCTCACTCTCTGTCGCTTCTCGATGAGATTTCAATCCCGAAGTGCTCTGCCTGTTCATCCTGCTGATAGCACTAACATATCATTGCCTTATCTGGCTTTTTGGTCTCTCGACCCTTCCTCATTCCACCTTTGAAACTGATTCCGACTATTCAACGTATTGAGTCATTAGCGCTCTTATAATATTACCTTGCTTTTTTACCTTTAGCATCAGCTGAGCCCTTTTCTACGAATGCTCATTTGAAATTGTTAGTTGTATTTGCTGTTCTTACGAAAACTAATTGTAAGAGAATGATTCCCTTCCTCTTGTGGTAGTTTGATGTGAAGTGCGCAGACACCACCTCTTAATTTTGTGCTCCTTAAGAATGTACGTAAATAAATAAATGTACAGACACGTATTTACGAACGTACAGACGAACATTTAATCTGCAGGTGATTTGAATGGGACGCAATACTTTACTGCAGTAGCAAAAAGATTTGTGGGCTTCTGTCCAGCTTTGTAAAGTAGCTAGTCATAGAGTCGATCATGGTGGCCAACAACAGCAGAACATAGCACCAGTGTGGCTGGCCTGCTATCTGTTGCGATCCCAGCCATTAGAACACTAATGTGAGGAGAGTGGGTGAACAAAGAGGAGGGCATGTGGCATAACAGCCAGATCTGTCAACTCTGGATCTGGGGACCAGATTCAAATCTACCCTCAGCTCCCTGTGGCAAAAAAATCAAGTTTGTGTTATATAAACTGCAAAAAAATGAAAGACTGGCATGAGATTTTCGGTGGGTATCATGTTGCTTGCAATAAAATGGGTTTTTACATATGGATGTACCAGCAGAATAGCAAGGATGCAAGAATCCCAGTGCAAGGAAAATGTCCCTTTTGACCTCTGTTGGGGTAGTAAAATTCTGAAGTTATCATGTTTCTATCGGCCCCTTAGGGCTCTGATGCCCTGTAGTGCTGCACCAATAGCTGCTAGGACCTTGGGAAGCAGTTTGGTTTTTAGCATGACAATGTTCCTGTACAGTACGGATTTAGCGGTGTATTGACTGAAGGGCTGGCCAAGGAGACTGCTCTAAACAATCTTTGACTTAGTTTTCGTTCAGAAGCAATACTGTGATTTGTTCTGAAAGGATGTCAATGTCCCAGGCTGTTGAATCAAACAGAAGAATTTACCAAGGTCACCTGTGGCCGGGGACTGGTCTACTGGTAGATAAATCAAGATGTCGCTTTACCAGAGGACCGGTCTAGATGTGCCATCAGAGGATGGGCCTGACACAATGAATGAATTCCTGCCAACAGCATGTTTTAGGAACGGGGTGCGGGGGCTCTATTCTTTGATTCAAATAAGAAAATTAGGTAATTAAAATGAGATATCTGTGATCTGTTCTGATAGGAGCAGGCAATAGTATTGATCTGCTAAAACGTTCAGCTCATTTCCAGCATTTGCCACCAATTCAGATAAAGATCTCTGCTAGTTTGCATAACTCACAAAGGCTTCACGGGGGGAGCCGTCAGCATGCTAAGCTTATCTTTTGTATGGTCGATATGAGGAGGAACTTGCCAACAGTGTAGCAGCAATGACGAGGAGCAAATCAAAACCTTACAGCTTGCTTCCTAAATAGGAATCCTCGGTTTTTTGCGGCTCTTTAAATACATTCTCAGGCGTACTTTTGAAAAGTGTGTCTGCTTTTCTAAGTTAAGGTTTAAAATAATGAAATTAACATTTTTTGCAGCTAAATGTAAGGAAGTGTATTTGGTTGTACCAAAATATCTGTGACACCTGGTTATAGTTAATATGTCAAACCAAGGACAGATTTAATGTAAACTATCACAAAATAATTAGCACCGTAGAACAAAGAGGTATTATTGTAGTTGGAAATGGTTTTATGAGAAATTAAGAACTTTGAGAGTAAAACTGGAAATGTATGACTGTTGTTAAAGAGAGACATAATATATGCATGGGAAAGAAAAGACCACTACCTTTGCTTCCAGAACACTAAGTGGCTCAGACAAAAACACTCAGTTATACAAACGGAGGTTCTTGGTGTGTCATGGGTTATGAAGATCAGACGTTTTGTGGTGGGTCCAAAATTTACAATACCTTTAAAAACAATTTTCTTTAAAAAGGGCATTGAAGCAGTATCTGCAAGTATTTGTAAAAGAGTAATTAAATTACAGGAAATTACAGGAACACATCTTCAATATACCGTACATTTCTAGTGTGCAAAAAAGTATTGCCAATTGCTTGTTAAGGCTAGTGGGTGAAGAGAACATTTTAGAAAGTCTCTTTGAAAAGTATAAAAAATCTGAAAAGGAAGAGATTTGTGTTATAACCCAAGTAATAGTTGCAGAAAAAGGATAGTTACATCAAATAGAAAAGAATATCATACTGTGAGAAGTAGGTCCAATCACTCATGGTCCGGTAATTAATAAAAATCAAGTGATATAAATTAGGAGGCACAAGAAACCCTAATTGGAAGATTAAGAATACACTCTCCAAAGGCTGATAGTTTAATTTTTAGAGGTTCAAGCCTATTACAGGAGTGCCAGGACAAGGATGACAGAGTTAACTTATGCAGGTCCTCATAGTATCATAAAAACTATAAAGGGCTGTTGTTCAGTGGTCTGGGTTAGATTTAGAAATAGAGAGACTAAACAGGTCTGTAATAATTGTTGCGCTAGCATTACGTTTTGTAAGTTGAGGAGTCCTCAATGAATGTCGGAATCTTCCTGATATATCCTGGGATGAAAAGGTGTTTGTTGTTGTAGGAACTGTTACTGGTGAAAGTAAGAAACCCTAAGTATTACTCTTGTTAGACATGCTGTCCAGATGGCCAGAGGTTTTGTGTCTTGATAGTATAATAACAACACAGTAATTAAATAATTGAAGAACAGGTAAGAGAGGGCTTATCTAAATCACTTTGGACTGACAATGGATTACAACTTGCCTACAAAAAATGCAGCTGTTTTTTTAGGCTTGAAGCATTTAACATAAAAGAAATGTACCTTATATCATCCTTTAACGAATGGTATGGTATAAAGGTTTAATCATGTTAGGAAGAATTTGTCGGAAAATTTGGTGTGAATAACTGCTTGGAAGAGTACTTGCATAACAGGTCATTCCTCATTGAACCATTGTCAGAACTGTGCGGGAATTATTTAAAGGAAGGAAATAAAACAGCATAATTTGCCTAATTTTGATGCGATGGAACATGGGTTTGGTGCACAGAGGTGTGTAAGGTGAGTAAAGACAAAAGAAGTGACTAGAGAGAGGTACAGAAAAAGAAAATATAACATGATAAAAAATCTGATAAAAACTCTGAACTAAATCCCTGTACAAGTAGGTGATTTAGTGAAAGCAAAACATCCAGTGTGATATAGGAAGTGGACAAAAAACCCTAGACCATTGATAGCTGTGAAGGTATTTCAAAAATGCTATAATTACAAGATGGGTGAATCTGGAACTTAAATGTTGTAATGTTATACAACAGAATATTTGGAAGATATAATAAGAAAGCCAATAGGTCCTAATCCAAGGGAATTATTCTAATGATTCTAATGCACTTCATTCACAGAAGCTTTACCAAGGAAAAGACTGGCAAGGGAACCGATTTTATCTGCATAATTTTGTTCTAAGTTGATTCTGTACTGTGTTAATAATTGTGCCTGTATTTTTGTTTTAAGGCTGCACATGAGCATAACTTAGATAGATATGACTAATAATCTTAGAAATAAATATTTATGTCACTTTATAGAATTGTTCATAATTGATTTCATTGGGAATTGTCCAGACTCTCAATTGTTGATAAATAAAGGAGATATGTGGTTTTGGTCTCACAAGATGCTGCCCTATCCAGACCGTCCAGCAGTATGTCATCTATATGTAACGTAGTAAATGTCAGTTGCTGCAGACTGAAGAGTTGATCTGGAGTGCTGTGGTGAGTTATAAATAAACACACGTTTTTAATGTTAAATTGCTGTTAACAGTTTTCAGATTTGGGAAAGCGATGGTTCAGCATTATGATCTGGCACTGGAAAAAACAATGGGCACTAGCACGGAGCTGTCATTTTTGGGAATCAAAATTAATTAGGTGAAAATGGAGGTGCGCTTGCCACAGAATAAGAAAGCTAAGATGCTAGCATTGCTGGAAACATGCTGCCTCGCGAATAAGTGAAAGTCAAGGAAGCACAAGTCCTGTTGGGACACCTTAAATTAGCTTGTAGAGTAGTTAGGGCAGGGAGGTTGTTCTGCAGGAGGTTGGAATGTACCGTGTTGGGAAAACACTTACCTCACCATCACATCTAGCTCTCAGCTGGGGTCAAAGAAGACTGGAGGAGGTGGGGTGTGTTCTAGTAGGGGGAAGTGGTGCACAGAACCATGGCCAGTACACTGGCTTAACGGCGGCTGGAGCATTGCGTTTTTTGAGCTTTTCCCCTGGTGGTCACGGTGACACTCTGGGGGGGTAGAGTTGGCACACAAGAGAGTGCTGTTTCGGTTAGACAACATGGCAGTAGAAGAAATAGTATACCGCCAATCCACCAGGGATGAGCAGGTGCTGAAATTGATGAGAGTATTTGTTCTGGGATGCTTGCGCTTTCAAAGAGTTGCATGTACTGGATGTAGACAATTACTTCGCGGATGCTTTGTCTCGTTTGCAGTGGGGGGATTCCATGGGCTGGCCAAGAACACCAACAGGACTCAGACGCCCATGCCTCAAGATCTGGGGTGCATAGGAAACGTCGGATATTACAATTGGTGGTAGGGTTGCTTGCGGAATCCACAAGAGTCACATACATTTTGGCCTAGAGAGAAGTTCTGTTTTCGGGTGAGCAGCATCAGGAGGAAGGGTGGCTGCGGGCCGAGGACCTAATACAATATATATTAGACCTCCTCCATGGAGGTCTATTGAGGATCACCATTGCCGGTAAATTAGCTGGAATTGTATTTATGGGGAAACTTATGGGGCTATGCCCCATCAGCAGAGGAACTGGAACGGAGAATCCTGGAGGGTTGGGTGCAGGAACAGGGCTTGGTGGCCAGGGTCAGGAAGCCAATCTCATGGCAGCTGTTGCGCCATTTGCCATCAGTGTTGGGGGACGATGAGGAAACATGCCTTTTTTCCACTCTGATGGTCTGGATGTTTTTCAGGGCATTTTGGGTGTTAGAACTGTTGGGGGATAAAAGGGTCAGGGGGAGTCCTTTGGGAGGACATAGTCATGCACGACAGTTGGATGCAAATATGCCTGAGTGTTCAAAGACGGACCAGGGGGGCCTGGATAGATAGGTCATTTTACAGGCGGTGGAAGCTCCTGCCACCTGCCCTCTGTGGTGGGCATCGCAATGGTTAGGTTTTTCTAGGCTATCTGTGGAAGCGGTATTCAGGCATGGGGGATAGAGCGACAGCATATCAGTTGTTAACAATGATGCGAAAAGCTCTGCAATGATTGGGGTTGGACGGGTTGAACTATGGGACACACTTCTTCCGCATCAGCATAGCGTCAGATGCAGTCAATAGGAGCTGGGCACAAGATGAAATTATGCGGCCTGGCCAGTGTTACAGGCGTTATGTGAGAGTGTTGGGGGAGAAAAGGCACACAGTAGACAGTAATATGTGAAATTTACACCCCTTTTGTTTTTTGCAGGATCAGTGTCTGGCCCAGAGAGGGAAGAGATTGTGATTTGGGTTGTTGGACACTCTTTTATTAAATGGGCCCAAGTGCAAGCTCGTAAACGTTATTTTGATCCAAATGTAGGCTTCAATGAGCGTTTGTTCATGATTACTAGGATAGGGAAGGGAAGCATGTGTTGGAAGGAGCTGGTCCCATGTTTGAATAACATGCTGGTAGGCGGACGGTGCCCAGATATATTGGTCCTGCATCTGGGGGAGAATAATCTTTGTAAGGAGAAAGGGGTTGTGCTGATGCGTAGCATGAAAAAAGGTTTGTCTCCCATCAAGGAATAGTGTGCAGGATGTTTTGTGTTGTGGAGGGAGTTTGTGCCCAAGAGGGCTTGGAGAGGTGCAGTTAAGCCGGGGGCGGGAGATAGGGCACGAAGAAAAGTGAATAGTGAAATGGCTTGCTTTTGTAGGGGACTCGGATTTGGTAGGATTTGTCACTCCGAGATTCAGTTCGATGCTGTGGAGATTTTTTAGGGGCAACGGAGTTCATTTATCCAGAATGGGAATGGATCTTTACTTGTTGGAGATCAGGGAAGTGTTGACCAGAACACTGAATATGCAACGGTAGAAGTAGAGGAGGCGATTCTTCGCTGCAAAAGGGGGAGGGGAGAAAAAGAATGTGTGCCACCCCCTTTTTCTGGTTGGCAAGGGCATGCAAAGTTTACCAGCAGTTGGCAGAAGTTTGGTTGGCGCTCAAAGTTAGGAACCATGGGCAGGGAAAGGGTAGGCAGGTAGTTCAAGGTTCAGTTTAAGACATTTGGTTATTTACAGTTTCAGACTTGCAGGCATAGGATGTAGGGTTAATAGAATTGTGCATTTTTAAATGCAATACATTGCAATGTTTGTAATGTGTTAATTGCAGGGTGGGATCACACAGAAAAAAGGGGTTGGTGTCTTTGCTGCACCCTCTCTCCCAAAGAGTTAAAAAGAAAGTGCATCATGCTTTAATGTTGCAAATCATCTGCACCTGTTGCAGGGAGCAATGACTGCTGATTCTGTTTAGTTGAAAGCCGTTCTGCACCAGCCATATGGTTTATGAACCTGGTCACGAGCTGAAGGCGTGCACCTCTGAGGCAGAAAATGGCTGCTTCACGGCAGGTACGAATATTGTACAGGTTAAATAATGACTGTAGCCGACATCTGCTTTCATCAAGTAGTGCCGGGCTGGTGCGTCAGTAAATCCAATTTCTAACTACAGAGTCTGCTCTCTTGTGTGCTAAGTTTTGGATTTCAAGTAAGGGAAGTTTCAAGGTTGGAGTGTGCCCAAATGCATTATCTTTAATCTTTAATAAGCTGGGTAGGACTCTCCTTGGTAATTGTGTGGTGGCAGTTGCTTGTAGCTATTGATAATGAACCAAGCATGTCTTCTGCTATTGAGGGCTGCAGTGTCATTTTGCAGTGTAAGGTAATTCATATATTTATTTGTGACCTTTCCAAAACCAGCATGTGTAAGCTTTTTCCCCATAAGTCGCGTATAGTCCTTCCATTCCACAGTGAAAAAAATGCTCCAATTTATGTACCATGGTCTCCAGTTCTTTCGGTCCAAATATACGCCTTTAATGTGCGACCTTCAGCTCCCTTTAATTTGTAGCAATATCTCAAAAAAAGATGCTTCCATAACTAGTTGTTGGTCTATAAGGCCAAATTCCAACCTTATTTGTGCTCACGAAAAGGTTCTGGGAATTGAAATAATTGTCAGGAAACATTACATTGTAGGTATTACATGTTTGGCTCAGCTTTCTGGGAAAGGTTTCGGCACCATTTGACATTGTGGAGATTAATCTGCCTTGAATGACTCTCAGTACTGGGAGAAGCGAGAGGGTGTTTGTAGCTTTTAACAAAGAATTGAAAGAGTAGCATAATGATGAGACTTTCCGTTTGTTGATGTGATCTGCAAGCCCCTCCTGCTCAAAGCAACAGTCCTAGACATGTGTAATAAGTAGTGTTTGCTATTGGTGCATGTTCGATGTGCCATGACCCCTTTTTTCCAAATAATTAATATTGTTATAGTTTTTGATCATTTGTTGCTCCTGGCACCAGAGGGCTAATACATTGAGGGTCTTCTGTAGGAATTTGATTTAATAATGTTGTCTGCATAAAGCAGGACTTGAGGCCAATTTGAGCAGGTGGGTCTTAGCCGTATCCTATAGGAAGCTCAAGTCTGCTGTATACAGGTTGAACAAATGTGGAGCTAGTATGCATCCTTGCTTTAAGCCTAAATTGGTGTAGATCTTTGCAGACAGCAATTGATTGGCTCCTATTTTCACTTTGCCGAGGTTGATGATTAAAGACGTTCTATTGGCCAGAGTAGGTGATTTGCGATGTTCCAAGCTGCTAGTTTTTGCCAGAATAGCTTTCTGTTTACACAATCAAATGTTGCACTAACTTTGATGAATCAGATGTATAAAGGACGTTTCTTTGCTTGTGATTAGTGGATTAGCATGGCAAGACTGGCCAGGTTATTGGTGGTACTTGTTAACGGATTGAACCGGATTCATTAAAAGTTATTAAATTAACATCAGTTGTCCATGCCTCTAGGTATTTCAGCAGCAGTTTTGCAAAGTATTGTGCCTCTGTACCCAGGAGTGCTATTAGCCCGTTGGTGCCCGTGTCTAACATTGAGCCTTTTTTAGGTGTGAAAGACATCTTGGGGACTTTCAGAAAGTTGACATGGGAATGCATGCCACTTGTTGCTCTCTATTGGCATTGTAGCTTGTAACTCACATTTTCTGCCTTTTCATTTGCTGGCTTTATTTGCTTAAACTGTGCAGCTTGAGTTCATACCTACCCATGCCAAAAGCAGCGATTACAGTATTCTTCCACAAACTAGTGTTCTGTAATAAACAGGCTTTAAATATTGTTATCTAGTCACATTTGTGGGGTATTCAAAGACTGAGGTAAAATGTTAAGCTGTGTTTTCGTGGGAGCCTGGTGTTTAATTTGCTTTCAGCTGACTTCAAAGTGAGAGTGTTTATAGCAAAGAGGAATGCAGCGTACTTTGTCAATGGAGCATGCTTGTGAACTTTTTTTAAATTGTGTTTTAGACATAGCCACCTCTAAAGGTGTATCTTTTGTTTAGCTGCACAAAACATTTGCATGTGTTTACACAATGCCTCTTCTTTGGGGGTCTATTTAATTTGTGAAACTGCACTTTTGGGAACAAAGTACAAAACCGCATTTTAGTCTCAGCGTCCGCCTAACAAATGGTAATCTTTGGACAATTTACACTGTTTATGGCCCATTCACTGTCAAGCACAGGATAAGATCTTTTCACAGGAAAGAGCCAGCCACATTTGTCACACAATTTAACAATGCTTGGTTTTCACTTCGATATGTAAAGTATATGCTTTATTTATGACATCTGTGGCAACTGGCTTTGGAGAGCTGGATAAGTTTAAAAGGTACTTTTTACGAAAGCTTTTGTTTTTAAGTTTAGCTACACAATAATTATGTATTCCGTCTACAAATGTGCCTTTTTTGGAACACATATATTACTGGATATAAACGATTTCCTCATTTGTCCTTGTAGGCACTAGGGTAATGATTTCCATGGTGCAGCAGGTGCAGTGGCACAGAGGCCAAAAGGTTTAGGAAAGGCACTGAACACTGATTATTGTTATATTTTGCTAATAAACAAGCAGTCACAAGTGCAATTATCTTGCAGGCACTAGGGTAATTATTTGAATGGTTCAGCAGGTGCAGTGGCACAAGGGTCAAAAGTTCTAGGAAACCCACTGAATACCAATTATTGCTATATTTTACTATTAAACAAGCAGTCACAAGTACAGTTACCTTGCAAGCACTAGGGTCATGATTTGAATGGTGCAGCAGGTGCAGTGGCACTTGGGCGAAAAGGTCTAGGAAATCCACTGAAAACCGATTTTTGCTATATTTTACCACTAAACAAGCCAACACAAGGGTAATTACCTTGCAGGAACTAGGGGCACGATTCTGAATCTGAGCACACTAACCTTGACAAAGGCATTCTCCATTCGATAACATTAGCACTTCAGCCATTGTAAACACTATATACTTATGACTTACCATATGGCATTCCATACCAAGCTTTGGCTAAGCCAATATGTCTCGCCTATGTGAGATCTATTGGCTTTGTCAATGTTGTTTAGCCATTAAATACCTCAGCGCTAGCTTCAGTGCAGCATAACTGCATATTTTTAAATAGCACTATTACGCAGACAACACTGCCTATGCCATACACTTTATTTTACATTACTTTCAGCCATTTGCAACATAGCTAATAAAATTAGAAAAGCCAATATATCTCACATAGGCAAGACTTATTGGTTCTGCCAATGCTTGTTATAGGTTGGCTTTAATATCGACCCACGTCAGGAGTCTGGAATTATCATAATGGTAAAACAATAGGAGAATAATCTTTGTAGAGTTGGAATACAGTGCTCTTTATCACACTTTGGATTTTGTAATCTGGTCTCATACTTGTTCAGACCTGCAAATCACTTTGTGGGGGAAATCACCTGCATTAAAGCTAAATTGCTGTTTTTGAGGAATCACCTTAGAGTTAATGTAGCTGGTCTAGGCATCAGGCGGAACATTATTACTGTGTGCAAGCGAGTTTACTTTCCTATTGGTCGTCTGCCAAAAGTTTTGTTGGTTTTGCCCAGTGCTGGCGTCACAGCTCTAAGCTGTCCTGTTCATTTGGTATCCTTTTGGCCACCCAGATTGATTTTTTAAGCTTTTATGTAATTCCTTAATGTTTTATGCTAAGGCCTCATACTCTGGGTGATTCGTTAATATTCTTAATCTGTCTTTTTTTCTTAATTTTTTCATTTCTTTTATTCACACAAAAATAGCCATAAAAGATACATATATTGAAAAAACATCAATAAAAATCATGTAATGCAGAGTAAAATGTAAAAAATTCGGAAACAAGCACCCCCCCCAACGTGTTTGTCAACGGCCAATCATATCTCCCTCCACGGCCTATTGCATCAATCAGTTTACCTATACCTCAAAGGATAAAGTATAATCCTAAATCATTCTCCTGGATCTCACTGCCGCTTTTAAGATCGCACAAACAACACTGGTACTTAAAAGTTTAAGATAAATTAATACATCCCTGCATTTCCTAAATCCTAAAGGTTTCACAATTAGTTTAATAAAAATGTTAAATGCAAGGTAAAGAAATGTGCAATAGAACAAAGTGCAACAATGAATTGTTCTGAACAGCCATCACTGGGACAAGCCACCTCTGTTGTCCCCTCCTGAGTTTTTAGGCCAGAAAATGTCAAAAGCCAATCCACTAAATAAGCCCTGAAGCGAAACTGTAAGGATTGTTCCCATTTTGCAAGTGGCAATGCAAGATACAACATAAAAGCCGCCCATGCAAGAGACATAAAATACTACTTCACTGACCTCTTGCTCAATTCTTTTTCTAATCTCTGAGAATGACCTGGGTCCCAAAACTGCTGTTTCACCTCCTCCTTGTCAGATTTCCTTATTGAAAGGGGTAAATAAAACATATTTAGTATATTCAGAGATTCGCAAGATTTACGGGCATGAGCCAATCAAGGGATACAGGGGCCCTTGTCTGGATTCAGACAATCCTTGATAATTTCCCTATTTACAATGGCCTCATTATTAGTTCACACGAAGTACTATGAAAGAAGTGGTGCAATCTTAACCATATATGTAATGTACTTGAGGCTGAGCTCCCAGTGTAGAATCATATGGGAGCTCGTGGTGGGTAGTAGGGCCGGACTGAGAGCCAAAAGCATCCCTGGCAAATGTTGTCATACCAGTCCGCTCACTGCATAGTCAGTCTCAGGCAGCTCCGTTCGGCTGTGCAGAGGCTTGTATGTTCATTCCACTATGCTGCTGGATCTGTGTCCCGTCAAAGCCTATAGTGAGAGCAGCCCCGATAGGTGAAAATCGGCCCAATAGGTGAAAATCGCACCCCTGGCCTCCAGCCCACTGGAAAAATGCCCAATGCCCGGTATGGCCAGTCTGGCCCTGGGGGGTTGATGCAAAAACCTTTGACACATTTTCTTCCAACTACAAGCTATTTGTATTGCAATCTCCCCAAACCCCTGCTTCATAAAGGCCCGCTTAAACACACTGAGCATTGTAAATATTCAGAAATGGAGATACGGTGCCCATTCCAATCAGGGACAGACTGGCCGTAGCGGGCACCGGGGGTTTCCCAGGTGGGCCGCTAGGGTGGGGGGCGATTTTGGACCCCAGGAGGCCAGTTTTGTTACTGGGGGCTGGCGATACGGGCCACCGGTAACAAGATCAGCCGAAACCGGCCCTTGCTAATAGCTCGGCCGCACCCCCTCAGCCCCCCCAGGGGACCGGCCGAGCAGTTTGCCAGGCCAGTTTCGGTTCCCAGTACGGCCCTGATTCCAATGTCCTGGGGCAGATTGAGTAACGCACCCGTAGCTCTACCAAGCTTTCATCAAGAATTTCTGACCTGTGAGTGTCATGGCCCTGCATTGCTAAAGGTAATACCCAGATCATTGAAATCGTTCACACTGACCAAGGGATTTCCTCTAGCCATTAATTTGGTAATTGGTTTCTTGCCTGGTCTGCAAGCCACTATATGTGACTTTCTATGATAAGTAACCAAGTCCAGATCACTCAAAGGACGTGAATGATTTCACCAGCGATCGCAGAGCACCTGGGGTCCGGCCCATTCGCACCGTGTCATCTGCGTAAAGCAGCACCGGCACAGGAACCAGCTTAATCATTGGAATGTCGGTAGAGACCTTAGACAATGTTGGGCAAAGATTACCAACATATATAACGAAAAGAAGTGGGGCCAAAATACAGCCTTGGTGCACACTACGAGTAAAGGAAACTAAATCTGGCAGTTCACCTGCAACGCCAAACCTAACCCCCGCTGCCAAATTCTCCAAGGCACCTTCAGAGCCAGCAGCATCAGCCGCAAGTTTGTTTTATTAACGCATTCAAAGGCAGTTGACAAGTCCATAAAGGTCGGGTACAGTGACGGCGCTTTGCAATTGTATATTTATCAATGATCAAATTCAAATTTAAGCACTATTCCACTGCACCCAGCCCCTGACAAAACCCAAACTGATAGGGGCACAAGATCTTATTACTATTTGCCCATGTTTTTAAGCGGTTGGATTTTACCCGCCTGATGATTTTGACCGAGCTACTTATGAGGTGATATAGGGCAATAGTATTTCGGTGAATTACGATCATCTTGTTAAATATCGGCACTATGGTAGTAAGTGTCCAGGAGTCTGGGATGTCACTACATATTGCGCTATTCAAGACATTCATTATGAGAGGCCCTCACATATATATATCACAGTCCATGGGGACGTCATCCAATCTCGGAGCTTTGCCATTAGGACTGTGTCTAACGGCACAAACCACTTCCTCGAGGGTGATTGTCAGAACTAGTATACCCGAGCGTTTAGCTTTTAACTGCTCCTTAAGGCTCTAATTTTCCCTATATTTTATATATACCTCTATACTGTGCAATCCATTCGTGGCCCGAGACATTGCAACTTGAACGGGAACTTGGAGGTGCATCCCTTTGTTTAATTCGATTTATCAGCTCCCAAAGATTTTTGCTATTCTTAGAGGGAGATACACTTTTTAATAGTCCACAATCCCTACATATCAAATCCTCCTTGCAAGACCCCATGGTGAGCTTATAGGCTTTGCGACTCTCCCGCACCATATTGGGGTCTTTAGGGGTAGCAGAGAGGGCCCTCCGTAATCTACGGTTTTCCAAAGAGCAATGCTTATTGAACCAGCGGGGAGTCCCTACCCACTCCTCACAGGCTGTAACAGTGATTAACTTATTTTCAGACTTTAAAGGTTGAAATGTTGAAACATTTCTACGCCCAGAGCGTCAGGGAAGCACGACAAATGTCGCAGAATGGGATTTCCGCAGCGTTGTTAATGTTGCAGCTGGGTCTATTAAATGCCCCACGAGCTTTAGGTCATCACTAGAGTGCTGGTCTAGGGGAATCGATACCTCAGGAGAGGTTGGTTTTTGAACTGGGAAATAACCTTTAAGATACAGGGCATTACTCGATTCCATAGTTACAATAGCACCATCGAAAACAATGTTGAGAGATTGCTTGTCAAGAAAATATAATCAGTAACGGAGACCTGACCGTGCCCTTTAAAGGAGGGTAGCAACGTACTATCTGTACAAAGCAACTCAACCAGATTGACCACATCGTGTTCAGCCAGGTACCGCCCCAATTCTTCCCCTCTACAGTTTGGTCCTTGTTTAAAAGAACGTGGGTATTCTTCAAGGATTGTTCGTACCATCTATTGGCCTAGTTGGGGACTAGCACATGTCTTTCTTTTGACTTTCACTTAAATATGCTAATAATGAAATGTGTATGTTTTCCCAAGTGGTGACTATATTCGCCGTCAATGTTGGTCAGGATGGTCACATTTTTGTTTTGCACTTTTCATATAATGCCTCAGCTTTCAACCTCCGTCTTATTCTCGAACTGCTTTCATAGACATTACTTTGGCCTATAGCGATTACTCTATCCAGATTAAAGTTCATATTAATAATGGCACACATTTGTGGGAATGCTTTGAAATGTAAAAGCCTGTAATATGGGAGACGAGTGAGCAGGAAACAAAGGAGTAATCCAAGACGGCAGAGCTGTTGCCAGTATAATGGGTGTGTGACATGGGTTAGAAAAACATCTGTTTAAGGTGCGGTGGGACAAGCGCTCTAGGATAGACACTAGGTACTCTCCATTGGTGGCTTTTCTCTGTTGGCATGTGGCTTGCAGTGGTATCCCTCAGATAACATTTTTCATAGTGTACTGAGCACCCCTTGTCATTGAATCATTTAGATTTGAATTGAAATCTCCTGTAATTATTCAGTGGAATCCTTGCACTTATGTTTCAAATCTGTCAGACTAGAGATGATGAAGTTGACGTTTTGTTTCTTTAGTTAAGGTGATGGGTTTATGTACAGGCTGATTAATAAGTACCCAGGCAGACAAATAGGAACAAATACTGGCTATTGAAGGAAACACATATTTATAAACAACTCATTAAAAATGCAATGGACTGTAATGATATCAAAAAGATTGATTTTTAATATAATTATAAAAGATATGTGGATAAATCTGATTCAATAAAAAGATAATTACATGATCTGAATAGACATGAATTATTTGAACAATGTATGGCGAACAAACATATCAATATACATAAGACTAAAAATAAAACATTTTGTTCTTAAAAATAATTTCTCCAATACAGGATGTTTCTAAGGCTGTGAGTCTACGCGTTTCGACAAAACATTTGTCTTTCTCAGGACAGTTTGATATCAGCCATTATTTCTAGATATAGAGAAGTTATAGAATGTACGATACGTGGTAGATAGGGCGGATAAGGCACCTCTCCCTTTATGGATGGAGACGGTATGTGATGGCTGTTAAGACAGTAATCACTGCTGTCTTCCTACCATTGCCCACAAATACTCTTCACGCTTTGTTTATTAAAAGGTTAATTAAAGGACAGGATCCCTCGTTGTTTTCAAAAATGATGTTGCAATTTTGGGCTTTTTGGCCGGTGATCAAATGGACGCTGGGAGTAAAGAACAGTAGTACGTGTTTCCTTTGCTGTACTCTCTAAAAAAGGCGGCTTTGTCTTGTACATCAGCTGTTGCGTGATACTGTTTGAGAGGTGGCAGGTAGCGGATGCCGAGCTGTAAAAACGCCGTCTCCCTCCGTTCCTTTATTTTTTTTAAATGGTGGCGGGAAAGGTTCAACAATACTCGCAGGTTACAAGTAAGAACCTGTCTCGCAGTAATCCTTGCAACACGAGAAAGGCGGAAGACAAGGTGATTCTCGGATTCGATCGCCTTCAAAGGGGCGGTTACAGCTTGGTGGTGAATGCGCCTGTCTCGCAGGATTCTTTGAAGCATGAGAAAGGTGGAGAACAAGGAGATTCTCGGATTCGCTCGCGTTCAACGGGGCGGTTACAGCTTCGTGGTGGAAGCGCCGATGTATGCGACGCAGAGTTCGAAATAGCTCTGTCCTCCTCAGCGGTTCGTGCAGGAAACAACTATCGTAACCGCCCCGTTGAACGCGAGCGAATCCGAGAATCTCCTTGTTCTCCACCTTTCTCATGCTTCAAAGAATCCTGCGAGACAGGCGCATTCACCACCAAGCTGTAACCGCCCCTTTGAAGGCGATCGAATCCGAGAATCACCTTGTCTTCCGCCTTTCTCGTGTTGCAAGGATTACTGCGAGACAGGTTCTTACTTGTAACCTGCGAGTATTGTTGAACCTTTCCCGCCACCATTTAAAAAAAATAAACGGAACGGAGGGAGACGGCGTTTTTACAGCTCGGCATCCGCTACCTGCCACCTCTCAAACAGTATCACGCAACAGCTGATGTACAAGACAAAGCCGCCTTTTTTAGAGAGTACAGCAAAGGAAACACGTACTACTGTTCTTTACTCCAAGCGTCCATTTGATCACCGGCCAAAAAGCCCAAAATTGCAACATCATTTTTGAAAACAACGAGGGATCCTGTCCTTTAATTAACCTTTTAATAAACAAAGCGTGAAGAGTATTTGTGGGCAATGGTAGGAAGACAGCAGTGATTACTGTCTTAACAGCCATCACATACCGTCTCCATCCATAAAGGGAGAGGTGCCTTATCCGCCCCATCTACCACGTATCGTACATTCTATAACTTCTCTATATCTAGAAATAATGGCTGATATCAAACTGTCCTGAGGAAGACAAATGTTTTGTCGAAACGCGTAGACTCACAGCCTTAGAAACATCCTGTATTGGAGAAATTATTTTTAAGAACAAAATGTTTTATTTTTAGTCTTATGTATATTGATATGTTTGTTCGCCATACATTGTTCAAATAATTCATGTCTATTCAGATCATGTAATTATCTTTTTATTGAATCAGATTTATCCACATATCTTTTATAATTATATTAAAAATCAATCTTTTTGATATCATTACAGTCCATTGCATTTTTAATGAGTTGTTTATAAATATGTGTTTCCTTCAATAGCCAGTATTTGTTCCTATTTGTCTGCCTGGGTAGTTACCTTTGCACAAAAAACTGTTTTCCCTGACCCAGGAGCACGATCCAAATCAGGGGGTCCTTGTTACCCACAAAACAGGCTGATTAATAATAAATGAGGCACCAATGCAGGGCGGGACTGATAACCTAAAGCAGCCCTGGCAATTTTGTCAGACCAGCCCCCCCGGGGTGAGGGGAGGGATAGAGGTGGGTTGCAAGTGTGAAGCACTGCTGGCTACTTTTTTTACTGGCGGCTGATATATAGCAACACCGCTGCAAAACCGTCCCCCAGTAACAAAACCAGTCCCCACTGACACAAAACCGACCCCCACCATTCCAGCCTCCCAGAGAAATGCCTGATGCCTGCTACGGCCAGCCCGGCCTTGCACCAGTGGGCCCAATGCCCAATTCTCGATTGAGACTGCAAAAATGGATGGGTTGCTGATATCTATTTTATTTGCTATTATAGTTCCAGTGGCCCTCCTTAGGGCACGGTTGAACTGTTTGAACAAAAGGCCCAGCTTAAAAGTTGCCACTAGGGCATACTGTATGATGCAGGAAAGAAAATATAATTTGGGGTCAGTACAGGTATTTATTTGAGGTGCAGAAGAGAGCAGGTTAACAGTGGCAGCTCCCCTGCAGGGGCGAAGGAGCGTTGCCCACTGCCAGCAAATGAAAAATAAAACAATGTTCAAGCATCATTTTATTTTTCATTTGCCGGCTCTCTGAGCCAACTTGTGCAGGAAGCGGCGCAGCATGGGAGGAGGAGTGCTACGTGCACACCCTAAGGGCGCATGTGTGTTTGGCCGGCCGTCTGAGGCCGACCAAAACACACATGGGCACTTAGGTTTCTCCAGACCGTCTGCATTGAACAGCCGAGCTGGAGAAGCCCCCACAGGCTCCCTGGCGTGAGCGGAGAGTCTTTCCAGCCCACTCAGGCCAAGACTTGCGCTGCTCTGCAGCACGGGGATTGGATGGGAGTCTGTCCCAGGAGCTGTTGGGACCTGGAAGAGGACAGGAGGTGGGAGGCAGTCAGTGGCTTCAGGTAAGTTCTTTTTAATTGTAATATATTATTCCTAACACCACCACCTGCGTGAGCCCCCCTTCCTGTGCTCCCCCTCCCGCATTCCCTTTACTCTCGCCCACCAAGCTTTGTTTGTGGCAGCCGCCACTGCAGGTTAAGGCATGCCCGTGAGGAGGAGGAGTCCACAATATTGTATTTTCTGGTGAGCAGAGGGGATGAGGATTTTCTGTCATACAGGTGAGGGAAGTGATGCTAGCGGGTTGTGTGATGTGTTTGAAACTTCTATGCTGAATTTTGAAATGTATGTTGGCTCAACAAAGGCATACATTTTCAGGTCTGGCATTAGACAATACCTTTTGACTTTACTAAAATCATATGCATAATAAACTTATTTGTAGGGGCTTTCAGCAACCCCTCCTGATCCATTGGCTTGTAATTGTGTCATGTAAATTTTTCTTCTCCCCACTACAGCTTAAAGCATGGATCAGTGGGTCAGCCCACTTCATCCATTGGCTACCTTCACTGTGACCGACGGAATGCTGCTCTTTCACAAGGAACATATACACACGCAAAGTAGTTCCTTTGTGTGCATGGGACTGCTAGAAAAAGGCAGGCTTTTAGAAATCAAAAAATATTATCCACTGTTTTTTAAGATGAGGCTCTGGTAGTTTCTTTAATAATAAAGTATTGCAAAAAACAAGCAAAATTAAACAAGCACCGGCAAAGTCAAAAGGCTAAAAGCCAACATCCGACCTATTGGCTTTGAAAATTATTGTCTTTTTTCTTGAAATCTCAGCACAAAGGTGGCAATATCTGTATAGATAAATACTTTGATGCTTTACGGCCATTGATGACATCCTGTAATTTTACTGGAATAGAAGATTAATATTTCAGTGATCAGCTAATGCTACTTATATTATCATAAAGATCAGGACCATTATGACTTTCAGGGAACTCTGCCTTACAGAAGGCTTCAACCATAGTTTCAAGGGCAGTAAATGTCTTGCTAGTGAGAGAAACGTATTTAATGATTGAAGATATGCAATTTTAGTCGGCGGTAAGAAAGGGAAAAGACAACAACGAGTTGAACAGTCGGAAAGACACATTTGTGTGCGACCTGACAACCTGGGCCAACGTGAGCATCGAAGACACAATCAAGACCATGGGCATAATCCACTCCGGCTCGCCGTCGGACCCTTTCCCACACCACATCTTCAACAAAGCCGGCAGCTCCATCACACCACACCTACGCAACATCATCAACCTCTCCTTCGAGACCGCGTTCTTGCCTGAAAGCTGGAAACAAGCCGAGATCAACGCTCTACTGAAGAAACCCAAGGCGGACCCGAGCGAACTGAAAAACTTCCGGCCCATCTCCCTACTTCCGTTCCCAGCTAAAGTCATCGAGAAGATAGTTAACATCAACTCACCCGCTACTTCGAAGACAACAGCATCCTGGATCCCTCCCAGTCAGGTTTGCGCAGCAACCACAGCACCGAGACAACCCTCATCGCCGCCACAGACGACATCAGGATACTACTGGACAAAAGCGAGACGGCGGCCCTCATCCTCCTGGACCTCTCCGCCGCCTTCGATACCGTCTGCCATCGTACACTACGAACACGACTCCATGACGCAGGGATCCGAGACAAGGCCCTGGACTGGACCTCCTCCTCCCTCTCCGGCAGAACCCTGGGAGTCCGCCTCCCCCCGTTCCAATCCGAAGCCTCCGAGATCATCTGCGGCGTCCCACAGGGATCCTCCCACAGCCTGATGCTGTTCAACGTCTACATGGCACCTCTCGCATGCATCGCCCGACATCACGACCTCAACATAATCTCCTACGCCGACAACACACAACTGATCCTCTCCCTCACTAAGGACCCCCTCACTACCAAATCCAACCTAAACCAGGGAATGAAGGACGTCGCCGACTGGATGGAGGATAGCCACCTTAAACTGAACACAGACAAGACGGAGATCCTCATCCTCAGGCCCAACCCCTCAGCGTGGGATGATTCCTGGTGGCCCACATCACTGGGGATCCCTCCCCGCACCCACCAACCACGCACGCAACCTGGGAGTCATCCTCGACTCGAAACTCGCCATGACCAAACAAGTCAACGCTATCTCCTCCTCCTGCTTCAACACCCTCCGGATGCTCGGCAAAATCTACAGATGGATCCCGACAGACACAAGGAAAACAGTCACCCAGGCCCTAGTCAGCAGGAGACTGACTACGGAAACGCCCTCTATGCCGGAGCCCCGACCAAGCTCATCAACAGACTGCAAAGAATCCAGAATGCCTCTGCATGCCTGATCCTCGACGTCCCGCGCCGTGACCACATCACCCCCCACCTGAGGAACCTGCACTGGCTCCCTGTCGATAGAAGAATCTCCTTCAAGATCCTGATCCACGCACACAAGGCACTCCACAAGACCGGCCCAGCCTATCTCAACAGTCGACTCTTCTACGTACCCAACAGGAATCTCCGCAGACCTCTCCTGGCTACCATCCCACGCATCCGCAGAATCACAGCCGGAGGCAAATCCTTCTCCCACCGCACCGCCAAGACCTGGAACACCCTCCCCCTCATTCTACGACATTCCGAAGACCTTCTAACCTTCAGGAGACAACTTAAGACCTGGTTGTTCGACCAGTAGCTACAGCACCTCCTTCCTCCCTACCCCTCAGCGCCTTGAAACCCTTGCGGGTATGTAGTGCGCTTTACAAATTATATGATTGATTGATTGATTGAATGAAGGAGGGAGGGGCAACTGGCACAGATGCACGTCTCTATAAGTCCCATCAGTGAATGCTTCTGATGCTGCCTTGTATACTGTAAGGAACCATCCAAGCATTGTCCAAAACAGAGCTGCCTGGGTAGGAGCAATGATACTTATTACCAAAAACAAAGTACCACCGAGTTTAAAAGGGTGGACCCCAGCACTCATTTGTGGAGGCTGGTGTTATGTCCACACGTGCCCCTTCTCTTGCGCGTATTCTCTCTTTCACGCGCCTTATGTTTGTTTTCAAATGTAGTGCTTCATGCCATGGCACGATCTACTATCGTGCCGTTCTACATGTATTTACAGTTATGTCAGTTGATGTATGCTGACCGGTGCCACGGGATGTGTTGCTGGTGGTGCTTCCTTTTTATATGAATAAACCCATCTTCTGACCAGTTTATGAGTGATCCTTTATCCTACAGCTGGGACACTTAATGCCAGTGTGTTGCACATACAAGTGCCATACCGCAGCCGTTATTAATTACTTTTGGCATTTTTCTTTTTTAAGTACTACACAATAGTGAGGCAGGCGCGCAACACCCATTGGGCTCACCGGGCTTCAGCCCCCCCCCGTCGCCTCCTCTGCCCGGGCTAAGATGACACGCACTGAAATCATTAACTAACGCTGCGCATCGGAGCCGAGAATGTGATTTTTATTATGCATTCTGAGAGGCCCAGCAGCCCGAGCAGACAGCCAGCCTCTGAACAGTTTCCTCGAGTGAACCCCCCTGCCCTGACCTCTTGTTTTCCTTTAGAGTGGCGCAGAGGTGAAATCCTTGCCTGAAGGCAGGGATTCACCTAAGCACTTGATGGGTTATAAGCATGGGGTGTGAAGTGCACAGCAGGGAGGAAGGCATGGCCAGTGCAGGTGACGCTTTTCTTTTGTATGGGAATTTCTGCTGGCGTCATAGCCCAGGGTGTGCTGTCTGTGCACTTGTAAGGATGTGTATTCCATACAAGTGCACAGACAGCAAACCCTGGGCTAAGACACCAGCAGAAATTAATTTTCAAAGGAAAAGCATCACCTGCACTGCCATCCCTTTCACCCTGCTGTCTGTGCACTTGGATGGAATTCACATCCACCGCACTGCTCACCAGATAAATGGTGAACAGGGCCATGGATCTTTCTATTTTCGCATCCAAGGGCAGCAGCGAAGAAGCAGAGGGGACCAAGGCAAGGAGAGTCCAGGAGACCTATCTACTCCGAGACCTTCGAGGGGCTGGATGCCAGGACGCAGTGCTGCTGATCAGCCCGACTCCACAGTATAGTATCAGAGGAGCAGTCAAAAGTTTTTTATGTAAGTTCCAGTAACTTTAATGCATTTTTCAGCACATCATTACCTTTTGGGGGTGCTAGTGGGTAACTTTAGAGTTCAGAGTGGGTGTGGGTTTTAGGGAGCCAGTGAGTAATTTTATGGTTCATGGTGGGTTACAAATTGGGGTGCCAGGGTTTAATTTTAGGGTTCTGAGCGGGTATGGGTTTTGGGGTTCCAGGGGGCAATTTTAGGGTTCAGGGTGGGTATGGGTTATGGGGTGCCGGGGGAATTTATGGTTCAGCATGGGTATGGGTTTTTGGGTGCCAGAGGGTAATTTTAGGGTGTGGGGTGGGTATGGGTTTTGGGGTGCCAGGGGTGGGGGGGATACTTTTAGGGTTCAGGGTGGGTGTGGGTTTTGGGGTGCCATGGGATTAATTTTAGGGTTCAGCGTGGGTATGTGTTTTATAGTGCCAGGGGTAATTTTAGGGTTTAGGGCAGGTGTGGGTTTTGGGATGTTAGGGGGCTATTTTAGGGTTCAGGGTGGTTATGGGGTGCCAGAGGGGAATTTATGGTTCTGCATGGGTATGGGTTTTGGGGTGCCTGGGGTAATTTTAAGGTTCAGGGTGGGTATGGGTTTTGGAGGGCAATGAGGGAATTTATGGTTCAGCATGGGTATGGTTTCTGGGGTGCCAGGGGTAATTTAAGGTTCAGGGTGGTAATGGGTTTTGGGGTGCCAGGGGGTAATTTTAGGGTGTAGGGTGGGTATGGGTTTTGGGGTGCCGGGTGGGGGGGATAATTTTAGGGATCAGGATGGGTATGGGTTTTGGGGTGCCAGGGGGGCGGATACTTTTAGGGTTCAGGGTGGGTGTGGGTTTTGGGGTGCCATGGGATTAATTTTAAGGTTCAGCGTGGGTATGTGTTTTATAGTGCCAAGGGTAATTTTAGGGTTTAGGGCAGGTGTGGGTTTTGGGATGTCAGGGGGCTATTTTAGGGTTCAGGGTGGGTATGGGTTATGGGGTGCCAGAGGGGAATTTATGGCTCTGCATGGGTATGGGTTTTGGGGTGCCTGGGGTAATTTTAAGGTTCAGGGTGGGTATGGGTTTTGGGGGGAATTTATGGTTCAGCATGGGTATGGTTTCTGGGGTGCCAGGGGTAGTTTAAGGTTCAGGGTGGTAATGGGTTTTGGAGTGTCAGGGGGCAATTTTAGGGTTCAGGTTGGGTATGGGTTATGGGGTGCCGGGGGGAATTTATGGTTCAGCATGGGAATGGGTTTGGGGTGCCAGGGGTAAATTTAGGGTTCAGGGCGGGTATGGGTTTTGGGGCTTCAGGGGGGTGATTTTAGGATTCAGGGTGGTAATGGGTTTTGGGGTGCCAGGGGGTAATTTTAGGGTGTGGGGTGGGTATGGGTCTTGGGGTGCCGGGGGGATAATTTTAGGGATCGGTATGGGTTTTGGGGTGCCAGGGGTAATTTTAGGGTTCAGGGCGGGTATGGGTTTTAGGGTGTGAGGGGGTTAATGTTAGGGTTCAGCGTGGGTATGTGTTTTGGTGTGTCAGGGGTAATTTTAAGATTCAGGGTGAGTATGGGTTTTGGGGGGCAAGGGTGTAATTTTAGGGATCACTGCGGGTATGGGTTTTGGGGTGCCAGGGGTAATTTTAGGGTTCAGGGTGGGTATGGGTTTTGGGGTGCCAGGGGTAAATTTAGGGTTCAGGGCGGGTATGGGTTTTGGGGCTCCAGGGGGGTGATTTTAGGGTTCAGGGTGGTAATGGGTTTTGGGGTGTCAGGGGGCAATTTTAGGGTTCAGGGTGGGTATGGGTTTTAGGGTGTGAGGGGGTTAATGTTAGGGTTCAGCGTGGGTATGTGTTTTGGTGTGTCAGGGGTAATTTTAAGATTCAGGGTGAGTATGGGTTTTGGGGGGCAAGGGTGTAATTTTAGGGATCACTGCGGGTATGGGTTTTGGGGTGCCAGAGGTCATTTTAGGGTTCAGGGTGGGTATGGGTTTTGGGGTGCCTGGGGTAATTTAAGGGTTCAGGGCGGGTATGGGCTTTGGGGCTCCAGGGGGGTGATTTTAGGGTGGTAATGGGTTTTGGGGTGCCAGGGGGTAATTTTAGGGTGTGGGGTGAGTATGGGTTTTGGGGTGCCAGGGTGGGATAAATTTAGGGATCAGGATGGGTATGGGTTTTGGGGTGCCGGGGGTAATTTTAGAGTTCAGGGCGGGTATGGGTTTTAAGGTGTGAGGGGGCATTAACCGATCCTGATTATCTGCCATTTTAGCTCCGCCCCATTGATTAACATTAGCCACGCCCCTTCTTTTGCCATGTTAGCCCCCCCGAAATGAAGACCTAGTTGCACCCCTGTAGTGAGGCCACGTAGAGGCCCGCAAGTGCTTCGCACTGTGTCAAATCGTGTTTAAAATGCTATTTCCCAACATCGGTCTTGCGACATTTTGGGCACAAAACAACGGTGTTTTATATAAGACAATGTCAGGAAAAAATAAACGTGAATAGGGAAACATCATCATTCACACACCCTGGGAAAGAGACTGAACCACGAGGCTGGCCGTGGGGTACTACACCTAATTTTCATCGACCAATACTGCCTTTAACTGGGTGGGCTTAGCTTGAGTGGGCCATAAAGTGCCATCAAACGTCTCCCACTGTCCATCCCTGTCCTCAGTTGTGCCTCCTCCTCTCCCCCGGCCCCAACCGTGCCCCAGGTCAGACCGTCTTTTGACAGTCCCTATCTAGAGTTTACCTCCGTGCCATTTCCCAAGTCCAGACCAAGATGCGGCAGTACGTCCAGTCCCACCCACACACACTGTAAAGGTGCACGTGCGTCGCAGAAGGCAGTTACTGTGACTCCTTCCGGCCAGTCACTGCGTACTGCGGCCCACCTAGCCCTGTGTCAGCAACGCAGGCAGGTGGCTGGGTCACGCGGTGCCACGCAGCCCAGTGGTCGCGAGACGCCCAGATGAAACAGGAAGTGCGTAGCAGCGTCCGTCTATATTGAACTACCACGTGCCACCCCCGACCTTCGTTCACCTCTCCCCAGTACTGCCACGTTCTACACGACGTATTATTCTCAAGCAAAGTGAAGGAAGGAAGCGATTCAGCTCCTAACACTGATTTTCTGGTTGAAGAAGACTCAATAATGACCACCTGTAAAGAAATTATAATTGGAAAAATATACAGATCCGTTTTTAATTACCGGTCATATAATAATACTGATTTAGTGTGCGTGGTCACAGCCCCTGCTCTGTCCTTTGAGATGTGCTCACAGTGTAAGAAAAGGATCCTGCTACAAAAAGAAACACGAAATCAAATAAGTTCACGTTTTTAGAGAGCCTTCCACACGTTACCAGAAGTCTGCGGCTACAATGGTAGAAGTGGGTGGAAATGGTATTGGCGTTGTCAGCTCTGTCATAATTCTAAGAGAATCTTTTGCACTTTTTTTTTACACAAATTACGCATGGCCACCACAACACATTAGTTTATGCGTTCATACGTGCATATTACGAACCCACATGTAAAGAACATCTAATGCCAATTCCTTAAGGATCCCTTGTTACCTGAAAAAAAACCATGGGTGGCTGGGGCCTGAGAATGAGTTTAAAAGCTTTATAAAAAACTTTAACCTTGCCTATTCAAATGGGCCTATTGCTGTTAGGTTTCTCACTGTATGTGTATACCGACAACACCCTCAGTTTGTTACTCAGCGCCAAGACACTGCCAGATGAACATGTAGCTGTAACATAACATTTTAGAATTCATCTCTCCACATTGTATCGATCAAAGAAGCTGTAACCTTGTGTGTTATAAAAAATAAGCACCCGGCCAAGTTCAATGATTGTTAGTCGAGAAAAAGAAAAGGGTTAGAAGAGAAAGAGACAGGAAACTTTTTTTTAATAAAGAATGATTTATTGTTATTGAAGAAAAGCAAAAGTTTGAGTCAGCAAAGACAGCACAGAGGTAAATGCACTTGACATGAGACACCACAGACCCCTAGCATATCCCTCAGAATAGATGGAAAATACAGAGTTATTCACACAAGGGTTAGCTGTAGGGGTGAAGGAAGGGGTGGGGCAGAGTGATAAAGAAAAAAACAGTTATAAGTTGAGAGAGAAAGAAGCAGCTATCGCAGACAGTGCTAGTAGTATACAATTAGTACAGTATTTACACATTTACAATTGTAATGTACATGTTTCACAGTCACACAGAAGTAGGCCTATCCACCTCCTAGGTCCTTCACTTCCAGAAACAACTGGAAACGTAAATACCCTCTGCCTCGGCAGTGGTTTCCCACACAGTTAGTAAAGGACTTCTTAACAGGGGTTATGTTTGAATAAGCTAGATTTAATTTGGGTGACGAGATGCTCATTGCTCCTCTGGTGACCGTAGTCACGTTTCATGTGTCAATGAGTCATGTACAACTCCAAAAATTGTCCTTTTCGGTCCTGTGCAGTATTTTCCACCACCACGAGATGGCACTCTACAGCAGCTACATTGTCTCACTTTATGAAAGAGTCTACTCTGCCAATAGGACGTGTGCTAATGGCTCTCCCTTATGGAAGCACTAGCCTTGTCAACATATCTTGCCACCTTCCATTGGGACTGCAGGCTGCTGTCTCCCTCCTTATCTTTCCGCCCTCCACAGGTTCCTGGTTGAACAAACAGGGCTAGTTCAGGGATTCATGTAAGGCCATTTGTGCCCATTAAGTAAAACAGCCTCGCTTTTGATTGATTAATTAAAGCAGTCTCTGCTAGACTCCGCTCAACCTATTTATTTATGTGGGTTTTATACAGCGCAGACTTGGCACACAGGCTTTAGAGCACTTTACAAGAGAACAGGAAGTAGTGTCTGGTTAACAGACATCGTAAAACTACCTATTTGCATCAGGAAAACAAAGGAAAAGACAGTTGGCTAACAATCATAATGAAACAGTTGCACAGTACCCAGAGAGCAAACAGTTTGAAACAGGCTACACAGATGAAGGCCATGGAAATCATTTAAGGGTTGCCAGGGGTCGCAGCTGCAACCTCTGGCTTGCCCCCTGCTACCCCTAGCACTGCCTTTGCGACCCTGGTCTCAGAGGTGGTAAAATCAGTTCTTGGAACAGAGGAGGAGCTTGTCTTAATGAACATCGTTTGCAGCTCCATTTTCCTATTTTTCTGTTATTCATTACACAAATAAGTGAAAAATATTATTTACTATTAATGTAAATTGAGTATATTGAGTTGGAAATTTGCCTATCTGACAGCTAAGTAGGAGCAGCTCCTCTGTTTGAGCGGAGGAGTGTTACCCCACTCACGTAAATGCACAACAAAAAAAACCCCAGAGATGAAAAATAAAATGGCAAAAAACAATTTATTACCATTATATTTTTTCAATCCCGGTCCAAAACCAAGGGGCAGGACGTGGCGGGGCCTGCAGAGTGATGGCAGCAGGGATGAGGGTGGGCTGCCTGGGCACTTTTCAAAGTGTGCATGTCCCTTTGTCAGCCAGACATGTGCACTTTGAAAGCTCTAACCCAGCTGCCCTGGGCTCCAGTGTCCTCGGGAGCGGCGAGAGAGGCTGCTCCCTCCAATCCTGGAGCTGCTCTCGTGCTAATGAGAGCAGTGCCAGGATTGGTTAGGGGGTGGTTTAGGGTCCGAGCTGAAGACCTGACTGGAGGGACGAGGACGCTCATTCAGATAAGCGCCTTTCTATTTATCTTCTTGTCACCCACCCATTTGCCTGCCACTCACCCCCCTCCCTCCCCCAGTGCTGCCAGCTGCAACTGCAGCTAAGGTGCGTAAAAAATACTTTAAAATGTATGTTGTATACATGCTTGCAGGGGAGTGTTTTTATCTGAGAGGGAGTGTGTATATGTTTAAGCATGTGTGTGTTAGTTAAAGTAAACGCTAAAAGGTGTGTGATGTCCCTTCCGCTAAGCCTGGCATTTTGGTGAATTGACGCCCATGATAAAGACAGCAGAGGAGAAATGCAAGCAGCGATCCCACTTGAACCAAAGCCTCTCTCAAGTAAGAGGATTTTAAGTTCCATTTTTAATGTAAACTTCTTGTTCCCTGATTTGACAAAAGACAAATGAGTGACGGAGGGACAACTCTTTCACCCTTTTGGTGGACCCAGTCATGGGCGTAGGAGACACTAAATTTCTGGGGGGGACAGGGACAACCTTGTGGACTTTCCAGTGACCCTATACAAATCGCCCATTGTGCGAGACCGTACGCGCGTTAAACGTATACAATCGCATAGTTATGAAGAGAAATATTGAGAAAGGCAGGCAAGTAGTCACAGTGTAGGGTGTTGCAGTGACGAACAGCCTACAATAACACCAGTGTCTGTGGGGGGCTGCTTGCATTCTTGGGTCTGTGCTGAGCACCCCCAGCTGCTCAGAGGCCCCAGCTGACGTGGTGTTATGTACTGGAGTCTGTCACTAGGCAATGTCGGGCCTAGACAGGCTGAAAGACATGAAACCTATTGAGTGCAGTGCATTGAAGAGTGAGTGATGTCTGTGTGAGTGCAGGGGGAGCAGTGTGCCTGTGTGAGTCCAGGGTGAGTGATGTCTGTGTGAGTATAGGGTGAGCAGTGTGCCTGTGTGAGTCCTTGGTGAGTGATGTCTGTGTGAGCGCAGGGTGAGCAGTGTGCCTGTGTGAGTCCAGGGTGAGTGATGTCTGTGTGAGTGCATTGCATGGTGAGCAGTGTGCCTGTGTGAGTCCAGGGTGAGTGATGTCTGTGTGAGTGCATGGTGAGCAGTGTGCCTGTGTGAGTCCAGGGTGAGTGATGTCTGTGTGAGTGCATGGTGAGCAGTGTGCCTGTGTGAGTCCAGGGCGAGTGATGTCTGTGTGAGTGCAGGTTGAGCAGTGTGCCTGTGTGAGTCCAGAGTGAGTGATGCGGATGGGTGAATGTTGGCTTAGAGATGTGTCAGGGAAGGGTGAGTAATGGGTCTATGAGTGCAGGGTGACTGTGCCTATGCGAATGCAGGGAGAGAGATGTATCTGTGCAAGTGCAAAGAGACTTGTCTGGCTACTCCCAGAGATGTATTGGCCAAGATACCTCTTTCTCAAATGTGCTTAAGAATGCACCATTTGCCCACTCTTTTTTCAAAATGTTCTCGTGGGAGAACCCCCGAATCCCCCATAGGTGGTTGGGCCTCGCTCGCTGCGCGCGCTCTTCACAGTGCAATATTTACGCCTCACCACTTTCAAATGTCACCAGCCGCCCCTGCCTTTTAAATTAAAATTACAGTGTAGGCATAAGGTGATCACATATCATTTCACACACTGACAAATCTGAATACACAATGTAATACAGCAATGTCTAGCACCATCCCCTAAATGAATATTAAAAAAAAAACTTTGACCTAATGTCAGATGTGTCAGTACGAATCTAGTTATACTGAAAACATTGACAGTCTTAAGTATCACAGTAGTTTAAGGAAGAAAGTCTTGAACATTTCCAAAAGGCTTCCTCAGAGTTCTTAAAGAACACTACAGCACGTCAACACAGAGCATTATATAAGTGTCCAATCTGCGGCTGGGCTGCGCCGCGCCAGGCCCGAGAAGAGACCTGCACCTGGTGTGCCCAGAGAACCAAAGGTGTGTGCGGAGCTGCGGCTGTGTGGGGTGACCTGGGGCTGCGATGTATACACTCACTGCACTGACTGCATGCCAAGAACGACGGTGCAGGACGCTGCTCACAAATGGACAGTGACAAGAATGACAGAACAGAAGGTAGCGCTAGCAACCCTAGCCTATGCGTTAAAAACACACGAATGTCCATTTTCGCACAACAATCTCCAAAATCTTTTCCCATCTTCCTACCTCGCAGATATTTCATTCGCCCCTTGAAAGCCTTGTAAGCGGCCGTCTGATTAATTCCCAGTCCTTATGAGGTTAGATTTCTCACGTCCGTGCTCATAAAACTAAATCTACTTTGTAAGCCTCATTCAGATAATTAGAAAAGTATCACATTTAAGCAAGAATATTGAGCCACAATGCCCGTGAATAGCCGAATTTAGAGACAGGCCTGCAAACACTAGTCCTAGTTGACATTTACACAATTCCAATCTATAATTACAGAAACACGGCGTGAAAGGGCCCTTTGTTATCGGGAGTTATTCAAAGTGCGGAATTAAGACAGATCATACGTGGGCACAATTTAAACAAAATGCTACGAGGAGAGGGCTTTCACGCACTATAAATAAAAAAAATTAAAAAGCAGCACTGGCAGCAGAGGTGGGGGCGAGGCTGCTGAGCCGAGGCTCAGGCTGCACTCCAGACTCCACTCAGTCACAACTTGTAAACCCCACACCCCCACCACTTTCAAATGTCACCAGGCGCCCCTGGCAATGCAGTGTAACAGCTCTTGCCCCTACTTACAAGTTAACCGAGCGTCAGAGCGTGCTGCTGCCTGCAGCCCTTCTGTCTTCAAGCCGGCAACAGAGAAGTCCGACGACGAGGTCAGGTCAGCCAGCAAATCAACAAGAGCACTGGCTACAGGCAGCTGAGGTGAGAACTAAATAATTCCCTGAGGGGTGCTGCGCCACACAGAGACTTCAAAAGAGCAGAGGCAGGGGGGCGAGTGGCCTATGACGTCACCTTATGCTGTGACTATCGGATCATTTGATAGGCGCCAGGTCAAATGCAGGGCCATTAGGACACACATCACCTCTCGCACTTCGCACTTTTTTTCGCGCGCTAATGGCCTGCCAATCTCCCTCTCAGGAGGTAAAGGGGAAATTTGTTTGACCCCTCGTCCCCCCCACCCTTGTCCCCTGTGTCCCCCCCCACTCCAAAATCTGGGGGGGATATGTCCCCCGCGTCCCCCACAGTTCCTACGCCCATGGACCCAGTCTTATGAAACGTGTTGACTTACCCTCGGAGAACTACTACTGAAAATCAGATGCCATTGTTTTCGCGTTGAGTGAGGAGCTGGAGGTTCTAGGGGCTAAACGATGATCTTTTTCTGCAAGAATTCCAAGCTCTGGTTTTCTCTTGTAGCTATTGATGGAGTGCGTGGATTAAACCAGCTATCTCTGAAGTGCAAGGCAGTGGATGAAAGTAACGCCAAGGTCCGTGTATGTAGGCCTCTCTGAGAACAGAGAGTGGGATGGAGGAGAAAACAGCACAGTGGGTGGAGGGGCAGTTACTTTTGTTTACTCTCCAAAAACATGTCTCTGACGGGGTCACATTTCTCTCAAGGGACGCCAACATTTGTGCAAGAATAAAGAGCACAAATTTGTACTCTACAAATGTTTAAACCTTTTTTTTTTTTAATCAAAATTTTTTAACAAGTCGTTTTTGCAACTCCTGATAATGAACCATTGTCAGTCACTGGCTTTTATTTTCATGTTATATTGCATAGCTGTTTACTTGAGTGATTGATGCTCTCTGCCTGTGCTGTTGCGTCTGCTGATGTTTACACTGCTAGCTGACAGTTTTCACTATCAGTGCTACATATGTGCCACTATGTGTGTCTAGAAAAAAAACGGCCGAGCACACTGGTCAATCTAGATCAGGCTTCAATGCTGGTCATAAAAGGCTGCACTCATGTCGGCGTTAATCATGTGATCAATTTAGATTAACTGAATGCCCATTTATGGCATCATGGATATAATGATTGTAATCGCAAGGAGCATCAGCACGGATCCATACTCTTCTTTAGTTTTGGAGGCCAGAATTTGAGAATCCCGAAACCCGATCCTTTGATCATCTCACAATGTCATTACGAACACTGTTCCCATTTCAGGACTTTCCTGTGACAACCTACTGACTTCTGGGTGTTGTAGTCTTGCTTTGTGTCCTCTGGTCTAATTAGCCCAACACACCTGATAATTATTTACAGGTGAAAATGCTAGGACATCTGACATTGTCAGTGATGACATGGAGTGGGGTAAAGTAAAGTAAAGTCCACATTTGTAAAGCGCACAATACTAACTATCAAAGGAAAGAAGGGGTGGGTCCATACAACACAGGCGCTTAGGCCACTGCAATTATGAACCAAAAAGGGACCTCGCGTGTATATATTTCAATTAATTGTTCATTGCCATTTTGTGCAAACAACTAAGTGAATGATACACACGCGATAGAATAAGGTATTAACTACACCCCGGACCGACAAAAGTTATCAAGTTTTTAAAGCAAGGGTGTTTGTTATGACCTTCTTCTGCCGGGATAACATTTGAAAGTGATGAGACACGTAGTCAGCTGTCTGGTGACATACCCTTTAGTAAAACTCCGAGTTAAACATAACGAAAACTACATTTCTGATTTCCAGCAGGCATCACATTTAGTCAATAGGAGCCCGAAGCGTATAAGGAATAACACTTCGTTTTTTCGACACGTTTTTTAAACGAAATCGCGACATCGTGTGCGCTTTGGTTGAATAGTTAATTGTTCTAAACCTCTGCTCTGCCTCTTTCAGAGAGTTCAAACCGGTCAACATTGCAAGCATCCAGCGAGTGGTCACAACCACCAAATGGTGCGTTTCTATCTGCTGCCTGTGAACTGAGAACATACCACGGGGAGGCGCCAGAGTACAATTTAAGGTTTCAATATTTTGTTTTCATTCTAAATAAGCTATTATCCAAACCGGTAATTTTGGGGTGATGGAGTATGGTTTCCCTTATAAACGGGTCCTATTTAACATTATATATGGAGACACTCACAATACTTTTCAAGGCCCCCGCGCCCAATAACATCGTGTACTGTCTGGGACTATGTCAAGCAATTTTGGGGCTGAAGACGGCGACATTTTAAGGCATGGCCAAAGTGGGCACTATCCTAGGCCCTCATCCTTCCAGGAGGCCCCCTGATAGAGTCAGATCTGTCCTGCAGAGAGTCTTGCCCTGATGACCTTAAATAATTCATAAATTGCTTCAAATACTGTTTACCTTTAATTTATTTTTAATGCGAGTGATGTGTGAGAGTCTATTACAGACATTTTGCAGAGATATGTTGCGCTTTTGTTTCATGCAACATCCATAAAAAGTTTATTTTAGAGCAAAAGAAGACCTCACATACGAGAAACTGAAGGGTGTCACAGGGATTATTTGCAGTAATATTAGTGAGCTGCTGCTATGTTACAATATTACAAACACACATCACTATCCCTGAATATTAGATGTAAACAGATTTAGAATTTGAAAGAATGTGCCTGTGCACTATCAGTGACCTGGCCAAAGAGGGCATGAAAGAGCTGACACGGACGCGTAAATTCAAACCGGGGCCCCCAAAATACGTTTTAGCTCAGGGCCCCCAAAATCCTTAAAATGTCCCTGGCTAAAGAAGAGCATTTGGTTGCCCATGCCCTAATTAAACTGTTTTCCATGTGCACTCTGCGGGACTCTTACTCTCTTGTTCCGCCATACTTTGTTAACTAGGTCTGCTACCTACCCCTGTCCCTGACTAGAGGCGTCATGAGGGGGAGCGGGAACATTGGGGTGGGACCCACACTTCAGTTTCAAACTTCAGACCTCCACCTGGGGCCTATCGTCACAGACGGCAGTCAGCACGTAAGATTCTTGGATTCTATCACATAGGAGACAACTGCAAACAGATCTGGTTTTTCGGGGAAGAGCACTTTGGATTCTGGGAGGTGTAGTCTCATTTTCCTTTTTAAGCATTGGTCAGCAAAGCAGAATGCTGTGGGATGAACTTGAACTGCCTGGTAAACAAAGCCCAGTTTGGTGGACGAGCAGCTGGCCTACAGAAACTATTGCAGGAGTACATTCCTTGGCGTAATCTTAGATCTGCTAACAAAGGTCTAGTCCAGGTCCCTAGAATACAAAGGGCTAAATGGGGAGGTAGAAGCCTGACATATCGGGCATCCAAGTTATGGAATGAATTACCAGACGACATCAGACTACAACCCTCCAGACCTCGGTTCAGGAAATTGCTGAAGACGTGGTTATTTACCAGGCAGAAGTAAGGCACCCCTCCTGTGTAAACCAGTTTTCTGCTATAGCACCAAGACGCCTCAGCATTCGTGCGCTCTATAAGTCTATTACTTACTTATTTACGATTCCACTCACATTTTTTCCTACCTTCATCCTCCTCTAGTTCCCTCACTGTAACCTCTCTCTACTCCCTAGACTTGCATGCACCCTCGCTCCATATTTCTGATCCAATTCCTGTCTTTCCCTCTTCCCCCTGATTTTGACTCCTCGTCACTCTGTCATGCTGGTCACTGGAAGCGCTGCAGAGCGCTCAAACATCCTCTTTCCTTGCTTATGAAGTTTATCCAGTCCATATTTTTTATATGCATTCTTGGACTTACATTCCATTCAGGGCCGGCCCTAAATCAGATGACCAGGACAGTGCCCTGGGCGGAAAGACATTTTGGTGTTTTTTGTATGGGTGGGGGGTCCATTGAGGTGTGACATCAGGAGATGGGAGGAAGATGAGAGAGGGCAAGGGATCTATGGAGTTCTAACAATCATGATGAGGTACATCAAGGGCTGATTACTATGTTTTTAACAGGACCAAACTGAGACCAAGTGGGATGGACAAGCAGCTGTTTGAATACTATGAAGTCAGGCAGCTCCCAGCTGCGCCCCTCGGAATGTTGGCACCCCAGGCGTAGCCCAGCTCGCCCATGCCCAAGGTCGGCCCTCATCCAATTATAAAATAAGGACTACAACTACCATAATGCAATGGAAAAAGAAGCTGCACTGTATGAGCTACTGACACATGGAGCAAGGGAACCATGAGAGTTATTCTGTGGCAGGGTGACCCTGGCCTCAGAGACAGCAGTTCTCTCTGTCCTCTGGTGTTATGTAGAGTATTGCCGGGCCACTATCTGTTGACAGAGAGAAGACGTTCCATTGCTGACCATGCCGCTGTCACTGAAGGCAGAGAACCATGGTTTGGCTGACAGTCTGCAGCTTCAGTGCCATGGATATACCAGGGATTTTAGTGTAATTGGGATTTGAATATCTTGGATCCAAGCACAAAAACTCCAAATTCTTTGCCATTTATTTCGGCCTGTGCAAATTTACACAAACTTGTTATTTAGAAACACATTATCTGTTTGTAAGTGGCTTGTTAGTTTGCTCTATCACTTATTGTATCCACCAGACCTACTTGGCATGAAAAGAAATAAATGATTTAATTTTAGCTGACGAACAAAATACTAGTCCAATGCCACAAGCTGAATATATCCATTTCAGCTCGTATGACCACGCTAGCTTCCTACTACCTCTCCGGTTTTGCCAATATACACAATACGTCACTACCTTGGACACCCCCCCCCCACCCCACGCCATCACCACTATATTCACCCCTTCACGTATTTGTGTGATTGCTGGTTCCTCAATCTTCACAGAAACCTTAAACAACTCTTTTCACACAACAGGAGCACTTGGTACAAGCATAAATCTGATGACAAGGCCTATATCAATCAAAACAATTATTCACCGAAGGGCATCTATGCTGCAAAAACACCCTGCTTCATGTCTAAGATCAGGGGATCCATAAACAAACCAGGATAGATCTCTAACAACATCAAAAAAATCCTCAAACCCATCAACACCAAACCACTCATTCAGTTTCCAAACATAACTTTGCAAATCCAAACAGCAATTACATAGACAATCACAGCTTACAAAAGGTAAACACCTCTCACCTTTTCTCCTTCCTTTTCAATACCTTCGGCAACTCCCACCATTGTCCTATGCTCCTCCAGCACATTTCTTCCAGAGCAACCCAACACTCTCCATCATGCTCTCTGCCCAGCCAAAGTCTTACATTTATGCATTGAGAACCCTCCTTCTCAAGGAATGCACCAACATCATTTGAAACCATGGCCACTTGATGGAATTTGTGGAAGAGCAGAGATGACTGGACAAATCTCAGGTAGGGTTCTGCAACCAACATGGAATCGAAACTGCTTTGGTCTCGGCCACGGACTGGATTAGTGGACGAGGGGCAAGGTGCAGCTTTGGTCCTGCTGGACCTGTCCGTGACTTTTGATAACATCTCCCCCTCGTTGCTGATTGAGCACCTCCAAGACATGGGCATTATAGAACAGGCTTTGGCCCTACTGTCTTCCTTCCTCGATGATCACTCTCAGAGAGTACTGCTCACTCAATTCCACTCTGATGTTTTCTCCTTGTCCCTGTATGTATCAGTGCTTTTTAAAGTGCAAACTTCATTAGTTATCAATGTGCCGCCCGACTTGTATTTTCCTGTTACTGTTATTGCATCCAGATATATAATACACCAAGTAACATCATACCTACAACAAGACAGGATTATTGGTTTTGTCAATAGTTGTTAGTAGAAGACAAATAAGGAGCAACTATGTCTTGTATATATTATTGAAAAAGCTTCCACTTAAAGCCCTGGTGACACCCCGACAATGTTGCTGCTCCCGAGTTTCAAAAAGAGAAGGGAATTCCAGAGAGAAAATGACTCTCTTTAAAGTATTTCCCTTCCCATACAACGCTCACCTGGCATGACATCATGCCATAACTTCTCCAGTAGTGAGAAGTTAGCAGCACACTTTTATGTGCCTGCTGTCACTGCAATCTGGGAAAAAACGAACCGCCTGTGCCAGGGCACAAAACAGAGCCCGACAGAGACCCGTTCCGAGGCCCCCTTTAAAAAACTGCTAGTGCTCAGACCCAGTGAGACCTGGCCCACTTAAAGCCCTCGTGACACAAGCCCTTTTATGGGATCTAACCCCATTGCTCAAGTCATTAGCGGATAAGTCGATCTACCTACGTTATGTTATGATACGACTCACCCTGAGACAACCGTCGCTTGCTCTCTTCCGCAAGGCTTTAAAAACCTGGCTTTTTTCGGAAGCCTATCGGCATTAGTCTCCTTCAGTCGATTGCATCACATATTTTGACCAGTCTGGCGCCTTGATGCCCTTGGGCTAAGTTGCGCGGTAAAAGTCCCCCCTTCCTTCATTCTAAATTCATTCATTCATTCATTCACCCACAAGGGTATACTGGACTGAAAAGCCGAGGCGGCCTGGGCAGAGAATAGTGAAGAGCCAGGTTTTCAGTCCCTTGCAAAATTCAAGAACTTAGGAGATGGCTCTGATGTGCCTAGGCAGTGCTAAATTCGCCTTTTCTGTGACCCCCACATTAAAGTTCCCTCAGCATTTTCATCACATCCCCCGTTAGCCTCGGCGGCGCAACCGCTACCTTCTATACAAGTCACTTTGCAAATGGACCCCATTCTCCCGACTGAACACAAGGCTCCCCTCCAGGAGGCAGTCCTCGAGGCTCGCGCTCACCTTCGCTGTCACTCATCCCGAGGTACTCTCTTTAGAGCTATTGCTTCCCTCTGAACTGAACAAATTGCCCATCGATTCCTGGAAATCCAGCCGCGCCCGCTCACGACACAACAAAACCCCTGAAAGCAATTAACCAACAAGCACGAAAGCTCAAGGGCGGGCGCGCGACCTTTCTGCTCCCAGTCGTGGGCAGCAGTACATTTCATTTTGACCGACAAGCACCGTGTGACTGAATTTTAACGTCGCTTCGTTTTGCTGTGATTACATTTTAACATGTGTGGCGCAGAAGGGGCCGTAAACGTGATTCGATTACTTGCACCTGTCGCGTTGGCATTTGTTGTACAACTATAAACGCCAAGCAGAAAGACACACAGCCGCTCTGAAGTGGGACTGAATTCGTTAAACTTCAGTTAAAAATAGTAATTTTGGAGCTCAGGTTTGATTCACAAGACATCGCCCCATTACAAAGTTCGTTCCCAATCAATGAAGGGAAGGCAGCAGTGGAAGTGCTATTTCTGTGACATTTATATAGCGGCTGGAACTGATTGGGTTTCAAAGCGCTGTAAGAATCCTCAAAAGTTGAAAAGGCCCAAAACAGAAAAAATAGAAGCTGTTTTGAAAATGGCGAGTCTCAATATTTCTGATGTTCACTGGAAGCGTTTTGTTGGAGAACGGCTGCATTACAGACAAGCGTTGGCAAAGCTGATAGGTGTGGATTTAATGTGATAACGCACGCAGTATTAGGACATTAGAGCGAGACAGGTGTCAGGGAGCCAGCAAGAGTGGACACTCAGGGCTACGGTTGTAAAGTATTCCCTCATGCAGGTCAATACAAGCGCTCCCATGGAGGCGGAAGGGAACACCCTAACAGCAACTAGGCTGAGCCACGACGTGATTGACAAAGTCTCCAGCCAGTGGCTAAAAGCCGCTGGTTTAATACAGCCAATGGTCTAAAGGGGGAGGACCCAAAGTGCACTCTACCTATCTTGCTAGCAACGGCTTTGAAATAGCCCTTCCAGGCTTCTTTAAATGAAAGAACCCACACAGAGTGGTGTTCATTGTCCAGCACTGACTTACAAGAGCCAAATTCATTCCAGATTTTCTTTATTTCCACACAGGATAGATACATCTACCTACAGTGACTGTAATGGGTCTCATGCACATTTAAGTTAAATTCTTTGTTTGGCCCATTAAAAGTAAACTGTTTTGCCTGAACTTGGGCCCTGAGCTCGAACACCGACAGCAGACATCTCTAGGTGCTTAAAGTGTTTTCAAATCAGCGTATAGCGCTCACCTATAGCCAGTTAGGCACCATCCATTTTTAAGCAGTTTGCAAAATGTGTGAGCTCTCAAGAGAATCCTCGTGCATATGCCTAGTAATCTTTACAAAAGGATTTGTTTTTAGTACTTGCAATAAGGTAAAGTATTGACTTGCCTGTAAGTCTGTGATGTTTGCAGCACGTACCCATCAGTTTCTGTGAATTCACCTGTACCAGCTTCTTACCAAACTGTTGCAGCGCACAACTCAGTTTTAAAACATTACTGTATCAGGTAAACTGGGGTGTAGCCTTTTAAAGAAAAAAATCCAGTTCGTACCATCAGGAGATTTTAATTTTTAGGATTGGCACTGGACCCATAAAAATGGACCAGTGGTGTGTCTGTCGGTCTGTGGGTGGGTCAGTTGCTCGCTCGCTCTCGCTCTCTCTCTCTCTCTCTCTCTCTCTCTCTCTCTCTCTCTCTCTCTCTCTCTCTCATATCAATTACCAATATATTGTCAAGGTAATTGTACATAATGTACTATAGATCTTCTTAATTCTACATCTGCCTTTCAAGCCCTTTACTATTTCCAGTTGCCTCAGACCACCGGCCTGAGTATAGTCTCTTCAAATATAATTTCTCAGCTACACTGGTTCAATATGAAATTCTTGCTCATTGTCACAGAATCCTCCATATTCAGCCAAGCCTCTACCAGCAAGCCCTTTAATAAGGTTCTGTATTAAATTTGCCACGCCAGCGGTAGCTTGTGTTTGTCGTTCTTAGACTATTTGGAGGTCTTGATAAATGTTACAGTTTCTTCTTTAAGGATTTTATGAATGTTTATGTCCTTTTGCATGTATATTTTGCCCAAAACCACTGGCATAAGGCAGGCCCATTAAAAAAATTCAAGGTAGCCACACGCTACAGAGGTAAATGCCCAGCTCCAGCGTTACTCAACTTAAAGCACTTGGTAGGCAAGTAGGACATAGTACTAAATGAAAATCACTGAGTATTAAATAAAAGTTGACTATGTAATCGGACCAATCTGATCAGAAATTGTTTTTACAGACACAAATTACAGCAACTGGGAGAGCCAAGCCCCACCTTCCAGCCATTGAGTGGCTATATCATGAACGCAAGATCTGGGATTGGCTATGCTGTCATCGTCTGTGCATCTCTCCTATGACTCAACTTGGAAATACACCTATTTAGAGAAACAACACTACAATGCAATACATCGCCCACAGAAATCAGCCTTCCACCACAGCTGTAGTCTCTTGCTCCTCCACCACCAGCAACAAAAGCAGTTAAACGTATAGAGACTCAAGGGGTTCTGGGCATTATGTTATGTTATGTTAAACTGATTTATAAGGTGCACAGATGCTCCAGCAAAGGAGCGTCCTGGCGCCCGCCAGGTAGCAGCAAACACAACAAGGCAAGGAAGGAGGACAAGGGGACTAAGGAAATAAAAAGGTTTTTACTGCCCGCCGGAAGGAGAGCAAGTCCCCGAGTGCCCGGATCTCAAAGGGAAGAGAATTCCATAACACGGCGGCACGAACTCGAAACGAGCGGCCGCCGGCCCGGCAGCGCTTAAACCGGGGAACAACAGCTAGTTGCAGATCAGAAGATCTTAGGGCACGGCCCGGGGTGTAACGAGACAGGAGGTTGGCAAGAATCAAGGCAGGTGCACCCTTGATAATTTTGTAAGCAACACAAAGGACCTTAAACTGAATCCTCCGAGCGATCGGGAGCCAATGCAGCGTGCGCAGAGTATTGGCAGCAGAGCACCCGTCTCCCTTCACTTAACTTGTTCCAATGTGAAACAGCAAGCAAAAACTAGAATGGACATTCCAGAAGAAACTGAGCCAGTGAAAAACACCCCATGACTGTTCCAAGCCATATTGAACTCCATTCACACTTGGCATGCCTTCAAATCAAGACCAGTAGACCCAGAGATGCTGAATGTGATCATTCACGTTTCCCTCCCCTAATCAGCCTAAACTCAAGTGATGTTTTAATGATCAGAGCAAGACTCACCCATCTCACAGGACAACCTTTTGTAACCACATTTGCTAATACTAGACTGTCTGCTGTAGGCCTGGTACTGCACCAATGCACTACCTCAGTTATAATGTTATGTAATGCTATTTATAATGTGCTGAGATACCCAAGAGGGTTTCCAGGTGCAGGATAGTGCACAGGTCTGATGCAGTAAGCTAACATATCCAGGTTTTCAGACCCTTACGAAAGCTCAGGAGTGAGTTACAATTCCTTAAATCTAAGGAGAGCGAGTTAAACAGCTTAGGGCCCCAGTAAGCAAAGGAGCGGGCTTTCATGCGGGTTAAAGAAAACCTCAGTACAGAGAACAGTGTTTGATTTGAAGATCTTCGAGAGCGAGTCAGCTGGTAGGGAGTCACCAGTTTCTGAATAAAGTGAGGCCCTAAGCCATGTTTGATATTAAACATAAAGCATAACGCTTTCAACTTAATGCGCTTAGTAACCCTCAGCCAATGCAATTCCCGAAGCAGATGGGAGACTGAGGCAAATTTAGGTAGGCGTAAAAGCAGCTTAGCCGCCGCATTTTGTATCACCTAGGGGCGCTGAACCAGAGTCTTGTCAGCGCCTAGGTATAACACGTTACAATAGTCGAGTCTGGATGTGATTAGGTCCTGGACAACCGTTCTTTGTGCTGTTAAAGGTATCCACCAAAGAATATTTTTCAGCCATCTGAGAACTGTGAAGCAAGTAGGAATGACTCTAGCCACCTGAGATTTAATGGTGACTTTAATATCCACGAGAATGCCCAGATTTTCCCCCGAAGGAGACGGGGTGAGCACAGGTCCCAGGGGACTCTGGCCAGTGCCTAAAACCCCATAGAGAAGCGTTCCCAACTACGATCATGACCTCCGTCTTATCCCCAGTAAGCTTGATTATATAGCTCGCGTGGCAAATGATGATCATATACTTCTAAAACCCTAAGTTGCACACACAACCATGCCCCAGGTTGGAGACAGAGGTGAACTGCACCCTCAAAAGCTGTGCCATAACTGATAAGAGATTTTCTAAAATATAACAAACTTTAACGATCTAGAAGCTCAGGGTCAACAGGACCTACAAAATGGTAGCGGTCTCAGTAAAAAAATAGGTACGCAAAGCTTTGACCTCATCTTCAACAAAACACACACTATAATCCATTTCACCATCAGGACCATGACACAATATTCACCACCTCATTACCACTAAAATCTCACTCGTCGCGACATCTTTATCCATAGAGCCAGCTCAGCTTCTTAGAACAATACTCAATGCTGCTCAAATGGTTCGCCAACTTTAAGCCACAGCAGTTGTAGGTAGAGAACACAAAGCAAGTGTTCCTACCCTGGAATAAGCATCCAGAGGTCCCACTCAGACAGTCACAGAATTCCTGTGTGAGTGCTAAAGGGAGGGAAGGTCCTCCTTCTGGAAGAAGAAGCCTCACACACACAATTGTGTCATTCTTTATCATTGGCAACCTCTCCCCACCCTGGTAGGGCATCACCACCAGGGCGGACTTGACTTCCTGTTTGCCTCGGTGCAGGAGGGAGTTCTTAGATATAAGCTACTGGATAGCAGAAGGATCCAGATCGGTGAGTTAAAAATACCTTAAAGTACCCCAGCTAATTGCCTTTATTGTTGGGAATAATAGGTAAGATTAAAAACTGGTGGGGCGGTAGTTTGAGGGCAATGGCTCACACTGCCACAAAAGCTAGGACAACATGTTTCTGCCTACAATAGAGGCCCATACGGGTCTGGGGCATTCCTCAGGGCCAAGGATCCCTAATTACCTCTTGGAGGCTTATATGTCTGGATTTTTAGTGCGGTGAAATGAAAATTTATTAAGAAAACACTAATGTGCTCTCTTTTGTCCTAACTGATGTGCACAATGAGAATAACCCTAGACTTTGGGGGATACTGGCTTCCTGGTCATAGAGAGAGACGATGTCCTTTGTAGTCACACATTCGTCTAAAGGTATGCTGTGCATTTTTGCATAGACAAAACCCGCTCTCCACTGCTGCCCCCCACTGACCTGTCCCTGTATACGGGCCGGAACAAATTGATTTACTGCAAGTTATTCCAGTGATGAAAACTGTCTCAACAGTCCTTGGCATGGTGCCAAACGTCCCCATTGTTTCTGTTCTCCATTCGCTCCCAGATCAAGCAAGGAGCAGTGTATGACCATAATACTTGATCATATTCAGTACCAAGCTGGCATCCTTTTTCTTGCATAACAACATCAACCAACCAGACCGTTCTCCTGCAACAAAGATGGAGACTCCTAGAGTCTAATCTGGCACAAAAAAGGGGGGTAAGGAGCTGTGCCAATTCAGTACTGGAAACCTCAATTTAGCTCTAGGACTTCCTAACCAAATATTCATTTCTATTGCCTAGTGCCTCTCACCCAGTGCAATGCTGCATGCATTGACATCTAAAGTTATATGCGGCGTAGTTAAAAATGCGGCAATGCTGGACGTTCCCTGTTGCTCTTCTCAGGATGACCTCTCTGATGTAGGGTCCCAACCTGCAGCGTCTGTGTGAAAAGCATAAATATGGATATACGTTCTCTGCTGCGGAATGTATCAGGGATGGTAGAGTGATGGGCATCAACTGTCCCGTAGACCCTGAAACTGCATGCAGAGGTTTCTTGTGTAATGCAACAATTCCTCACACACAACTGAGGACATCCATAATTTTACTCTGAACCCTAAAGTATGTGACCTGCTGCCCACTACTTCTACGATAGTGCTGTTCCTTAATGGTCAGGCGCTGCTCTGAGAGTTGACGAACCAAAGCATTGTCGTCGCCCATCAAGAAAAGGCAACTCCATAACTGACTAAAGATCTTACAGCTGCCATGGATTAAGGTCCTCCTTTAGCCACTGGGAGGTAACTCACAGGGCCTCAAGATGCACTCCACAGCATAGCACAGATGTAGCCTGCGGAAGAAACTGCAACGAAGTAGGTGCAGGAATACATAAACCTGCATTCTACTTTGAAGGTCTGAGAAGCACTCAAGCCTTTTACTCTCGCTAACATAGGGCGGTTGGACATCAAGAGCCACTTTTCCTCTGTTAACAAGACCTGGGGATTAATGGTTTTGCACAAATTAAATTCCATTTTGCAACATAGTGGCACACCGGAAAAGCAAAATAAATGAGGAGATGTGATATTAAACTAAAAAAACACAAACCGATACTTCCTCACATGTTTGAACCACGGGGAAATCTTGACACAATTCTTGCTTTTTTGAAGGGAGCACAATATTGCCTAAATCACTGAATGGTATCACCCAACCAGTTTTCAAGAAACCTTCCAGATTACAAGTAGCACAAACAGGGTCAGGCTAGCATCTGTTTCACTGCTTTTGGCAATCCAATATATCATCTCTGTGATGGCCCCAGAGCCACCTTAGTCAAGTGGGAAATTGTTTTTTGTTCCCCAACAGGACACTGTGTTTATGAGCCCCCTAGTATTGGGCAAGAATCTGTCTCATATCAGACATGTCACAGCCCTACAAATACTCTCAAGCCTGACTCTTTCCCAGCTTTCCTGACTCAGAGAGGCATTTGGTCTGTGAGGTATTCTTTCAATTCCCTGAACTCTGAGTCTTTTCATGGAGAATATACCATTCTCTGGGCACCCCAGTAACGCTTACTGCACCTTAACAAAGTCCCTTTTCGGGAGTGCCTAAACTGCAATCTCATCTTCCAGGCTATCTCCCATCATCTGCTTCTGCAGGACATTCATTAGGCGCACGGGTTCCTCCTGAGCCCAGGAGTCCGGCTCCTCACTCTCGTCTGTGTTGGACTCGTACTCCGAGGCAATGCCCGACTCCCGGAACTTGTAGAGCTCCAGGCTGCCAAGGATCTCGTCTGGAGATTCTTGGCAGTCACCAGGCAGAAAATGGAAACACTCCAGTTTAACTAAGCAGTTTCCAATACCTAAGGGACTGCTGAAGGCTTGGGAGAAGTCGGTGCCATCGTTCAGCTGCGGCAGTGGGAGGTCCTCTGGACGCGGCGTGGTGCGGTCACACAGCACAGGGAGGACGTTGGAGCGGAACGTGATCTCCAGCAAGCTGTCTTGGGATCCCACTAAAATGGAAGACAAGAAAGAAATATTAAGAACATCCTAGGATTTTAATTATTAAGAGCAGAATCATAAAGTAGCATGGGCTCTTTGGCGAGTCAAATTACATCAAGAGATCATCATGGTCAATGCTGCTTAACTGTAGCCAACTCAAGTATGCAAGCTACAGCAGTAGGCTAATGTAATGAGTGACCCTGGGGAGTCAATACCACAAGCTGAGTAACACAGGACATTCCTTCAGTGCTGGGCTGTGGCCACTAGTGCTCCAATCCATAAGATAGCTGGGCTAGAGCAATTGCAGGGCTCTTGTGTCTTCGGGAGCGGCAAGCGAGACCGCTCCCTCCAATCCTGGTGCTTCTCTCATGCTGGTGAGAGCAGCACCGGGATTGTTTAAGGCAGTTGGCTGGAGCCCGCGTCAGACAGCTACAGCAGGAGGAGGATGTGCAGTGAGGAGGAGGCCTTGTTCAAGGCAAGTGTTTTTTATTTTTACCCACCACCCATTTGCCCATACCACCAGTCACCATAGATGTGAGCCGCAACTGTGTGTGTGGAGTGTATAGTCACATGTACCTAGTTGCCATCAACACATTCCTACTAAGCATGTGCCTTCACACACATAGAATGATTGAAATACCCACAAAACACCCACCCACAATTACTCCTGCTTCCTACGTACACAAACACACGTCCTCGACTCATATTCCTCATCAGACCACCCCTGTGCTCTTGCAACCACATCACATACCCCAGCATCCACCGGTTCTCTCATACACACAACCAACCATCCATGTGCAATTCATGCTCATCCCTAGCATCTGTTTGCGGTCCCTGCAGGTTCCAGGATTGGATGATCTAAAACGCGCACCTCAGCCCGCATGACACTTTACACACAATCCTCTGATGTGTGCACCTTCAATACACAGACCTATCATCCATTCTTCCATACACAAAGCCCAGCACCGCTGTGTCCTCAACACATGACCTGGTGCCAATGTGCCTACGACATATCCACTCCATGCATCCTTGTAATCCTCACAGAGATTTATGACACCTTTTGTCCCTCCTAAACCATCTGATTAGCATGAGTACAACAACAAACTGCTGTCACACATATGCATGATAAACATGCCTGACATACACTGGTCTGCACATAAAATCCTGTCTTCCCCTCAACAGGATGACTTGGTGCTAGATATACATTTTTTTGCTCACAAATCTTGCTCGTTTTTGGCCTTTTGATGGATCTGAAAAATTGCCAATGACTGTGATCGTGACTGCGTCTTATGCTTGCTAATATAACACACACCTATGTAATACTGAAAATGCAGTTTTATGAATGAAATGGAGGATGGACTATAATAGTTTGAGCAAACAGAAATAAAGAGAATCTATAAAACATTGTCAAACCGAAATACCATTTGCACAGGCATCCTATTATGAAGGTATCATTAATTCGGCGGATAACATCCCAAGGGAAATTTCCCGTGTGGCAAAGGAGCTCTTAGAAATCCCGAAACCTGGACTTTCCCCTGAGGCTTCTTCAGAGTAGTGTAATGAACTGGAAGATTTCTTACTAGGAAAAATTAACAACATATACACATACTTTCCCAGCCCAACCCGCCCTAGTGATCTCGTTTTGATGGATAAGTCCCCTATTTGCACAGAACACGTACTCAGGGAATTCCCCACCTTATATCTGGAGGAGTTAAACATACTTTCTCAAATAAAATCAGGGTCCCCCCTTCATCCAGCCCCGTGTGTTCTACTCCAAGCCAGTAATGTGATACTTCCCCCTATTCTGGAACTGGTAAATCTCTCCATCACCACGGGTCTAGTCCCTGCACCATGGAAACATGCCATGGTGAGAGCCATACTTAAAAAACCTAGTTTGCAGCTGGATGATGTAGGCAACAATCAACCAATATCACTGTTTCCTGTTATAGTTAAGGTCCTGGAAAAACATGTGAACTCATCCCTCTCTGCTTTGTGGAAACGCATGCCCTCCTGCACCCTACCCAAAAAGGCTTTCGCCCCCATCATGGAACTGAAACAGCCCTACTCGCAGTGGTTGAGGAATCTAAGCGGATCCTTGAGCAAGGGGGAGCAGTGGCCAATATCCTCCTAGACCTCAGTGCAGCCTTCGACACAGATAATCTTAACGTCTTACTGGAGAGAATTAGATGGTTGGGTGTCACAGAGGAAGTGGCGACCAGGATCCAATCCAATTTAGAGAGCAGAACTTTTCAGTTCTTCTCACAGGAGTCAGCCTCAAGAAACATACAGCTCAGGTGCAGAGTTCCACAGGGATCGTACCTCAGCCCCACATTGTTTAATGTGTACATGCGGCCACTTGCAGACGTTATCGTGCCACATGGGATAAAAATTGTCAGCTATGCAGATGATACACAGCTGGTAATTACCCTTAATGGACCCCAAAACTTTCCCTCCGACTACGAAGCCTGTATGGGGAAAGTGGCCTCGTGAATGAAGCAATTCTGCCTCAAGTTAAATGGAGGAAAAACAAAACTAATGTTTCTGGGTGACACTTCCAACATGGATCTCAAACAGATATGGCCCACTTGCCTGGGTCCTCCTCCAACCCCCAAGACCAGGATAAAAAGCCTGGGTGTTTGGTCAGATAACTCCCTTAAGCTGTAAAACCAAACAATAAAAGTAACAGGGGCTTGCTTTGGTATCATCAGACTTCTCCGAAAGGTTCTCCCTCTCATCCCAATGAATTCAAGGATGACCCTGATTTAGACCCTAATTCTATCGTGCCTGGATTATGGAAACTCCCTTTACCTAGGAGCACCCAAGGTAACAATAAGGAAGCTCCAAATTACACAAAACTGCGCTGCCAGACTGCTGCTGGGAGTTTCAAAAAACCAGTCGACCAAACCAGCTCTGTAGACCCTACACTGGCTACCAGTCCTGGAAAGAGTAAAGTTTAAGGCACTGTGTACAGCCCCGAGACCATGTGGGGAAAGGGTCCACCTATTAACAGTGCTCTCATCACCCCCTACTGCCCTAGGAAATGCCTTCGCTCAGCTCAACTCAACCTCACAGTCATCCCCAAAATCAGAAGGGCAAAAAGCGAAAGAAGGACTTTTTCCTACAATGTTGCCAGACTCTGGAACACGATGCCCTTAGAACTCCGCTCGGAATCCCGTCATCTCCCCTTCCGAAAACTTCTCAAGACCTGGCTTTTCCAACACTCTTTCTTATAATCTATTATTCACCTACCACACTTTTGTTTAGCCGCTAGCGCTGGGTTGCCCTTGGGTAGCTACCGCTCTACAAATGCTAAATAATAATAATAATGAGCCTTTTTGACTTTCTCCAGGGTTTTAGGGGAGTTGCAGAAGGTACTCTTTCTGTGGGAGCATACAAACACCTCCTGGCATCTATCCTGCATGATCCTTGGCCTGGAAGAATGACTGGTCTCTGTGCCCTTGCATGACGTCACACTGTCTACTGATCGAAGGGCCTCAGAAGAAAACTGTATCACTTACTTGTATTGTGCCCCGACAGCTTCAGCTCTAGCTCCTGCACTTGTTTGACCAGCAGAGATATGTGCTGCAGCATGTCTTTGTTCTGCAGCAGGAGCTGATGCACGCGGGCCTGCGCTTCCAGGCGCGCGGCCGCCTCAGCTGCAAGCTGGTCCTTCAGCAGATGAACCTGTGGAGAAGGACAGGGGAAGGTATTAGAGGACTTCTACAGGTGGCGTGGAAGATGAGGATCATTATTGAGTGGTAGTGATGATCGACCTCATTGCCATGCCAGGATGTGGCTTAACGGCGAAAGCAGCCGCCCTTAAAGCTGGAGAACCAGCTTCAAGTCTGGAGGGAGACTCAAGCATCCTATGAATGTAGGCAAATCACGTAATCTCCCTGTGCCTAACAATGAATGTGATCTGTCTGTAATGCAACGGGTGCTCTTGTAAAGTGATCAGATACCTTCGGGTCGAGTTGGCGCTATATAACCCTGTAAAAAAAACATACAAAAACATATGGAACCCTTGCCATCTGCACTGGCAACGTCAGTGCAGATGCAAATGTCTCCTATTGTCATTACATTTTCTTGATCTTTTTGAATGTTTAGATCATGAACCGGCTCGGCACCAAACAGGGCAGCGTAAAAGTGAGCACCATGGCCTATGCTGAGGATTCGGTAATTCTTTTGATGACCCAGTTAGGGCTTTGACAGTAACTGCACAGGGTTGTGGACTACTACAAAATAAACAATTTGATGATTCATGGTTCAAAAGCCAAAGTTATGCGATTTGGTTGCAAAACACATGGGCTTTCCATGGAAGATCGGTTCCACAACTCTAAAAGGTGTAACCAGGTATCCATATTTGGGTAGAAGTGTAGATACCAGGATACATTGGAAAACACAGTTAGCCAAACATAAGCACAAGAAGCAGTGACATTGTTTCTGTGATTAAGAGATTCTTAAATAAATAAGGCAGCAGAGTAACTGGGCCCTCAATTGATGTAATCAAACGTAAACAATGTGGATTATTCTAATATGTGTGAGGTTGTGTTGCCTTGAGCTATAACTGTTGTTAAAGGCCCTCTCCCTCGTTATAAGCCCTTGACTGTAGGTCGGCACTTAAGGTTCACGGCCATCAACAACTGGTATAGCCCTCCATAGTGGGTTACAATACCACATTCTCCCAATGTCACTCAAATCACAAATGGAAATCCCGTAGCACTGCCCCCGATTCACATTCTATTCTTAGCTAGATTCACTTGAACTGCGGGAGCTTGTGAGGGCATACACAACTCACACACATCTCTTCCCTTGCCCAGAAATCCAAGGCTTCAGGAAGCTTGCCTGGCACTAAAGCACACTCTGTTTCATCACAACAGCAAGGGAAAGATCAACAAGCCCCACAGAAGGATCAGCAAAGCAAAGAAAGAAAGGGATTCTGGGGGTCAGGATTCCAAAAGGAGCAAAAGCAGTGTTAAGACAAAATACTAGCTGTAGAGGTGCTTCCTGCCTAGGCCTCACTGTGTGAGGGACATGTGCTCTGTGGCACTTGCCTCCTAAGATGTCTCCTCCTACTCATGGAGACTTCATGGCTAGCCTGGTTTCCTTGATGCATTGCATGAACCTATGCATTGGATAAAGGATGTAAATCAAGCTGCGGGATGTCTTCCACTGTAGTAGATGGCACCCCGGCTTACACCGATCAATTGAAATAGGCATAGAACCCTCAAACAACAGCTACAGCACTTCTCAGTGTATGGACATCACAGAATTACCTGTGCCACAGCCACTTGTGTCTGCTGCTGCTGCTGTTGGAGCTGCTGCTGCAGGAGCTGAATTTGGTGGTGTGTGGACAGCGGTGTGCCCACTGGCAGCGGACTAGAAGCAGGTAGGATCATCTTCGGGGATGCCGTCAATATGTTCTCCTGGCAATGCAAACTCTAAAAACACAGCAAACACAAGAAATGATCAAATCTGCTGAAGCAAGAGAGAGGTCACTGACTGCTTTCATGCCAATCACATGTGTGGAAGGGGTTTAACTAAATAATGCCCTGGGTTCTGGACACTGGCTTGGGAGGCATGAGGTTCTTTAATTTTGACTCCATCTTACATTTGTCATCAATTTGTGTTGCCTTTGCACAGACTGCTCTATTCATGAAGTGTTTCTGCCCTTTGGACTGCAACGTGTAGAAAACCCCCCCTCTGTCCTTGCTTTGAAAGCAATCTCAGACACTAACTGGCCTAACTGCATACAGACATGTTCTGCCATTACTGATTGACCTATAAGTGCTGTAATTGATTGACTTATGGGTTGGGCAGAAACACGACGTAAGGGGGACATTCTGGTTACATGATGTTTTTCTATTGGCTAATCATTTGCAGATCTTGTATGTCCATATTAGGTATTTTGTATGCTTGCAGAAGCTAGGACTGCCCCTTTCTTTTATGCTGCGTTTGTAAATCCTAAGCATATAAAATACCTCTGTGTTCTGTATTCTTTAGACTGCCTCATTCAGGTGCTAAAGGCTCCTGTGTGACGTAGTCTCACTTATTAAGTTTAATAAAGATGTCTTTTAATATTTCAGCTTCTGTGCCAAGTTCTTTTGTATTAGTGAGACCCCTGAGAATGAAGATTTCAGTTCTTCAGATGGCGCGGCCAACGCGGGCTTCATCAGAGAAGTGACTTTCTGTGGGAGTGATCTTGTCAGGAGACAGAAAGCTACTGAGGAGGACAAGACATGATTCTACTAAGAAGGTACTCTGTGCACAGGGATTCTGGAGATTCTTCGTTTCTGCAGCCCAGTATATTTCTGCTCTTCCTGATTTTGATCCTCCACATGATGTCACTCCTGACTGAGAACCCTTTTTGGCGTGAGTATTAAAAAAACAAACCAAAGAGACCATTAGGTCATTTAGAACTTGACAGTTAGAATTTGGATAACCTTTTTGATTGGTAAGAGTAAGGTGGTTTAGTAACCCTTACTGTAGCTTTGGAAGAGTAAGGTAGTTTAGTAACGCTTACTGTAGCTTTGGAACTTTGGAATTTGTGTTGGCCAACTTTGGATTTGTATAGGTTTGTATATGCGAATTGCAATTTGTGTAGACAGGTAATGAGGAGAATTTTCTCTATTTGGTTTAGTTGAACGGTGCACGTACGAAAAGTACATTAAGCACTATTTTGATTATAATATTGTATATTTTGCAATATTTTGGGCATGCCTGTTTGAAAGCTCACATAAGAAGAATGTGTTGATTTATTTTGGAAGGTACCATGTTGTAATGCGAAGTAAATTAGCCGGCTTCCCTAGAAGGAATATCTAAATAGGTTTAGATTTACAAACATATTTCTTCCTTAGTGATTTTGTATCCCCAGGAAATTAAAATATGGACATAATACATACAAGGATCCTTTGTTCTGTGCAATTTTATGAATGAAGATATGCAGAGCGATGTTTGGTGTTCTGCTAGTCAAAGCTAGTGAATTGAGTGTATTTTCGCTTCTTGGACATACATCAGTCTGTTGGGCTGTTTTTGCAGTCTTTTGGAACACAATTGAGAAGCGTTTCTTGTAAATATGACTTACAACCAGTATTTACAAATGGTTTGGTTTAAGTACAGTCTGTGGGCTGTCCTTTATTTCTGTCCTGAGTATTGATATGTGGGTTAAATGTGTGTTTAAATGTCTATGTGGTTTTCCCATTAGTGCAATTTCTGTAAGTGAATAGCGATGGCGCTATTCACGAAATGCATGGCTAAAAGCACGCCGTATTGTGTGTCCTGAGTGTTTGACCCCTTTCTGTTTATGTCTGAAATGAGCTAAAATGTGTGTTTGTGTTTTTTCTTGATGTTTTCAGTCTATTAAGCAAGATGTCTAAATGTTTAAAAACTAAAATGCAAATTCACATTCACTAGGAATAAAAAGCCCTCAAAAACGAAATTGGGTATTTTGCAAAAAAATAAATAAACTTACAGCATTTTCCTAAGATACATCGTGTTAGGTATTAATAGGCAAACAGATCAGCTGAAGTAAATTCCTGCTGAACTCAAAATAATATAGAACACGCATTGATATGTTTTAGTTTGAAAAAGACTGCCAGCTGCTCATGTTACAAGCACTTAGAGACAAGCTAAATAAACAGGAATATTTATTCAGCCAGGATTTTCCCCTCAGTTGCACAGGTGAAAACTTTGCATTTCAGAATTTTGTTTTAAAAAGGTTCCAAAACTAAGGTTCATTATTTTGTATTATAGGAAGACATTTCAATTAAGGGTTTTCCTTTCTTTAAGCATTTCTCTAAGCATATTCTTGGCTCAGTTGCTAAATAATAATTAACCCATGTAATTAAGAAACATTTAAAAAGAAAGAAACCGTAACAGATGCTGAAACAAGATAAGGCAAGTCCAAGGAAACTAAAAAGTTAACGATGTCTTGAACATTGATTGGCAATCTCAGATAAAGATCAATATGGGAAATTGGTTTTGCAGGTCAGTTTCGGGTGACGAAAGTTAGTTTCTTACAGTTTAATCTGGTTAATGTGTACATGACCTGGGGAGGCCAGGCCACTTTGTTCGTCGGCCTATGTGGCACAGAGAAAAATAAATAAAAAGAAAATGAAGTCAGATTCAAGGAATTACAGAGCCTTAATATGTGGAATTAACAAACTGATTGGGTTATAAAAATCAGTGCTACAAAATTCGTTTTTTACTATTCATGAAGCTTAATACTTATACTGTGACCTCCTAGCATTATAATTTAATTTAAGGTATGGTATACTGCATAATAAGGACATTAGCATATAGAATTTCACTTGACCAGGCGTGAAAAACTAATTTTTCTCAGGATTTGCAGGAGATATGACCAATGTCCAATCTCTGCAATTTGTAAAGAACATTCTGTGGATGATTAATATGTAACATTATTATAGGATATTTATTTTTTAGTGCCCCAAATATCAAAGTCGAATTTGGGTAAAATGTGGGCATTTTTGCCATTTACAATAGCTTTAAAGTGCTTTAGGCTTCAGTAAATGCATACATTTAGGTATAATACAAATTTGCAGGTTGTTCCCATTTGGGTTTCCTTTTAAATAGGTCAGTGAGCCAATGTGCCTGGTGCAGAGGTTTGAATTTAATATCAGGGTGGAAGGTTTTAACTTTTGCTGGACCTAACTGAGCCTTCATCCATTTAAGGTAGATGAAATGAGTACCATTGCAAACAAGCATTTGTTCTAAAAACTGGTATGTGTGTTATTATGTTCTGCGAATTATTCACAGTAACTGTTTTAATAATCTAAGTATAGAAATAAATTGTAGCCCCTAACAGGAGTAATATATATATCATGTGTTTTTAAATAGGGTTGGTTATTGCAGGTTAGAAAGAGTTGGGAAGGTTTTTTGTCTTTTTCAGCCTTAGAGTGAGGTGGGAGTTAGGAGTAAGTGTAAACAGATGGAGAAATTATTGCTTGGAAAAGCAGGGCCTCAAAGGGTGTTGGCTCACGGGACACGCAGAGTGTCTGTGAAAAAGTTTTTGGAAAGTTAAAAAGGTTTAGCATGTTTTCAAAAGATGGTTGTTACAGTTGATATTTTGTGTGTTATGTGCAGAAATGTTCGTGCGTTTTACATATTTTTGCATTTTATCCTTTTATGAATTGTTCCTGCTGGTCCTGTGTGTCAAAAGCGACACAGTTAGTTGTGTTTGACAGCCAAATGTCCACTAACTGGTGATCTGCTGTCAAAAGGAGGGTGATGATTTTAAGCCTGACAAATAAAGCAGGCCTGAATATTCTGTTTTGAGCTGCAGGTTCACAGTGCATAAAAGTGCATGCAATAGTGTTGTGTGTCAGCGCTTATTTACATATGCTATTGTTTTGTCTATGCTTTTTGTGCTTGATATACGCAAGTATATCTGATGGCTTGACATGTGCGTTTTGTGTGTGTTTTTTTAATGCATGTTTTTGTTTCATGTTGCTGCTTTTTGATACTATTACAAGTTTACTTGTGTTGTGAAGGGATATACATGACGATGTGTATCATGTACAACAGTTGGGTAGATTTGCTCTGACACTAAATTTCACAGATAGACAGACAACACTTCATCAGTGTATGTCAAATTTGGCTTTAATGGTATTTGAAGGAAAATAAAAAAGAGATATACAGAATCAAAGTGTGTCATCTGCAATTAGTCACAATACTGTTTTCTTCCCTTAAAGGAACAGGCAGCCCTAAATGTATGTATCCTGATTGTACATGGTGACCTAATTTCTATATTACATTAGTCAGTTTTGTTCTGCTTCCTAAGTAGTGTATGGCTTTGTACCATAAAGGAAACAAGGCTTCATTTTTACCTAGTCCCATTTCCCTTTTCCAAATTCCTTTCACCAGTTGATGTATTGCTCAGGTTCACACTTCCAGACTGCAGTAATTTACCAGAGACCCCATATTATGTATAATTCCCTTTTGTATGACCAGACTGGTTTTCAAAAATTTTCTTTAGGCCTATTCTGATGTTTTCCAGTTTGACTGTTAGGGTAGTGATGGACTGGTTAACTGACTCAATACTATAGTAAGACAAGTTTTCTACCTCAATAGGAGGCACCTTACGTTTTTTGGAATATGACAAATTCAATGCCTATTCTAATTTGGTTTTTAGTTACTTTTTTCTGCTGCTTTAATTTTTGATGGACCAGATGTATTTTAAATAATGGAAATACCAGGACTCTAGTTCTTGTCTTTTGTTTCCACATTTTGATCATTAGCTTTTGTATTGCATAGTCCACCTGATGTACAATTCTTAAAGGGAGGTATCTACATGTCCCTGATAAAATGTATTATGCGATTTCTCTTTTGAGGTGTTGTAGATAAGGAATTTAGGAACACCTATGTGTAATCATTTAGAGAAAAAAAATGTGTTTGCCCCATTAGACAATGCTACCATGTGTGAGGACATCCATTCAGATAGAATTCCCATGTCGCTATCTCCCCTTAGATGGTAGAGGATATGCACTCACATGGAAACCCAATTAAAGAGGCTAGAGGCACTGTTTTGCCTACTGCCTTTGTCTTTGTATTGCCTTTGAGAATGACAGTGTATTCTAGACCAGAAATGTCCCATGACGTATGGCCACTCCTTTAAAGATTGTAGGCCACTTGCTTGCAGTCCCCTTGTTATACAATGAACTGTTTTTGTACTTAATTGAAGGAAACAACTGTGTCACATTTCCTATGTCACTAGGTTCTGCGGGATCTTCCAGAGTCAAAGGAAGAATGATACCCTGCAGAACGGTGATAAAGATGAGTTCTAATTCTCATCAGTGACAGCTAACAGATGAACAGTCCCAACACCCAGAAAGTGCTTCATCAACTGTATCTCCAACGTATTGTGCTTGCTTCATCAGAAGGCGTTGAACATCAGAAAAGAAGGAGGATCTGGTTTTGCCACAGAACCAGAATTTCAGTGCAAAGAGCGAAAGAGAAGGATTCTTGTTGTTTTTGAGGCTTCAGTTTTCCACCCACCTGTCATGTGCTGGTTAACCTCTGACAGTGTGCAGTCCCTTGAGCCCCTTGGCCTGAGTTTTGGCCACACACCCCCTTTCCCTTTGCTCCAACGAAAGTGCAGTGCACCGGAGGATTTGAGATTGGCAAAAGGCACTACATTATGGGGCCCATGAAAGAGCAGCCCGAGCCTCCTCTGACACTGAATAGAGAGTGTTGGAGCCTGAAAGTGTTGCTGAGAGTGACAGTCTGTTGCTCTTCCCCGATTAGTAGTACTTGGGTCTGCATGAGATGATCTGTGCCCTTGATCAATGAAGAGCACACTATCTGTAGTGCCTGCCGCAGAGGAGAGATATTGGTGCACTGCATTGAGACATTGAGACTTTCAAGTGAGCTGTGAGTGTTTGCCAGGAAGGCACTCCAACGGATACTGAGTAACATCATTTTCATGAAAGGCCTGAATGTAGAGGCCCATGCGGAAGAAAACAACAGAAACAGGATTTGATGGACAATAGAAGCCTGCCAGAAGAGGCTTCGACGGACTCTGGGTATTTCCCGTGCGATCGCATAGAATTGGTGTTTGGAGACTGATTCTTATTGTTTTATTGGCATTGTCAATAGTCATTAAAATACAATGTTTGCAAAATAATTTTAGGATTTGCCTGTGTAATGGCAAAAGGGGGGTCTGAGGTTCTTTAATTTTGACTCCATCTTACATTTGTCATCAATTTGTGTTGCCTTTACACAGACTGCTCTATTCATGAAGTGTTTCTGCCCTTTGGACTGCAACGTGTAGAAAACCCCCCTCTGTCCTTGCTTTGAAAGCAATCTCAGACACTAGCTGGCCTAACTGCATACAGACATGTTCTGCTATTACTGATTGACCTATAAGTGCTGTAATTGATTGACTTATGGGTTGGGCAGAAACACGACGTAAGGGGGACATTCTGGTTACATGATGTTTTTCTATTGGCTAATATTTTGCAGATCTTGTATGTCCATATTAGGTATTTTGTATGCTTGCAGAAGCTAGGACTGCCCCTTTCTTTTATGCTGAGTTTGTAAATCTTAAGCATATAAAAGACCTCTGTGTTCTGTATTCTTTATACTGCCTCATTCAGGTGCTAAAGGCTCCTGTGTGACGTAGTCTCACTTATTAAGTTTAATAAAGATGTCTTTTAATATTTCAGCTTCTGTGCCAAGTTCTTTTGTATTAGTGAGACCCCTGAGAATGAAGATTTCAGTTCTTCAGGCATTAGTGGAAGAGTTGAAACACTCAGACCTTTCCTCCCTTGAGGAGCCACCAGACACCCCCTGATTACATGAGTAACACTCTAGACCCCTGCATTGAGTCCCTGTTCGGAGGGCATGTAGACTTCCCTACTATAGGAGTCAGTTGATGGTTTCATGACCTGGATTATAATACCATTATGGGGCACTTACACCCCCTTATCTCCACGACTTGAAAAGTATGTGATTATTTCCTTATAGTTAGTAAATGCCTTTACCATGGATGCCTGAGGAGGGTGTGGAAGTTATGGGGGTTATTTTGTTTCATATAGTTAGTTTGTTGTCTACAGGCCAAGGGACCCTTGGGTACATATAGAGGCACTATGTACAGGATAACAAATGTTTCCGGCCTTGCTGTATCCATATTGATCGTTGGGCTATTGTCATGTAACGCCAGGCCCTGCCACGTGGGAGGATAAACTCGCTTTCAGATTTTCTGGATCTATCAGCATTTGATTGTCTATCTGTTTCCTAGTGCACCAAGAACCTGGTTTCTCTCAAAAGCAATAACATTTGTTAGAAAGAAGAGTCTGAAACACCTCATCGCCACGCATCCCTACATAGTGGACACCATTGGCCTTACGTACGGTTCTATAGTACTTTTTGTTAGATTATACAGTGAGCCCAGTGAAAGTGGTATTAATTAAGGGGGACTCTACCTATGACTAACTAAGGAGTTAGTCAAGTTCAGACTGGGCTCTGCCTGTAAGCTAAAAGAACAACAACCAATAGTTGCATCTCTATTGAAGGTGGATCAACCGTGATGGTCCAGCAGCATGAATAGATAAGACTCTCTAGCATCCAGAAGAATGTAGCAGGGCTGTTCCTTACCACATCCATCTGTGTGATGACAAGAGACCTTCTAGTACCAGAAAGCTACCTCCGCCGATAAAATTTAGCTCATGTAAGGATGCCTAGTCATCACTTTGATTTTGATGGGCACCTGAACCTTCTTTTTCTTACCCATGTAGCCGAAAGCTCTGCCAGCTGAAAGTAACACACCCAGCAAGAAACTCGAGCAGGAGAAGACCAACACCAGCCATGGCCCATTGTAGTTCAACGCGCCCTACAGTGGCACAGCTGTCCCTAGAGAAGGGTATGTGGGCCACTGACACCTAATAGGAGCGAACTGGCTGCAGAAACGTTCTATGATGGGCACACCTTGATGGAAGATCAATGCTCCATGTGAGTAGGGATGAGGCCCTGTCAATCACCCTGTGATCACATCTTCGGCTCTATATAGAGTATAAATCTCTACCCTCTGCCAAATTGAATGCAAATATCTCTACAGATAGGACTGTCACTGTTCACCCAAGCCTGCATCCGCGGATCTATTTCACTCCATGTCAAAGAATTAAACTACAAACCTTCAAACAGACTATTACTAAACATTTGGGTGTCTGCTCAACCGCATGCATCACACGGTGGTTGTGCTTGAAAAAGAGTCTGCTCTGTGCACGTGGGTTTACATGGATTGAATCCAGCCTCAATGAACATTTGCGATATATAGGCTGGATCTGACCAAATTGCTGCTCTGATGGAGTCACTGGGTAGTTGTAATAGATAGTAACAAACTAATTTGATACACAATTTTAGGAAAACAATGGGGCTAGTCAAGAAAAAATAGATTACACTGAAAGCTGCTATCAGCACTTATTGTATAATATCTAGCTGCAAAATTAGTCAATATGAATGTAGTAGGTGCCCTTTTGAGACAACATAGAGGGTCTTTAGAACAGTGGATAGACCTCCGGCATGGGGAGGAGGTGTCACCCTGTCACTGGCATCGACCTGTAAGTCTCATTGCACTATTTTCACTTGTGCAATGGGTTGCACCTCCTTGAGCACCAGGTCTGTCTCTTTGCCTCCTTAAAGACCTTTCCTTGTGAGTAAGAGTGCTATAGATACCAGGGTGGGTGGGGAATCTAGTTTTTGGCATGGACTGCTCTTAATGGTGCATGGTGACCAAATCCCCCTCCCTTGCCATATTATCGGGTCTATCTGTACCCTGGATCAAGGTGTGGGCTGAGATTTGGGGTGCAGCCCTCACAAACACTCCAGTTTCAGGGTGGTTTCGAATAGATCGGGAAAGCCAGACAAATCCTTCAGAACCAGATGCTAGCAAGCCTTGTCCCCCATCTGGGGTACACAGTTGCTGGCAAGGGCAAGGTGCCCCGGCTCCCCTGGTTGTCCTCTGCCATATACTAAGCCTACCACTACAAGCAGAACCAATCAGGAGTATCCACACAACTTAAAGCTAACAGATGCCCAGCTCTTGGCAGAGGGCCAATTTCTCATTCTAGACTAGAATTTCCAACTCTGTCTCGTGCGTAGGGAGGGGCGACTTCCTTCACATCATTATATGGAACATTCTTGTGGACCACACGTCCATCAATGGAGATGCCAGGAGAATCATACATTAGCCTAATATCGGGCCTTCCAGGTGTCTCGTTTCCACAGAGTTGGTGGTCAGCTTTCACAGAACCCGGCGATGACAGCTCGGGCCAAGAACAGGCTCTTGGATTGAGGTGGCACTCAGCCAACCATGGGTAGCATCAGTCTGTAGAGTGTCTGATGAACCAAAGTAACATCTCTTTTTAATCCTGGGGCAGTCTCTGGTGTGTAATGGAGGACTCTCAGTCACCAAGCACAATCGGTAAGCCTTAGTCTCTGGGGATGAGGGATATCTCACGGTGTGCCCAGGTGACAGATGTCACAAATGTCCCCACCTTCTTGGAGTTGAAAACTAGAGGTCCTGGTGTCTCGAGTTTGATGCCATAAATGTCTTTGGGGCACATGCAGGATTGCTGTCAGGTCCAAACTGGTGATGTTGCAGCACATCTGTAAAACAGGGCCCCAACTGGAATGTAAAGACATACAATTGATAGACGGAATGCAGAACAAATCAAAACATTCACCCCCCGTCAAGAGATCTGGGTTAAATGCATCATTCGTTTGCTCACCATGCCACCCCAGTTTAGACCTGGCCATATGCAAATCAGTCTTGACCCTGTGCCTCATGGGAACAGTCCAGCCAGATTTACCAACCCAGGTCCGCCCTGGACCAGAAAAAACCTAGGACCGGTTTCGGGGTTTCACCCCTCATCAGCCAGGATAGCTTGAATCCAGTGGCACAGTGAGCCAACTGGAATCTAGGCACTCCGCTGCCCTCGGGTGGTTGGCTATGCACTGCAGATTCTTCTCCCCCGCAGCTGGCAGCGTTATTTAGCCTGGTTCTGGCACACTTGGCTATTCAGTACTAGGGCAGAGCATCAGCACCTGCACTGATCCCTTTTTTCTTGCCATCACCGTCCACATAGAACTTTACCGCACAAGTGTACACCACCAGGAAACACTATATGGTTAGGAATGTACTCAGTGCTTAATTTGAGCCGGTGGTTCCCGTTGCTCAGCACCAGCACTTAATTGTCATCACCAGCACTTTTTACCGTCTGCCACATGATGACACTTATTAGCTAATTTTAAGACGAGCACGGCAGCAGTTCTTTATTTATTAAATATACAGTAAAAATGACCTGCTGCCGAAGTCATTTTTATAGCTTTGTGGGTCTGGAGTAGTCTGAATTTTCCCACTTGTGTAGGAGTGTGATGGTTAGTAGTTGAGTGGAAACTATCATAGGCAGCATAGCAGGGGCAATGTGTGGCTCCAGCTTCAGTGGCCTCCTGACGAGGGCCCTGGCACTATTTTGTACAAATTAAGAACTGATTGCACTCCCAGGGTACGATTCAGCAAAGGAATGTCTTTATGTTTGGCATCTACAGTGGCACACTCTAGGTACTTTTGAGTTGTTAAATCTACTCTTTTGCAGCAAACTGGGAATACATTGGAGTTTATTTGCATAACCTTGCTGAGGACGGTCTGTAAGCGCTAAAAGTGGTGTTACAGTTATATTGTGTAGAACCGGGTTGTATTTGCAGTATTGAATGTGTTGTGTCTGGTCCAGGCGGCATCTGTCAGCCCACTCGCTCTTACCTCTGAATCACCCTCAGCTGAGGCACAAACTTCATCCACACACCCCTCACTAGGCCAGCCCCAGACAGCAATGAGGGAAGCTCCTTTTCACTATCTAGTTCTCAATAAAGACTCCATATCTCCCCTCCCCCTTTATGAATGAATGATATACACGCTACAACATTTGCATGAGGTTCACTGGATTGAATGTATTTTAATTTTGGCTCAGTCGACTTCATTCTTTATTCAGTTTAAAATAATCCAACATAAAAGATAAAATAAAAAATATATATGTTTGGCTCATCGGAGAACCCAATAGAATAGAAATGTGCTAGTCGATGGTTCGGAAGTTAGTTTGAGCCGCCACGAACGAAATCTGCATTCTGTGCTTAAGGTCAGGGTTTCCTCCGTGCCTCACGCTGGGGGCGCCGGGTTCAGACACTGTCCGCAGTTGCGAGGGCCGCCGCTGACGGGAGGCAGTTGCTAGGTACCGAGAGCGGACAGTGCAAACAGGATGACGCAGCATGTCTTTATTTACAGAGAGTACCCTCTTCAGCATCTTAGGAGGATTCGAAGAGTCTGCCAGGCCTGTTATTTTAATTAGCTATTGTGCTGCATGTTCTGCTTTCCAGGGTGTCCCACATCCAAGTGGCGCTCTCCAAACATGAATGCGCTTTTCGTGGCTCACAAATCTCGTATTTATTTATGCCTGTAACTGTTAAATAGGATTTTAAAAGTGATAGTACCAGGGCCTTTCATCGTTCTTCTTCTTTATCGCCACATTCGCCTACGAAGCTACTTCTATGCCCTAAAACACGGAACCTTTAATTCTTCTAAGCACAGAAATAACGCTTCATTTCCGAAAAGACACCATCAGCTAGATTCATCATTGGAAAATGGGCTCGCAAAGGTCCAGATTCTGAGAATCTGGCCCTTTGCGAGCGCAATTTTTGCATTTGGGATTCATCATCCCAAATGCAAAAATCGCTAATAGCGAAATCGCATATTTGCGAGGAATTGCATTTAAGGAATCTCTATTTGAGATTCCTTAAAAGCAATTCATTAACCATTTTTTATTTGCGAATTTGGTATTTCTGGCCGCTATTTACCGCGAAGTCTGACTTCGTGGTAAATAGCGAAAACTTAGAAAAATGCACTAAAGTGCATTTTTCGAAGTGGTATGTCACACACACACATGTCCTTTGGACATGTGTGTGCGCAACATCAGGCTAAATGTACATTTCAGGGGTGCCACAGGATGTCCTTTGGACTCCCCTGGCACTCTTGAAATCGCATCCTTATTTGCGATTAGCATTTTGCTAATCGCAAATAAGGAAGCTGTAGGATTCGCAAAATAAATTGCGATTTGTACATGATTCCCGTTTTGCGGGTCTGTAATAGCGATTCCTTATGAATCGCTATTACAGACTCGCAAAACTGGACTTTGATGAATCTAGGTGCATGTTTCCAGCGAGTAGTCTAGTGCCCACTCGTGGTGGATGGGCGCATTGCAGACTTATTATAGGTACGAATCTAGAACAGCAGTTATGGCTTTTGGAGATCCCTAATGTTGGACACCTGGGAAGCCCCACCTTATCAACTGCTAAGATTTGAACCACAAAACAATACATACAACTACAGAAACTAGTATACAAATACATAAATTATGAAATATGTTTTGTTTCATATACAGACAAAAGATATACAAAAACAATTGTTTTAAATTGCATTGAAAGGTTGGAGCATTTCAAAATGTTAATTTATTTCTAAACAACAAAGCGATATGATAGGCTCTGGCACATTGCTTTGTCTTTTTTGCTCCTAATATATGCTAGTTGCCAGTGCCTATTTGTTCTTTGAGGTCGTCTATTGTCCCTACTACTGTTCCCTGTGCTTGAGGAGCTCTAAAGAATCAAGGTAAGGATACCAACTAGATTTTTAGCTCTCAATTTTAAATTCCTTCACTTTTACAGAACATTTAACAAGTTTAAATTTTACATTCATCTTTGTTATGAAGAAATACTTTATTAATCTGCTAATATTATTATTAATTTTTTAACAGTGACGGACCCTAAGTAAGTGTGGCAGACCCAGTGGCAGCTGGCATCAACTGAAGGTGGGAGGGGGCAGAAAACCACTTACATGGACCGTGACCGACGACTTCACCCCGACCTCTTCTGCAGGGACTGTACTGCAGGCCCCAGCAAACTCCCTTGACCAATCCTAGCCTCTCACGTGCTGGTAACCAGCATGTGAGCAGTACCCTGATTGGTGGGAGCAGCCTCTCTCGGCTCTCCCGAGGGCACTGGATGCCTGCACTGGCTCTCTACCCAACTGTCTTAAGATAGCTGGATTGAGAACTTTAAAGTGCGCATGTCTGGCTGGCCGTTGCAAGACGGCTGGCGCAAAGGATATGCACACTTTGAACAAGTGCAAAGGCAGCCCTCTGCACACCACTCCTCCCTGCTATCACTCAGCACGCCGCACCCTGAAGCTCGGTACAGGACGGGAAAATGAAAAATGAAATGGTAATGAATTACCATTTTATTTTTCATCTCTGGGGCTTTGGGGGCACTTAAGTGGGGCAATGCTCCTCCGCTCCAAGGGAGGAGCCGCCTTTGGGCGGACCCTCCATTGACCCTCCACAGACCCCAGATTAAGAACCACCGGTCTAGAGGGCAGCACAGGTGAATGATAGTGTGCCGCTTGTATCTTCTCTTTATGAAAGGGCCAGGCAACAGGTGGACACACATGCAACAGCACAATGAAATGGAGATGGAGGTTTGAATCCACTGTGGCTAGGATTCTGCTTCTTCTGGCAGTAAAGGTTGCAGACATGGGAAGGAGTAGGTTGTCGCCCTCCCAGGAGAAATGCAGGTCATTTATTCAGCATAGGAAAAATGATTTTGAGGCTGAGGCCTCTGAAGAGCGGCGATCATCTCAGAATATGTGATTCACCTTCATACCGGTACCAATGGAGTCATTGGCCATGATCCTCTGGACCGTTCTTTGGTATGCAGTGCTTTTAAATGTGATAAGTCAAAACTTGCATTGGAATTAACTGATTAACAGGAGAGCGGCTAGTGCACTACAAAATATCTCTATTGTCACAGCGCTGCAACGGTCAATAAAGCGACATTTGAAGTACACTTCACCAGAGCTTATATTGCATTTATGTCAGTACAATATTTGTAGGTATGTGTCTGCTGTGCACAGGGCTGGATTAACCACTAAGCAAAATAAGCATGTGCTTAGGGCATCAAGGGAAGGGGGGCACCACAGAAATTTTCCATTGCTGGATTTACCATAGAGCATATGGTAAAACACTGCAAATGGTGTAGCTGAAGCTATTAAGTAGAGGTACACAAAAATCCACATTATTTTCCATCTTACTGTAAGTTTTGACTCATTTCGAAAAATAAAAAGTTATTCTACAGTTTGTTATTGTTTATATTTTGAACTAGATACATATGGGGGCACCAAAATCTTTTAAGTGCTTAAGGCCTCTAAAAGTCTTAATCCGGGCTTGGCTGTGAAGAAGGTTCCAACGCTAGCCGAGAGCTCAAGCCTCCTAGGAGGTCATCACTGGAACACTGAAGCTGATGCTAAGGAAAAGGAGAATGCTTGGAAGTTAAAGGACCCGTGATAGCTGCAGATGGATATGAGAAGTTAAAGAAATAAAGTTGTAGGCCAAGAGATGTATCCGTTTTGATACCAAGGCCCTCATTATGATGTCGGTAGGACTGCATCCGACACGCCGTCGGTTGCGGTTCACCCAAAATCTGTTGCCACAGTCCGACAGCCGCATTAAGATGTACAGCGGTTGGAGTAGGGGCGGGGGGACCAACCAACACTTCCGAGGGCACAGGGAGCACGTTCGACCCTCGGTCAGAATGTAATTCCCTAAAATAAGGGTGATGCCCGCTTAGGCACCGCCTCAGGGATTACAATGTCCCTTTCAGAAAGCCTTTCAATGTCGGTCTGAATACCATTGAAAAGGTGTCGGAAACAGACTTTGGGTGCCCCTAGCAGGGCCCGTCCCTCTGCGGCCTCCGCTTTGAGGCCTGGGGGGCACCAGTGGTGCTTCCTGAAACATCCAGGCATCGTGTGGCAGGCACCATGCACATTGTGCATGGATGTTTGTAAACATACCCTTTACCAATGCGGGTTGTGCTGCGGCCCTTTTCCGACCAGAAGCACATGCCACAATAGTAATGGGTATATTTCCGAACGCAGTGCTGGCGGTCGCATCTTAATACGGCGAGTGGGACTTCCGACTTCTTGTTGGTCGGTCCCATTCCGCTACTATGTCATGTCGGATGATCGTCTGACCAGCATTGTAAACAGCTCCTAACCCTGAATATACTTGTTCACAGGTGGCCCCTGGAAAGCTTCATATAGTTGCGCTAGCGAAGGCCTCCCTCAGGTTTATCCTCGGCTAGGTCCCACGTTCCTGAGACCATAAGCTGTCTTTCTGTGGAATAAACGCCCCTCCTCCATTTGAGCGTTGCATGGTCAAAGGTGGACTCTGAGGTACTAGTGATCATGATGTTTCCATATTTTGGCAGCAGTGAGGTCATTTGTCCCCTCTTTTCCTTAGGTAATCCAGGACACTGAGGTAGGATTGAGACAAAGCGAGGAATGATAAACTGTGGATGATTGTGGTTGAGAGAAGTCACAGAATGAGTGTATCCTACCAAAGTGAGAGAGTGTAGAGAAGCTACTGAGTATCCAGAGAGAACTTTCATGCAGCTCAGTTACACACAATGTATTCACTGGAGGTCGTAGGGAAGGGCATTGAAACAGACCATGTGAGGGATTCTCAGCATGACATTGTGAAGGTAGTTTTGTACGTGAACGACAAGACATTTATAGTGCACTGCAAGGTTGCTTGATTTCATAAAAAGGTTTCTTCTTTAAGCATTCCCAGACTTGGTTTTATTCCAAGTAATGTAAAAGCTTGAAAATGACTCATAAGTCAGAAAAGGGCTTAGCGCTAATGTTTTCCACGAGAAGGATGCTAAAATAATCAGGTCAAACAGTGTCCTACGTATCATATAGTTTGCCAGTCTGAAGGTTAAACAAAGAAGAGACTGCTTCACACCTACTTCCGGTGTGCACAGTGTTTAATTAACTTAAAGCAGGAAACTGGTTTATGGTTACATTGATGTCTGCTTCTCTTGCATTTTAAAGGGGTTTTCAGTTCAGGCAATGCGAAGGTCCCATCATATTAAATAAAGGGTCACGTAGGAAAGTTTGTGCACTGCTTTGCACAATTTGATTCAGGAGTTCAGGATGGCTTAGCTTTAGGATACTCAGAGTGAAACCCCATCAGCTGGCTATACCCCAATGCACAATTAGATGAAATGTGAAAGCTCTTGGTGCTACATTGCACAATTAGATGAAGTGTGAAAACTTTTCATACCACTTATTGGCTGTACAACTTGTACATGTGTGCATATGGTGACAAATAGGATCGGAGGAAATCCTACAGTAACAGGCACATCTGTGCCTTGGGGCTTACCGGAGGCGGTCCACCACTAGAGAAAGACTGTGCGATAATCACATGGTCTGGATATCACGTGCCCAGCTCTTTGCTGGGTGTCTTCATGACCAGGGATGGCTTTAGCAATGGTGGCGCCTGGTGGGACAATCTGTTTTGGTGCCATCCCACCTCATATGACAGCTTCCTCAGACTCCTTCACTACCATCCAGCAAAAGAATCCATCATCTCTCCATTGACCCTCTCTTACATACATTTGATTTGTTTTAACGCGCTGTTAAAGACTGGCTTTACTAATCCACTCAGCTATCCACATAAAATTCAGATCTGTTCTTTGCAGCAGGCACATTAACCCTCTGCGCTACTTTATGGCGGGTCAAAACTGCCACTAGACAAAACTCCAATCTCTCTCTAGCAGGAACATTAATCACTAGAGTTATCTTGACAAATGTATTGCGCCCGAAAGCTGGATGCACAAGGAACTCTGCAGCAGGTGCTTTTCAATCTTAAGTCATTTCTACACCCCGCACCCCCTCTGAGGTCTGCGGCCCCACCCAGTGCGGCCGCATCAGTCGCAACCTTCTAAAACCGCCCCTGCTCATGACTTGGGCTGTGCTGATGGTTCTGTGATTGTGGTCATGCAGAGGGTGATCTTTGATAAGTTGGAAGTATTAGTCCGTGTGGGCAGCAGTGGAGTGCAGAATCAGACAGGGGACAAAGTTTGTCAAACTTGATCGTCTCCCTCAGGTGTATTGCCAGCACCATGATTCTGAGGGATACAGCATGGTCAAGCATATCAACTACCCTCCTAAGGATGGTGGATTGTCCTAAGAACCCTTTTGGAATTTCTCAATCCAAGATAAAGCATGACTATTTCCTGATGTCATTCTCTCTATGAATCCTATCTAAAGGAGGCAGAAGGTGTCAGAACACATTAATTCACTTTTTTTGTCACAATCCCCGCACAATGGTAGTCTATTTGTTATTCTTCGTTTTATAGTTGATTCCATTTGGATTCATCTTGTGGATTCTTTAGCCTGGCTCTTCTGTCTTCCTGGTGTCACGGTGAATGATGTTTGTCTTTTCTGCAGCAACTTAAGCATTCATCTCATCAGACTACCAAGGAGGTTTTTTACATTCATGTTTTTTCCCTCCTAACTAGTACTTTTTAAGGAGACACCGGATACCTTTCATTTGACTTACATTAGGCAGGGTGACACCTAGGCTACTGAGAGTAGTTGCCCTTCCTCAGGCAGTCAAGAAGGAAACCTAGCAGAGCCTTTCCACAGCCAGACCGTGACAAAGTGCAACCTCAATTACACCTTAAATGTGCTCATGTTATGGATGCCCCTATGGACCTCGTGAAAGAGTTACAATAATTACACCTTGAGAATTTTGTGCTACAACAGACCTTACTTTCTAGGTCTAGTGACATCCCAGTAGTTTCTTCCAGTGACCCACGTTTCTCTGTGAATCATGAAAAGTTAAGAGTATTTCAGAATTCTCAGGACTATGCATTTTGTTTTTCATCCTGCACAGTTTAATCATCTGCCGTACTGGATCTGCTTTGGCATGGGCTAACACTGAATTCAGATGCCTATTGGAAATAATGATATCTCCATGCTTGTTTTTAAAAAGGTGTTTGGACATCCTGATTTGGAGTATTCTGCAGAAGTCTTGTGTGATAGAAAAGTGAATGGATGTTTTGACTTCTGTGACTGATTAGGTCAACTGGTACCTGAAACTACTTGGGTTGGGAGAACTCAAATAGGAGATATTGGATTAAGTGTTGCGTTCTAAATGTCCTGCCTCTTTTTCTGAACATATTGACCAAGCACTGTTTAATGAACATAAATGAAAAGACAAGCAGTTTTACATTGATTTCAGGCTACATTCGAATAGCCTTGTGGCCATTACAAGTGACTTTTGGTGGTCATACTGAAGTGCTTTCTTTTGATATTATTGCCTCTCTCGATTGTGTTGAAATGTTTGCTATTTCTTACAGAAGTCATTAACTCAGATGCCAATTGGCATCCCCGAACAAAATCTTTTTCATCAAGGTTTTGCCAGTTTTGTCATGATCATTATTACACTTCAGGAAGTTAGTGGTCACCTTGCTTGGCTCAGTAAAAAGGAAATGGAAGCCTGATAGGTACAGACCATCAGAGATCATGAAAGGGTACCCCATAATACTGATGCACAGATTATTCAGGTATTCACTCAATATTACACATCTGTCCATGCAGCACGCCCCCTTAGTGACGCCACAAATATTGCTCAATACCTGGATGGCATCTCTACCCCAATACTAGCTGTGGAGGCACTTGAGGGTGACCTCACGCTAGGTGAAGTGCAAGCTGCCATCCCCTAATTACAGACGTGTAAAACCCTAGGGCCCAACGGCATCCTGGCCGAATTTTATGAACGTTACTTAGATCTCCTGGGACCTCACCGATTAAACCTATAATAAGATTTGGCGAAATGGGCACTCTCCCACCTGGTCTCCAGAATGCCACGTTAACAGTATTGCATAAGGAGGGCAAGCCCAGAGAAAGATGCAAATCTTATTGTCGAATCTTGCTATTGAATACAGAACATTTTAGCTACAATATTGGCAACACGTTGGTTGCAAGTTATCACGGCGCTTATCCACAAAGACCAGTCGGGCTTTATGCCAGGCCGAAACTACGTCATACGCAGAACTGGATGGAGGGTGTGAAGGACCGAACATCCTCTCATGTTTTCTCGTCCCTTGACACTGAGAAAGTGTTTGACAAGGTACACTGGCTGTTTTTAGAATGTACACTGGTTAAGTTTGGATTTGGGCCCAAATTCCAGAATTGGGTGGCAGTGCTATACCATGACTCGATAGCAGCTGAACAGGTTAATGGGATGGTTTCCTCAGAATCCCTGATTAGAAGGGGACAAGACAGGGTTGTCCCTTGTCCCCTCCTTTTTGCACTCACTGTGGAATCCCTGGCATGTACGATAGGAACCCACCCTGGAGTCAAAGGATTCCTGGACCACCCTTCATTGCAGTGCTTAACTTGAGCCAGTGGTTTCCGGTGCTCAGCACCAGCATTTATGACAGTCTGCCACATGGCGGGCTGTTAGTCAGATTTAGAGTGAGTACCACAACAGTTGCTTACTAATTCAATATATGTTAAAAATGACTATTACCTGCCGCCCATGCTAATCTTATAGTTTTGAGGGCCTGGAACTGTCTGAAGTGTCACACTTGTAGTGTGATGGTTAGTAGCTGGCTCGGTACTGTCATTGCCAGCGCTGTCATGGGCAATGGGTGATGCAAGTTGCAGTGGCCTCCCGAGGGCCCTGGCACATAATGTTTTACAAATTAAGCACTTCCCCAATGACAACGTAGAGGAGAAAATAACAGAGCCCAGGACAACTATCCCAATACTATTTCAAATACTAGAAGAGTATGGGCTGCACTCGGGCTACAAGATTAACTGGGATACATCTATACTATTTTCCCTGGGGCCTGCCCTGGACTTGCCTTCACTACTCAGAAGCCTAAAGGAGGTGCCTGAGGGTTTTAAATATCTTGGAAGTTTTATGACACTCCATAGAGAAGTGTGCCAACTTCCAGAAAGATGCAGAACGATAGAGGGATTTCCCTCTCTCGTTGTTAGGATGGGCAGCCTCCTTAAAATTATTACCTTACTCCAGCAATTGTACACCCTGCAGAATACCCATCATCCACTCCAGCAGACAAGTTCTCCAACAACAATGGGGAAGTGATATCTTTAATATTGAAGGGTGGACATTCCAGAAAAGCATTTAAGACTGTCTCCTCCACCTGTTTCCTCACTTTGCGCATGCTACTTAAGAACTTCAAGTGGCTACCCCTGTACACGATACACACTATGACACAGGCCCTCATCACCAGCCAACTGGACTACGGCAACGTCCTCTAAGTAGGAATCGCCGCACACCTCCTACAGAGACACCAGACCATAGAGAACACTGCAGCCAGACTCATCCTCGACCTTCCCCGACAAAACCCATATCACACCCCACCTCAGGCAACTCCATTGCCTCCTTTTACAGAAGAGATGCCAATTCTAACTGCTGACCCACGCACACAAGGCTCTACACAACCAAGGACCCGCATCCATTAATCAACGTCAGAACTTCCACCAACCGTCGAGAGAACTACACTCTGCCTTCCATTCCCTTGCCCATACTCCTGGCATCTACTGAAGCAGAAGAAGATGACACTTCTCCGACGACATGACAGCAAAGACCTTGAACAGCCTCCCCACGCACCTCCGGACCATCACCTCACTTCCGAAATTCCGAATGGCCCTCAAGATCTGGCTGTTCGAATAAGCCTCCAGGACCCGCAAGCACCTGGTATCCCTATCGGGTGATTAGCTGCGCTTTATAAATCCTGATTGACTTTACAGCACAATTCATATAATGGCGGGATAGCTCGCCATGATATTGAGGACTACTATTGGGCGGCACACCTAATCCCCATTAATGACTGGGTACATGCACCACAGGACCACGACACATGAAGGCTGGAAAGGGCTCTTTTGGAGCCGTGTTCACACCTACACTACCTATATGGCGGCAAAGGAATTTGGAGTTGCTTCCGGTGTCCAGGCGACCCTGGAGGTATGGGAAAGGGCAATGAGGACAATTGGCTGGACCCGCAGAATTACTTGGGAAACACGGTTGTGGAGGGGTATCTGGCCCAAAGAGATAAGAAAAGTACGAGGATTTGTGACATGGGAATTCATTGGAATTTCCACTGCCTGAGACATCCTAGAACATGGAGAGCTTAAATCCCTATCGACTCTTAGTAAAGTATACAACTTACATCGGTCCCAGTTTCTCAAATACGCACAGTTGAAACATGTCTGGCTAGTGGAAGGGTTGGTAGGCACTGAGATACCCAGGTACGCACCATTAGAAGGGAGTCTACTACAAGAAGAGCTAACGGGGGACCATATCCCTCACTTATAAAACATTGAACAATGACAGCTTCTGAAGAATTGGGAGCAAGATCCAGGGGAATTAGAGGACATTAATTGGGAAGCTGTCTTGATGCACCCCAGTTAGTTGGCCATCAAGACTGCACCTAACCCAGGGCCTACTATGTCAGATACAGACAACACACCATGGGCAGGGCAGCTGCCCCGGCATGTATTCGATGCTAGGCAGCAAAGGGTGACTTTATACACTCACTAATGGACGTTCCCACATTTAGGCCTATTGGACCGAGATTATAAAAGAGCTTAGTGCCATCCTTGATGTCACTCTCCTGACGGATCCCAAATATATACACTTGGGAATCCCAAACGACAAACGCTCCACGTCCCCAACTCATCTTTAGTGCCCTGGGCCTGGTTGCTGCCAAGAGGGATGTGGCCAGGCGGTGGGGGGCAGCAGGGGTAACCACTATCTAAGAATGGACCCAAGGGATGGACCTCTACATGGCAGCAGAGAAGGTCACGTATCACAGTAGGGGCTGACCTCGAAAATTTCTCAGAGTATTTGGCCGTTGGATAAATTACTTTGGGCTGGGCCTAATAGATGTGGCTGAAGGACCTTCAACTAGCACAGAACCCTGGAAGTCTCACGGGAGGTATGGTCAACCAACATGAATACAAAACACTTTAGCCAAGGATACGATGGCGCTTTGATATGTACTGTAGAGCTTTGTCCAAAGATGTACGGATTTTTTCATATGGACTTGCTGCTTCCTGGCCAGTTGTGTATTGTGTCATCGTCCTCCATATAACTGTTGGTATTGTTTGAATAACAATGTGGTTGTTTTTACCAAATGCTAAATGCATATTTTGGAAAGCAAGGGCTCATTTGTTTGGCCTTTGTTAACTTATGCTCTATGAACAACTCTAAATTAAATTATGGGACAAAGTAGCAAAGATAGTGGTGAACACCCCTTTTAAATATCTTAGTAAGATGACATTCAGGCCTGCCTGTGAAAGCCTACCTCGATCAGGGGTGGGGAGGAGGGGGTGATGGGGTGGGCGAAGAGGGCTTGCAAACTTTTTATTTGTTGTCAACAAAGCCATCTAACACTGCTCTGTCTTGTTGTCCTTTTCCATAGGAACAGTCTAGAGGCCTTATTGAGCAAGGGACCCCAGATCGTTTTAAAGCAAGTGTCAGCTGTGTTAGCAGCCACTAAAAAGCACCATGAGGGCACCTACCATAGCCTCACTTCTGCCTTACAAAGGTATTGGAGTTTCGAACTATTGGCTGACCAGAGGAAGGAAGGACCTGGCCTGGCAGTTCGGGCTGGATGGTTCCTATGAGGAGCAGGGTCAAGACTGATTTGCATATTGCTGGGTCCAAACTGGGGTGGCATGGTGAGCAAAAGAACGATGGATTTAACCCAGATCTCTTGACTGGAGATGAGTGTTTGAAAGGTTTCAGCACTCCGTTCATTATCTTGTTGTGTTTGCTATGTTCACCCTAAGTGGCCAAGGGTATGCCCAGACGTGGTTCCCTTGCTAGCTGTGCAATTGGATTCAAGCTAGCCTAGTTGATGAGGGAAGATATGGAGGTGTCAAATATTTAGTGGTTTTTAGTTTTTATTGTGAAAAGATAGGCTCTCTCTTAGTGGTGGAAAGATGAGAGCACGTGTGCTTTGTTAAAATACCCCTCACACACTAAAAAAATCCGTTAGTGTCATGCTTCATCATAGGGGTCTTCCCGTCCCTATAACGGGGCGGGGCGTGCTACGACCAGACGGACTACGCGGGAGCACTGTAAATGTGACAGATCTATGTGTAGGTGTAGTGGTGTCAGTGAAGTGTAGGGATCTTACTAGTGAATGCACCAAAAATAGAAAAAATTGAAAAAATTTAAAATTCCCTGTCTAGTAGAACAAATACATTTTATTGGTATCTCTAGCTGGAAATGTTAAAAAGGGGGATAAAAGGTAGAGTAATTACTAACTACCAAGTCGACATGTTTCATAGGCAGTCCCCAGCTGCCTATTCATCAGGACCTTTCGGTGATCCCTACTAGGAAAAAGCTCAGTTCTACAGTAATATGCCTACTGTCCTATAAATATATCAGCAAAAATAAGCTGAATATTTATGCTTCGGGGCATGAGCTGGCCCAAGTGAAGCAAAGCACCAAGGATCAGTGCCAAAAGAGAGTGACCAGTGGTCTCTGTAAATGAAAAGGAAAAAAAGGGAAGAAAGCACAAGCATATTTGTATTTTCACTTCTGTTCATTCAATGTACATCAATAGTATGAGGTCACATTCGCTACTGATTTAGCAGGATCTTGCTTATTTTGTGCCAATTCTTTTGTCACGTTTGTTGTGCATTGGTCAATGTGCACCTCCTATTTATGGGCGCTATGCCCGACGATTTTGTCCAAAACACCGTCCAAATTGAAACGGTTATTGATTCATTCATCATCCATACAGTCATGACTCAACGCATTCATACACCCAATCACACTGGTAGGAAACAAGACCCATAGGTCATGTGTTTTTAAAGTCAATAATCTAAATAGCGGTATTGTTGAAGAAAGTAATCAATACATTCATTATATACATACTTTTTCGTTCGTTTGACAGTGCCCCATGAGCTTGCAGGCGGGGGAAGTTTTTGCTCGGTCTACTGGAGAAATAAATAAATATTGCCGCCCTCAATAATGGATGCGGTACACTCGAGTTCTGGCATATACAATAGTGATCCTGTGACCCGTTTTTTAGAGACTCGGGGTCCGAGTCTGTTACTTACGTTACCGGCCTGGCAAATCGCCTCTCACCCCTACCGTGCAGCTCCGAGGACGCGTGGTCTCTCGTCTGCATTGTAGATATACTGTCGGCAATTACCGTCCGTGTGGCTGGTTGCTTCCGGGAGACGCCCATAGCGGAAAAGCTAGACTGCTCGATTCAAAGATGGCCGCCGATCTTTGGCACTAGGTGGGGAAAATACACGGAAGTCTTTCTTCACTGTCTCTAGCTCATATGAGTGAAAAAAAAAGGGGGGGGAAGATCTGTATATTGCGAGTGGATTGTAAATTGATCTTATATCCTAAAAATGTCTAGATAATTAAACTGGTAGATTCCCCATTGATCTTAGATCACAAGAAATGACTGTCAAAAAAATGAATAAAAATTTCGATTTTTTTAAGCTTCTAGATTGGAGTCTGATTTGGTGTTATTCCTGGATCGATATTAGAGATCTGCTCATAAGTTGATCCCAGCAACCAAGGAATCTCCTCACCTCGTGGGGTCGATTAAGGTAGGATACGGTAGTCTTACCAGGAATATGTTGGAAGAGTGCTCATGGGTCAGTCGGGTATTGGCCAGGGATTTCATCAGTGCAGTATCATAACCTAAATGTTGAATTACAGTACAGTGTCAAGGTGTTGCTATAAATGGGATGATTAATGCTTGGACAGGTGACATTACACCGGGGGTTCCCTCTGCCAGGTATAAATCACGTCATCCTTGTTGGTACCAGGCAGTTATCAGGAGATACTCCCAGGTTAGAAGCAGAGCGGTTTGTGTCATTGTATATGGATTGCACACATGTCCAATGGTAACAATCAAAGAGCAGGGGGTCATAGCTGTCCCCACGGTATGTCATCGTTCAGTCCCCTTTTATGAGATTGGATGCGAAACACCCATCTTTGTTCTTTCTCCAGAAGGAATCGCTCACTGTTTACTTGCTCTATCACAGTCCATGTTATTTCTTCTGGTCTATGGTTCATCTCTAGGAAGTGATTGGTGAGTTTCGGGCTGTTTTTTTTACATTTGATGGTGCTTTTATGTTCTCCTATCCGGAGTTTCACTGCCCTACTCGTCATTCCTACATACTCCAACTTGCAGGGGCATGTGACCAGGTAGACAACATTGGTGCTGTTGCAATTGCTGAAGCTTCTTTGCTCCCAGCTGGTCCCATCGCTGAAGGTCAGGTTGTTACTTTTCCTTGTGAGACAACAGACTTTGCAATTTCCACACGGATGGTGGCCACGTACAAAGTTGGGATTTTGTTGCACAGTGCCACTGACTGATTTCGGTCTTGTGTGGACTAGGACATCCCTTATGCTCCTTGCTCTTTTGTGAGAGAACATCGGTTTAGGTATTTGTAACCCACCACTATTTAGAATCCTCCAATTCCTGTTAATGATCTTAGTCACTTGGTTGGAACAGGTGTTGTAAGTGGTGATGCAGATTGGTCTTTTATCCTCGTCTTTCGGCACTTTTTCTTCCAGGAGGCTCTCTCGGCAGTTGTTTTTGGCCCGTTTGTATGCCTGATTGATGATCTTGTTTGGGTACTTCCTAGCTACCAGCTTCTTCTCTAGGTCTTTGGATTGTAGTTTGAAGTCCTTAATCTCCGTACAATTCCTGCGTAGGCGCAGGAATTGCCCGTACGGTAGATTATCCCGCAGATGTCTCGGGTGGAAGCTATTGTACAGCAATAAACAATCTTGATGTTATCTCTGTAGGGGTTGGTTGGATGCAATATTTTGTTCACTTCCAAGTGGTGCACGTACAGACCCGCTATGCTGGGAGCGAATGTGCTTCCCATGCTACAGCCATGTTTTTGTAGATATAGGGTACCTTTATACTCAAAGAAGTTCTCCTTAAGGGCTAGGGAACAGCATTCCATCACCACATTACGTGGTGTCTGGTATTCCCAGAAGTCTGTTCCCTAGCATCCAACCAACCCCTACAGAGATAACATCAAGATATGGAAGCGATACATCGATGATATCCTGATCATCTGGGATGGAGATGAGGGGACAGCCAAACATTTTCTGAGCTGGTTGAACTTGCAAGACGATTATTTGAAATTCACTAGCACCACCTCCAACTGCAATTTGGTGTTTTTGGATTTGAATATTTTCCCCAAAGACGGCAGACTGATGACTACAACCCATTTTAAAAACACTTCAAAGAATTGTTTATTGCTGTACAATAGCTTCCACCCGAGACATCTGCGGGATAATCTACCGTACGGGCAATTCCTGCGCCTACGCAGGAATTGTACGGAGATTAAGGACTTCAAACTACAATCCAAAGACCTAGAGAAGAAGCTGGTAGCTAGGAAGTACCCAAACAAGATCATCAATCAGGCATACAAACGGGCCAAAAACAACTGCCGAGAGAGCCTCCTGGAAGAAAAAGTGCCGAAAGACGAGGATAAAAGACCAATCTGCATCACCACTTACAACACCTGTTCCAACCAAGTGACTAAGATCATTAACAGGAATTGGAGGATTCTAAATAGTGGTGGGTTACAAATACCTAAACCGATGTTCTCTCACAAAAGAGCAAGGAGCATAAGGGATGTCCTAGTCCACACAAGACCGAAATCAGTCAGTGGCACTGTGCAACAAAATCCCAACTTTGTACGTGGCCACCATCCGTGTGGAAATTGCAAAGTCTGTTGTCTCACAAGGAAAAGTAACAACCTGACCTTCAGCGATGGGACCAGCTGGGAGCAAAGAAGCTTCAGCAATTGCAACAGCACCAATGTTGTCTACCTGGTCACATGCCCCTGCAAGTTGGAGTATGTAGGAATGACGAGTAGGGCAGTGAAACTCCGGATAGGAGAACATAAAAGCACCATCAAATGTAAAAAAACCAGCACGAAACTCACCAATCACTTCCTAGAGATGAACCATAGACCAGAAGAAATAACATGGACTGTGATACAGCAAGTAAACAGTGAGCGATTCCTTCTGGAGAAAGAACAAAGATGGGTGTTTCGCATCCAATCTCATAAAAGGGGACTGAACGATGACATACCGTGGGGACAGCTATGACCCCCTGCTCTTTGATTGTTACCATTGGACATGTGTGCAATCCATATACAATGACACAAACCGCTCTGCTTCTAACCTGGGAGTATCTCCTGATAACTGCCTGGTACCAACAAGGATGACGTGATTTATACCTGGCACAGGGAACCCCCGGTGTAATGTCACCTGTCCAAGCATTAATCATCCCATTTATAGCAACACCTTGACACTGTACTGTAATTCAACATTTAGGTTATGATACTGCACTGATGAAATCCCTGGCCAATACCCGACTGACCCATGAGCACTCTTCCAACATATTCCTGGTAAGACTACCGTATCCTACCTTAATCGACCCCACGAGGTGAGGAGATTCCTTGGTTGCTGGGATCAACTTATGAGCAGATCTCTAATATCGATCCAGGAATAACACCAAATCAGACTCCAATCTAGAAGCTTAAAAAAATCGAAATTTTTATTCATTTTTTTGACATTCATTTCTTGTGATCTAAGATCAATGGGGAATCTACCAGTTTAATTATCTAGACATTTTTAGGATATAAGATCAATTTACAATCCACTCGCAATATACAGATCTTCCCCCCCTTTTTTTTCACTCATATGAGCTAGAGACAGTGAAGAAAGACTTCCGTGTATTTTCCCCACCTAGTGCCAAAGATCGGCGGCCATCTTTGAATCGAGCAGTCTAGCTTTTCCGCTATGGGCGTCTCCCGGAAGCAACCAGCCACACGGACGGTAATTGCCGACAGTATATCTACAATGCAGACGAGAGACCACGCGTCCTCGGAGCTGCACGGTAGGGGTGAGAGGCGATTTGCCAGGCCGGTAACGTAAGTAACAGACTCGGACCCCGAGTCTCTAAAAAACGGGTCACAGGATCACTATTGTATATGCCAGAACTCGAGTGTACCGCATCCATTATTGAGGGCGGCAATATTTATTTATTTCTCCAGTAGACCGAGCAAAAACTTCCCCCGCCTGCAAGCTCATGGGGCACTGTCAAACGAACGAAAAAGTATGTATATAATGAATGTATTGATTACTTTCTTCAACAATACCGCTATTTAGATTATTGACTTTAAAAACACATGACCTATGGGTCTTGTTTCCTACCAGTGTGATTGGGTGTATGAATGCGTTGAGTCATGACTGTATGGATGATGAATGAATCAATAACCGTTTCAATTTGGACGGTGTTTTGGACAAAATCGTCGGGCATAGCGCCCATAAATAGGAGGTGCACATTGACCAATGCACAACAAACGTGACAAAAGAATTGGCACAAATTAAGCAAGATCCTGCTAAATCAGTAGCGAATGTGACCTCATACTATTGATGTACATTGAATGAACAGAAGTGAAAATACAAATATGCTTGTGCTTTCTTCCCTTTTTTTCCTTTTCATTTACAGAGACCACTGGTCACTCTCTTTTGGCACTGATCCTTGGTGCTTTGCTTCACTTGGGCCAGCTCATGCCCCGAAGCATAAATATTCAGCTTATTTTTGCTGATATATTTATAGGACAGTAGGCATATTACTGTAGAACTGAGCTTTTTCCTAGTAGGGATCACCGAAAGGTCCTGATGAATAGGCAGCTGGGGACTGCCTATGAAACATGTCGACTTGGTAGTTAGTAATTACTCTACCTTTTATTCCCCTTTTTAACATTTCCAGCTAGAGATACCAATAAAATGTATTTGTTCTACTAGCCAGGGAATTTTTAATTTTTTCAATTTTTTCTATTTTTGGTGCATTCACTAGTAAGATCCCTACACTTCACTGACACCACTACACCTACACATAGATCTGTCACATTTACAGTGCTCCCGCGTAGTCCGTCTGGTCGTAGCACGCCCTGCCCCTTTATAGGGACGGGAAGACCCCTATGATGAAGCATGACACTAACGGATTTTTTTAGTGTGTGAGGGGTATTTTAACAAAGCACACGTGCTCTCATCTTTCCACCACTAAGAGAGAGCCTATCTTTTCACAATAAAAACAAAAAACCACAAAATATTTGACACCTCCACATATTGATAGAATCCCTATGTTTACTCGAATCGTTTAGGAGGGTGATTCTGTCTCAACCTCTACGCTTCCTCCTTTTGATTTTTTTTTGATGAGGGAAGATACCCTGAAATCGGCCCCAAGATGCTTGTTTCCAGTCCAGGGAGGACCTGGCCTGGCACTTCAGGCTGGACTGTTCTCGCGAGGAGCAGACTCAAGACTGATTTGCATATGGCTGGGTCCAAACTGGGTGGTGGCATAGTGAGCAAATGAACGATGGATTAAACCCACATATTTGACTGGGGGTGAGTGGTCGAAAAGTTTCAGCACTTCGGCCAATATCTTGCGTTTGCTAGGACCAGAGGAATGGCGCATGATCCTTTCCTTGTTATAAAGTCAGGTTTTAAAAGTGTGTCTCATTTCAAGCCACCCTTGTATCTTCCAGACTCCCACATTGCCAACAGGTTCAGACTAGCCTATAGGGCAATCAGCAGTGCCCGATGGGTTGGTCTGACAGGTCAGTGTGTGGGCTGGTTTTCTGGCTGTATGAGGGCCTGTTTTATGGACTTCTGAGCCTGTCTTACTGTTGATTTCCCTTACACTAAAACAAACTCTCACTGCGGCAGCCGCAAATTTATGCAGTCTTCCATACCTTGCAAATCACTTATACAGCGTGTCTTTGCAAATTAGGGCAATTTTGCACTTGTAAACATGGGTCACTTTTTAGGTCTCGCCTGTCAATGCGCATGCGCATTGAGCAGAGCGAGACTATAGGGGCTTAAACAGAGCTTACCTACACTGGCGATTTGATGCAGTGCATGTGTACTTTTAACTCAATGCGCAAGCGCAATTAGTTAAGATGCGCGTGCACAGCATGAAATCGTCAGCTTGGTGCCGCCAGCAGCTCTTCCCGCTCCGCCCCCTGCTGCATCAAAGGCTTTGCGCTCTGCCTCATTCCAGCCATTCTCCTCCCCTAATTACCCCCTGCTGCATCAAAGGCTTTTTCACGGCCGGCCGGCCGTGTCTTCTTTTCTTTTTTTCTATATATTTTCCCTTCTCTCCCATTCACTCATTATCTCTCTCTCCCTTTCACTCGTCGTTTTTGCTTTTTTTTTGTTTACCTTTAAAAACATTAAGATGCATTACGGAAACATGAGAGCATAGTAGGCAGATTTACTTGAAACTGGGATGCCTTAGCACCTATCCTTTGAGAATGTGTGCCCTGTACATCTCGGCATGCACCAGCAACCTGCGTTTAACTCACTGAGCAACGCGGACACATAAATCAAGAGCACACAGCTTGCTCTGAGGTTTGGGAACTAGGACGTGGCTTTGCATTAATTTCCATCTGTTGACTGACTAGTGGGATTTAGAAGGAAATATCTCATCAAGCCACGATGCTGCAAGGGGGTGGTAGGTGAGCGGGGCCGAGCTGTGTCAAGCTGTCTGACTCTGTTCCTTCTGCACAATAATACAGAGAACACAAGGAAATCTGCAGCAGACACAAAGCAATTGCTAGTATGCTCGTGTTTGAAAAGTTTATATTCTCCATTAAAGTACATTTTAATGTGCATACTGGCATGCATGACAACATTTTAGAAACAAAAGTGGGAGATAAAAAAAATAAAAAAAAATCGGGAGAATTTATTTCCCCCATTGACTTCTATTAAAGCAGAGGCAATTTCAGGAGGACGACAGCCGAAATAAAGCAATTTTGGCTTAAAAAATAGGGAGTCTCCCATCTCAATCATGTCTATTGGCACGTATCATACTAATACAGTTGTCTAATGGTGAGATTCTGCATCAGTGCATTGAGGTGGCTTCCTCCTGCAACAGGTGCCACTGCTGCAAGAGAATTCAGGCTAAATTAGCAACGTGGACAATGCTGTGCTGGTTTAAGGTATAATGAAACCCCTTTTTTGGTCGAGCCTAGAAAACGATCGAGCCTAGGGCAGAGCATGCGCTGCTCTAGGAAAACGACCTTTTGGAATCGCTCTGGATATTTCACACCCTCGTGCGTGTGAAAAGGCCTACGACTTGCAGTTACGAGCAGAGGCGCTCACAGTGTGCCATCTGTTGTGTCAGATTTCACATGAGCGCTGTCACCTTTTGATCACTGTGTTTGAAATGTTTCCTGGCTGGCAATGCTACCGGAATGCTTCAAATGCTCCTATTTGTCTCTATAATTCACCAATGGATCCTGATTGCTCTGTCTTTCTGGGGTCATCGGGGAGAAAGCCTCCCCTCCCAGGCCCTTCCCCTCGGTGCAGAAACTTCACTCTGCTACGCTTTAGTATTCCTGTATGCATCCAGCTTCTGAGTGGCTGTCAGTGGTGTGAAAGCACAGTGTAAAAGGCCATGAAGAGAAGGGTGCTCATTTCTCTGTAACACGGCGGGGCAGTTGCATCTTGAGGCTGAAGAGAACTAATACAAGCTGCACCGGTACATAATGGAACAGTAGGTGGTGAGTTCATGATTGAGAAGGAGACAGTGTGCTACTCTCCCTGACTGCATACCATTGTGGCTCCTCCCTAATGCCTGTTATGCAGCCCTCCAGTTCTGACGGAACACCGGATCATGCGGTCTGGGATGGCCGCTTCAGTCCAAGTGATCACTTGGCTGATTGTTCCTCTGTGATGTGTGAATCTCCGGGCACTGATCCGCACGCTGACAGCAGCACCCTAAAACCAGAGGATTGCTCTACCTGAAGTACATGTGGCAGGTTTTAAGCGGGCAGTGACGCATGTCACTGCCTGAAAAGGTGTGGCGTAGCGGCCAGGGTGACTGACGCTGGGGATCACGGTTCGTTCCCCGTCCGGCGGCAGGGGTCTGCCCAGCACCATGCAACTCTGGGCAATTACTCGCTTAATCTTCCCAACGGCCCCCAGCGCCGAGATATCCCTTCGGGGGTGATTTGTGCTATACAAGTACTGGATTTTTAAAAATGTTATGTGGTCTGCAGAGTCACAGGACAGGTTACTGAGTGTCACACATGATGTGCGTGTTTTTATAGCTTGCTGTCTATTAGCTCGTATTGGTCGAGCTGCACAGCACTAGCTAGATGCAACAGTGGTCACAACACCCACTATGACTACAAATAAAAACAAAAAGTAATACTATCTGCAAAGATTTCTGCAAGTTTTCACGTGTTGTAGTCAAGAATGCTGTAAATGTTGCTTTGGAAGAAAGAGTCCAAATGAAAATGTTTACACTTTTTGTACTACATGTGTTTCGTTGTGAAAACCCTTGGTGCAGAAGTGACACTGTTTCTTTAGCACAGAACACTGGTGCTTATTGTTTCCAACAATTAATATTTAGGCTATGAAAATACAAACGTGCACATCAAATATTTTTTTTAAAGAAAAAAAGGTTTCATTGAAAAGGACCAATGACATAACCGCAATGTTAAAGGCTCTCTAAAATAATGCAAGTGAGAGAAGTTCTTTGAAAAAATGCACCGAGGGAAATGTAAACGGAGAACTAGGGTTATACAGAGTTATTTTTATTAATATATTATCAATTCTTTTTTTCACTTTATTTTCGGTACTTGTATTTCTGCATTTCCCATTTGGACAACAAATTAAACATCCTGATTACAAGCGAAATCAGGACTGTTCTATGTTCCATGCTCCCTCCCCCTCCCCCCCCCCGAGTATTATGGTATACTTATAGTTTTGATACTTTCATTACAAACACAAAAACACAAACCATAGGTTTTCAATGTAATGGGAAGACAGAACAGTACGTCTCAGCTTTGCACTACATTTCTGCTTTTGATAAGGTGTGACTCTAAAGTGTCATACACAAGGCATGCAGAACACCACATTTTGTTAGAAACAAGTGTTCGTTTCACTCAGCTTTACTTCCAAAACTGCTTCTGTTTCCAAAAAAGAATGAACACGAGTTGGGTTCAGGGAGGTTGAGAAGAGACAAGTGAAGTAGGAAAGCCAAATGTAGATTTGAAGAAGACGGAAATGAGAGAATATATTTGAAAGAGGAGAAGCAAAAGTGAACAAGCATTTGCAATGCAATAGGTCTCGCATTTGCAAAATGTTAAGCTTTTGGCATTGTAAATGACAATGTCTTTTATTTATATGCTTTCAAAACCAACACATAGATAAAAGGTTTGTCATTTACAATGCCAGTAGCTCGAAGTCTCGCAAATGCGAAATCGATTGCATTGAGAACTTCTTAAAACTAGGTCCAGCCTAGAAAGTTATTCAGAAAATAAAAAATTTACTTTCAGTAATCACCTCTAGATGGCGCCACTTTGCAGCAAATAGTTATTATATGTAAGGCCCACGGTATTGTGTTTTTTTTTTTTTTACATTTCTGTCCCTGTATTTATTTTTTGTCCATTTTATTGCTATTTATCAATACTTCTCTTGTGTTTTCAGAATGAATGTAGTAGTAAAACGGCATATTTCCAGATTTATTTAAATGATAAACATGAACGTTTTAGCAAAATGAAGCAGTCACATATAAAAAAAACACTACACGCACAGGTAAATATTAGCATCATTTACAAATATATGTTAATATATGCTTGTATTTAAGTGAATCTCATCCTGTTTTTTCACTCCTCATGCTATTTGCTCAGCTGTTGGCCTGGAATTCTTGAAGAATAACACGGAGAGAGTCATACACAGGAAGCTTAATTTTCTGTGTTTTTCCGCTTTCAAAAATAGATACAGACAGGAAATGCATTGTTTTCGGTCTGTACTTAGCTGTAAATAATTAGTAATACGGAAAATTGGGAGCCTTAATTATATGTTAAAATTTCCTATGGAAAAGGAATGTAGGTTTTAGGAGCTTTTGCCTCAAAATCGGCAGATAGACACATTTGTTAGCCCTGCGTGAGTTGTAAGAGGGGTAGGAAGGGTAATCGATTAGGCCGTGATGAGATGAGCAGCAGGCACTGTTGTCCACTTTCAATTTGAGGTAGGCCTGCCTTACCCAAGACTGGACGGAGCGCAGGCGTGTAGGATGAGCGGGATTATTCGCTCAATTTAGATGAAAGTACAGCTTAGACTTCCCTGTATACCAGTGGTGAGGGGTGCCCAGCACATGCATGAAGACAGGCAAAGCCTCCACTGATATCCTAGAGAGCAGAGTGGCGCAGATTGGGCCCCGAGGGGCATGGGGGGGGGGGGGGGGAGCCTATGGAGAAAACCAGCCCGAAAGAGAAATACTTTTCCCCACTTGTTGACAGTGGTTCAAGGGATAGAAGCCAATTCAGACCCAATGCATCGTGGCCCATCCTACAAACACGTTCTTGTCTAATGTACTAGTTTCTATTCTGTACTTGTGTCTGAAACCCGCAAGTCTCCCAGCATGATATTCCTTAGCGGTGAAAGCGTTTTACAGAATCTTGCCAAAATCTGCGTTTGTCTTCTTCCGAAGGTGTTTGGTGTGACCATAACCTCAGAGCATAGGGGATCACTCCATGAGACAGGGAGTCGTCGAAGAAAGGCAGCTGAAGGAAGACGGCGAGAAGGTGTAGTCTATGGTTGGTTGAACCCGAATGAGAGCTGTTCAAGTTACTCATAAATCAGGTGGGCTCTTGGGGATAAAGTAGATAGTCACTATGGAAAGGTGGAGGCATAAGGCAAATATAAATCTAATGACTCAGTCACTCACTCCATGGCATTGGCCTACTGTGAGGGCTAGACCCGGGACTCATACTAACGTTGCATCGATTTGCCCTGAATCAAAATTTGGTAAGTGATACAGTTACACCTGGAGCTTAAACAGCACCCTGTCTGGTGTAGAAAGTGCTACCCAAGCAGCAGTGTGACAGGAAGCACCTTGAGTTACAATATACTTTGCGCAGTAACAAGTTGTACTGTGACACTGCTTTATTTTGGGTAATGAACCTCTGTAAAGATGGTGGAAAACAGACTGCACTTGAACTGTTGAGGATTTGTTGCCTGAACTACTCCACGACAGTCTTCCCAATACATGCCCTGCTTCAGATGGCAATCACCTCGGAATCATTTTCAGGTTAAAATGTTTAGAATTTTTGCAAACTATTTACTTTTCTTGAACGTTTTGTAATTATTATATTTCTCATGTATTTATTAAGGCAAGTGAGAGCAGTCAGGTTTTTTAAAAAATGTATTAAATTATTACCACTTTTATAAATATTCATTTGCAAAACAATGAACCAGATTATGGGATATCTCTCTTAAATTTTTTTTTTTACATTTATTTTCCAAAACCTTTATTGACAAGTTCAACCTTATCCTATTACAATTGTGCATCAAATCAGAGCATCATACACATTAGGGCAATTCCGGAAAACATCAAAAATAGAGAAATCCCATCAAACAAAGGCATTATCTTGTACAACACAGCTATCGCACCATTAAGCAATACCTTACGGTTGGTTGTGGTGGCAGCACAACAGGGGAAGGAGCAGGCACAATAGGGGGAAAAAGGGGGCAGGGAAGGAAACAGTTACTGACCAGCACCGGCGACCGCTGCGGGCAAAGTGACGGCGGGAGAGGCAGTCTGGCTCAGATGTGAACGGGTATGAAGGTATGTCACTAGAGGGGGCCCCATGTGTCAGGTGGCCGAGATCTTGTAGGCGTAAGATCCCAGAATTCAAATAGTAGGGTCTGGCATCTTGAAGCATCTTCAAGCCATTGGGCGAACTTAAGCGCCGGTCTACGACCCCAAAACATGGACACCCTACGCCACGCAAGGACATGCAGCATTGCGACCAATCAGCGAGAGGCATCCGGGCAAAACTTTACAAAGACCAGCAGGCATAGTGGTGCGTCAGGCTGAACCAGTGCTGAGGTAATCTCTGAAATGGCGGCACAGACCTCCTGCCAGAAATCTGACACCTTTGGGCATAACCAAGCAAGATGAGAGAAATCCGCGGCAGGGGCAGAGCAGCGCAAGCACCTGTCGTTAAGGATGAGTCCCAGTTTATGTAGCTGAACAGGGGTGCGGTATAGCCTGTTCAAATATTTGAAATGTATAAGACGGAGGCAATCCCAGTTTATGTTGCTGAACAGGGTGCGGTATAGCCTGTGCAAATATTTGAAATGTATAAGACGAAGGCGATAGTTGTGAGATAGCTTCTTCGTCTGATTGCAGCAATAGGGCCAGCCGACCTGGGAAATGTCCACGCCGAGATCCTCGCCCCACGCGATCAGTGGAGATGGAGGTGGTCGACAGCGTAAGGGCATATAATTTGGTCACCAGCTTCGGGGGTTGGGGGATGTATATATGAGTTCAAGAGTGGGTATTGAGGGTGTAGGATGGGGGAACGTGTGATGTAACTCCCTACAGATAGCCCGCAGCTGATAAAAGAGCAATGTGTCCAGAGGTAGCAGGTGGAGAATAGAACGTGTTTCCAGGGTAGCGATCCGCCAATGTCGCCAGCCCCAAGCGGGCGGCGTGTTGAGACATACCAGATGGTTGGAGAGGAGGGAAGGCGGGATGACGTACAATCGGCATAGTATTTGCTGATAACGTCGGGGCATTGGACATACGACGTAGTCCCAACCAGGCCCAGCGCAAGGTCTCGACCGTGTCCACCTCACCTCGTGGGCGTCAGGCCTGGGCAAACAGAGCGGTGTTCAATGGCCAGCGGGTTGCAAGGTCTGCTTCAACCGTGACATGCGGCTGGTAAGGGGAGGGGTGAATCCAGAAGTGTAAAAAGCTGGCCTGTGCGCTTAAGGCATAAAGTTTAAAATTGGGTGCGCCCATGCCACCAGCCGACATGGGGAGAGTAAAAATATTGTATGCAATCCTGGGTTGTTTGCCAGCCCAGACACGAGATATGATCAGGGAGCGGATCTTAAGAAAGAAATGGGCGGTTAGAGGTATGGGGATATTCTAAAAGAGGTAAAGGAATTTCGGGAGGACCACCATATTGGCAATGGCTATACGACCAGCCAGTGACAGGGGGAGCCGGTTCCAATGAGGTATTTTGGACTCTACCGCGCGTCCAAAGTTGGCCCTCCAGAGGTCATCGAATTCCCTGCTCAGCCAGATACCTAGATAGCGAGTGGGGTCAGAGGCCCATATGAAAGGAAAATCCGGGGTGAATGGCCTGGTGGCATCAGTAAGAGGGAACAGCACTGACTTGCTCCAGTTCACCTGTATGCCGGACATATCACCAAATCGTATTATCTTGCGCACAAGGGGACTGAGGTTTTCTTGAGGATGACGGACATACAATGTAATATCATCAACATACATGGAGACTAAGAGGGCAGCGGGCTGAAAAGCCGATGCCCTTCTGAGTATGGTGTTGCAGAGTCTGGCAGCGAGAGGCTCCATCACAATGACGAAGAGCTTAGGGGAGAGCGGGCACCCCTGTTGAATGCCGCGTTCAATCAGAATAGGATAGGATATTTGACCATTGATCCGAGGACGGACTAGTGTAAAGGAGTGATATCTTGCGAATAAAAACATTACTGAAGCCAAGGCGCGGAAGAAGAAAAAATAAAAAAGGTCATTCCAGTGTGTCGAATGCCTTGGTGGCATCGAGTAGAGCGGCCACGGCAGGGAGGCTAGGATTAATCTGATGAAGGACCGAGAATATGGTCCTGAGGTTATGAGACGTGGCACGGCCGGGGATAAAGCCAGACTGATCAGGGAGGGCAATGAGGGGCACGAGGATCTCTCTGTTTTAAATTCTAACACAGGTTGGTAAAAGCATCTGGCCAATCTCAAAACTCACAATTTCTAGGGATCATTCTTTTCTTGACATTTGGCTACTTGTGGATGCTGAAGATTGGAATTAGCAGAGATCCATTGCTTCTGCTAGCTTTGTGATTCTGTAAGGACAGAGCAGGCCTGCAAGTGGAGGTCTGCATTGAACTCTTCCAATCAAAGAAGTTCATATTGAGCCTCTGCTGGACTCAACACTCTTTGTACCCCTCCCCCCGTATTTGACAAAGAGTGGGCTAGACAGAGAGCTTTAAGAATTTGCTGCAAGCGAGGGTCATGTATTAAGTGCTAGCCCAGGCCACTTCTCAGTGTGTTTGTTTCTGAAGTCTAAGCCTGAGGAAAGTCCCGGAGGTGAAATGAGGACTTCCTGTCGGCACCACACCATTGAAATTGGGCTGTGCCTTAAACCACACCCTTAAATAAACACCTACCGCTGGATCAATGGCATAGGAATAAAATTGCGAAACAAAAGGGTCCCCACTCAACTTGAAGAAAAATTGAATGCATTCCACACGGTGAAGACAGATCAAAGCAAGCAAAGCACTTAAAATGACTTAAAACCTCCAATAGACATACTGTGGCACACTCTGGAGAGGCTCAAGTGAACTTCCAATGATTGTGGCACGATGAGTGTATGTTTCCTCTTGTTTCATTCCCTAAACTTGTGCATGGCAGGGGCTTTCTGGTGTGCTTTTGCTGTGAAGCAGCCTCACATTATTGTATTAGGCTTATCGTTACTTGAAATATTATTTTGTACATTTTAGCTCAGTTTTAAATCATTTAGCATTACTTAGGACCCATTTTAAGTCATTTCTACAACATTTGTGTAAAATCATTTTACTCAGTGCCTTACCAGGATTTCCTGCCATGCCTTTCGGTTGAATTTTTAATTTAAAAATGTTTTATTTTGATAAATAATTGTATTTCCCCAAAGTATTGCCATTCTGTCTATCTGACTCGTATGTTCGACCTATTACCAGCTGAGCATTGGGAGAATCTCAAGGGCGTGAGTTACCTTATTTTCTGTTTCGCTGTCAAAGTCCGTTCTCACAGCATCCAAGTCGGTCACTCCTCGACTGAATTCCAAACCCTCACTCCCTGGAAGTGGCCCATCCACTGCATCAATATCAGTCTCCTCGGCGGGTGCTCGCTCCACAACCACTGCCTGGAGAACTGTGAATGAAGAAAAAACACCAGAGTTATAAAGTAAATTCTCATTCAAAGTCTGGTTTAGTTTCACTCAAAAAACAGAATTTCTAATGGGATGGGACATGGAACATTCGAAGATATAGGCCAAAGACCAGCATGGGCCTACACCAAATTCTAAGACTTTACGAATGAGTGGAGACTGGGCACAGGGATATGGAAGAACCCCAACGATCATAGAAAGACTTTTTAAAATACCTCGACTTGCCTGATACCCGTAAAAAGAAAGCGGGCAAAGAATCACTGAAGCGTGGGATTCTGGTAATATGTGAGAAGGAATCTAAATAGAACCACAGTTAGAAACGATAAATCGTTGGGCTCAATTGTGTGCCAGAATATTGAGAACCTAAATATCATGAAGGTGAGTGTGTATAGGTAAGAACAGATTTACAAATCTACATACCTTGAAAATGTGTGTGTTTGTGTATATATATATATATATATATATATATAGAACGAGGAGTCTGTGAAGCACGGATGAAACTCAGTCTTTTTAAGATCCTACAGGGCTGGCACTGGACCCCTGGCGCGGCTCCTAGCTGCAGGGTTGCTCCGTTATTCTGCCCCACCATACATCCCTTCTGGACATCAGTAGAGTCTACTCTCCAGGAAGCCATGGATTTACCCGTGCCACTTCCAGACCCCTAATTCGTATCAGACATTAATGAATAGACTCACCATGCTCGTCACTGCCCTAGCTGACAAAATCTGATTTTTGCGACATTGGCACTCTCGATAATTTCCGTCACATGAGGAATGGCTTGTAGAGATGTACAAGACCGCATCATAAGAAAAAGATAAATGACAATTTAATAGACAAAGTAGATAATTTTCTTCTGATATGGTCCCCCTTTTTGCACGCTGCCCCTCCTCCTAACCCCATAGTTCGCTAAGACTCATTACCACCATTGTACTCACTACCTCTCTCTCCCCTCCCGTCTCTTTCTCCTCTGCTTTGTAGATTTCATCTCTCTTCCCTTCATTTTGTCTGTCCTTCTTCCCTTTCTCTCTTTACTTTCTTCCTTTTATAGCTTATTCTCTCACCCCTCTCTTCCCTTTTCTATTTCTTAAATATTACTTAGAAGTATTGTGTGCTATTGGTGAATGTATCATAATCAATGTTTCTATCTCTAGATCGGTATAAGCTGGGCTGACATGTCAGTGTTTGCTGTTATTTCTCAGTTCTTAATGTTATCAATAAAATAATTAATACACAAAAAAAGAATTAAAAAAAATCTGGTATTCACGAGAGAGGCTCCCAATGGAGGTCACACATGACAAATTATTTCACTCACTCTAGTTGCAGGGAATACTAACCTTATTATACTCTCTCTCAAAATTACTTTGGTGGTGAATTGTAATTTCTAACTGTATCACTGCAACACAATCTACATTGGGCTCTTAAACAGAACCTTCAACATTCAAATAATATCGAATACCTGACCCCAGTTCTCAGATGGCCAAAACTGCTACACAATACCACACCCTTCATGAAAACCCTTCAATGTTTTGCCATCAAGTTAAGATTAGGCCTGGGTGAATTTACCTTATGCCGGTGTGGTCTGCAAAATCTTGGGAATTTTTTGTTATGCTTGTTTGTAAAATGTCATCATTACACCACTTCGCGTAATTAAGCACCATTCGCTGACACAATTCAGTGCAAATGGCGCTATTTGCATAAATTATTGCATAAGTATTGGAACAACAGAACACAAGTGTCTGTTCACGGTGCTTTGGTTAAATGGGTCTTCAAGCTAAAAATGACAAGGACCATTTCACCATAAAATATGGTGCAAATGGATGGATCTACATCTCGAATAATTTTGCAGACATTTTGCATAATTATGCTTAACCAAACTGCATGAATTTCGCACATCTCTAGTAAAGATCTCAAATCAAACTTGTGCCTTGTCCCACAGTGCAATACATGGTCACAGCACGATCACCTTTTCCAAGACCTTCTAATCCTACCATCCACACAGACACAAAGGCCAGGTGCCAAGAAAGCATTTGCCACTTAATCATCCAGCTAAATATAGATGATCTGGTGGAAGATCTCGCCACCTTCAAAAATATCTGTGCTTTGGAATGTCCGCTTTGCATATTTGAGAAAAAAATTAGACTTCCTAAATTTTCTCGGAGGCCTGAAAATACACCTCTGCTGAACTCTCCCTAACCTCAGCCTCACATGAATCTAATTAGTTCCTGCCACTCGGTCTTACAGTCAGTCAGTCAGTCATTTGCCGAATACTAGCCCATCCATCACTCGATATCTTGGGTGACTCATCCCTATATAGTCTTTACTATCCATCTCCTTATGTAGTCTCAACAAAGATGCAAAATACACCCCCCCCCCAACAAAAAATAATTATATTCGGATTCTGACAAGTACCCTGTTGATATCTCCTGCAATCCCCTCCAGAAGCAAATACATTAAGACCTGTTTATTTTGATGCAAACAAACTTATTAAACAGCATATTTGAATCCCAGCATCAGAGAAGACATTGTCCTTTTGACTGCAGTCTTTCTGAAATTCTGAAGCAAAACACATCGAAATAGCTTGATAATGCAGGATATTCATAAAGCTTATCCTCTCTCAGACCTTGTGGTGAATCAGACAAAAGCGGACACCGCGAGGTCAAGTTAGATCTCCTTTCATGTGCATAAGAGAATATTACCCTTGGGTTTTTCTTCCCTCATGTGATCCAGGTGGGAACCAAAACTATCCTTTGATATTTCATCATGTTAGAAGAGAAATTGGGTAACTACGTGCAGATGTAAGCAGACCTCATCTAGAAACACAGTCTCCTCTGGGACTGGAATATGCTGGTGCTCGACGGAGGAGTAAAATTGAGAAGTAATGCCTTCAATCTATAGCAGCTAAGACCAGGAAAGAGGCCTCTTGGGAGTTGTCAAGACTCTTAAGTTACTAAAGAAACTATTTCTTGGGACACTTTTGCTGGCAGTAGGAAAACATCTTGCACAAGGGGATATCACTTGTTCTGCAAGAGAGATTCTCCTGGTGATGATAGGTGATCCATACGCAAATCACAGTGACAATATTGTTATATTGTTTTGAAAAAAGCTCTCAGGACTACAAGCTCAAAAACACCTGTCAGCTGATCACTACATGCACTAAAAAAGGGACAATATTTTTTGTCTAGAATTCATAAATACAGTGTATATTGGCAGAGTGGAAATATTTCCAAAGTGCTCGTTTCGGCATTCGTCCATTTCAGCGGTTCTTAACCTGCGGTCTGAGCACACCTGGTGGTGCGTGACACCTACTCAGGGCGTCCGTGACTGCTTAGAAATAAAAATGATATTAACAGATTAATAAAGTTTATATCAACAAAGTACCAAAGTGCAAAACTGAACATTTAAAAATGTTCTGTAAATGTGAAGGATTTTAAAATTGGTGGCTAATTATTAAGTTGGTATCCTCACAATGATATGTGGAAGCAGTGCAAACTCTTGTATGATAATGGATGGCCTAAACTGAATTTAGAAAAGCTCCAACCTTCCCATAAAAATTATATTTTGATTGGTTTTATATTTGTTAGTGAATTAAATAAAATATTTATTCATTTGTCTACTTGTTTGATCATTGCTTGTTTGCATAATTGTAGGTATTGCTTTGCAATGCAAGCCATCAAAATTGGGCCGGGATTCCAGATTCCAAAAACGATTCAGTGGTGGTACCGGATTCCAGTTAAAATTAAGTGCGTGTGCACATAAGTGAAATGGTTAAGAAACACTGGTCCAGTTATTTCTAATTCTTTGGGTGAAAAGTTCAGTAGTAGGTGATGCAATGCACCACATTACCAACAGAATACCTTCAGATATCCAACATTACAAGCAGTCCACCCTTGGCTTGCATTACACGCCTAGCTACTTCTGACCTGTGATACCTCTAGGGATGAAACTTGACCAGAGGTGCACATAAATGTGCTATACCTTGGCAAGTACTAACATATTGAAAAGTATTCTAAAATAGTCATTAAAGACAGGCAAAACAAATTTGTTTTCTTCCTCACCTAATTTATACATCGTAAATACTACCTATTTATTTCAATGTGTACATTAAGCAATGGGAGAACCAATATAACAAAGGAACACTGTTGCAAAGCATTACTTTAAGAGCTTGCCGGCAAGTGAGACCATGACCGTGTGTATCATCGATTATTCTTAATCCAAGCCTTCTGCGTTTGAGCCATAAATGTCATCAAGTTTAATAATAAAATATAGTCAGTTTTTCTTCAAAACAAAATATTATGCAATAGTGTCCATTGAAACTCATTGTATCTAAAGGACTATCATAAATATTCAGTGTGAGTAACATGAGAACATGACTGACCTTCACTGTTTAGTGAGTCAACGAGATAAGTCCTACTGCACCCATATAGATTTTTGCTTACCCTCCTATTGGGTGCCACCTGTATAGCAATCATAGGACCAGATGTACCAAACAGAATTCTCCAGGGAATGCACTGTGGTGACCTGTCACCCCCACTTTATATCCAATGGACTGGTAAGTCCATGCTGGAACCATTCAGAAAGGCTGCAAATTGCATCACTCGCAATGTGAGGCTTGCAACCATTAAAGAGTCTTCTAGGGCCAAGGTACAGGGTCATGAGAAGGGGTACCTTTAATTACCAGAGGAGGCACCAGCACTTCATATAGACCGAAAATATTGAACATTGTTTAAACATGATAGAAATGATGTAAAGTATGAGAACGAACATGACCCAAATTGGAAAGAAATGTTGGTGCAATGGTTTTAGGACTGCACTGAAGGTGTTTGAGGGTTTTGAATGTGGATATGTATGTAAAGGTGAATGATGCTTTAATTTGAAGATTGCAGTGTTTTGAGACCTGTAATAATGATGTTTAAGACTTTTTGCTTGTTCAACTAGAAGGAATGTCAGGATGTTGGACTTTTACGGATTTACAATAAAAAGATATACTGGTGAATAATAAGAAGACAGTATTTCTGTTCCATGCATTTCTGAGACAATATGTATGCTTGAATAGATGTTGGGAATTTGAGGTTGCTGGGGTATTTCTTTGCCACAGTCCTTTCCCTATAATAGGAACCAAATCAAAGCGAGGGGGCCATTTTGGCTTTCAAGGAGACGTCTATGACACTGACCGCGCCAATCAAGATACTAAGTTATTATAATGGAAGACTAGCCAATGAATGGAACACCTGCATACAATATTCCACATTTGTAAAGCGCAAACAATCACCCATAAGGGTCTCTAGGCGCTAGGGACCGTTGGGAAGATTAAGCAAGCTATTGATCAGAGTCACATGGTGCTGGGCTAATCTGCCACCGGCACCGGGGATCGAACCGTGATTCCCAGCTTCCAGCGTCAGTCGCCCTGGCCGAGGCGCCACACCTCTCCCCTACAAGTCTTTGCAGGGAAGCCTTCAAGCCCGACTCACTCAGTAACCCAGTGGAGGCTGTTCTCATGGTTGGTGCTACATTCTGACCCTGCAGGCCGTTGTCTTAGGGCGCCATCAAAATGGCCAGAACAGGGTTCTAGATCACAAATTTCCTCAAACAAGGGCATGCACTTAATCTAACGGGAGTGCCAGATCAGCTAAATTTCCCTTTGCCTGAGGATATTCTTGCATGTAAGCAATCTACGAAGACTTAATGCGTCAAGCACCTGTGTGCTTTTAAGGGCATAAACATGCAAATGGAGGGGCGTAGTGATAAGGTGCGTGCAAAGTTGCCAAAACTCTGGTATTAGGACACAAGTAAGCTGATGCTTTAGAAGACAAAGGTCCTAAGCTTATCTTGATAAGGGAAGTGAATAAAATATAGGCCATAATAGGAAGCTATATTTATCCTCTGTCCAGCCGGACAGGGTATTTATTTTCAACAAATTCGAAAATATTTATATGAAATAAGTGAAGGCACAGTCCTGTACCTTACTCAAGAGCGACATACAACACATAGGAAAAGGTTTCCACAGGCAAGAAAGAGCAATACTGGCCACTTTTACATCAATGTTAAATTAAAGTTTTTGCCAGTCAGTACAAAACACAACTAAAATACAGCACAATTGCTAGGTTGTGGAAATACTGCTTTTAGTCGACGTTTCGATCCCTTAACGCTCTAATTACATGGGATCATCATCAGGTCAACATTTAAAAAACATTTGCCTGTTTCTATTTAAAATGCGACCGCCTGTTAAGGAGGAAGGAAGAAGAAGAGAAAGAAAATCAAAGCCATAGGCTAAGTTAGAAACCTTCAGCAAGTCAATATGTCCAACTAACATGTACATTTTACATTTATTCGGAATCGGCTTAGCGTGTTTAAAACTTGGTGCATTTAATGTGCGTCGTCTAGGGGGCTTCCATACCCGAGTGCGTTCGTGAAAAGTGTCAACCACATCTGGTCTTGACCCACAGCGTTTACCATACCTATTACTTTTAAGTTCATTGACTAAAGCGTTCTAGGCGGAAGAAATTCGCAAGCACTCGTGTTCAATCATACCGTATCCGGTGGTCGGGGGAGGCATAGTGCACTTACTCGAATTCAGGCGGTTAACTTCCGATCCTTGCCTCACAATGGGGGAATTAGGGTGCAGCAAGAAGCTGACAAGTTAGTCAAGGGCTTCGGTCTGGCTGTGATACCTACGGGATTCAGGATGATTAGTTATAATTCTAAGTTATTCGTATAGCTTCTTTAAGAAATGTAACCGTTTTTACCTGCACGCCCGCCGGGTCTGGCTTCTAATACAGGTCTGCATAGGTGAGGACGCTGTATCTATTGGGGGTAATAAGTAAGAATGGTATTTTGGTCAAAAATACTTTTGACCACTTGAGGAGATTTGCGCGTTCTCTCCGTTGTTCTGTAAAAATTATCTTACCCATGTGGCATACTAGCCACAAGAACGACGGGATTCTTGGGAACGGGGAAGGCTGTTACTTCAAACAATGTGTGATGAAGGCGAGGTTTGCCTGTTGATGGGAGACATGGGAGACCTAGTAAGTTAAGGGCTTTGAGGTTAAGCCTCTCCAAAGCCGCTTTTTGGACTGTCCTTCGTGGGCATGGGCTTACCTTAGTGTTACAGTTGATCCATGGTAACTGGGATTCTGAAGGGAGAAGGAACGATGTCCTATCTATCCGCTGCTGAGATTGCAGTCTGGATAGGCATTTACACCGCGTTACTTAAGGCAGCATGGTAATCGAAATAGAAAGAGGCCAATTGATGGCGGACATGATGGAGTGGGTTCCCCTGCGGGGGAGGCCATTATGGAGTGGGTCTGTTACACCTCTGTTGGTGGCGAGTGGGTGGAATTAATTACCGTGAATGGGAATAGTGGGGAGAGTGATTATTATTTGGATGCGGACTAAAGTGAAAGTGCATTGCGTGATCATGATTACGCCGTTTTATGTTTTTTAAAAAAAACTCAGAACATAACATTTCATTTTTGAGTTAAATCGAAAAACAATTAATCCAAAAACACTCTGCATTCGTGTCAGTCTTTGGATTGAACATAGTCTATCTGCCCGCTTTAATCATGGGACATGGAGCAGGAAAGTTCATACGTATAGTAGGGTGGTCCAGTCTTCTGCTCGATTCAAACCATTCCTTATTGTGTCGAATTGGATCATTGTTTTTAGTTCCTCTCGGTTGAGTATCTGGGCAATATCTCCGCCTCTGGATGGCAACTTGACCACTTTCAATATTGTCCATTTTATGTCGTTTTCACTGTGCCCGGCTTCCTCGAAGTGATCAACCAAGGGAGCATTGGCTGTCTTGCAGCGTACACGGCTCCTGTGCTGGCCAATGCGTGTTTTAGTCTTTTGTGTAGTCTGGCCAATGTACAATTTCGGGCAAGGGCATTGTATCGCATACATTACATTCGAAGAGTTACAATTAGAAAATGATCGTCTCTCAAACGTGATGCTATTGTGAGTGAACAATCTGCCCTCCATCGTGTATTCACACACATTGCAGCATCCACATTTAACATGGCCTATCAGTGGTGGTAGTCCCCAGGCTGACTCAATTGTGCTTACTACTGGTGTTATTGGTAATGCTGCTCTAACAAGGTGATCTTTTAAGTTTTTACTCTTGCGGAATGCAAAGAGAGGTTTGTCATTGTGTATTGACCCGGCGTTAACTATTGACCAATGTTTAGTGATTGACCTTTTAATTCTGTTCGAGACAGGGGAGAAAGTCGTGACGCATGCAATTCTTTCATTTGGATTTTTATCTTTTGGCGTCAGTAAGACCTCTCGTGGGCAATACCACGCTCTTTTGAGGGCCTGTTTGACGATTTTCTTTGGGTAGCCTCGGTCTTTCAATTTATTAGAGAGGACCGCCGCCTCTCTGAAGTAATCAGTTTTGCAGGAGCAGTTTCGTCTAATCCTGAGGAACTGTGAGTATGGTAAAGAGTCCCTCAGTGCCCTAGGGTGGTTACTTTTGTAGTCTAGAAGCATATTTCGCTCAGTTGGCTTCCACCCTCTGAATGATAGATGGTGAGATCCAGAAATGATATAGAGGATTTGTCCGAGCTTAAGGTAAATGTGAGACCGCAGCAGTTGTTATTTAGCCAATGTAGGAAACAACTTAATGTTTCACTGGTCTGGTTCCAAATTAGGAAAATATCGTCTATATAGCGCCTCCATATTTTGATGCCTGTGAAGAAGGGGTTGGATGGTGTTAATATTGAACCTACTTCCAGCTGGTCCATAAACAATATGGCCAAGTTGGGGGCAAAAATAGCCCCCATGGATGTCCCCTTGATCTGTTGGAAATACGTGTTATCGAAGAAAAAGAAATTTCTTGTTAGACACAATTCCAATAGTTGGAGAATAAATAGAGTGGGGACTCTGTGTGGGCGTGGACGGGTGTCAAGAATTTTCTGAATGACCAACAATGCTGCAGTTTGTGGAATGTTTGTGTACAGTGATTCCACATCTAATGTACATAGTGTTTCCAGTAGGGGATCATATTCGAGATGTTCCACCAGATTAATCATCGACATGCTATCTCTCACATAGCATGTTGTGGTGGGAACAAATTCTTTGTTCTGAGTTTTTTAAAAAAAACATAAAACGGCGTAATCATGATCACGCAATGCACTTTCACTTTAGTCCGCATCCAAATAATAATCACTCCCCCCACTATTCACATTCACGGTAATTAATTCCACCCACTCGCCACCAACAGAGGTGTAACAGACCCACTCCAAAATGGCCGCCCCCGCAGGGGAACCCACTCCATCATGTCCCCCATCAATTGGCCTCTTTCTATTTCGATTACCATGCTGCCTTAAGCAACGCGGTGTAAATGCCTATCCAGACTGCAATCTCAGCAGCGGATAGATAGGACATCGTTCCTTCTCCCTTCAGAATCCAAGTTACCATGGATCAACTGTAACACTAAGGTAAGCCCATGCCCACGAAGGACAGTCCAAAAAGCGGCTTTGGAGAGGCTTAACCTCAAAGCCCTCAACTTACTAGGTCTCCCTTGTCTCCCATCAACAGGCAAACCTCGCCTTCATCACACATTGTTTGAAGTAACAGCCTTCCCCGTTCCCAAGAATCCCGTCGTTCTTGTGGCTAGTATGCCACATGGGTAAGATAATTTTTACAGAACAACGGAGAGAACGCGCAAATCTCCTCAAGTGGTCAAAAGTATTTTTGACCAAAATACCATTCTTACTTATTACCCCCAATAGATACAGCGTCCTCACCTATGCAGACCTGTATTAGAAGCCAGACCCGGCGGGCGTGCTGGTAAAAACGGTTAAATTTCTTAAAGAAGCTATACGAATAACTTAGAATTATAACTAATCATTCTGAATCCCGTAGGTATCACAGCCAGACCGAAGCCCTTGACTAACTTGTCAGCTTCTTGCTGCACCCTAATTCCCCCATTGTGAGGCAAGGATCGGGAGTTAACCGCCTGAATTCAAGTAAGTGCACTATGCCTCCCCCGACCACCAGACACGGTATGATTGAACACGAGTGCTTGCGAATTTCTTCCGCCTAGAACGCTTTAGTCAATGAACTTAAAAGTAATAGGTATGGTAAACGCTGTGGGTCAAGACCAGATGTGGTTGACACTTTTCACGAACGCACTCGGGTATGGAAGCCCCCTAGACGACGCACATTAAATGCACCAAGTTTTAAACACGCTAAGCCGATTCCGAATAAATGTAAAATGTACATGTTAGTTGGACATATTGACTTGCTGAAGGTTTCTAACTTAGCCTATGGCTTTGATTTTCTTTCTCTTCTTCTTCCTTCCTCCTTAACAGGCGGTCGCATTTTAAATAGAAACAGGCAAATGTTTTTTAAATGTTGTCCTGATGATGATCCCATGTAATTAGAGCGTTAAGGGATCGAAACGTCGACTAAAAGCAGTATTTCCACAACCTAGCAATTGTGCTGTATTTTAGTTGTGTTTTGTACTGACTGGCAAAAACTTTAATTTAACACTGATGTAAAAGTGGCCAGTATTGCTCTTTCTTGCCTGTGGAAACCTTTTCCTATGTGTTGTATGTCGCTCTTGAGTAAGGTACAGGACTGTGCCTTCACTTATTTCATATAAATATTTTCGAATTTGTTGAAAATAAATACCCTGTCCGGCTGGACAGAGGATAAATATAGCTTCCTATTATGGCCTATATTTTATTCACTTCCCTTATCAAGATAAGCTTAGGACCTTTGTCTTCTAAAGCATAATTCCCCATGGTCCTCAGCCAGCCGTTTGGGTTCCCTTGTAGCATTAAGAGACAAGTAAGCTGATAGCATCTTTGTAAGGGAACATGTCAGAATAGTCGGCGCTTGTCTAACTCATTCATGGTTTCCACGTGGAATCTTTGTGGGAGTTACTAGGCAAGAGATGCAGGTTTGGCAGCTGCTGCCATTTAAGAGATGTGTGAGAGTTATTAGGGTTTACTAGGTTTGGCAAGTGAACTGACCCTCACTGCCAGAGCGGGGACGGCTGCTGATTGTGTGTGCTTATGTTTCAACAAAGCGGTACAACATTTTATTTATTTATTTTTATTTATTTATTATACTTATAAAGCGCACTACCACCTCGAGAGGCATCCTGGCGCTGGCGAACCCAGGAAAAGGTGTGATTAGTTACAGACTACAGATTAAGCCCGGGTGGGAAAGAGCAAGGTTTTTAACTGTCTTCTAACAGTGAGAAGGCAGTTGATCTTCCTCAAATCAATAGGCATCGAGTTCCAGAGCTTGGCCGCAGCCACGCTAAACAACCTGCCACCTGCTCTAGATCTTCTAAATCTCGGTACAATCACCATCCTAGCCGAAGCGGAGCGTAGATTGCGGGCCGGCACATGCCATGAAAATTTCCTTTGAAAGCAGGCCGGGCCTTACCCATGTAGGGCTTTAAAGGTCAGACAAAGTGATTTAAACATCACCCGTTGTCTCAGGGGGAGCCAGTGCAACTGAGCCAGGGCCCCAGAGGAGGAGGACCTGGTTGGCCAATCTAAGGCGAGTTGTGCAGCTGCCGACTGGAGTCTCTGAAGTCTGTCCAGGAGATAGCTGGGAGACTCCAGCAGCAGGGCGTTGCAGTAGTCTATCCTACTTAGCACGGTGCAATGAACCACCTCTATCCTTGCCAGAGACGGTAGCAGGGGTAATATTTTTTTCAAGAGGCGAAGGATGGCCATACAGCTGGCTACCACCTTAGAAACCTGAGCCTCCACGGAGAGGTCACTATTGAACATCACACCCAGATTCCGGACTACCTTTACAGGCTGGATCTGGGGCGAGAAATCCTTTGGCCAAAAAGTGCTAGGTAGAGGAGAATGTATCCTAGGCCTAGGGCAATAAAGCACTTCAGTCTTCCCTGTATTGAATTGCAGGGAATTGGCTTTCAGCCATTCCGCAGGGGCTCTCATACAGTTGTGCAATTGCTCCCAGGAGGGAGAATCATTCCCCTCCCAGGACAGGATCAGCTGCGTGTCATCCGCATAATTAACAGTTTTGATCTTAAACTGCTTAATGATCGCTATTAAGGGCTTCATATAAACATTAAAGAGTATTGGACTGACAGCCGATCCTTGAGGGATACCATGCGAGATGGTAGAGAAGGCAGATTGAAAGGGAGCGAGTGACACAGCCTGTTCCCTGCCCTGGAGGAAGGACTCAAACCATCCAAGGGCTTTCCCTGCAACTCCCACCTCTCTCAGCCTGTCCACTTATGGCGGCCATATGGCCATGTCTGAACTGGGGTGGCAGAGTGGGCTAAAGAACGGTGATGGATCAAACCCAGATCTTTTGACTGGGTGTGAGTTTTTGATTGGTTCAGATGTTCCGTCCATCACCACCCCCTTTTGTACCGCTTTGGCCGCCATAAGTGTGGCAGGGTATGCTCAGACGTGAGTCCCTTGCTCACTTTGCCACTGGATTCAAGCAAGCCGCGCTGAAGACGGCTGCAATGCCAGAAACCGGTCCTCGGAAGCTTGTTTCCAGTCCAGGGAAGGCATGGCTTGGCAGTTCGGGCTGGACTGTTCCCATGAGGCACAGGGTCAGACTGATTTGCATATAGCCATGTCTGAACTGGGGTGGCAGAGTGGACTAAAGAACAGTAATGGATCAAACCCAGATCTTTTGACTGGGTGTGAGTGTTTGATTGGTTCAGATGCTCCGTCCATCACCACCCCCTTTTGTATGTTTCAACAAAGGACATTAATATTGTGGAGGACTACGTGCTACCTCATTTCAAGGAAACACACTTGAGGGAAGAGGAGGAAAGATGCGTGTGAAGGGACAGCGACCCCACAGATTCCAATTACTTTGGAATGTTTGAAATAAATCCCGGCACTGCAGTTTGACGTAGTCTGCATAATGATCATGTGACTTTACTTTGAGAGGATTAAGATCCTTTTTCACTGTAGTTTTGGCAGTTTCCGAGGTTTTCCCTGCAGATTTGACCTTATTTTCCCAATATTAGCACATTTTCACATATTGACCATACGTAGAGGTTATCCCCAGACATGACTTTTAAGACACTGATAGGGCACTGAACCCTCAATTTCCATGCTGGACCGCAAGTGTACATTCAGAATCTATCCAGCACTTTCAGTATCACACAACAGGCAATCTCTAAGGACACGTGGATCCCTTTCAATTTACATCATTGAATCCTGAACATATCACAAGTGAGTTCAGAAAGCATAAAAATAGATTCGGACCTGGTGTACAGCAAAAAATACAGAGCTCACCAAGGAGGAGTCAAACTGGACACGTCACATCACACGCATACACGACATAATAACCAAACATAGTTACTATCATAACAAATACAAGGGCGACCTTGATTTTTCAATTCACACCAGAATCCTAGATTCAACATACTGCAGCGCCCTGAGAGTAAATACATTTATTTCTATTGTCATTAAAATGCTATTGCAACTTCTACATAGAGTACTCTAAACAACAACTATGTGTAAAGTTCAATGCCGAATTACAGAACGTTTCAGTTCCCCACACATATCGATTTTCAATAAGTAAATATTTTGCAATCCATGTTTTTCTAATCGATTTTTTTGGGCGAAATTTCCACAAGTCACAGGCCAACAAAGGCAGGTCAAAGAGGAGGTCAGTTTTACCAAACATGCAATGCTGAAATGATTTCCAAAGACCAGAATACAACGGTCCAGTCACAGCCCTGGTCAGTCGGAAAAAGAAGGCAAAACAACTAAGCTTTGCCGGTACGAAAGTAAATCAGTTCATTTAACGAAAAAACGTCGATTTTTTTTCATTAGACCACGAATAATCTGGGGGCAGTATCTTGGAACTAGGCCTGTACACGCCCATCGGTGAGATTGTGTGCATTATTACAGTGGGGCGCTTTAAGAAGGACATATTGAGGCCTAGTGTTAGCAAAGACCTTTTGTTTTTCAAAAGAATATACATACACAGTGACATTTAGTCAATCCCTTTATCAACTGGTATGCCGTAAAGTTGATCACATGTTGCTTTCACCTATGACACCAGCCATACAGCCAGGGGTCAGTCCACCTCAGCCACTGGTTACTCTGTCACAGTGATGACACTTTGTACCAGGACGAACAAAATACAAAGTAGCCCATTTCAGGGCCATGGACTCATGGGCCAATGGATACTTTTTATTAGAATTCTTTTCTCTTTTCCAATAAAAAATATAACAAAAATGTTAAGTGAGGAACAATCAGCTCCGCAGACACTGCCATTGCCCCTCCACTGCCACTCAGAGTGTGTCATATCCTCTGCAGGCATTCCAGGTGGAGCATCTCTTTGAATGGGCTTTAGAGCATTCCAAGATGGCTGTCTATGTGCATGCATGCACCCTCGAGATCTTTGCATGTTTTTTGTTATGGTGCACACAAAAACATGCAAGCACGGCTGCCTGTCACACGGGATACGTTGATGGATGTATACTGTAAAGCTCTACCTCCTAGTGGTTTTTTTGTTTTATGTTTCTTTAAACACAAGTTTTTTGTTGTGAAAAGCAATAAAAGAACTTTAGATATTGAAAAAAAGATGACTGCATGTGTGCTTTTGTTATACTTTGTAAAAAGCACCCACGATTGGAATTCTTACAATTATTTTTTTTTTTAAATCAGATGCGGATGGACAGTCAAAGAAAAGAAGCCTTGGCAAAGCCAACAGCTTGACACTGAAGTTGGACCTATTTGCTGTGCCCAGTGATTGTTACTGTAGGTCTAACATTTGACATGCAGCAAATGAAACAGATCAGGATACTAATGTGGTGGTTTGACTGACCCCATTTTGTAGGAGCCATGAAGGGAGGGGGAGTAACAAAGTGGGACAGTTGTAACAAACTGCACAGGCGAGTTTTACATATGTTCAATACATATACATATAATTCAAAGCACATTAAATGACTTTGCAAAAATTCCGCAATTCTTTGCTCTGGTGCTTAAGATGACATTAGAACCCATTCCTCAAGGTTTCAGAGCTAGCAGTTTAGCCAATAGGTCAGTTCTCCTTCCCCTGCAAGGTAGGCTTGCTCTAGTGATGTTTGCTTGTCTTAGGCACGAAGGTGTAAAGTCAATGGGTCAGCAAGACTTTTTTTATATATTTTATATTTTACATTTATATAGTGCTTTTCAAGCCCATGAAGGTTTCAACGCACTCAACAGGAGATGCAGGTTGTCATGTATACATTTCGCATTGAGAAATCTCTTATAGGGAGACATATTTCGTAGTTACAATACATTATCTTTTTTTCCCAAGAGCTCATGATCGAGAGACAGATTTTACAACTAAAAAACTGATTCACGCCAACAACTGGGTCGCCATCGCAGGAACCTGCATTTTCTAGCTGACATTTGAAGTTCCGGCTCCAAATATAGAAATCATTATGTGGCGAGTGACCAGATTGCCTGGAAAGCGCTTTCTTCACCGAGCGAGCATCACGACAGAAAGGCTAGTCTAGCTGCAGGCTATGGAAATGTACAGGAGGCTCCTGTCACAACAAGAGCAGATGCCATCACTCAAGGGAGGCCGAGCTACAGGAAGAGACAGCTGTTGTATGCCCGCCTGGGAGACACTAGGGCATGCACGCCAAAGCGCACCCGACGTGGAGTCACGCACACTGGGAACAACGTCCATGTACCTCGCATCAGGGCAGTGGTTAATTTGTAAAACATTAAGTTCTAGGACCCTCATCAGAAGGACACAGCAGCTTCCACCACCCACTGCACCTGCCAGCGCTGCCAATAACAGTACCGACACGACTACTAACCATCACAAGTGTGACAATTCAGACTATTTAAGGCCCCCAAAGCTATATGAATGACTTGGGTGGCACATATTAGTGATTGTTCATGTATATTAAATTAATAAACAGCTGTGGTTGTGCTCATACCCAAATTTGGCAGACAGTGCCACCATGTGGCAGACTGTCATGTGCAGGTGCTAAGAAATAAGTGCAGATGCCGAGCACCGGAGACCACCGGCTCAAATTATGCACTGTATCAGGGTTTCATTCACCGTCGGATTGGTTACAGGGGAATTCGGGCAATGCCCAAGGGGCCGGTGTCCGAGCTCCAGCTGTAGGCTATTTTTTTGAGCAGCCTGGGGGACCAATTAGGGCAGTTTCTGTGTTGTTTGATGCTGCCAACGGCCCAGTGTGTGGCTGAGTGGCCTTTCTCGAGGTAGATGGGCATCCGTTACCTCCCTTTTACCAATGGGCAGAGGTGTCACTCATTTTCTCTCGCTCTCTCTCTAATTCATTTATGGATATTGAGCGGGGCATAGGGCCTGAGCAAAAGTGGCCTCACTTGTTTTCAGGTGTGTTTCACCAGTGTAAACTAATCAGTACATATTTTTTTTTAAAGCTCCCCCCCACTCCCCACCTTTTTTATAAAATTTCGCCGAAGCAGTGGTTTGCGGACAGGCAATATGCAAATGTGGGCCACTTTTTTTTTAGCGTGCCCGCGCCTATTTTTAATTCCAATCCAACCCTGGTTTCATTTATGCCAGTGGGAGCAGAGAGCAGATAGAGTGGGACGACACTGGTGTTTAATCATCATTCTTGGGACCCAGAGCATGAGAAAGGCAGAATAGGGACAAAGGAGGAGGAAGAAAAAGCTAGGAAAACATTGGAGAGGGAAAAGAAGGGATGGGAAATAGGTTAGTTAAAGAAAGAGCAGGTGCAGGGTGGTAGAAGAAAGCGGCACAAGGTTAAAGAAAATCTAGGCAGCACTAGCATTCAGCCAACCTGACATTTAGTAGCAGAATCATAAGCAGTGGTGATCAGCATGGCTCGCACAAGTAGGGGGCGGCAGGTCGCGGGTCGAGTGGGGGGTGGGTGGTGGCGCATATTAAAAAAAAACATTACAAAAATAAACATACTTTTGTGCTGGGTCCGCTGTCTCCGCTGCTGCTTTTCTCCATCTCGGATGGAAGCACAACCAGGTCCCACTGACCAATCACAACGCTGTAATGCAGCATTGTGATTGGTTTTGATCATCCTGGTTTGACGCTCAATCTGGGAATGGGGGCCTGGGCTTGTTCTCCATGCAGGGTATAAAGCAGCGTACACGGAGAACAGGGAAAGTGTGCATGACTGGTTTGGGTGGCCCGAGTAGGCATACCACTCCTCCCCTGCACTAAGAACAGAACAGCCCCGCCCACCAGCAAAGCAGCATGAAGCATAAAATGATAATAACTTAAAGTTTTTATCAATTTATGCTTCTTCGCACTGCTTAAAAGCAGTGGGGCGACGCTCCTCCGCATAGAGGAGGAGCCACCACTGATCATAAGAAAAACATAGGGCCCATGCACTTTGTTCTTTTAACAAGTTAAACACTAAGTGGGCTCTGGAATGTATAGATGAGTTGTGATCTTTTACTTGTCGTGCCTTCCATGATGCAACTGTAAACTACGTGTGGGCATTAGGTAACCACACACGTGTTCCCATGCTGCTTGGGCTTAGGTGCTAACTATAGAGATACCTCAAACAAAAAACTGCTATGTTTGCACATGTAGGTGCACTTTATTATTTTATTATAGAAGGTCGTAGATCGCTTAGTTGTCGTTGCAGCGTACTGTGATGAAAAAAAGAGCTACAAATTAAAGGTTAGTAAATAAATTTGAAAGGTGCAAGCCCATCATCTGGTTTGTCAGTTTGTAAATCAGATTGCTGATGAAACTTTATCATGATTTTCTACATCTAGTTTAGTATAACAGCTCTGAAGCTCTTACTGACTTGGCCGATTCATAAACACTTATACATTTTAAATCGGACTGCTGTATTTACATTGCCTCCTAGCCATTAAATATCTACCAGCAATGTTTAATTTGAGCTGGTGTTTGAAGGTGGTGGGCCCCAGCGCTCATTTGTGGGGGCCGAAAATAATTCTACATTATCAGACTTTAAACTAGAGCAACAAAGACAGCAGCAGAAAAGGGAAATTGAAGCAGGAAGAAAAAGATAGTAGAACAGCAACAAAGGGAGAAAGCAAGGATTAAAAACAAACAAGAGAGAGAGAGAAAAGGAAAGGGGGTGTGGCTAAAGGCCAATGGAGTAAGACGGGCCTTGCGGAGCTCCAACCCAGCGATCCCCATCCACAACCATCCTGACACCCGGACTGGTCATAGCGGGCACCGGGCGTTTCCCCGGTAGGCCGCTAGGGTAGGGGCCGGTTTTGGGTCCCTGGGGGGGCCGGTTTTGTTACCGTGGGTCGGCAATGTCGGCCCCCTGTAACAAAATCGGCCGAAACCGGCCGTCGCAAACTGCTCAGCTGCACTCCCCCTGAGCCCAGGGGGGGGGGCAGCTGAGCAGTTTGCCAGGGCCGGTTTCTGTTCTCAGTCCGGCCTGCCCACACCCCAACAAAATGTATGAGGGGGCTGGGGGAAACCAGCTGAATGAGAGTGGAGTGCTGATGAACAGCGGAAACACCCGGGGGCGCTACACACAAGGGAAATGAAGAGACGGTCTCATGCTAGCCAAAAACAGTGGCCACTAGCTGAGGAGTGAAGAGCCCGAATGCAGATACGGAGGTAGGAGAGAGGTGATTGGTCCCCTAGCCAAGTCGGATGCAATACATCTGGCATCAGCTCCGATGAACGGAGCCCCGCCGCAGGCAAGCTGCGGCAGGAACCAGGTGTCGTTGGCCCTGAGGATGCCGAGACCGACGACTCGAGGCCCCCCTCTGAAGCAATTCGAGGCATGGGTAGTCAGTTGTGGTGGACGCTGCTGTCAGGCAGAGGTAACCAAAGGCGGCCTGATGACGGAGTTGGGAGGCCCCAGGACAAAGCAATAAACCCCAGAGGTGATGAGAAGCACTGCGGCAAAAAGAGGGGCGCTCACCTGATGTCGGAGAGCGGCGCACACCACAATGGCGCAGGAGCTGAGGGTGAGGAGGCGGAGACAGTGTGGAGGTGGGTGACAACGGGGGAGAAGGCCGCAAGTATCGAGGACGTCCTCGAGTGAGCTGTGGTGAAGCATGCAGTCACTGCAGCAAGGAAGAGTGGAGAAGAGCGCAGGAGGGACACTTACCTGGAGTGGGGGCGAGGAGGTCCCACAGCGAAGTGGGGGTTGAAAGCAGGGACGAGGCAGAGGCAGAATTCTGGCAGCAGGGGAGGTGAAACGACTATGGAGCAGAAGCCTACCGAGACAGAGAATTAGGCCATAACACTCAAGCTGCTCTAGAGGGTAGAACCTGGTAGGCTCAAACCAAAGGGCAGCTGGGAATTGGAGGTGAGTCCCTGAGTGGTGCAAAGCGGGTCGTGGCAGAAGACCTGAACAATAATAACGAGAGAGATAATACCTTCCACAAAGAGGGGAGAAATGACATAGGCCGGTGTTTAGCCAAAAGATTAGGGGGAGAACAGTGAAGAAGCTTCAGGTGGCAGAGAGCCCTCACCCAGCACGAACCATGGGAGACTGGTCAAATGGTCCCAAAATAAAACGCGTGGGCGGAATAAATAGCAGGCCACGAGAACATCGTCCACACACTGCCGAACAGCCACAGGTGGGAAGCTACATCTAGGGAGGAGTCCTCATTAACTAGAAGCGAGGTAGTGAGTTACCCCCAGCAAAGACGTCAGCAATACCCAAGGATAGAGTGCTTCAAGATTGAGGAATCGCACAGACAGTGATCACTCCAAACAGGGGCGGAGAAACCGAAACTCAGACGGTTGGATGCCCAGCACAACAAGGTACGGCTTACACCCGTCGGTAAAGGGGAGGAAATCCAAAACAACGAGAGCAGGACAATATGGATCCCGGCAAGAGGCAGGAACAAACAGACGAGGAAGATGATACAGGGGGAGCAACAAAGGAGACTACCCAATCCCGTCCCACATTGGCGGACATCATGCAGGTGATCACAGCATCCTGTGAAGCCCTTGTGACCAAGATAGACCCCATAGTTACAGACTTGAGCCAACTAAAGGACGATCATCGCTGCCTAGCAGAAAGGGTAACAAACACTGAACGCACGATGGCAGATATCCCGCCGGAGGTCGCATCAATGAATAAATCTTTGTAAGAAGTAATGCACAAGGTGAAAACCATAGAAATGAGAGCAGAAGACAGCGAAGGAAGATCCCGAAGGAATAAAATTCGCATTATTGGGATACCGGAACGCGAACAAGGTAGCAACATAGTGCATTATCTAAAAAAACAGTTAAAGACAGAGGTGGCCCCGGAGGGCCTTTCGCAATTCTACGCGCTTGAGAGAGCGCACAGGGTTCCAGCGCGACCCTCTAACACGGGGGTTCCTCCGCATCCAGTGATTGCTTGCCTGCTCCACTTCAGGGATCGAGACCATATTCTGTCACAAGCCAGACAGAACAAAACCTACAAATTGGAAATAGCAAAATAATTATATTTCCGGACTTTATGAGGGAGGTGCAGGGGCGGCGTGTTTCCTTCTTGGCTGTAAAGAGGCAGCTCAGGCAGTTTCGGATTCGCTATGCAATGATGTTCCTGGCCCGACTGAGAGTGGTCTCATCGATGGGACCATAGTTCTTTCAGACTCCCCAGGATGCTTGGAAGTTGCTTGATACGGTCCAGATGAGGAGATCACAGGAGAACTCCCTGGGAGCAACCTCCCGGAAGAAACAAGGAATCCCGGAAAAAGCCAGCACACCATCATCGGCAGAAGCTGAAGAGGAAAGGCATAGAATCCTACGGGAGGTCGCATAACTACGTCAGGCGTGCGGGTATGGGGGATGAAACCAACTAAGTCAAAGTAATACGTAATTGCTGGTTTAGTAGTCACCAGAGATCTAAAACTAAAAACCATACACCCCGGAGATTCCACTAACCCCTCTGTAGGGCACTTCCCCATGGAGGGAACTGGTGAGGTCTAGAAGTCTGGGCAGAAGCAGGATTGACCACCATAGGCATGTTGTACAAGGAGGGAACCTTACTCCCATTCAAAGAATTTCGAGAACGATATGACATTCCCAGAGGTCACTTTTTAATCTATAACGCCCTCACGAATGCAATACAAAAGCACTGGGGAGAAGGACTCTCAGAACCTCCGACATCAGGAAGATGCCAAGATGTGGTGTGAGCCTCTGGAACTTTTAAAGCGGTTACCTGTTTACACCGACGCCTCAGAAATGAAACACTGCCTGCTCTCACCCGATTACGGGAAAGCTGGGAAGAGGATTTGGGAACAGCTATAGAGGAGAAAACATGAGACACATTAGTAAAAAGGTCGCCAGGAACGGCAGGATCCAATTAATACATTTCTATGTGTTCCATAGAGCTTACCTCACACCAGCACACATTAATAAACACTTTGGGATAAGAACAGCCCTGTGCCCACGAGGCAGGGAGGCCAACTCTGCATTTCGCAACATGTTCTGGGACTGCCCTAAGATATGGAACTTCTGGAGAGAAGTGCCATCATCAATAGTGGAAATAACAGAGAAAGAGGTACAAGTAACACCAGGATACTGTCTCTTACATTGGTTCCCAACACATCCAGGGTGAAAGTCACTAGTAGGTTCCAAGATATGGTGTTCCTGATAGCCAAAAGAGACATCACTAGAAACTGGAAATCCCAGGGGGGACCCGAGGTGGAGCGGCGGGAAAAGGAAATTACAAGATAGGCAACATACGAGGGAGAAGTAATTTGGGCGAAGCCAGACGATCCCTGGAAACAGCCAGAGCTTGAGAAGCAGTAGTGACACTACTAAAACACCCACCTAATGAAGAGGACAAAGGAGAACGGGACGTGGCCTTAGTGGAGGGAGGTCCTGGGTGATTAAGAATATACTATCTCACCATAACTAACAGGAGACAAGTATCTAATGAACCCACGGAATGAACCTGCATAGAGTAAAATTAATGGAAACTTATTACGCTAAGGCGCGCCTAGGGGGAGGGAGGTGGGAGGAGAGGGAGTTTGGTAGTTAACTGTTTTCACAAGAACAAGAAGGTATGCCTCAGAAAGACTGAGCTAGCAAAACGAATGGTTGTATACAAGACATAAACGGAACTTCTATACCAGGTATCTCAGAGGACATAATGATAAAATACTATATTGAGATTTGAAAATGCCTCACGTTGTATAAATATTATTGACTAAAGCTAATAATATCCTGTATACACTGTAATTACGAAAATCTTGCAAGGCTCCATTAGATAATCTGAAATGTAAGAGAAAATGGAAGTTAAGCTTAATAAAATGTGTTAAAAAAGAGATAAAAAGAAAGGACGTGTAGGGTAGTGAAATAAAGAGGCATGAGGTGGCATCAAGAGTAGGCAGCCTTGATATTTGGCAATCCTGGATCTGGATAGTGCTGACTGTAGGTTTCCTAGGGACAACCATGGTCAGATCATAATAGTTACATTTTTTGCCAGGGCCATACCTGAAGCAGTGGCGAAGTTATGAGAAGGTAGTATGGTCCTAGTTTCTATGCATTGAGGGTAGTAAGGAACAGAGTCTATGGTCCCTGTGCTCATGTATGGAAAATTGCCACTCAGACCACACTAACATTTGGACACCCACCCAGAGGCGTGTTCTGCGGCTTGCATGGAGCTCCGGTCATGAAGGGATGGGGAAGGAGCGTCAGGGCATGGAAGGTTGCAAAGGTAAGAGGGATTCTTCTTGTAACTGCATATTTCTGAACACCTAGGCGAGGCGTGACTAGCCTCACAAAACACTGTACCCAAGATTGTGACCTTTCCAGTTATTGTTGCTTGAAGTTTCCATCGAAGATGCTGCTAATATAGGTTATTTCCTTTTTAGATCATACTTAAGAAGGCACTGATAATAGATGGATGGGTCACAACATATTAGTTTACTTATTTTTGATCAGGTTCATCAACCACTTTCTACCAACCACTTTTGTACCTGATTTTTGTTTCTACTTTGGAACTGGATTCCTACCTGGATTTCTAGTTCTGTCATTTTTAAGCTGGGTTCTTTATCACCCTTGGTGTAGGGTAGTTTGGTGACTTGCTACAACAAAGATTACCAAGGAGGTTTTTATCTGCCCATTGTGGCTTTTTCCTCTTAATTGAGACCCTCTTAAAGAGGCACTTGCCACCTTTCACATGTATATTAAGTGCAGGGTGGCACTGTGGCTACCAGTAGGATTCACCCTTTCCATAACCAAGAAGGAAACTTAATAGACCTTCTTAGCATCCCCTTTTTTTTTTTACAATTATACAAACTGAAGTGGAAGTATGTAGGCTGAAAACCATGTACTTGCACAGTGAGCAAACCAGAAGCATCTTTAGCAAGTAACAGCCAAAGCAAGCACAATGGTTGAAGAAAGTAAAAACCTTTATCCGGCTAAACATTTAGCCATAGAAGCACAGCATTTCGTAAAAATAAATACTACGTACAATAAAAACAGCATATTAACAGTTTAAAATATTATGTATCCATATTTGCTCACCTTTTTCATAACTTTTCCTTATTTTAATAGATCGCAAAACAAATAAAACTATTTACAGCAAAACAAGTTGATTCAGATAAAAACTGTTGAACTAATAACACGGCCATTTTATACATTTTAACATTTAAAGCGAGAAATAAAGGGACTAGGAGCCGCTTTGAAGGGGGGCCATACAGTGTGCAAAAATGCGTGCTATGTAAAGTCCTTTATGCAGAGACACTATCACACGGACAAGTGAAGTGGGAAGATATGAAAATCTCGAGTCGCAGCCGGGAAATGGACATAAATAATGCAACGTATTGAGCCTAAGGCACGTCAAGAAAAATCTAAGATGGACATTTCTCATGAATACGAAATAAGGCTCAATCCCTGATGTTGTTAACAGAGCAGAATGACACAATATAACTGGCTCAACATTTTCTTTCTCAGTAAGAATGTTATCATAATGTTTTAGTAACATATACTTCACTCTTACTCTCCCTGTGGCCTCAATGCATTCTAGTCTGCTTAATACATGAGAGCTAAGGAATGGCTTTCATTTTGTCCAGCAGCATGCAAGCATTGAGAACCGCCCCGAAGAAACCAGTGGCGGCAACCACAAACAAAAAGTGGTGGACTAGTGGAGGGGGCGGCAGGGGGAGCACAAGAGGGGGAGCGCAGAGGGGGTAGGTTTAATAATAATTTTTAAAAAAGAAAGACTTACCTTAAGCTCACGGCTGCCTCGGTCTTCCTGTGCTTCCTGGTCCCAGAAGACACTTGTACTTCATCACAGACTACCTGTGCAATCCCCGCACTGCTCTCATCCTATGGGAGCAGCACAGGGATTGGCCTGAGCAAGCTGGAATGACACTCCGCTAAGGCACAGGGAGTCTGTGCTGTTTCTACAATCAAGCTTTTCAATACAGCTGAGTAGGAAAAACCTAAGTGCGCATGTTTGTTCAAACACATATGCGCACTTAGAAGTGCACCAACCAGTCCACCTCCTCCCTCCCGTGGCCCCGACCATGCTGGCTGAGACAGCAGCTGAAAAATAAAACAATGATAGAATACTATTTTATTTTTCCGCTGTTGGCTCTGAACCAGTGGGGTGATGCTCCTTCGCTATTGCTGAGGAGCCGCCCCTGGAAGAAGTCGGTTTCTGGTTTAGCCCAGATTGAAAGCCGCAACTTTATGAGTTTCATTAGATCCTTATGTAGCGCAATCCAACCTCAGATGGGCATATGGAAAGAGGGCAAGCTTTTGGGAATGACAAACGTCTGTGTAAAGAAATATATCTTATTATCGTGGAGAGGCTCTGGGTTAAAGTGACCCCAAACCCACCTCCATAAAGATCAACTGCGATGCATTTACTCTGAAAAATTTCCAACATTCTCTTAATTGGGTTTTCACCCAATTTAGAGAAAAATGTATACACCTCTGTTCTTTTTGTGAATTGTTGTTCTTTTATAGTAAGCAAATGATTCCACTTTAAAGAGGACCCAAATGGAAGACCTAGATACAAAAAAAATTGTTATTCTCTCTACGACTTTACTTCTGATACAATGGGTTCTCAGCTTAGTGGTTTTATGTTTGCACGTCATAATAAAAGATTTGGTGAGGCTGGTGTTTAGGTGGACATACCTCATGAAAGTGGTGAATTCATCCAACAAAATATGAAGACCGTTCGCTGTTCTGGATAAAAGAACAGCGCCGTCCGCGTATATAATACAGGTAGAGGGAGTTTCCCTAACTGAGGCAGAGCCTTTCCTTTGCTAATCAGATCAAACTGCATGTTATTATGACACAAGAGCAAGGACACTGGAGGACCAAATTATGCTGCATCGTGGCAATAAAGGGGAAATTAGAGGCATAGTTTGGCACATTTTGTGAGAGTATTACTTAATTATTTTATTTTTATTCCTGGGAACATTGTCTGGACAAAGCGTTCACCTTATTAGTATCAGTTTAACACCCAAACACAGCAATAAGCAAATGTAAGATGACAAGTCAACTTTGTAAAGGGCTCTCTACTGAGCTGGAACATGTGCTGCCACGTTTGTTAGTAATTTTGATCCTTTCGAGCTAGAAATACAATTTTTTTTTGTTAAAATCTGCAGATTATGCAGCAGAGAATGGATTGTGTTGCAAATCCATAATTAAGAGGAAAATGCCCCAGCTGTAGAATCGCATAATTTCAGAGGCACCGAGTATAGCTTAACTGACTTGAGAAAACAATCCTTATTGTTCTACAGATTCCATTCTAGAATCATCTGAAAGAAGAAAACAATAGGAACAATGTGCACAAAGCGGAGTCAATTATTGCAGCCTGTGCCGGCTGCAGTGCTGGAGGCGCCCGGTGTGACAATCACTTTTGGCGCTCCCACAACCCATTACCACCATCTCGGATTCTCTCTCCACCACTAGCAAAAGTGCCCCTCATCTCTCCTAAGATATTGCTAAACACAGCACCCCCTGAGGTCACAGCGCCCCTTCCACAGGTCAACACCCAGTACAGCGGCACCAGTTGAATTGCCCTAAAGCCGGCCCTGATCGCAGCTGTGTCTCGCTGCATGGATTTAACCCCTTGTGCTGTGCTAACATACACACACCCTTTTTTAGGTCGAGCATTCGAGACCTCTTGTATATACTTTAGTATATACTTATATGTGTGTGTACTTTGTGGGCTCTGGAGATCAGCCCTAGGACGTGTCTCCTTCCACTTAGGCACTTTTGTTCTGTTCAACTGCCTCTATTTAACTGTCTTGATAGAAAACGACCAGTAGAGGTCAGTAAAATACCAGAATTGCTTTCCGCTTGTTCAACTGCCTCTACTTAATCTCTCGATAGAAACTACCAATAGAGGTCAGTAAAATACCAGAAATGCTTTCTGCTGAGGGACATTCTGTTTTTTATTTTTCTGGCAACTGCCTCTATTTAACTTGATGGAAAATGACCAGCAGAGGTCAGTAAAATACCAGAATCACTTTAGCATTCTCTAGATTCCAGTCCATAGAAATTGTCTTCTACGTGTACCCATAGACAATAATATTTTTTTCAAATCTTGTATTTTCAGCGATATAACCACCAAAGGCCCTTATTTTATATTAAAAACAGAACTTTGGACTATACCATTTCCAGCTGAAAGGCAATATTTCTCTCCATGTATTCCCATACCTGGCGTGTCACGCAGTTAGGTGCTTACTTTCCCTCCATGTTAAAGAACAGTAGATGTTTCAGCACCCATGCTAATGTGCTGCATAGCTAAATATAAGGTCCCAAAGGCGAGACCGATTGCATTGCAAATGCTTGTTTAAAAACTGCTGAAAGCTGAGAAAACAGCACAGCATAAATCATACATGCAGCCCTCCTGACATTTAAAAGGTATTATTCACCGCTGTTGAGGGAGGGGCAAAATGATCCACTTGAGGCTTCGCCTCTCATGAATAATGCACTCAACAAGGTTACTAAACAGCATTATTACACTCGATGCATCTTCATACACCACTTATACATATATGGTAATGTGTGACTGTCCATTACCTTACCGATTACAATAAAATCATTTTAAGACAAATGCCTATTATTTATGGAATTGTAATATCCAAAAAATCAAAGGAGGGATACAAAGTTGTAACCCCTGCAAATGCCAAATATTCTGTGTACCCATGCCAGCACTAAGCCAATCATTTTAAATGTTGGGTGTCTCTGCAAACAGCGGTGCTTCCCATCTAAAAATCTATTCCATTGCTTTATAATGCACAGCTTTAAAAATCTCTCAAAATGCTCTAATTAATAAGTTTTATAAGATGTCTCCTATTTCCTAATTACAGGCGACGTGACGTATGACGTTGCTAGTCACCTGCACTAAACAAATAACATGGCGGCTCAATTGTAATAAGTTATTACAGTTGACTTCTGACATCACAATGCCTGTTGCTAGATCAAGCCGCCAGGGTGAAGGGCACGTCAAATAACTTAATTGCAGTTGAAGAAAGTTAAATGAGAACTGGCTTTTCCTTCTTTTTAGGTCTCACCTAGCAAACGCAGCGCATGCGCTGCTTCGCCTTGGCAAGCCTCTATTGTTGTTGCTTTGGTGCGGAAGGGAGACAAAACATGTGCGCGCCCGGACAGCCGATGTGCACGCTCACAGTGTGTGCATCAGCTTGGGCCCGGACAGCACATGGGCACGCGCACGGCGTGTCTTTCAGCTTGCGGCGTCAAACAAGATTCGGCAAAACTCCTTTTCCACACTGTTTCCTTCCTGCACCAGTGCGATGTGTAATGGCAACTACACCGCTTCATTTAGTTCTCAACTGCTGCCTTCTCCCCATTGTGTGATATTATATACCATATTGCCTGTCCCCTGCATTCTCTCACATGCTACAGTGGCCACTGGGCACGTTCACATGCTAGAATATGCCCTCCATCACTCTCTCTGTAGCAATTGCCTTATCAGGAGCAATTATGTTGTCTCCGATAATGGTGGTACTTATGAGCACATTCAGAGACAGTGCTGTTTACTTGCTTATTTCCTTCTGTGCATAATCACTGTGGGCAGGCTCAATTTGATAGAACAGTCTAACCAGGGTGATCAACTGCACAGTTCTTTCAGTGTTTTTGCTTGGATGTCTTTCTTAGGAGCTACTTCAGTGAGTTTGCTTGATGCTACCTGACAGTGTGTATAACCTCACTTACAGGCACATTCGGGGATTGCAGCTCCGAGGCAGATGTCCAGTCCTGGATGAGGTACAACATCTTCCTGCTGCTCGAGGTTGGCACTTTCAGTGCTCTGGTGGAACTGCTGAACATGGAGATTGAGTACGTGATGGTTCACACTAATACTGCTGGCATGTAAGGGATTGGATATGAGACAGAGAAGAGGGTAAAAGACTACTGCTGTCCTGGGAGAAACTGGAAGGGGTACAGGAGAGAGGTTGGTTGTTGGAAGAGGTGCTGAATGAGAAGAGGAAAGGAAGATTCTGTTAATGGTAGCTGGGTGGTAATGGGTAGGTCGAGTGTGAGAGGTACTATGCATATACATCAGGCTCGTTGTGGGATGGGTATTGTGGACATGTGGAAGGTTCTTGTTGTATTTTGGACCTGCCCTGAATTTTGAATTCTTTTGTGGAGATGAGCACCCAAAGGCAAGTAAGTGCACCCCAAAGTACATAAAAACCTCCCGGAGGATCTAATTCTCCCTCAACGAACCTTTCATTAAATTAATAAACCATACACAATCTCAGCACATAACGTGGATTCTTGAGGGATTCCTCACCAGGAAAAAATACATCTTTGAGACCATATCAATGTTTATTTAGAGGAAATAGTTTGTAATTTCTTACAAAAATAGTGCATTATATTAAAACAGTAAAAAAAAAATCCCTATAGATTATAAAATTGCAAGGAGCTGCATTGCTGCTCCATAGCTCTTCTTATTAAGAGATCAAATTAAAGACTGCTCATAACCATCATTGGCAAAGCCAAGAGGTCCCACCTTTTTGACATACTGGCTTTAACAATGATTTTTAGATCTAGCCTGGCAGCGCATATGTGGCTCTGTGAGGCATGCTGCATTAGATTATGGACTTGAAGCCCCGCTCACTCTCCGGCCATATTTTTCATTGGCCTGTGTCATTGTTTTCGTAAACGCTGGCTTCTGATCTGTTAATAGGCTTGTTGTCCCTCCTTAGTACTGCCTTGTCTTCATTTTTAACCTCCCACGAGGACTAGCCCTTTTACTTCTGTTGTTACACAGTATGTCTTATTTAGTCTGTAAGCAATATTTTCTTTAATGATTTTCTCCTAGTGCAGGCATGACGTGCTTTCCTGCAACATTCTTTAAAATTAAATAGGTCTCACATTCACAAGAGTTTGAGCTATTGGTATTGCACATGACAATGCCTTTTATTTATGTGTTAATTATCAAAACGGATAACTAAAAGGCATTGTAATATACAATGTCAATAGCTTAAACTCTCGCAGATGAGAGACCTATTGCATTGCAAATGCTTCTTTGTTTTTCTGAAATGAATAGTGTCAGAAGAAAGGAGATTTTCATGGCGACATGTTTATTTTGGTGCTATAGGTTATTGCAGGAAAGACAGAATCTCTTTTCATGTTCATTTACCTTGTGAGCAACCAATTGGGTAACCTGATTTTAATTGAACTGATTCTAATAATTTTCTGCAACGAATTACTAACTTCTCATTGGTGTCTAATTTCGGACTACAAATGCTTCTTTTATTCAGGTCTGCAACCAGACTAAATCTCTTATGTAAAGGAGCAAGAAACCAAGGATATATAAGGCCTGTGGGAGGGGTAATGGTGTGACCTTGTATTGTAAGGAATAAAATACCATCTGCTGTACATTGAAATGATATTGCATGTTACCTTGGCGTCCCATGTCCTTATAAAGGAACTCTGCCTTCTGTCTAGTTCATCCACATGGTCATAGGATTTCCCAGTGACTTGCAATATCTTTATAGCATACAGCAGAGGGTACTTTATGTCATATATAACCTACTACAATTGAAGCAATAAGGGGAATGGATAGGAAGGACCAAGCCGAAGTAAGATTCGGGATATATTTAGAGAACTCTTTCCTTAATTATGTTCAGCCATATCAAACTTGTATCATCAATCTCTGAAAACTTGGAATGGTGATATACTAAGGGTTTTGCTGACGTAGTCGTGAGCTGCTGGCTGCATGATCTGCGAGGAAGCTTTAGTTATGTCTACATGGGTCTATCAACTGAAGTTAATGCTCATATTGAAATAAATGTTATCCATCCCCCCCCCCCCCGGCTATACCACAAACTAATAGCGTGCAGGATCCTGGAAACCGCTGTATGGGCTTGATGGAAAAAATTGAGACTTCACAGAACCACAAGGTCAGCAGCCGATAATCAGTGACATAGTATAACCCTTTTCGAAATAATAATTTACTAGCACACGAGCATTATAAAAGAGAGCAACCACTACGCCATAGGAGAGAGAGTCCTTTGTGTCATCTGAAAACACTCTTTGTACCACTCAGACAGAGCTTGTCCATCCGCAGGGATTCATGATCTATTATTTTGGTTTTAAGAACCCGGGGCTTGTTTCCATACTAATGGTGCTGGGAATGAACTGGGACTTGGCGCACGGAGCTTGAGCAATGGCCAGTGTCCTGGTTCTGATATAAGGGGATGATAATTTTCAAATATTGAATGCCCGCAGCATGCTGGACCAATAGCGGCTGCTTGACCATGGGTTATGTAGTAAAGGGACTTTAGTTATCAATACACATAGGTGTTGATTCATATATTTTATCTCCTGTGATGGTGAAGCAGAGGACATTAATTAAGGAAGTCACCTCCACTGCCAGTTCCTCAGAATCCAGGACAGCCTCCAACAACATGGATTCTTTGATTCAGAACATTTGCCATTGACATCTTAGCTAGAGGTAGACAATCATTTAAAGTAGAGCACAACAAAGTGTCGTATTACAACTCCCTGGGGACTTAGGGCAACCTGGTGTTGCTTTATCTTCAGATCTGTGACCCAAAAGGAGAGAATGAAGATGTGGATAACCGTCAGGGAACAGTGAAACGTTTAGAATATAGTTTAGAAGAACATTTTCATATTCTGACGTTGAAGAGAAGATCTCTTTACATAGACACAGGCCTCAAGTGAAACTGTTCTCAAAAACAATAAACATTGGCTACTGCCTTCACTAGGAGTTAAGCTGCATGAGTGCAATGGTGGTAGCATACCATGTAGTGATCAGTACGAGTGAACAGGTCCTTTTTAACCTGCATTACTAGTGTGAGGCCTTCTGGCACACCCATTTTAAAGTTCCACTGCTGTGTGCTTAACTCTTCCTACATCGGTTTGTTGTGAAGTGCTTCACATTGCAGAAGTGGTGTATCTGCACTGGGTGTATGCAAGCCTAGGAAGGCTACAATACCGATTTAATGCAGTATTGACATGTATGTGTGCCTGTGAATGCTGAGCAATGCATGCATGGTGAGTGCATGCCCTGGGTTTAAGTGTGCCAGCGAGTGGTGCAATACACAAAGGATACAGTGGTGGGCCATGCATGCATGTTAAATGTAGGTGCTGGGTGTAGGAGTGCCTATCAGGGATACAATTAGGATACAGTGCTGTGCAATGTGTGTATGCTGTATACATGCACTGAGTGCTTGTGTTCCTGTAGATGGTACAATATATGGAGGGACCTGTGCTCCATTTTGGGAGACCCAGGCTTGCTTTGTGGAACGTGTAGGAGGTAGAAAAATCCCTTCAGACAGATTTGTGTGTTGTATTCCTGCAAGCTAGATGGGACACCCACTGGGGAGGGGAGAGTGAGGTTTACCCTGTACACTATACTGAGTGTTCTTTGATTCAGTGAGAAGTCACAAGGAAGGGACCTGGGAGCATCTTAGAAGCAGTTGGGCTGATAAGTGAATTATGAAGAGTAGAGCTGGGGACCCTGGGCTAACCTTTTGATGCACATATAACTGTGGCTGACACCCAGGTGTGAACTCTAGTCACTCCCATTGCCTGTGTTGTATGGCTATCAGCTTTGGAGTCACTCCTGTTGTGACAGACTGATTTTTAAGAGGAAGAAAGAGCATAGGAGTAGATATTTCAAAAGAAGCAGACCCCCAACATAAACTTCAAAGACTCAGACCCTAAATTATGTTTAATGCCTGGAAATGGACTACAAAAAGGGGAGGTTGAGATCCGAAAAATATTTATCTGAAAAGCAGCAGGACAGGCTCTGAGGAGTGGTAGCATTGTAAGACTTCTTTGTGTGATCAGGACTGGGGTCCAAGGCCTGCTAGTCTCCCTGGTAGGTGAGGGGACATGACCCAGGGCTTCCAAGGCCACCTGCCCTGGAGACAGGCGCACCAGCGCCTGCCTGCTTCCTAAGAGCAGTATACTCTGTGAGGAAGAGGAGAGTGTTGGAGAGAGCAAGTTCCAGTCGGAAGGCCTGTCAAGAGGGTTCCCACTGTGGGTGTGAGGAAATGACTGCTGCACCGATGGGGTTGAAGCCTGTGTGCAGGATAGAGTAGCCGACACCTGGAGAGGGCCACTGTGAGGTGAGCTGTATGCTACGCTTCTCTGATCTGGCCGAAGCCCTGAGTAGTGAGAAGTTGGCAATCCCATATGCCAGGTTATGCTGCCATGAAAAAGACTGCTGTGCTGTAAAGGTCGTAGCCTTGTGCGTTAGTGGGCGACGGCAAGGGAAGGACTCTGCACCTACTGAGTGCAGCCGCCTGGAATGCACGTCTCCATCTAACTGGCACCCAAAGCACAGGTAAAATAAATTGGAACGTTTTAAGATAACACAAAATAAAAATGTAATACACTTTGAAAGACCTTCACTGACGAGAAAGCAACTATTTTGAAGCAGATGTGAACAATGTGCACAAGCTCAGTGCAGTCACTCAAAATGAAGGGAGCCAATGGGTAAATTAGGCTGAACCATTCGCCCATGCTCTATGCTGTAGGTGGTAGAAGCAAAATGTGAATGACATTTCAAAAGACCAATGGTTGAAACGTGATGACCGAAAGCTCCTCTAGGTAGTACTGTTATGTATGATTTTTGGGGGAAAATATTAGTCAAGCCAGACAGATAAATCAGTTTCTAAAGTGAGAACTCAAAATGCCCACAAAAAGGGCATTTTCCCTTTACTATGAAAAAGGGGTTTACAGGAGATACCAGACTGGAATAATATAAAAAAATATGGCAGGACATATGGGATATCGAAGGGGTCTCTAACCAATTAATAAAAAAACAAATGGCTATGCGTTTTTATTACAAGGCAATCCGGATAATGTAATTAGCTTTTAAAAAGACACTACACTACAACACATAATTGCCACTGCTAAAAGCACACAGTAAAACGGTTTGAAGGATTATGCAACCACATAGGTAAGGCACTGGAAGAGCATCACGTGCATATGCGGGTGAAGAAGCAAAGAGGAAGTGTAATACCTTATGTGGGATTAAAGTAAACAAAGCTGGAATCACAAATGCAAAACAGGCACGAGGCATGTTCACACATGGTTTATGGCGGAGGACGTTCTCAGGCAGTGAAAGAATGTGGATGATGCAACTGAAAATTTTATTTTGCAAAGGTTTGTAGAAACCGGTAAGGGTAAAGGTAAGTACTGTGGAACAGCTATATGAATGTTACTGAAAACTTAGAGAACATAGACTTGATGGTGCAAGAAGGATACAGTGAATCAAAGTGGTACCCATACAATATCACATATGAGTTTCATTCAGAAATGCTGGCCTTGCTGGTAGAGCTTGTGTCTAACTTGTGGTGGTACTGGCTGTATTACAAGAAAGCTTACACTGCTGCTGCCCTAAAAGAACAACCACTGTGTGTTAGGGAGTCTTGCACTGCCATAGCTAGTATTGTCCAACCTTTGTGTTCGAGAACTTGACCGGAAGGTATCAGAGCGCTTTACATGAGCACCAGTTGCTTTACAGATGGACACATTCATTTCGTTAGGCACGGGGAGATTACGTGATTTTCCCAGAATCACAGGATGTTGAGTGTCCCTGTGAAGACTCGAACCCGTTACCCCAACTTTGAAGTCGACCGCTCTAGCCGTTACGCCACATCCTCTCCTACTTCCACTACCACTTCTTGTGCTGTCCATCATTTGTGTTCGAGTTACTTCCACTGCCACTCCTTGTGCTGTCCATCATTTGTGATAGAGCTGCTTGCACTGCCACTTCTTGTGCTGTCCATCATTTGTGTTAGAGCTGCTTGCACTGCCACTCCTTGTGCTGTCCATCATTTGTGTTAGAGCTGCTTGCACTGCCACTCCTTGTGCTGTCCATCATTTTTGTTAGAGCTGCTTGCACTGCCACTCCTTGTGCTGTCCATCATTTGTGTTCGAGTTACTTCCACGGCCACTCCTTGTGCGGTCCATCATTTGTGTTAGAGCTGCTTGCACTGCCACTCCTTGTGCTGTCCATCATTTTTGTTAGAGCTGCTTGCACTGCCACTCCTTGCGCTGTCCATCATTTGTGTTAGAGCTGCTTGCACTGCCACTCCTTGCGCTGTCCATCATTTGTGTTAGAGCTGCTTGCACTGCCACTCCTTGTGCTGTCCATCATTTGTGTTCGAGTTACTTCCACTGCCACTCCTTGTGCGGTCCATCATTTGTGTTAGAGCTGCTTGTACTGTTGTTGCTTTGGCTCTGTTTCCTTTATGTGCTTGTGCTCTCTGTCATTTGTGTTAGAGTTCCTTGAACTGCTATTTCCCTTGCTCTACTTCCTCAGTGTGCTAGGGTGTCTTGCAATGCCACTCTTTGTGCGGTCCATCATTTTTGTTAGAGCTGCTTGCACTGCCACTCCTTGTGCTGTCCATCATTTGTGTTCGAGTTACTTCCACTGCCACTTCTTGTGTGGTCCATCATTTGTGTTCGAGTTACTTCCACTGCCACTCCTTGTGCGGTCCATCATTTGTGTTTGAGTTACTTCCACTGCCACTCCTTGTGCTGTCCATCATTTGTGATAGAGCTGCTTGCACTGCCACTTCTTGTGCTGTCCATCATTTGTGTTAGAGCTGCTTGCACTGCCACTCCTTGCGCTGTCCATCATTTGTGTTAGAGCTGCTTGCACTGCCACTCCTTGCGCTGTCCATCATGTGTGTTCGAGTTACTTCCACTGCCACTCCTTGTGCGGTCCATCATTTGTGTTCGAGTTACTTCCACTGCCACTCCTTGTGCGGTCCATCATTTGTGTTCGAGTTACTTCCACTGCCACTCCTTGTGCTGTCCATCATTTGTGATAGAGCTGCTTGCACTGCCACTTCTTGTGCTGTCCATCATTTGTGTTAGAGCTGCTTGCACTGCCACTCCTTGTGCTGTCCATCATTTGTGTTAGAGCTGCTTGCACTGCCACTCCTTGTGCTGTCCATCATTTGTGTTAGAGCTGCTTGCACTGCCACTCCTTGTGCTGTCCATCATTTGTGTTAGAGCTGCTTGTACTGTTGTTGCTTTGGCTCTGTTTCCTTTATGTGCTTGTGCTCTCTGTCATTTGTGTTAGAGTTCCTTGAACTACTATTTCCCTTGCTCTACTTCCTCAGTGTGCTAGGGTGTCTTGCAATGCCACTACGCATGCTGCCCATCGTTTGTGTTGGAGGTATTTGCACTGCTGGGCCCCTTGCTCTTCTTCCTCAGTGTGTTACAGTATCTTGTACTACCACTGCTTGTAACTGTGCTTCGTTTGTGTTAGGGTAAACTGTACTGCGCTTGCCAATGCTGCACCTGGACTTGCACTATTATTCTTTCACTTGTACTTGTCCTGCGCTGAGAGAGTTTGCCATGCACCGATCAGACCTCTTCAGAGCCTAAGGGAAGTTTCACTGCCAGTGCCTGAGCTGTATCATATTTATATATTCAATAATACAAGGATCCTGTCATTCCTGTATTAACAACCTGTCTAATTTATTTATAGTTTGTGACTGTTCCACGACCAGTCACCTATTATAAAGAAATGACATAGCCACTCAACTCTAATAACTTATTACAATCGAGTTCGGAGGTTACAGTGCCTTCATCCACAGCCAGTAGCAGAGGGGAATGACAGGTCAGGTCAGGGAGCATAATTACAACAGCTCTTTAAAAAACTAAAGTAAGACCTTGTTTTCATTTTTATGCTCTGTTTTTATAGCTCTATAAGGACAAGCAGAACGGGGATATTAATTGCAACACGTTTATTTATTGCACTCCTTAGGCAATTATGGAAATTTAGAATCTTGCTGCATGTTTCTAAACATTACAATTCTAATATCCTTTTGCAGCAAATACTTAACAGTCATGTTCCTCCATATGGTCATGGAACTTGCAATAACATTATAATGTACGGCAGGGGGCCCTTTATCCCATATATATATTTGCAGAGAGCTAAAGCACCCCATAAAAAGGGCGTCCTAGCATAAGTACGGTCACTCTCTATTCTGGGCTAAGAAAGCTTCAGTGGTCTTTGAATGAGGAAAGATTGCACTGCTGCTGCCTATGCTGTACCTGTTCTATGTATGAAGAAAAATGCATGCTACTGGTCACGCAGCATAAATCAGTAAGGGATGGAAGCTTGCACCCCTCTTTCACATGCCCAATCTGTTCATTGCACTGCTGCTGCCTATGCTGTATCTCACTGCGTGTAAGGGAATCTCGCTATCCGTATAGAAAACATACCGCTTTCTGTGCACAGCTTTTCAATGTAAAACAATTGTTATATCAATGCTTGTTAAGTAGGTTCCTGAAGAAAAGCAATCTGGTGGTTTCTCCATCATTTTGATAAGTTGAAATGCCCAAAGGCACGTAAGCAGTAGTAATGGTACAACAGTAGTCCGCACTCACCATTCCTGCTACAACAGTGATTGGGCAATCCGCATTGCCCTGAATGATGTTGTGTGAGATAAATGCATGGGTGGAAGTTGAGTGACACTTAAACAACTTGTAGTTTGCATCCTCTATTAATCTTTTCACAGACCCATCTCCCCAGTTCCCACACCGCCACCTATTGAAACCAAGGGAAAACTGTGCAAGCGCAGACTCCATGAGCACAGAGCGAATCAATGGCAAAAGGTGCGCTGTAAGACAGCCTCCAAAGAACGCCATCAGGTCTGGAGCGACTGTCAAGAGAATTGAATGACTTAGAGGTGCTTAAGTGGTTTGGCTCTTCAAGCTGGAGGACAGTGGGAAAGGACTCGCCCCTTCAGAGATTGATACATCTCCACACAAAAGGATTCACAATTCAAAAACATCCTTCTCTGTGGCAAACCAGAGTGTCCTCCCTTGTTCAGCGGTCTCTTGCTCTCCAGCAAGGTTCACATCTACAATTACCTATAAACACATACGCATTTGCAGTCACTGGTGATAGAAGGCGCTGTAGATTTTGATGATGCCACAGTGCATCAATTGTGGAACAACCACTCCCTGTGCTGTGTTTACCTTTCACGTGCAGTTTAACAAATCTTAAAAGCTGTCCAATGAACTGGTTGCACGAGACCACCACCTGCACCACACCACAACCGAAGTATGTGACACACCAGGGATGTGACACCGGCAACTGGTCAGAGTGTAACCGGGCTGTAAAATTACTGTAGCATGGTACTTTTAAGAAGACTGCACCACACAGGCAGAGTTAAAGTACCGGCCAGCCATAGCTCCCACACCTAGAGAAGTGGGTATGCGTTGGTCCAAAAACAGCCCTCTGATCCTTGCGAAACACTGGTATATACTAGACCGTAGCATGGGTCTCTGCTAGGGCTGAGCTGGTCGGCACTGGTTCTCCTACTTTCCCTTTTTTTTGTTTTTAATTATAATGACACTTATGATGTTTATATGCAATTGTAATGGTCTTACTGGAATATTGTTACGTTTTTTTTAACTTAAACAATAAAGTATTTATTGATTGTTGATTGGTTCTCAGGTAAAATGCAATAGCTCTTAAAACTGGTCAGAACTAGTCCAAATTTCTTCGCATTAGTCCTTTGACAAACTGGTTCTGTAAACCACATGGTCAGCGCTCCGTGTGCTTAAAGCAAAGCGCTCCTGTCATAGGCATACAGTGGTCCTTATTCAGACGCAATAAACATGGTCGCAAAGGTGTCTGCTAGGATTGCAAGAGCGAATCACCTGATAATCTGGCAATTAGCACCCAGTTGTTGCTGCCACTAGGGATTTCCAGGGAGCCTCAGCAGGAACAGATTTACTATCCTAGAGTTTTCCAAAAGCGAGAAGATCCAGGGCATAGAGCCATCAAATCCTACTCTATCATGCTGATCAAACTACCAGAGTCTGTACATGTGGATTTAAATCAATCAAAGACATGAGTCATTCAATGGTGAAATCTGTGACTGTAGTTCATTTCTTTCCTAGCCACAGTAGCAGTCACTGCAGGTACTCCTCAGCTTGAGTTCAGTAAAATAGTGCAGCAAATAACTTAAGTATTATTGTAATATCTGAAGGATAATGTCACTTTGTCCAAATGTACTTAACAGATGTGATTGGTGCCACTGAGGGCAGTCATTTAAATCTAGCGTTGACAAATCCTTGTGAACAAATCTTCATGACCAGGAAGATACGGGTTCAACTTAGGACGCCTTCATTTTGTGACATAACCAGAATCTACAATTATGACTGCACTTCAACATGGAGGAGACAAAGCATGGAAAACACTAGAGGGGAACAAACTAACTGTCTGCCACTATCTACCTCCAAACGTGCAGTTCCTGGCCTCCTACACTCCGGGGAAACAACTATAGCGGCACCCATGAATTGCATCGGTACTCATGGTTCTTCACACAGGTTGTCCTACCACAAGGAAAATCAAAAGTCAAATATAATGCAGCACATAAATGGACAAGGAATAAATGAATCTTTTGGGCTAGATACTTCTGCTAGTGTATAATCCTGACAAGGTGTTCTGGATTGGTGTAATGTGCTACAGCCTTGTAACGTGGTGAATAGAACATAGACGTTCACACTAATCCCAAGGATACGTTGAACTACAGACCATAATGATACAGACCATAAAACAAAGACACCTTGAATGTGATGCAACCCAAATCAACAACTAAATGAGAAACATTGATAATAATGGATGCCAACATCCAAAATGCCACTCCCAAACGTCTTTGTTTTAAGAAACATTTCACAGATAGATCGATCATAAGAAACAACTAATTTCTGAGTTAAGAAATTACTTTGATCAAAGCTGATAAATAAAATGTGAGGTTTATGAGGGTGGTAGGATGTGGCTATAGGATTTAGAGTCTGCGTGTTGGAAGAGGGCCTCAATTAAGCACTGTTATGTATCAAATATAATGCTTTAATTGCTTCCCATACATGGTGACCAAATCGATATCTTTTCCAGAAATACGCACTGGAAACATATCTGTGGTATATTCTAATTAACACAAATAGTAGCATGAATCAAAAGTGAAAAATCATCAAGATTTTGAAAACCTGCGCCTATTGAAAGGCAGATGAAATGGGGAATTGGGGTTTGATAAATGGTTGATGGCATGTTGGCATGATCCAACAAGTCATAGACTGACCGTGACTCGGTAGCATGAGTCAGCTGTCGAAATGCATTAGTCATTTCAGAAAATTATGTTTTCAGAAAGGAGGAAATCTGTCATGGTTGCCAAGCTATTTTTCTTAGTCCATACAAAAGACAACATGTTTCTTCATTGCTAATGGCCACTTAGCTAATCACTGATGTCATGCCCCCCTCTGCAGCTGAAAGAAAACTTTCAAACTCATTTTTTAAGAAGCATAGGCAATGCCAATAGGTCTGGTTTTAAAGGAATGTTATATGGTAATGTTTGTTTTTGCATTTGTCACCCCGAGTGGGACGGATATGCCCAGCCGTGCGTCCCGTGCTCTCCATGCCACTAGAGTCAAGCTATCCTGGCTAATGAGGGGTGAAACCCTTAAACCAGTCCTAGGATGATTGTTTCCAGGCCAGGGAGGACCTGGCCTGGTAGTTCGGGCTGGATGGTTCCCATTACGCCCAGGGTCAAGACTGATTTGCATTTGGCGGGGTTCAAACTGGAATGGCATGGTGAGCAAAAAAACAATGGATTTAGGCCCAGATCTTTGTACTGGGGTGAATGTATGACATGGTTCTGCATTCTGTCCATCCATTGTTCTTTTTGCATTTGTCACCCCGAGTGGGACGGGTATGCCCAGCCGTGGGTCCCGTGCTCTCCATGCAACTGGAGTTCAGGTATCCTGGCTGATGAGGGAGTGAAACCCCGAAACCAGTCCTAGGATGCTTGTTTCCAGTCCAGGGAGGACCTGGCCTGGCAGGTCAGGCTGAACTGTTCCAATTGGGCACAGGGTCAAGACTGATTTGCATTTGGCTGAGTTCAAACTGGAATGGCATGGTGAGCAAAAAACCAATCGATTTAGGCCCAGATCTGTGTACTGGGGTGAATGTATGACATTGTTCTGCATTCTGTCCATCAATTGTTGTTTTTGCGTATGGTAATGTGAAGCATTACACGTAAATTGCATTGAAATGGACATGTATTTGTGTGGAAGAAAAGAACTGTAGAGTAATATTGATGTAGGTTAATAGGTAAGGTTACAATTGCACTATCAAGTCAGACCTAAAATTCCATGTAGGTTAATGACAGCACTCCTCCCATCTATGCTGTCGACAGAGAAAGACAAACAGCAGACTTTATCAAGTTATCTCAGACACTACAATGTCATGCATGTGTCCCTGAAAGTTATATCTCAGCCAGCTGGATAAATAAACAAAATAATCACAGCTGGTAGAGGGCAAGCACTTTTAGGTTGATCCTTGGCAGTGCATGTACTGCCACGAGGTATGCAGTAGTAGAGTATGGTTTAGCAGTCCCGCCCACTCTCCACCCATATTTTTAATTGGCTTGTGTTATTTTCCTCCGTAAACGCTGGCTCCCGATTCAATATGAGGCTTGTTAGTCCCGCCTTGGTATCGCCTTGTCCCCATTTGTAATGGTGGCCATGCCCTTTTATTCAAACGCTGGTCGCCATACTCAACTTACAGAGAGCCATGTCCAATCAAAGGGGCGTGGTCACCATTAAAGTGTAAGCTCCGCATGGGGAATTTCACAATTAAATGGTTTCTTTTTGGTAAAAACTCCCCACTTTCATTATAAGAAAACAGCATTGCCCTGGAACTGTTTACTCGTGACTTGAGAGGGACAAGTTATTCAGCTGCACACATGACCAGTTGATTTCAAAAGGAAAGATGGCAGGTTACCTCAAGGTTTCGCGGCCGGCCTGGGGTCAGAACAGCAGATACTTCAGAATCCGTGGTGCCATCAGGCAGCTCCCCAGGTAAAGACAAGCGTCTCTGTATCATACCTATTACATGCCCTTTGAGGAATTCATGCTTTCGCATGCACCACTCCCCCATGTAACTTGGGTCACCTTGCATGGTACAAACTAAAGAAACAAGGGACTGTATTGGTAATATGACAATGATTTTGGAATGACAGAGTTTAAATATTCGATAGCCAGAGCTAGTTAGCAAAGTAATATTTCAAAGCTTTAGACTGAGATTGCCAACTAAGAATTATTTTGGAAAGCATACCATCTATTCGTTTTTTTCGTGTATTAGAATGCTAATTTGTTAAGTACTGTATAGGGATGTTTTGGAGTTGTTCGTAATTTGTATGTCTATTCCGTACACAAAGGCATTCTTATGTTTGCTCTGTTGTCTTTATTGTTTAGCACTTGCCTGAAACCCTCACCAACATGTTTGCCTCTCTTACCCTTGTCAGAGGTTACTAGTTTCCAGTATCTTGGAAAGTGTATGCCCAAATCTATAAGGCAGTTTGAAAGCTTAGCTGTCAGTCAGTAAAACTTTTCATAATTTATTGCTAAAGGTGTAAATGTATGTATGTAATGGAATAGAAGACTTTTATTTCGCTCCATTCTTGCTTCATTAACCTCATCGACGCTCATGACGAGCTCAGCTCGTCGTGAGCCACGGTGCTCGTGACGAGTTGAGCTCGTCATGCCCGTTGGAACGCTCGAACGCTGGGCTAATTCCCCTGCTGTGCAAGCGTTCTACAGGAACAGGTGTGGTCATGACGAGCTGAGCTCGTCATGAGCACACGACCACCGTGGCTCATGACGAGCTCAGCTCGTCATGAGCACGGGGGCGCTGTGTGCGCCCTCCCCTCCCCCCAGCACAGCGGGGGAATCAGCCCCGCATGCAAGGGGTTAACACAGTTTTCAACCCTTTGTGCATCTATATAAGGTGAGAGTGAGTGGTTTTCAACTGTGGTTCTATTGAATTTAATGGAGATGACTCGTTCGTTAAAGGGTGACGTTTTGAGGTGTTCAGGGCAGGTAATCCCTTGTAGTCTACGGGAGGTAATTTTGCTTAGTTGTAAGGTAAAGGTAAGTTCAAGGAGGGTGACCCCTTTAAATAAGGATGAGTTCAGAGGCATGTAAATGGCTGCCAGACTTTCACTTTATTTAAGTGTGACATTTCCGTGTACGGTATTTACTTTGTGTATACTTTGTGTTTATATTTGACATTTCCATTCCTTGTCTTAACAGGATTACTAATCGTAATGTACCATGATTCAAAGTGGATGCCATTGAAAACAACAATAATAGGATAGTGACATTAAATCACTTTAGATTCCTCTGTCCCTTCGTAGTTGGCTGAAGGAATTCATTTATTGAACAGACAAGCCATTTTTAGGTCGAGCCTGGGCAGCGCATGCGCTGCTGCGAACCACATAGCCCTACCTTTCATCTCTTAGGGCAGCTGCCACTCTTCTTCCAGAAAAGCAGGGAGAATATACATCGGCTTATTTCAGAGCTTTTAATGCTGCTCTATGGTTGTTCTTTAAAGTTTCATGCATAAAATCAAAGTTGACATTCTGTATCAAATTCTATATTTGGGAGTGTTTGAGCTATTGGCATTGTAAATGACAAGGCCTTTTATTTATTTGTTTTGAAAAGCTGCAAGTAGTGCGAAAACATGCATTACGTACTTAGTTGTTGCTCTCTTACTGCCAGCCTCTAGTAAGCAAAGACTATAAGTGCAAAGTGGGTGTGTGTTTACGCACCGCTTGCAGGTTTTCAAAACACAAATAAAAGGCATTGCCATTTACAATGGCAATAAATAAAAGTCTTGCAAATGCGAGACCTATTGCATTGCAAATGCTTGTTTTCTGTGGAAGCGTGCAACTTTTGCCCAATCAAATCATTCACTCTGGGCTCCCAACGTGTGGGCGGAGCCAATGCCCTTCTCTAGTAATACTCACATAGTTGTCTGGCAACAGCTGCACGGTCAAGCATGACCATAAAAAGTTGAATTTGGAAACAATGCACAAGTCATAGCTTTTAGAGCGGTAGCCGATTTTTCGTTTGAAATGGAGTTTCCAAGTTTGTTCAGTGGACCTTTAATGGAACTATTGTCTAAAGGAATATCGGAATAAATCCATTATACACTGCTATCTGTTTTGCCACAACATTTTTCTGTTCAGAAGATTCCCTTCCCCAGCATTAGTCACATGCCTGCGTTGAGATGTCTTCCACTGCATAGTCTTCCCTTCTGATAGGAAATGACCAAGTATATTACGTTGTAATATAATTACATTTTCCGAATCAGTCATTCTAAGACTCAGGGGCCAAAGAGGCTCAGTAATGTATAGAGAGCATCGAGTCTCATTCCATAGCTACCCTTTTCCATCTGTGGTCACAGGCATGTTAGCCTTGCATCGGTGGCATCTTCCATGAATGGTGGGTACAGCAACCTCAATGGATAGTGCGGTATTGAGACACTACATCTGTTAGAAAGAGGGAGCATGGTTTGGATGATTGGAGATGTTTCAATTGAGGCTTCCACCTCTCTGACAAGCCAGGAGTCGGTCCATGCTTCCAGTATTCCCCCCCTCCTCAAAGGTGCCTGAGATTGCACAGTCAAATGACTCAAGGTTTCCCAATCCAGCCTGGTACCTAAAAGTAGGTATGCAGAAAATATCACCCCATGGTAAGGGTAGTTCACATCTGGGCCAGACTGGCCGTAGTGCGCACTGGGCATTTTTCTAGTGGCCTGGAAGGGTGGAGGCCTGTTTTGGACCTGTGGAGGCCGGTTTTGCAGCAGTGCTGCAATATTGGCCCCCCGTAACAAAAGTGGGAGCGGCGCTTCTCACTATCACCCCATCGAGAGCAGATTGCCAGGGCTGGTTGCTGCTCTCAGTCCAGCCGTGGTTCACGTAGATTGAGCCCATAAGATGCCAAACCACATCACTAGCCAATGTCACCTACGAGCAACAGAAGAGCAAGCCCTAGAAATCGAACTAGGAGGTTGCCAGTTACAATGGGGACAGAGCATTAAAGCAGTTCTTGCTATCAAAACTTTATTTAGCAAGTGATGCATCAATGAGCTCCCTGAAATGAGGCTTCATTCTTGATTGTTGTCCAACATTTGAATAAGTTCCTACTCGATAGTCTGGATTTTAAGGTTTTCTTCTACATTTGCCTACAACATTTATAGTAAGACTTTTTTTTATTTATGCTTGTGAGGGAAGGCTGCTTAGATCAAGAGAGATAAATACATGTGAGGGGATATAACATTTAATTGTGGGTAATCTTAGGTAGTTACTATTGGTGTTTTGTGTCTTTGGCTTCCTCAGTTGGTGTGACTTATACATTTCACCAATGCTCTAGAACTGCCTTCCCCATTTCACCTATGCCTTTCAAGTGGACATTATTCTGTCAATCCCTCGAAGGCTGGGAAGAGCTCAGTTATGGGGTTCGGGCTGCACTACTATGATACGCACTATGCACACTTTCTTGGTTTTTACTCTTCATCATATTAAGGATGCCTTGCAGCTGGTTTGGCTGTTATCCATTGCTTTCAATATGTCTTCCAGTAACATTTTACCCATAGGCTATAGGTTCAGAGATTAGTGTATCCTTGTGCTCTTACCAGTAAATGCAGCCTTTTGTTCATCAATTTGTCAACAAACTTGTCTGTGGGATTAATTTTTCTTTCTACTGTTATAAAAGTTTGTCTCACTATTTGTGCTTGTACTGGTTACATAGTGGGGTATCTGGTTTCCATAATTCCGGTCTTTGTGTATTCATCCGGTAATTGTGATTTACAGTTGGTTTAAATCTATGGCCTTCATGGAACAAAGTGAATTTCGCATATTAAGACCTTTCTGGGTCAGGATCCTTCCTCATACTGTCAGGTTATTAACTTTCTTCAGGGCTAGACTTTCTGTCCATTACAGGCAATTTATGTGAAATCTCATGTGGACATAGTCAATGCCATATAAGTGCATGTAGCCCTCTTGTGTTTCCTTATTTTGATGGAGTTTTGAGTCTACCCTTAATTAGAACAACTAAAGGGGATGCGTGTAATATCTATTCCTTTTTAACAATTTTATATAGTGCCAACTACAATTCACACAGAAACAGAATATTTACACAATACAATGAAACAAGCCTTGCTTTTATAATAAAATAATAACCATGAGAGGGACAGTGGAGTGAAGAAAAAGATCTTTAAGGATGGTTAACTCATATCGATATGTACATTGTTTCGGACAACTGTGAACTTAATTGAGTAACAGGAGAAACAGGTGTTTTAACCACTTTCTAAAAGAGAGATGGGATGGCACAGTCCTCAGCTTTGTGGTTAGACCACACAATAGCCTGGAGGTAATACCTGAAAATGATTTTTATAGGTAGGATTGTTTCGAATTTAGATCACTCAAGTATAAAAGAGTCCTTTCTCTTCAATCCTTGTAATCACCCTGCGACAGTCAACACATTTAGTAGGACTGTAGGGTTCTTCAAATGGATGGCTTATTAGGTCAGGAATAATATTCTGAATTTCGAAATCACTTTCTAAGGTAGGCAATGAAGGTCTTTCAATATAGGTATTAAGTGGTTGTATTTTTTCTTTGAGCCGTACCAGTTTTGAAGTAGAATTAAAGATTGCTTTTACCCGGGCATTGCTTGTTTCAGGTACACTGGTGAGCAGGGCATTACTCGAAAATCCCTAGTGTATCAACTAAATCACACCTTTTCAGGGCTCTTAATTTATAGACCCCCGGGCCCTTATGGAGAGTTTCTAGAAAGCTTACCCAACTCTCTTGCCAGCATACTATTAAAGAAATCCAACACCACCATAATAGGAGACCTAAATCTACACATGGAGTATCAGAACCTCCCCAGCGTCAAAAGGATGCTGCTAGACCTCGAGGGTCTACAACGTGCCCAGTTGGTAACGACAACCACACACTCCAAGGGACACTTATTGGATTTAGTAATCTCTAACGACCCCAACATTAAAGTCAGACCTTCAATACCAGTCGCCTTGTCAGACCACCACTTCATACCCTTCAACTTAGGAAAGAAAGGAAGAGAGCACCCTGTGCAATGTCCCAGCTCGGAAGTCGGCAAAAAAGCACCTTAAAGGGCTACATTGGCTCCCAGTGGAGGCCAGAGTCAAATGTAAGGCACTGGTAATAACACAGAGAGCTCTGCATAATAGGAACCCTAGGAAAATCAGAAATGTGGTGTCCCTATATATCCCAAATAGGAATTTTAGTTCAAGCTTAGAGGGACTCCTAAAACCAACAAGTGCCAGGAAGGCGAGGTGGCAAGGTAGATCCTTCTCCCACCTGGCCCCCAAACTCTTGAACTCTCTACCATGGGAATATTGGACCCTGGACAAAGAACTGGAGTTTCGGTAAGCAATCAAAACGTGGCTGTTTAAACAATACCTCTAATCTCTGTCCAGGCTCAACCTGCACCCTCTGTCTCTTAGCGCTGGGCAGTCCGAGGGCAGCTATGTGCTCTACAAGTCACAAATAATAATAATAATAGATGTGGAACCATAGTAAATATGGAATTTATTCAAGCAGAAGAAAACCATTGGGTGGTGTGGACTGCACCAAAAAAGCAGGTGAGAGTGAATGAGGGCCCTGTCAGGAATCTGCTTGATGAGGGGACCCTAAAGCTTTGCATGTTTGATGGAAGCATTGCACATAGCCTCTTTTGCCTCCCAGGGTCTATGTGTCTTCTTTTCTACCAGTGTAGAGGACTTTTATAAGATTTCCAGATCCAGTGAAGGCCCTTTATCTTAAGCTCATTAGATGCAGCACGTGTTTGGTTACATGAGATCCATTCAACAATCTAAAGCAGAGGCAAGTTCAGGATTCAGTCATTTTTTCTATTAATGTCAACAGTTGAAGGTGAACTAACAAATCCTTCTTGTCATTTACTTACATACACAGTTCTTTTGCATCATTTAGACAGTGGCAGCTCCACCGCTAAGGCGGAGGAGCATCGCCCCACTATTTGAGCAGTACAAAAATAAAAATAAAATGATAATAAAAAGATGTTATTATCATTTTATTTTTCTGTACAGGACTGAAGCCAGCCAGGGCGGGTCGGGGCTAAGCAAAGTGAAGAGTGTTTTTTTTTTTTTTTTTTTTTTTTTAAAAACCTTTATTGTGTAACAAAAGCATACAGGTACGGGCCTACAACCATCCCGGCCGGCCTCAAAATCAGTTTGTAGCACGAACGCAACAATAGAACAGCTCAGCAGTCTCTAGAGAAGAAGCAGCCGGTATTCGAAATGACACATATGGAGAAAGTGGCCGTCGAGTACAGGATAAATCAGGTTAATTTTAAAGTTTATAAATGAAAAAGGATCAGTCGCCATGCAATCCGCAGCAAGCATAGAGGGGGCAATGAACACAGCAGATTATCAACGATGCTAAGAGTCACAATCGGAGGATCGGCTGAAAAATACGCTTATCAGGATAAAAACATGTATTCACAATACGTACTGGCCATCACCCACCCCGTTAACGTGGAACATCCTAACTAATGTTTCCTGGAACAATAACAACAGAAACCATAAGCGAACGCTACACTTAAGCACCACACTGACCCGAAAGAAGAAAGAAGAAAAGAAAGAACCAAGAAAAAGAAGAGAAAAAACGAGGCCCATAGAAACGAAGACGAAACAAAAAACCCCACCCCCAACCCCCCACCCAGCACACATGCAGAGGCTATGGCCTGCCCCCCCCCCCCTAGCAGTGTGCCTGTCGCCCGAGAACGGAACCCGAAATTTAGGTACAGAGGAGAGAAAGGAAAAAGAAAAAAGGTTATATAATACCGGAGGAGGGCTATCCCAATAGGCTCCCGGTCTCTCCTTCCATGAATGTAGTCTCCGCCCCAGAAGCGACAATAAAAGCAGCAATCACTTAGTACAGTAAAAATGGGGGTGAAACATTACATATCGCGCTATTAAGTATAGTGTAAGAACTCGCCAACCCGCTTCACCCACCCGCCACACAGACATCAACTATCAAAGAGAACCACTTAGCCCTGGCCCATTCTTATAAATCCCCCGTGGCATGCCCGCAAAGGAGATCTCATCCCGGCAAACAAATGAAGACAAAATGTCCACGCACGGTAGAGGTGCAACTTGCAAGCACAAAATGGATGCCGCCGACCACCGACAGAGTCCCCTCCACCGAAGACCAGCACTCCCAGATCCAAGTCAGGGGACGCGTTCCCCAACAGAAGTACCAGGGCGAGGAAAGAGGAAGCAGTCACAGGAGGCAACAATAGCTGGAGCAGTGTACGAGTCCTCAGCGGCGCTACTATGGACGGGGCCACCATCAAATGCTGGGAAAGGCATCCTTCCGGACAATAAAGACGCACGGGCATTCTGTCACAGGCACCCACACTGTCCGGGATCATCCAGTCCCCTCCGCATCCAAGTACAATCACAGTACTCTCCACAGACGTAGATGAAGGCGATTCCTCGCGTAGCCGGGGGCCATCCGGGTGCATCAGTCCCAGCGTGAGCACAACATCGTCTAGCTTCTCCCCAAGCGCTCGGGAGCCATCCCACCAAGTGGTGTGAAAGTCATTTAGAGCGGCAAGGATATCACTGCAGGACAGCGCAGGCTGTATTTTCCCCATCACTGAGCTACTCGGTGACTCGCACTCACCCTCGCACAGTACTTCAGTAGGCAGGGTGTTGCACTCCCTCGTATTCAGGCACCCATTAGGCGCGTCTAACTGGTTGAGAGAACAAAGGCAGGGCAGGGACAAGTCCGGCTTAGGCAGACCACAGATGGGATTCCGGGGCTTCCCAGAGTATAAGCCTAAAAAACAGTCCACGGCAGCGGTCATCCCCTCTCCGACTCAGCAACAGCCTCAAACTCGGGAGCGGCCCGCAAAAACCGGGCAAGAACAAAGACAAAGCCAACAGGCGCACCTTACGCTCTCCGCAATCAGCAGTAGTTCCATCGAGCCTCCATATCGAGGATGCACTCCAGCCGCACCGTTCGACAACCAGGGCACCAACAGAAAATTTCCCTGTGGAGGTGCCGCGTCTCGGCGGGCCGACTCCGCCCAGGTCCAGCTGGCCGCCTCCGATGAATCAGCGCCCGGCCATGTTTACCAACCGAGGTCTCGGCTCCGGGTCGTTTAAGGCCATCAGTCAATTTCGTGAATATCTCCGTCTGTGAGGCAGGTAGAGGTGCCGGGATCGCACAAGCGATATCTGCGCGCCTTCACCGTCGCCCCGCTGCCATGCAATGCCAGGATCGTGGACAGGATTATCTTGCGGGGCTCGGAAGCTTACGGAGCCGGGAGCCTACACTGCCGCACCGATCGCCATCTTGGCTCCTCCCCTGAAGAGTGTTTTTCACTCCCTAAGTAAGCATGAATGTTTGGCTGGCCCTCTTCGGCTGGCCAAACATTCATGCACACTTAGCATGTTTTCCCCATATAGCTGTATTGCACAGCCCGATAGAGAACATGCCCAGGCCGCTCAGACCAATCACGATGGTCGTGATGGGCTGTGAGAGCCTGCTTCCGGTGTTGCCTGTGTAGATGAAGAGGGCGGAGAAGAGGGCGGAGGAGAGGGGGGCGGCTGCGGCGCAGGGCCCATATATATATATATTTTCTTCCATTCACCCCTACCCTCCGCCCCACCACCCCCGTTTCGAGGCAGCCAGCACTGCATTTAGAAAGGTTAGAACTGGAAGAAGTCCTCAGAAGGACACTATGTGCTACTTCCTGTGCTCTGTCTGCACAGCACAGTTAACAGGATGTGATGCACAAAAGAAATGCTCATCCGGCATGCATACCTGGAACATCTGGCCCTTCGCTGTTCTTCTCGCTTTCCTCGTCCTCTTGGACATCCGCATTCTGCTCTGTGTGCTGCAGACTGAGTTTGTGGCACACTTCGAAGGCCTGACCTACAGTCCTTACAACCCGCATGGCTTGGCTCTGGAAGACAGAGAGGAACAGAATGTAACACTTAATCCCAAACCATAAGGCAACATTGTCAAATTAGCTCACTGGGAAATTGCCTCGAAATCCCGCAAGTATTTTAATATATGCTACCATTTCTTGAGGAAGCAGTGAACCGTTGATTCATTTGATCACTCACTCATAGGTTTTAAAAACGAATAGAACAGAACTGAAGTAAAATAGATATACGGAAGCAAGAGACTATGAAATTGACGGTGTTGATGATGGGACCTGATCACACAACACAAGGAGAAGAATAATCCATTACCTCCAGTCCCTCCCTCACCTTCCTCCTTAACCAATGAGGTTCCCTCACTAGGAGTACACAGTGCCTAGTGAATAGCTCCTACTTACAAAATGATGTTATATAGAATGGATCGATAGATCGATTAGGGAAGCCGCCTGCTTTACATCGCACAACGATGTATGAGCAAGGTTGTGCATTATAACAAGAGGAACACAAGGGCGCTTCATATGCATTGGAGGTTGCACAGGCGATACAAAGCTCACACATTGGTGTTAGGAATTCCCTCTCCCGTACGTGGAGTTGATTGGTGTGGTGGAGGAAGTTGCATTATCTGACAGATGATGTACTTAAAAGGGAAAAGATTAGTAAATGAAAGGGGGTTGAATGCATAAGTGAAGAGAGTTGATTCACAATTTGTTTTATTTAATTTGTGGTAGTTTACTTAACATTACAGAATCAGAAAAGTGTACAAACCTTATCCACCTCAATACATGTATATATTGCATACTTTGCCTGGAAGACACCATGTCAGCTTCTTCTATCCATGTTCATCTTTCCCCAATCGTCATCGATTCATTGGGGCTTGTGTTCGTACAGGTATTGAATTTCCATAATGCCTTACCACCCAGTTCAGTTCAAGAGAGGATTTATAGTTTTGAAAAAAGATCTAATCTCAAAATTGCATTCCCAAATTTATAATTTTCGGGGTGTCTAAATAGCGTACATTGCTAGTCTCTGATGGCTGTGCATTGTCATGAATTACCCTCAAAGATACGAGGAAGGCTTTCAAATCTTTGGGGTGAGAGGACTTATGAACAGTTCTGAAAAGGATAATGTTCAGCTGATAATCCTGGTGTAGCTATCCCTAGGCCTGAGTCCTTCCCCTTTGTTGTTTGTGCTGTGGATGAAGCCATTGGCTTGTCATCGTGGGACCTCTAGCCGATAATGGAGCATCCAACGTATAGTGTTCCACGCAGATATTGTATTGTTTATTCCTGACCCTTCTATTCACTTGTGGTCAGTGATGTATATAGTATATAGTGAACCGATGTAGGCTTTTATCTGGTCTAAGACTAATCTGGGGTTAAGTCTGTCTTTTCTCACAGAGACCAGATCCACCGGTGGTGCTGGGAGCAATGGACCCACCCAGCTTGGTATAGACTAGAACCATGTCTACGCATCTCAGGATCCAGGTCTGTCACTTGGTTGGGAACCTGCTAGGGGTAATATCATCAAGCCCATAGGGAAGCTCTGTCATTCTATCCGGTTCTTTTAAATGTTGACTTTGTCAGTGATAGGTAGAGCAACTCTAGCCAAAAGGATAATACTCCCTCACTTTATTTTGTCCTACATACGCCTATTTTACCAATGCTGGTCTTCAAAGATTGTGCTCAACTTGGTGTGACCAGAGATATAGGATGCCCACGTTATTTCAATGTAAGCAAACATAAACGCAGGGCACATACATTTTCAGTGTTTAGCATAGCTGCAACCCAGGATGCTCTTAAAATTATGTCATTACCTTGGTTGCTGAGGGGCCCAGGGACTGGCGGGGAGACAGGGAAAGATAGGGCAGGCAACAGCCAATTCTGTGCCAAGGAGTTAGCATTAGGGACTTGGGCCAAGTGACCATTTCTCCTGGGCGGAGCTCCATCAGCGATAGGAAGCAGGGATCTGCTTTAGATGGTAGGCAAGTTCATCCTAGGAAAGACCAGACGGGGCAGCTCCTTTAGTATGTACTTTCAGAAATCTTTTGTTTCAGGGATGGCAGTGTGTTTATGTACAAAAAGGGATGCCTTTTTTAAGATTGCAAAATGAATGCATTTTCAAAATATATTTAAAGCTGATATTTTTCATGTTGATTTGGAAAACGTATTGCGTGTGATACTCCGTTGATTCCAGAGACCACCTGTTACCCATGCTGTTATTTCAGGAATCGTGTGGAGTTATTTTTCTGTACAAATTCTATAAAAATCATAATTGTTATCTGACACCTGAGCCTGTAAATTTGGTGCAACATTAGGAATTGCCTTCTGCCTAATCCTCGATGGCCTCTGTAATCTGAATAAAGAGACTACCACTGGAGTCTGTAAGATATGTCTGAATTAAAACATACATCCAGTATCAGGGATGAGATTGTGGGACACAGTAACTTATTTTCATATCCTTTCCAATCGTATTGTCATGCTGATCATCTCCCCCAGCAAATCCTTTAGTCATATTGCACATATTAATGCACTGTTTCCTTCCATTTCTTTCAAACGTTTATTTTTGGCGGGCACCGATCTCCAAACACCTCTGGAGAGCATCAGACTTGTATTCCAAACCATGAAAATATTGGAATATGTATTGTATGTTGTGGAGATCACAGACGCTACTCACTACTGGAAATGTGCACTCCCCAATCAATCCCTTTCGACTTGTCTGGCCTGCACTGCGTTTTTCCGCAAGGGGGTTCAATATTACCAACACCAATGGAAAGGTCCACATTTTAGACAACAAAGAAATTATACATGTTGCACGGAGGAAACACGGCCCGCTGATAACACTATTTGGGTTGAAAACGGGCAGTGAATGCCAAGACAGATAACAGGAATCTTGTTTTGTGTGGCTGTTTGGGGCTACAGACGCAGACCAATAACTCACAGTCCTTTTTGAGAAATATGTAGCCAGTGTGAGAATTTTTTATGATAGAGCATTGCTCCATAGGGCGACAGCATAGCAAAGGTACACCTCCGCACACAGTACTTCCTTGGAGCGCATTAGAGGGAACGTGCTCATTCCACTATGTAACTGCAGAAATACTTCAGAGGACTCTTACTTCCACCTGCCTAGATATCTTTTGGCCAAGAAAAACAGACCCAATTTTTATTAGGCACAAAGGTGTATAGTCCTGAATAAGACCTCTAACCAGTGCCCAACGGGGAAACTGAAACACATCTCGTCAACATAGTCTGATGAGCAGCAAGGTGTAAAAGGTTAAAACTAGCTTCCTTGGGAAGGGAACACACAAAGGAAATAGATTACAAGTTTGTTTGTATATATATTTAGTGAGTAAATATATTGATTTCCAATGACAGCACATTACCGAGAATCAGAGGTAATACAAATGGACTACAAAAGTATTTTGAATGTTTAAAACATGCTTTTATTGCTAATACAAAATTATTTTGGGTACCATGTTGGGTAACCAAGCTCTACCAAAATCAATAAATTAATTCTGGGTTTGAGAAGCAAATAATGATATTACACATAAATTCTACAGGCACATAAATCAAATTCACGTGCTTGTCGTTAATGCAAAAAATCATCACAGATATTTGATAGACTGAGGGGGTCTTCTCAAAATATGCCATTACAAGCAACACATGTAAAAGGAACATTGAGCTCCAGGTCTCTGCTGCAAATCTAGAAAGATCTGTTATTAGAAACGTGTCTAATTTCAAAGGTGTAATACGGGAACGGCTTTTACAACGAAGCCGTTTCCACGAAATCTTTAACCACGCATGCAGTACAACGCATGCGTGGTTACAACTAATGCCTTTACCACGCATGCCTTTACTACGATGTTTGTAGTAAAGGCATATGTGGTAAAAGTAAAAAAAAAAGGGGGGGTTTGGGGGGTCTCCCCCCCAAATAAAACAACTCACCATAAGTCACGTCGGCATCAGAGTCGATTAAGAGAAATCGGTAAAAAAATGCCGTTTTCTTTTAACGACGTATGACGTCACCACGCAAATAGTCGGTGAAAGGTTTATGCGTGCTAAACGAATTCCGTTGTAACGCATGCGTGGTAAAGGCATGCGTTGCAACGGAATTCGATGTATCATCATATATTCGTGTAATACACTTTGATGCATCACCTCAGGAATGAAAATGTGCGACAGCTCAAGAAGACCTTGCGCTTCTAGCCCTGGGAGCACTTCTCACCTCCCCATTAGGTAACGATCAGGAGTGGTTTCAACTATTTAGTTGTAGCCTAAACTACAGGTTTCACAGTTTTTGGCTTGCCCTGATCCCTTAGAGGGTTTCTCCTCTTTTATCACTCCTCACGTGGACAACACACCACACACAGTTCATTCGGTCCTGATGAAGCGCCACAGATCTCTGTGACCACATAGGTGCGAAACATGTCGACCTCACCTTCTAGTTACTTGGTCACATTGGGCCTTCAGTGGTAACATCTAACCTACGAGTTTTTTATTCTGACAAAGGTGCCATCATATTAGAAACACACATCTTCTGGTAACCCTTAGTCAGTTTTAAAATCTTTGCACACACTTTTCTTCCCTCCATATAGGACTCACCCCACAGACCTGCACGCACCATACAGCAGTTTCCAAAAGATCTCTGATAAAGCGACCCTTCGTTGCAGCAACTGCCCAATGATGAAGCATGCCATCCTTCAGGGTGTGTGAAGGCTACAAGAGGCAAGACTTGCTCTTCCCTCCTAGCAGTGGGTTCTAGACCTAGGATCCCTATCTTTCCCCCTTTCTTTCCCTCCTTTAAGTGAGTGAGTGACACATGCACCACTCCTCAGGAACCGTGTCCCCTTCTTTGACTTCACGTTTATCGCTTGGAGCACGGGCACTGGACCTTTAATTGGCTCCTGGGCCCCCCTCTCTTTAATGACACAGCTCAAGAAGACAGCTTTTATGTAATGTAAAAATTGCGGTTTCATTTGATTGTTGAGAGCTTATTGTTACTTCAATCGACTTACTACTTTGTGTAGTGCACTGAAACCCAATTTTGGCCTTCCCTGTGCTATACAAATTGACAAAAGTAAAATACATTAAATAAAACAGAGAAACCGAGGCCCAGTTCCATCTCCTTCCCAAATAAAACACTTACAATGTTGTTCCTTTCCAAATAAAACATACACAATGTTGCATACGGCAGGACAAACATGTATACACACAATTTCTGGTACGCCTCTGATTCTGCTTGTTTTTTCCCTTTCTGGACAGTAGCTTCCCTTCATCATAGCTAGGAGATATCCACAACCAGATTTGCTGCAGAAGACCAATAGCACTTCTGGGTCCAGGGCCAGGCCCTAAAGGAAAACTGAATTTTCTCTAATTTTCTCTAATCATGTGGCCTCAAACACTTCTGCAGAGCTTTAGACGTGCTTGCTCTGCTTGCTTAGGACATTGGGAATGGTGTTAGAACATTTACAAGGGCTAAATGTAGATCCAGTGTGGTCCAGTGGGAAACTCCTATGGCATTCTTCTTGACTCCACTAGGGCCAGTCAAGAACCATGCCACTCTTCAGGGTGGCATGGGGGCACACACACTCTCTCCGGGACGCCTTTGGCACTTTGCAGTTGTGCCTCTACACAATCCCAGCGATGCATAGAACTTGAGCGCTGACAGATCTTTAGTAACAGCGGAATGCCTCACTATGCGCTTTTATCTGAGGTTTAACTGCACATCAAACTGCATCAGCTTACCTCTAATACCCCAGTAACCTGCCATGTTGTCAGTTTATTAAGCTGAGAATAACTGCTTGTATCCCCAGGGAGCCTTAGCAGAAGACCTGCATCGTCAACAGAACATCCCCCAGGACCTTTCTGGGATTTTTATTTGCAGCATGAATTTTCAACCAAGGACAGTTTTTATGTTCTGATCTGCCAAATATACTGCCTTTTCACAATAAACACATACTGGAAAGAATCATTAGCTTGTTTTGTTAGGTGCTCAGTCAGACGTGGCCGCCACAGCAAGTGCCAGTTTAACACTGTCAATAAATAAATGCAAAATTACCGGGTTTCTACTAAATTGCAGTTTCTTTTCTAAGACCTGACCAGTTAATTAGGTAGTATGTAACTGATTACATTGCATGCTCGTCAAGTATTTCCTGAGGAAGGGCATAGCTGAGTGACATCAAAATTGCAACCTATAGGAATTTGATACACTATATTGTTTTTTCATATTTTTTTAATTAGTTTACTTCCCTGGCTTCGATGCAACGTTTTGCTTTTATTTTTGACTATTTTTGACTAGTAAATTAAAATACACAGACATTGCAGTTTAGACAGACTCTGTAGTAATATGTCTTTGTTTTTCCTGGTTTCACTTTCCACCTGATAATACAATCAAGCACAACGCCTTTCATATCTGCATTGCGAATTTTCATTGTTTAGAAAAAAAACATTCTAAATCAAAAAGATAAATATTTTTTTGCCAGGTAATAGCGACATATTTCCCAGCAACAGAAAAAATCAATATTTCACTGCAAGCCAACTAAATTAAGTTCACCAATTATGCAATGTCGCCATGCCATTTTGAGTCTCAAAACAAATCTTTATTCGGCAAATAGCCATAAAAGACATCAAACACAAGAAATAAAAGCAATTCACCCCTTAATATTATTAAAATGCACAGTGCAAATCACAAGGGGGAAACAGCGTAAATAAATAGGTCTCTGTAAATATCATACAGACAGCATCATGGGGATTAATGAATAAAACATTTCACACCTTAGAACATCAAAAAGAATTAAAATGGGGACAGAATCAGCATCATAAAGTAATGAGTTTATACCTTATTTTAATCCTTACGACCTGCCTAATAAAATGTAACATTGCTACGCAAGTTTTTAAAGTACCTAATTTCTGTAGAAACACCAGGCCTTTCTGATGGGTTCTCAAACGTCATTTTCGTAAAACAGGAATCAGAAAATCATGCCTAGGATCCTTCTATAAGGGGCAGAACAATGTATGGCAGGGAAAAGGCGACCTTAAAATGTATTAAACTCAGTCTAAAATATGTCAAGTAACAACGTTGGATGAGGTTCAGGAACCAAGTTAGATAAGGTCCCATGCTGTTGCAGGTTGATACCAACACGTATCTATCAATTGAAACCAGAGACTGGACCCTCGGCAATCTCAAATCTGTACAGTGGTTTCGGAAACATTTCTTAACTATCTTTTTACTTCCAATGGATATCGTATGAAGGTCATCAAACATTTCAGCTAATCCTATGACCTTAAATGTATTCTCAAGATATAACAACCATGGGATCCGTGCCACCCATCCAGTGCTAAGCAGTCCAAAACACTAGACCTCACCAAATCCGCCTCCGGGTACCCCCAAATCTTTAGCCACAAAAAAAGAAGGGAAAGACTCATCAGGGCCAGGCGCTTACACAAGGGCTCATTTCCTAATTGCGCTGACTACTTCCTTAGTTTCAATTATCAAATAGGAAGATTGTGAACATGGCACAGGGCTAGTAAAATTGTTGGCTAAAAGCGTGGAGGAACAGTAATTCAGCCCAGGTTAAAACATTTGTGAGACGTGGGCCACCCATAGATCAGCTGATATTATTACTTCCACCCTTGGGGCATGATGCTCAGCAAAGAACGGATGGTTAATTATCTCCCAGAATGAGTTGATGTCTCTCAACCTAGCTGCTTCTGAAAGGCCCTCCCAGGCTTTCTCTTGTGTATCCCTCTTTTTTTTCTCAATAATACTGAGTCATCAGTCAAAGAATTTCTGACTATATTTTGCCTTTCACAACTCCTCCTTCTCAACATATTCTGGAATGGACAATCCCCAAAGGCCACTAGAAGCATTATAACAAAAACAAATTCACAATTGGTACAGCTTGTCAATATCTCTGGAAAATGTGGCACAGAATTTCATTACATTTCTAAAATAGAGATATTATCCATTGAAGGTACCAGACAGATTGAGAGTAAGGAGAGCAAGATAGGATCACCAGCTCTGTCTGTGACAGGGATGGGCTGATGACAGAAACTTCGTAAAGGTAATACCATCACTCATTCTGGGAATCAACACATTGCTCGGAATGAAAAAAGGTGCAGTCAACAGAATTAATATGGGAAAAGTATACTACAAACTGTAGACCCAGGGGAAAGAGGATCGATGCATTCCAGTTTTTTGGGAGTAATGACAATGTAAATGATTCTCATTTAAATCCATAATATGTTAATTTATCTTAAGTGACTATCATGAAAATGTGGCATGGATCCAGTCTTAAGGACCAATTTTGGACAACCATGTTATAGCCTGACCTTTACTACATTGCTCGTCAGCAAATCTTATCTTATGAAGTTGCTCATCCCTCTTAAATTCTCAAAGACACTCAAAACCTGCAAATACTAGAAAATACTGCCTACTCTAGGTAAAATATATATATAGCAAGAGCAACCCATGCACAGGAAGACAATGGTGCTCTTAATAAAATAAATATCTCTTAGTAGTGCTCCACCCTAATGTATCTTCAAATACAGGGCGTTTCCTCAGTAAATCAATATGTGTACACATATGGTTATTCAAAAGTATTAGTTAGCATTATGCGTTCCTATCACAAAAATGGGAATCACCAGCGGACCTACTAGAAATGCATTCATTATATGAACCTTCTTATCTTAATCCCAGGTACAAAAAAACGGAGTGGATTATAGACAATGTTAGGGAGCTTATCATCATCTAAGCTCAGCAGAAGAGCAGGAGAATTTAATTCCCCAGTGACACAAATCTTTTAATCACAAGCTTTATGGATGCCAAGAAATTACTAGTAAAAGTTAACAATGAGATGGAAGTCCTTAAAAAAGACACCATTGGTAAGAAATACAAAAACTTAGAAGATAATCATGCACATAAAAAAGAAGGGACAAGACTTGTCAGAAGATTATTGTGATCTTTCCTAGACTCCTCAGCAGAATTTTAGTATCCGCAAACAGGTTTTCCAGCTCATCAAGTAGCAGCTCTAATCCAAACTAATTAGACCCTGAGAATCTTGGCTGCTCTTTGGGGGTCGCACATAAACTGTCAAAAGTCTTAGATTCATGCAACATGTGTTGTTTTCAATTGCAAGACTCATCTCCATTTTAAATAAAGGTCCAACATTTGTTCCATCCATCCAGATTGATTTCAGCACTTAATGAGGAGATGACAAAGAATTGATCAAAATTATACTGCAAGGATGTTTTAAGAATAGTGAGACTGAGGATCTAGACCAGGTCACAAGCATCATGCCGTATTCTACTTTTAATTCAACAATATGGTCAGTTGGTTATGAGGTATAGATTTCTGAGAAGTTGGTTCTTTAAGACTGAGATATTACAAACAAACATCAATTTTGTGCATTTCAATTTTACACCCAAGAATTTGATTTCCTATATTAATCGGGTCTGGAATTATCTATCAATATCAAGTATTGAGATGTAGACAGATCTTTGATACAAAGTCTAATGAGAAAAATATTGCTTTACTCTTCGTCTCAGAGTGCTGCATTACAATTCCCTGACCTTAACACCTTTATTATTTCACTGGTTAAAGGAATGCATTATAACGTAATGTTAACACCGAACATCTTTCAAAATCACATTTATAAAGAGACCACTGTATGGACCAACACCCGTCAAATCCACCAGAGTGTGGCTACAGACTTTACAGTTTCCATTCTCAAACTGTTGTACACTTCTAACTTTTTTGTTCTGAAGCATATTGATACCTTTGTTGGTATACGGAGTTGTAGGAAGGATTTAATTAAAATGTAAAGAACTCACTAAAATTAATTCACCCAAACTAGAGGCACCGCGGGTGGACTACTGCAGCACCTTGACATGTGCACATGACCAGTGCAAGGATTTTCACCTCTTCATGCCAAATTCTATTTTGTCTCTGGACTTCTCCATATCCACGGGAAAAATACAAAATTTTTGGGCATTTTCTAATACGTGAAGTTCCACTGTATGGCACCGTAAGGCTTTAATTCATGTTACGTCAGCACTGCTCCTGCATATGCATAGTGTCATGTTGCAGAACTACTGAACCTCTTTGTTTTTTGTCAAGGACTGAACTCTAAGGTCTGTTGATTCGTCTTCTTGATTGATCGAATGAAGGGTGACTCTGCTCAGCAGTCTTGGAGCCATTCTGCACAGATCAGTACTTGTGAAAGGTCTCAAGTGTCTCCTTAACAGGGCCCCCAATAGAAGAGAAACCCCCCACAAAGTGTCTCTTTTGCAATCTTGTATCCCTTGTTTGAAAATGAAGATTAATACTGGAACGATAGCAAGGTACGAAACTTGCCCTGCATCAGGGAAGAGGTGAGAGCCCAGCATAAGTATCTAGTACTTTGCCACTGGATTCAAGCTAGCCGGGCTGATGAGGGCTGTTAGCCCGAAACCAGTCCCAGGATGCTTGTTTCCGGTCCAGGGAAGACATGGTTTGGCAGTTCGGGCTCGACTGTTCCCATGAGGCACAGGGTCAAGGCTGATTTGTATATAGCTGTGTTTGAACTGGGGTGGCGAAGTGAGCTAAAGAACAATGATGGATTCAACCCAGATCTGTGACTGGGGGTGAGTGTCGAAAAAGTTTCAAGGCTCCGTCCATCATCTCTTTGTGTTTGCTTTAACTCATGTTACGTCAGCACTGCTCCTGCATATGCATAGTGTCATGTTGCAGAGCTACCGAACCTCTTTGTTTTTTGTCAAGGACTGGACTCTAAGGTCTGTTGATTCCTCTTCTTCAATGATCGAATGAAGGGAGACTCCTCCCAGCAGCCATGGAGCCATTCTGCACAGATCAGTACGCGTGAAAGGTCTCGAGTGTCTCCTTAAAAGCGCCCCAATAGAAGAGAAAAAACCCACAAAGTGTCTATTTTGCAATCTTGTATCCCTTGTTTGAAAATGAAGATTAATACTGGAACGATAGCAAGGTAACAAACTCGCCCTGCATCAGGGAAGAGGTGAGAGCCCAGCATAAGTATCTAGAAACCTATTCATTAGGAGTTCCAACGGCTAAGAGCAAAATATTCAGGGACAAAATAGTAGCAAAATGGGGAGAGAATGCAAATAAAAAGATTCTCCATCTTGGATTGAGAACCATCGCTAGCACTCCATGGAAAGACCATTGTGGAAAGGGCAGATAAGGCTTTGCCACACTGCTTTCCTGAAACTCAAGGTATTCGGTGGCACACGAAGATACCAGTAGTGGCTGCTACAGGGCAGTAGTGGTAGCGAGGGGAGTGTTAAAAAAAAAAAGAAAAATCCACACACCTGCCGGCCGCTACCTCGCCTCTGTCCTCTTAGTCGACGCAGGAAACAGGAAGCACACAAGCTCCCCGACTCCCCAAGGCCAATCACAACACTGCTGTCACCAGCATGACAGTAGCGCCGTGATTGGTCTGAGGGGCCTGGTTCGGCGCTCAGACAGGGAGCATGTTCTCCACAAGGCTGTGCAATACAGCCAGGTGGAGAAATGCTAAGTGCACATGACTGTTCGGCCGGCCCAAGACGGCCGGCCCAAGACGGCCAGTCAAACCGTCATGCACATTAAGAAAGTTCCCACCACTCCTCTGCCCCCTGCTCAGTGGGTAGCCCATCCCCGCCCACACCTGAACAGAGCTAGTACGGAAAAACAAATTGATAACAACATGGTGTTATTATCCTTTAATTTTTCATGTAGGGCGCCGCTCCTCCGCCTTAGCGGGGAGGCGCCGCCGCTGGAAGAAACCCAAGTTTGCCATGTTTTGTTCAGAGCTGAATTCTGCAGTTCCCACCGTTCTTCATGCCGGATTGTCCATGCAGCTTGGGGAAAACCACCCAGTGTGGTCTAGGTGGAGCAAACACTTAACCACTTGCTGTACTCAGTGTCTGGTAACATGCTGCCTGACAGCTTGCCTTCTCCTGAATGCACATAATCTCTTGTTCTCGGCATGGCCCTTCACAACTGAAAGTTCTCAGCACAGGTATAACCACAAACTTGCACAAAATGATTTAGAAGTTTCTTTTTTTTTTTACAACTTTTAAATAATAAGAAGTGTAGCAAAATGTGTTTTGTCAATTTACGACTTTAGTATGCGTGAAGCAAAATCAGTTTGTTATTGTCTCCCTCTCCCAAGTAACAGACAACGAAAAATCAATTTGCTTTGTTTTAAGGGCTTATGTAAGGAACAAAATTAATTTTTAATACAGCGATTACACAGAAAACGCAATTTATATGCCATAGATGTGTTGCATGTGGTTCAATAATCATTGACGCAAAGTTATGCTGGCCTGTGGGGCCCTGGCATTCGCAATAATTCATGGATGGGGCTTGTTAAATCTGGCCTCACCTGACCATTAAAGCTCAGAAGTCAAAAGCAAACCTACAAAATTACCAACCGTGTAATGTCCACGTATAATGTGATGGAGCAACAGTATAAAGGCACCTTATTTATTTATTTATTTATAGTCTTGTATCGCGCATGAATCAGCCCCGAAGGGGTATCTCCGCGCGTGGCTTCTGAGAGAGATAAAGCAAAACTATAGGTCGGGAAAGGGCAGAGGGGGAGCTAAGTTAGTCCTGTGTAAATAGGTAGGTTTTCAGTTTATTCCTAAAATTAAGAAGATGAGGAATTTGTCTTAGCTGGGGGGGGAGGGAGTTCCACAGCATTGGGCCTTTAAGGGAGGGGGCACGGCCACCCTGTCTTGCTCTGTTTACTTTAGGGACGTATAGCAACATAGTGTTGCTGGAGCGCAGGGTACGTCCAGGAGAGTAAGGGCGAAAGATATCTTTCAGATATTTGGGACCAGAGCCGTAGAGGCATTTATGCATAATGCAGCAAAGTTTAAAATGGATCCGCTGTTGCACCGGGAGCCAGTGAAGATGGGAGAGGAGGGGACGGGAAGGGGTGCGGGGGGGAGCATTCAGGATAAGCCTTGCCGCGGTGTTCTGTACTACCTGCAGTCTGCAAAGTTGTTCCTGGTTGGCAGATATGAGTAGACTATTACAGTAGTCCACTCGTCCAAGGACTAGTGCCTGAACCAGCGTCTTCCTATGGATGTTTGGTAGGAAGGGAAAGATACGCCGTAAAAGACCAATTGTGCGAAAACACGTTCCCGCAACCTGACTGACATGATCTTTCATAATCAGGGATTGGTCCAGGCGTACCCCCAGATTCTTGATGGTTAGCTTGGGCGCTGGGACAGGTCCGAGCTCAGGTGGCCACCATTCCGGGGACCAGAGCAGGGAGGCCCCTCCAAACAACATGACCTCAGTTTTGGTCACGTTGCATTGGAGAAAGTTCTGGGCCATCCAACCTGCCACCGCTCTCATACCGTCTTGGAAAGATTGCATGACTGCAGGTGTAACGGTTTGAAAGGGGAAAAGCAGCTGAGTATCGTCAGCATAAGAGATGGGTGAAAACCCATGAGATCTAATGATCTCTGCTAGGGGGGCCACATATACGTTAAATAACGTAGGGCTTAGACATGAGCCCTGTGGCACCCCCTTGGTAAGCTTCCTGCAGACAGATTTATAGGAGCCTAATTTGACACCTTGTTGTCTGTCTCCAAGGAAGCTTTCCAGCCACGCAAGAGCGGTCCCTTCTACTCCAACTCCCTTCAGACGGCCGAGAAGAACTTCATGCGACACCGTGTCGAAGGCAGCGGACAAGTCCAATAGCACCAGAATCACTGAGCTCCCTCTGTCAAGTAACATTCTGATGTTATCTGTCACTGACAGAAGGGCTGATTCGGTGCTATGGTTGGGCCTAAAACCAGATTGTAAGTGGTCTAGGCCGCCCGCTGCCTCGATGTAGTTGGACAGGTGTGCATTAACATGTTTCTCGGCCATCTTGCTGTAATAGGGTAGGAGCGAGATAGGACGGAGGTTGGATAGCTCCGTCCAAGGAAGGGCCGCATTCTTGCGGATTGGGTTCACCACTGCTCTCTTCCATTCAGTTGGTACTTTTCCCTCTTTGAGAGACTGGTTGATGATATCCTGAATGTAGGGAGCTAACAGGGTACGAAGTGGGGTAAAAATTTTGGCGGGAATAAGGTCATCCGGAGATCCAGATTTGATTTGAGTCATTATTGTGTCAAGCTCTTCGATGTTTATAGGGGGGAATGTAGTTAAGGTAAGGTTAGTGTTCTCATTGAGGGAGGAGGCCTTTTGGGAATCGCTATTAGGTTGGGATCCTAGGATTTTATCATAAATGGATTCTATTTTATTTTCAAAGTAAGATGACACTTCTTCGCATAGACTTAGTGAAAAGTCATCTGGGCAAATACATGCTGTAGGTTTAACAAAAGTGTCAAGAATCCTATACAATTCTCTAGGAGAGTTATCAGCTTCCATGAGCTGTTGAGCGATGTTGTTTTTGCGGGCAGCCTTGATATGTTTATAATAATTAGCTTGGGCTGCGCGATGTGCTTTTTTATTTTCCTCAGAGTGTAATTTCCTCCATCTCTTCTCTATCCTTCTGCATTCTTGTTTCTCTTTTCTTAGGGCCTCGGTGTACCATTTTTCCTGTTTGGCCACCGGAAACTGTCTGAATGTTTTCAAAGGGGCAATTTTATCGATAGCTACCGTCAGAGTATGTTGCAGCACGGTTAGCTTTTGCTCTACTTCGTCAGTGTCTCTGATCTCGGGTTTTTTCCACGCCTTTTCTAACCTTCAGAGTGATAAGAAGCAATATATACACGTAAAAACATGGTAATTACTATAATAATTATTAAATAATAAAGTGTTATGATACTTTTATCATAATAATAATTACAAAGGAATGCAAAAAGTGTACAAACACGTTTTGTTAATTCATATAAAAAAACTGTGTAATAACACTTTATCGAAATGTTTATCGCATCCCCAGTACTAAGTAAACTATTACTTTTATTGTAAAAATGTGTAAAAAAAGGGAAATTTAATTTTTTTATTGTAAATTATTTTCTAACAAATATATTAAAGTATTTTATTATGATGTGAAAGTGCATTAGATTGTAGTAACTTTAACACAAAACCAATCACAAAGTTGGGTAATACTTTTATTGGCATGCTATTAAACAGCCGAAAAGAAAATGGGAAGGCAGGATTTTTGTAAGAGCCACAACAAAGTGAAATTCCACTTTCATTGAAAGGAGCAGAAGATATTCTCTGTCCAATACTTGATAGTAGGCATCGTGTGTAAATAAATATATTCACTGATGCATATACAACCTGAATTATTAGTAATAATATTAATGAATTATTCATGCTCGCCTTGAATACATTTCTCTTTCCTAAGTTGAATACTGAAATGTAATTTTACAGCATCAATCTATTTACCCATTGCATCTTACAGTCGGTGAATTCATACCTCAAACAGATAGACCTTTAGAAAGCGCCTCATGAAACCCAAGTTCAGGCAAAAAGCGCCTGGGGCTCTGCAACCTGGCATCCCATTGACTAGTGCACTGACTGACGCTCTTCTTTCTGGTCACTTGATCGAGCAAGGACTATATCATGTGATGTCACAGAAGGCTGCTACCCCCACCCCATTCTTTTGCCACCCCGCATACAAAAATAAAACTGTCATTTTCATATAGCGCTTTACACGATGCGTATACAGTTTCCAAAGGCTGCAAATAACAGGTGTCCCGATTGCTCTATTTGCCTAACTTGGCAGGATGGAAGACCGAGTGTGCTTAGCAAGGATTACGAACTTGTAGCTGATGAGTGGTGGTAGTCAAAGTGAGGGGGCAGCATTTTTCAATTATGCCTAGGGTGGCAAAACACCTAGAAATGGCCCTGTTCTCCACGCAGGCTGTGGAGAACATGCAGAGCCTGCCAGCCCATGTCTGAGCACCAAACCATGCCGCTCAGACCAATCACAATGCTGCTAAGGCAGCATTGTGATTGACCAGGGGATTCTGGGAGTCTGTGTGCTTCCTGCCATGCAGAGAGGAGGATGGAGAAAGAAGAGGCGGCGGTCGGTGGTAAAAAGGTAAGTCCTTTAAAAAAAAAAATATTCACCCCCTGTCCCTGGTCAGTAGCAGCCGCTATTGGAAGCAAGCAGGGCTATCCTTTGTTTGAAACTGCTGTCAATTTGTGTCACTTTAAAAGCTCTTCTAATACTTGTAATTTTCTTATTAACTACTGTATTTATTGTTTTTTATAGTGGTTACACAGTCCACGTCAGAGCACTAGTCGACACAGACCATGCTCACACTCCTCTGCAACTGCTGGATGGAATACAGGCATTGGCTCGGATTAATTTATAAAAAATTATAACACAAGTGCACATTGCTTGCTAAAGCAATCCTTGAATTTCTTCATGTCTGTTACATGACCGGCATAATTCATTTTTAGGTTTCGCCTGTCAAAAGCTGCACTTTTGTTTAGAGTATGTGAGTGTAGTCCCGCCCCTCTGTTCCATTGGCTAGCTCCATAAATGGAGGCTAGCCATTGGAACAGAGATCTGTCCGTCAAAGCCGGAGCAGATTCGTGGGCGTTCCCGAGACTTTTAGGCTTTTGCCTACGTCATGCGGCTGTGGGCGGTGCTTTTTTTTGGGGGGGGGGGAGGTTTGTTTTGGTCATTTCTCCTGGAAGGCACCGCAACGAGGAACGTCTGCCTGGCATCGGCTAGCAGGTAAGCAGCATATTTTACTACCGGTCCAGCCCCACCTCCCGCTGTCCATGAGCCCGTCCCCCCCCTCCCGCTGTCCGTGAGCCCGTTCCCCCCTCCCGCTGTCTGTGAGCCCATCCCCCCTCCCGCTGCGTCCCTGCTCTTAAAGCGTCTGACAACGGCACACTCATCAACGCTTGCTATTTTACGAGAAGTCTTCTAAGTATTTTGCTGCGAAATTATATGTCCCCTGAGCCTGCCTTCAGTGCAGAGCCGCACATGGGAGGAGAGAACCCGCACATACTCCCGCCGTGCTGCCGCCTCCCAGCTCGCCCCCAGCCTGGAGCCGGCGAACTGCCTGACCTCTGCGTGCTTCAGCTTGTGCGGTGTATGGGTGGATTGTCCGCTGCTTGTCTGTAGCCCGGAGAGAGAGGAGCGGGTCGTGAGCACGCCGCCACGGTAAAGGTAAACTGTACGGTACGGGGGGGATCTGGGAACTTGGGCGGTGGTGACGAATCCAGCCCGGCTTTACTTAAGTTCATCCCAAAGGCATTTGAATCTCATTGTCGAGTGTGTCAACTTTTTACTGGGATTTCGATTGCAGCGTATGCACTTCCGGGACTGTGTGTACTTGATTAACTAAGGCATATGGGTGGACTTTGGATGTTCTGAGACGTTTGACGCTGCAGTAGTGTATTTTACAAGCAGGAGACGTTTGTGTTATAGTCTTCTGGAGGAGGTAGCATTGTTTAAGTGTCCATGGGACAAAGTTGTCAGTGCTCTGAATTCTAGGACTTGCCAGCCAGATCTGCGGTTACTTCCCCTCCCAACCAGGGTTATTACCTCCTTGGGAGAGGTGCGTCCTGTTCGTAGTGCCCCGTGCAGTTTGCCAGTCCACTTACCCTTCCCCCCATAGAGGGTCTCCTGCCTTGCCACACCTCCATTTGCAGAAGAAAGCAGTGTTGCGCACTTTAGCCACTAAGCATCCTTAACTCGGGGTACACGCTGTCACTCCTTCTCCCAGCCCTCCACGTTTCGGTCTTCCAGGCACTCGACGCACAGAACGAGGGGGTGGGGAGAGATCTCCTTGGCACTCAAAGCCCCTCTTGCGCCCCCCACCCCCTCTCTCACGGGTGACCGCTTTCCCAGCCCAGCTTTTAACCAACGACTGGCTGCATTCTGAACTTGTTGTTTCGTATTCGAGGACTCCCAAGATTGTAAGCAGTGCATTCAAAATCCCAGGATAAGTAAGGTGTCTCACGTGACTCGAGGCTTTTGGGCAGTGACAGCTCACCCTTGTTTATGAGGGAATATCTCCGGCCATGCATCAGGGAAGATGCTTGCTACCTAATTAAACTCTTCAAAAACTGTAATCTGGAGTTTTCCTCGCAAGGCTGGAGACCCACTTTGTTTGTGAAACCATCGGCTTTCTTTTCGACCAGTTCACTATTTGTTAAAGTGGTCTATAGCCTTCAGTGAAATGTGATTGCTCCAAATGAGACCTTACACTGTCAGAGCACCCAAGCTGCTCTTTGTCAGACAACTGTGATTTACAGGTTGCTTGTTTTAACTAGTGTAATTGTATTTATACAGCACTTACTACCCATGAGGAGGCGTTGAGCGTTTTTTCAGTGGGCACCAACTCTTCATATTTTAACATTAGAGATGCCAACACAAATTGCAGTGCCTCTTTGTCGTAAACCCAGGGCAGTGCTACCACTCATGCTGTTAAAGATTCTGCATGTCTGGGCTGGCTACTTTCTAGCTCTGATCATTTTACGTGTGACTGGTGGCAAAGCAGCTAAATTGTGCATACAAAATCCACAGCAGGTGACTCATACTGCTCCTCATCACAGACCAAAATTAAATATCCATATTGATTAACATGCATCTATTTACATTTTGTAGCAAATGTTTTAAATGCGAAAATAGCATACTGGAAACCTTCTCTGTATACCTGGGCCCACATCCGTGTTTGCCTGCTTAGAAACCACACTACTGTGTTGAGTTAATTAGCACGGTGTGCCGGGAAACAAAATAACCGGGTGTCACACTTCAGCTGCTGCCTCTTTTAAATAGACTGTTTGCATGATTTATGTCAACATTTATCGCAGTTAGCTTTTGCTCTGGGTAGGTGTGTGTGGCTCTGGGTGGGTGTGTGTGGCTCTGGGTATGTGTATGTGTGGCTCTTGTGTGTGTGTGTGTGGCTCTGGGTGTGTGTGTGTGTGTCTCTGGGTGTGCGTGTGTGTGTGTGTGTCTGGGTGTGTGTGGCTCTGGGTGTGTGTGTGGGTCTGGGTGTGTCTGTGGCTCTGGGTGTGTGTGTGGCTCTGGGTGTGAGTGTGGCTCTGGGTGTGTGTGTGTGGCTCTGGGTGTGTGTGTGTGTGTGTGTGGCTCTGGGTGTGTGTGTGTGTGTGTGGGTGTGTGTGTGTGTGTGTGGATGGCTCTGGGTGTGTGTGTGTGTGGCTCTGTGTGTGTGTGTGAGTGTGTGGCTGGCTCTGGGTGTGTGTGTGTGGCTCTGAGTGTGTGTGTGTGTGGTAGTAATTGCTGTCTGCTGAGCTCGTCCGTAGGGTACAATAAGTCTCACATTTGCGAGAGATTAAGCTAATGGCAATGTAATTGACAATGCCATTTATTTATCTGTTTTCAAAACCAACACATAAATACAAATTTTGACATTTACAATGCCAATAGCTCTAACTTTTCCAAAGGCGAAACCATTGCATTGTAAATGCTTGTTTATAAATGCGTGAATAATTTATGTAATATAGCCTCATGCATCACCTCATGCAGCAGTTTTGCTCAGCAGTGACAAACATGACAGTGTGTTCCATAGATACCAACAGGTGCGTTACATATTTTCATACATTTACATGGCATTTAATGAACATATAGCAAAGTTTGTATATTGGTTTTGCCTGAAACATGGCCCAATTCCAGTTGAAAGGTATTGTGATAGGACTGTGACCTTAATATCATTGAAGACATACATGGACAATTCATCCCTCAGGCCATTTTAGGGCTTGTTTACAGGGCCTGGGTGCATGGTACAGCATCATTGGTGCCAGACACTGGGTGGAAGGTGCTGTAAAAAGTAAATGAATCAGTGGATTATGCATGGTTCACAAAAATGTGGTAATTCCAGGGTCTCTTTAACTGAACATAGGCACATGGGTAAGGGCATCCGTTGGGCGGCTCGAGGCATCTGGATCCCAGATAGTTTATTTAATGTTCCATGGACCAAACCAATACTTTGGAAAACAAGGAGCCACATCCACAGCCCATGCACCCCTCTTTATGATTTAATAGAAAATATGATTTGGAGCTAAAGGCATGCCATTTGTGTGGATTGTATGCTATGTTTTCAGCTCGTGATGCATTTGCAGATGCAAAAGTAAAAAAAAAAATAGTGCAGGGGGATTTGCAATTTCTTTTGCAACATTGTAAAGTTTCTATCATTTTACCCTGCCGGTTTCTGGATTACACTGAGCTCATGCACCAGCTTGGTCCTCCTTACTGTTTTTTTTTTTTTTTGGCATGTCCTACATTTTTTTTTTTTTTATTTCAAAGTATTTTATTAAAAAAAATGTATACATACATTTATCTTCGCTTTACCATTACAGGGTAACAGCCCAAACTGGCTGTCTTTGTCAAGGATATAGGTGATTTTCTCTCCGATATCAATGCCACTCAGATGAAGGAATACAAAAAAGCGTGATTCCTGTCTTCCAAGCAGATATCTGCTGTGACAACCAGAAGGAGTCGCAGTAAGCTTGAAAAGTCCATGAAGTGGGTGAGGGGAGAGGAGTTGGCCTAAAGGCGACCGCCCTCGAATCTGGGAAACTGGGTTTGAGTCTCGGCAACGACGCTGAACATTCTGTGATTCTGGGCAAATCACTTAATCTCCCGTGCCTAACAAAAAAATAAAAAATGAATGTGCCATCATGTAACCCAACTGGTGCTATGCAAAGCGCTCTGATACCCGATTCGGGTCAAGTTCACGCTATATAAAACTCCTTAAAAGTGTGACACATCACGCCAGAAATTGACTGTTATCCATTTCTGGTAAAAAGCACAATGGACTGTTGTGCTTTGTGCCAGGGATGAAAAGATTGCACGTTTGTTGGCTCAGATTTTAATGTCAGAACTGAGCACAAAGAAGAACACCTAAACAAACCGTAATGCTGCCCTGGACAACCCTTTGCCAAGGCCCGAAACTCATATTCTAGTAAGAAGACGCCGCCATTTTAATGCACATAATCGCCTAGTGACAGCGAAAAAACCACAGTAAGCACCGTTTCTGAACAGCCCCCCCCCACACTCTCCCCTCAGGTGGTGTTATGGACACCGTTGCAGCCACCAAACCAGTGCTAACATGAAATTAGCAGTACATATTGTAGTGTCGCTCTCTAGTTGTTACGTAAGCACGTAATGACGTAGAGCGCGGCTGCCATTTTCCTGACACAGTGAGCGCAATTATCGGAGCAGTCCGGACGCTTTTCCCTGCGCTCTCTTGCATGTATAATAACTTCCTCATGAAGAATCATAACGCTTTAGAACATTATTATAGATAGAGGTGCCTCTTTACAGTGGCGATGAGGCTGGCACCCGACGAATGGACAATACCAGGACCCACTAGAGAGAGTGACAAAGGAGACCACGAGGAACAGGGCTGGAAGCACTGTATGCAGCAGGAGAGCGTGGCAGAGGATGACGGTACAACAGGCAAGTGCGCAGAGGAACAGTAGCCACAACTGAGGGGACAAAAACACCTCAATAAAAAAGGGGAAGGAGTAAACCCAATCTCCACAGCGAGGGCAGAATCAGAACCCCGGGGTAGAAGGCCAAAGACGCAGGCGCACCCAAGAACAGGTGAAGCGTGCCAAATAGGGGAACAACCCACCGATAGGATCATCCACACGTGGGGGAAGAAGAGAAGAAGCGGGAAACGAAGTCTCGCCGGGTGCAAAGTGACTTAGCCAAAAACATCTACAAGACATCCAGGGCTCTGGCGGAACAAGCACAGCACACTGAAGAGGGTGCCTTGGAGTCCCAATAGGACCAAACACACCGCAGAAGCACAGGTGCACCAGGCAGTCCAAGAGGGGAAGAAGCAGCACCAGAAAGGCACGCCAAAATGTGTGCGCAGGCGTCTTGGCTCACGACTCCAATCCCATTCCTACCTAAACCGGGTGAACCCCTGATGAAATGGGAGGATTGGAGAGAATATTTTATGAACTACTTAGAAGCCCTGGAAGACGAAAGTGGAGAAGCATACCCCAGCAAAAGGAGGAAAAGAATATTACTTCACAACCTAGGCCCGGAAGTAATCAGGGTCTTCCAGAATCTGGTCCCCACACAACGACAGGCCGATGATGACGATGTATTTAGACACGCGATAGAGGACCTAAACAACCATTATAGACCAGCAGTGTGCACGTCCATAGACAGATATAATTTCCAACAGAGGAAACAAGCATTGGGTTAGTCTATTGACGATTATGTGGCGGCGTTAAAGAAATTAGCGATCACATGCAAATTTGGAGCGTTGCGTGACGAATTCATGAAAGACCAAATAGTCTTGCACACGACAAACACAGCAATCCAAGACAAACTATAGGTTAATGGGGACGCCACCCTGAAGGAAGTCATTGCTATGGTGAAAAAGGCGGAACTATCCAAAAGATGTGCGGATGCGGCGAGGAGAGAAAACACACCGCGAGACCCATGGTCAACAGAGTCGCCGAAGCTCAACCACCAGAGAGGGGCAAATTGACGGCGGCGGAAGGGAAGACACAAATCAAATGGACCCCACGACCAACATAGGCAAAGAAACAAAATAAAGAAGGCACAATCACGTGCTACAGATGTGGAAGCCCATCCCATGCGGCATACGACAAACGTTGTCCTGCATTTCGAGCAAAATGTATGTATTGCGGTATCGTAGGACACTTTGAAAAGGTGTGTCGCCGCAAGATGAAAAAGCCGACAGTCAAGTATGTGGCACAAGACGAGGGGAACGAAGAAGAAACAGGAGAAGAGGAAGAAGACAACATCCTGTGTATCGTAGAACAAGTACTGGGCATAGACTGCAGACGCTCCAAGAAGCCCCAGCGGCATGGTGATAGGAGGGGTACCAATCAAGATGGTGGCGGACTCCGGATCCCCGTATACCATCATACAACAGACAGTATGGAGCGAAAAGTTCAAACCCAGCCTAGGATTACGCCTTGAACACCCAGATATACGTCCAGTCACGTTCACGGGAGAACCATCCCAATGGTCGGGTATCGAGTCCTGAAGTTCGAATTTAAGGATCGCAGTGCGGGGTGCAAATTATATGTAGCTGAGAAGGGACCCTCCGTTCTGGAATGGATGGATCAGGGCAACCTGGGCATACAATTGAACCCAGGAGGGGACACGCAAGTCCTGATGACCGGCATAGAGCAACATCATAACATCAAACAGATGAAAAGCGAATTCCCCACTGTGTTTGGAGGAAGAGTGGGAAAGCTGACAAAGTTCTCACAAAGAAACACGAAGTCAGGGTGGCATTTATGGAAGATCATGAGAAAGTGATAAGTGGCAAGGAATGGGAACAAGTCTATGGAAATGACCCGGGTATTAAAAAGATCAAGAACTTCATACTGCATGGGTGGCCAGAAAAAAGGCACTTGAAAGAGGAGCTCAGGAAATTCTTCGAAGCGCGTGAGGAGTTATCCATAGGAGACCAGGGAACCTTCCTGTTCAGAGGAGATAAAGTAGTCCCACCAGTATCGTTGATACCACGTCTATTAGTCATATTGCATGAAGGACACTTGAGCATAGTGAAAACCAAGATAAGAACCAAGCAGATGTACTGGTGGCCTGCAATAGACATTCAGATCGAGAGACATGTGAGGGAATGTGACCAATGCCAAAGGGAAGCTAAATCTCAAACCCTATTACACCCAGCCTTGGGAAAGTTCGACAACCCCGCCAACCCATGGGAAGAATTGTCGATAGATATTCTAGGGCCTGTACTGGATGCACTGGGAACCCAGAAGTATGTATGTGTTCTCATAGATCGGTATTCTAAGTGGCCCGAAGTAGATATACAAGAGGAGATGGACACGGAGACAGTGCTCAGATTTCTCACAGCCACCTTCCTCAGAGAAGGTATCCCCCGCTCCATTCTGAGTGACAATGGACCTCAATTCACATCGGAAAAATGGTACAAATATATGGAACGAAATGGCATCAAGGTCAAACACACATCGGTGTACCATCCAGTGGGCAACAGTCTAGCCGAGAGGTTCAACTGTGTCATAATGGGCTCCATACAGTCAGCTATAGGAGTGGGGAAGGACTGGGAAAAGGAAGTGAGGAGTATGCTGTGGGCCTACCGTATCACACCCACAGGCACAGGGTACAGCCCGTTCCAAATTTTAAGAGGACATTATCCTATCACCAAAGACAACCTGGGGTGGAGGGAGAAGACGGTCACGAGTAAATGGTCACCGGCAGTAGTGCAACGCAACTTGGAGAGAGCACAGAGAATATACACCAAGCACTACAATAAGAGATGCAACGTGAAGGAGACGGCATTGGAAAGGGGAGAGTGGGTCAGAGTCAAACTGGCCCAGTTGAGAAGGAAAGGAGACAGCAAATACAGCTTGCCTGTGCAAGTAAAAGAAGTGTATGACCGAGCTGCACTGCTCAGCGACGGGAACGTCTGGTCGCAGGATTCCATGTCCAAGTGCAACAAAGTGATGCAGTGGGCTAAAGAGGAAAGATCGAGGACACAAGAGAACCAAAGTTCACCTGCAGACCGGGTGTTGCCAAGTGAAGGAGAGAGGAACTTGAGGGCAGAAGGAAGCGGAGTCGAGCATGAAGAAGGACACAACCCCATTGCGGAGGAACATCAGGTGAATGCTGACAAGACTCCTGAGAGAGAGAGCCCTAAGGAAGCCGGAAAGAAAATGGCAAGGAGGGCAGAGGAAAGTGCGGAGAGTCCCACCTCCACTCCGGTAGGACGTATACGTGCAGGGAGAACAGTGGTGAGGCCAGCCAAATTCAGAGACTATGAATTGAGTGACTGAAAGACATTTATAAATTGTTGTGTTATATAAAGAAGGGAGATACGTAGTGTTGCGCTCTAGTTGTTACGTAAGCACGTAATGACGTAGAGCGTGGCCGCCATTTTCCCGACACAGTGAGCACAATTATTGGAGTAGTCCGGACACTTTTCCCGGCGCTCTCTTGCATGTATAATAAACTCCTCATGAAGAATCCTAACGCTTGAGAACATTATTATAGATAGAGCAGCCTCTTTACACATATCAATTTTGTTTCCACCGAAGTCTTTTAGGCTCAAATATGTGACGCATCTGTGAAGTTAAACTAACAATTCCGTCAATACGATTCTGAGCACAGGTAGAGTGGGCCACCGCTCTTTATTCTGCATTGTTATTCCATGTCCCGAGACATTGGAAAGTGGAAGAAATTAATCTCTTGTGCTGCCTTTCATGGCTGTGTGGGAGGCTTGTTCCATGTCATGCCGTAGGCAGAGTTTCTTGAAGAAATAAAGGGGCTAATTATTGTGTCTATTCACTACTGCTGAAATGCAATTAGCAATATTTTTTATTTCAGCATTTCTGAACTGCTCGTTTTGTGATGTCGACTAAAAACTATCACGTTGTGGTGAAGAATTTTCCTTGTTTCAAGTTTCTAATTTTTCAAAATTAATTATAGTAATCAATTTGTCGAATCCAACATGGTGATTCCCCTTATATCAATCTTCTTTCCCAAGTTCTTCTCTCACCAGATCACATGGATTTGTTTTGCCTTTTACAGAGGAAAAAAATCCATACCACGCATTCATTTCTATTCTCACAGTCACCTCATCGCTCTAGCTTTTTGGTGAAGGAATCCCCACCACCCCCAACCTCCACTGCCCTTTTCTTTTACTTTTTGTCCTCTCTCCACCTCACCTTACTAATTTAGCTCCAGTTTTTAATCGTATTTTCCTTTCCTCAAGACTTAAATCCAGCACCTTTCCCAGCCCCAACTAATTTCTTAGTCCTCCTAAATAATTTCACTCTGTAGTGTCTTTCTATCTGCTCCCTCTTCCTTCCTTCTTTTCTGTGCAACTGTAGACATAAAAGAAAGACTATTGCAACAATTCTTTGGTACTGTAAACCTGCTTCCTGCCCTTTTTTAAATAATTTGTTCTTAAAATTTCTCACGCTTATTACTCCAATTATGCTGTGCATTTTTAGGTCTCGCGCCTGCGATTGCAGGGGCGAAAGCCCCTGCTGTCGCAAAGCGAGACTATTGTAATCATTTCACTCCTTTCCGCTTTCAAGGACTAGGCAGAGGAGACAACAGACTGTCACGCGCACGCAGCCAGCCGGAATCGTATCAGGTCGCGCGCGTGAACACGCGCTCAGATTCCGGCCGGCTCTTCAGTCACCATGGATCACGCACGCACACAGAGACACGCACACATACAGACACACACCACACCACACCTCCCCAGCCCCCCCGCCGCCACCCCCCACACACACACACGAGCGCACACACACAAACAATTCAATTCCCCCCCCGCCGCTGCCGCCCACACACACACACATACAGAGAGACCCCCCCAACTAACCCCACTCACCGCATCGCCGGACTCTGCAGCCTCCGCGGGGCTCTCCCTCAGACATGGGAGCCCCGCGTCACCACTCCTCTGGACAGGCACTCCGTGTGCGCATGCGCGGGCTTTTGAAGACGGAAGTCCCGCCGCAGACCAGGTTTCAGTTTCGCTCATCTTCAAGCGTCTCTGTAGCTGCTGTGGGAGAATGTGGGCTCCGCCGGCGCGGGAAGGGTTAAGCTTGCTATCAGCGGCGCTGCCTGTGAGGCGTGTCTCCCTCACACACAAACACACGTCTCCAGTCTGCACCGAGGCTGGCCGAGCACTGCCCGGCGGCGGCGGGGAGGGAAAGTTCACTAGGGGCAGGAGGGAGAGGAGATACGAGGAGCGGGGCTGACACTGACAGGAGGAACCCCGAGTCCAGCAGCAGGAACAGGAGCAGCAGCAGGGACTGCAGTGCATCCCCCCGCCCCACAGCAGGAACAAGGGCAGCAGGAGTCCACCCCCACCTCCAAGGATAGCAGGAGCCCCCACCTCCGAGGATCCGGGACTGGAGAGCATCTGCCGCCCCTGTCAGCAGCAGCCCCTCCCCCCCCATCCAGCAGCAGCCAGGCTCCAGCCCAGCAGCAGGAGAGTGGGGCTGGCCAGCAGCAGGGTCCCATCCATCATGCCTTGCCTTGCTGTGCCGGGAGCAGACCCCGCGGCTGCCTCCCGCGGCCTCTGGTAGAGCCCCCCTCTCAGTGCTGGAGCGGGCAGAGTGGCAGGATGCCTGGAAGCGACACCGACATTGCCGTGGACCGGACCTACTCGGACCCCGAGAGGCACCAGCGCACCAAAAGCAGGGTAAGCAGCGGAGCCGGGATTCGTGGCACTGAGGCGGAAGAAGTCCAGGCTGGAGCCGGGCGGGGGCTTCAGGGGTAGCCCTGTGTCCTTTGTGTGTGGTGAGGAGGCAGCTGGGCCCCGCCAGCCCCGGGGGTCGGGGTAAATGATCAGGTTTTACCCCGGGGGCGTTTGCAGTGTTCAGTCAGGGGGTAACGCGCTCTGTGGAGTTGCGGTGTCCCCCCTGTACAAAGGCATCTCCCTGTGAGGCGCAATGCCCTTCATACACAGAGCCTGCTATACTTTGGTAGTATCTGGTTTCTGGGCGGTAGGGGAAGTCTGTCAAGACCCTTTCTGAAGTCATGACTTGTTTCACTGAGGCTGGACTTTGTGATGTGCTGTGTCCTGCTAGTGCTCAGGTGTGCATGATGCATCTTTCTTCTTGAGCGGTAACGCACTCTGGCTGCGTGAGATCCGGTGTCCCTCGGTCTCGAACACATTTGTTACTCTCTGAGCGACAGCTTTAGAGTAGGCGCTACCCCCACCCCCGTGATGGCATTCGCTGGGTGTGATGTCCTCCGGGGATTTGCAGTCTCGCCTTCTGGTATCTTGGTGGATGTTACTCTGGGGAGGGCAGCCCCGGGCGAGGCTCTGAGCCCCGACAGGTTACTCTGGCGAGGGCTGGGTGGTGGGAGGGGCCAGTTTCCTCCACCCACCTGAACTCCGTCCTATATCGCCTGCTCTTGGTGTTTCTATGAAATCCATAGAATGGATTGGTCCATATATTGCTTAAAACAAGCCTTGGCCTGTTGTGCATGCTTCCAACTTGGCAGAAAAGTGAAATGAGGCACAGGGAGATACATTGATATGCTCAAGATTACATGTAGTAAAGTGTGTAGCCGGTATTAGAAATCACAAATACTGAGCCCAGATATTAATGCAAACAGGTCAGGTCAGGTGGCATTATACTGAGTTGGACTGGACTACTGGGGAGATCAGAGTCTAGAGTAGAATTGACTATATCTAGGTGGGACGGTTATTGTGGCATGTAAGAGAGTATGATGGCACCCCTGCAATTCCATATTCACGGAAGCCATAAGACATTTGGGTCAGTGAAATGTATTCCTCCACGGAGGAGTGTGCAGCATCTCGGAGCAACCACCCCCTCACCCTCACACCCCCTCACCCTCAAACACCCTCACCTTCACACCCCCTCACTCTCTCTCGCACTCACACACCCTCACTCACCCTTACACCCTCGCCCTTACACCCTCACATGCCTACACCCTCCCTCACACACCCCCTCACCCTCACACACCCCCCACACCCTCACACACCCTCGCCCCCACACCCTCACACCCCCTCACCCTCCCTCACACCCCCTCTCACCCTCACACACTGTCTCTCACCCTCACACACCGTCTCTCACCCTCACACACCCTCTCTCACCCTCACACACCCTCTCTCACCCTCACACACCCTCTCACCCTCACACACCCTCTCTCCCCCTCACACCCTCTCTCACCCTCACACACCCTCACTCACTCACCCTCACTCACTCACCCTCACTCACCCTCACCAGCATAGCACCACAAAACATAGCATAGCGTAACAAAAAAAACACAGGATAGCAAAAGATAGCATATCCTAAGTATTCCCAACTCTCCTTATTATTAAGCAACATCTGACAGTTTGCAAATCATCTTTATACACTAATTCAGAGTTTTCGAAAAAATTTATGAAACGCATTGTCATACACAATGCCAATAACTCAAACTTTAATGCTGCGAGACCTATTGCATTGTAAATGCTTGTTTTTCTTCTTATTGGCACCGAGATTCAGTAGAGGGCCTGGTTTACCTATCCTTGGTGAAAAGTGCCAGAGTTTTGTAAAAAAAACATAACTATTTTGGTTATTTCCCAAACCGGAGCTTCTGCAGCCTGAGGTCATCAGACAGGTATGCTAACATTTGGTTTCTCCTCATTATGATGCAATGACTTGTAGTCTTTGTCTCTGGTGTATAGATGTCAGTGGGTCACCCTGCTCAGGCACAGAGTGGTGTTATGCAAACAGCATGCAATGACTGCAGAATGCTGACATTGATAGAAATGGGGGTATGAGAAGAGAAGCCATTATGTTACTGGTGCTTTTGATGTATTTTAAAAGCAGCTGGAATAAAGCAACTGGTCGCTTTTTCTGGCCGTGCCTGGACATCACTAAGATGGCATCAGTGCTGGTTTATTAAGACAAAATGTTTGATACCAAACATCTTGGGGTACAGTGAAGTCATTGTGGAGTTGGGGAACTCATAATTACACGTTTCCAGCCTATATAGTCGGTATGGCTTCCGTGCTCACTTACAATGTCTAAGAATGGACTTAGACATTGCAGGGTCATATCTGCTCAGGCAGATATGTCCTCACATGGGATATATTGCACCTTGCCTTCGGGCAGTAAGGCCTGCTGTAGGGGTGGCTTACCTATCTCTTATGCAGTGTCTGCAGTCAGAAAGCACAGGGCTGTGTGTCATGTCGACTATTTGGTTTTATCTGCACCAAGACATGCAGCCTGCAATGGCTGTATGCATGATCATGGTGAAGGGTCCCAAGGGTGGCACAATTCGTGCTGCAGCCCTAGTGTGCCCTCTTCAGTCCCAATGCCCTACGTACCAGGGGTACCATTTACTAGGGACTTACAAAGGGGCTGAAGTCGTACCATTTGTAGAACAATGCTACATTTTTGGGAAAGAGGTCTGTCACTGGGGACCTGGTTAGCAGGGACCCGGTGCCCTTTCAGTCAAAATCACATCCGGTTACCAGCCAAAAAGTGTGGGTTACCATGTTAAAAAGGGGCACTTTCCTACACTGACTGTTATGAAGGTACTGGCAAAGTGAAATACATTCTTTGTTTTTGGTGGGTAGGGTAATAAAAAGAGTTGAAATAAAGCTGCAACTGTAACTTGTAATTGCCATAACTGCACTTTGTCAGCTGTAACAAAGTCCAGAAATACGCACATCTCTGACAGCTCGATATTCCTTTAAGTTTTAAGCATAGGCTGCTGCCCGAGTGCACTAATAAAGAAAAATGTAGGCTTGCTTGCTCTAAAGCAGGAAGAGAAGTATTGGTTATTCTGAAAAGAAATGTCTACTCTGCACCAGCGCTGCAGTTATACTGATCGCTAGTTTGTTGTATTCTATTGCATATTTATTGTATTGCCCTGGTATGTATTAAGCTCTTTGCATCTTTGCATACATCTTGCATCTTGCAAGGTCCAATCCACTTTCTTGGTGGCCCTATCATATCATGTAAACACCAGCTGGTGCCACCCGTACTGGCGAGGTTGCAAAGCGCCAAGATTTGTATTGGGTTCCTTGGTACCTTTTAGCGCGCATGGTTCAAAGGGTGTGGTTTGTAGACTGGCATTTATAAAACATGCAGATTGTGGTGGAAGCATGGTGCACCTAATGTTTCTGTGCATGAGGTGCAGTGGAGAGATGGACGAGAGGCACCATGGTGCAAGTAGTTGCTTACGAACTTTGAGGTAGACATTTGAAGAACGTACCACTGATGAGGTGGGGTCTTGTAAGGTCCACTCAGCAACATCAAAACATCTAAAACTTTGGAGGCATGTTTAAAACACCCAGGGTATGTTGTATAAAGTTTGATGTTATTATTTTTCATATTCGTACCCCCCAAGAATATTCATGCTTATCCCTTTTATGTCACACTCTTCCAACTGCCTCCAGAGGAACACTCCCTGCCTCAGAACACTACCCTCTGCATGCATTCATGAGTGAGCAGAGAATCACATTCACACAAACACCATACACAACGTTAAGTTCCAACACTTTTCCAATCCCTAACTGCGTTTTATGTGATGTTTTATATACGATTCTTATGCACCCACGGTAAATGTATCGGTTTGTTAAATGCAGAAACTTCAAAATTACAATCTTGTCAACCTCTAGTTCCTATCGCTGCCTTCATGCTCCTTGGGATCACTGCTGGCAAGGACCCCAAAATGACCCAATTGGCTGCCATGGATGAAGCAATACCACACTGGCCATGCACTCTCAATACACATGTACTCCCAAAGACCAATCGGAGGGTGCTGCACCTGAAGCCTTAAATTGGGCAACACTGAACAAGGGAAACAACCGATAAGCACGGGTGCCTGCCCAGGCGCCAAATTCAGGAGAGTGCAATGCTACACTACGGGATGCTGAGGAGAGTTCGCTATACGCTTGTTTGGAGTTTCATGTTCCTGTAAATAATCAAGATTCCGCCCACCGAATACATTATTCTAGCCACTTTCAGGGTTCAACATCAGTGGTGGCCGCCGCCAATCAAAAGTGAAGGGGGGTGCAGGAGTAGGGGAATAATAACACATTTTAAAGAAAGACTTACCTGCTACTGCCCTACTGCCTGTCACCTCAGTGGTTCTCTCCAGCTCTCCTCCTGGCAGTCCATGGCCCACAGCACAGGCTCCGCACCCAATTCAGATGCTGCTCTCATGCTATACCTAGCATGAGAGAAGAGCGTTTATTGGCCTGAGTGGGCCAGTCTGATGCTCGCTCAGGCAAAGGGAGCCTAAGGCTTTTCTCCCACTGTGCAACACAGCTGGGTTGGAGAAACATAAGAGCAAGTGCGCATGTTTGTTTGGCCAGCTTAAGACAGCCGGCCAAACTGACATGTGCAATTATAAGTGGCCACCACTCTTCCTCCCTGCCACGGCCCAGCCCCGCTCTGCCCGAGACTCCATGGAACAGTCAGGCTGCTCAGGCAGTGATAAGTAATATGAGAATAAAATAGTTTTATTATAATTTTATTTTTCATCTGCTGGTAGTGGAGAAAAGCTCCTCGGCTATTACGGAGGAGTTGTGCCTGCTAAATATTATTTACAGGACTAGAATGCCCTCCCTTGCCCATAGGTTTGCAAGTATTTATTTCCTCAGCTCACCTACATTCTAGATTTAATCTCGAGGCACCACACTCTGGCTTGTGGCCATTTCAGCAAAAAGTGAAAAGAAACAGAGGACAGGAGGTTCTTAAGTAGGTAATGCCAACAGGGCCGGCTCTAGGCTCACGGAGGCCCTGAGCAGGGAGTGTAGGTAGGGGGCCCGAGGCCGCTAAATCCCTGCCAGGGGCTGGCCACGCAAATATGTATCTAAGGATATATATTGGCGTGACGGCCCCTGGAGTTTGGCGGCCCTGTGCAGGTGCACAGCTTGCACATGCCTTAGGCCGGCCCTGATGCCAACAGGTCTGTCTTTAATGTGCTGCATTCACCCTGCACTCCCACAAGTACACTGTTAACCTTGCACTCAGACGGACTGCTTAGTCTGCACATACGCACACCCTTCAACCTGAGGTTGTGAGTCCCTTTTTTGGGGTGCCAAGCCTGTGCCGGTGCCGATACTCCTCAAGAGTATAGCTTCATAGGGGGTGTTTGGGGTGTTGCACTCCCACTAAGAAATTTATTTTCTGGTACATAGCTGTGTACAGGTGCTTTCAAGTTGGGAATGGTGAGGTGTCTGTTGGCTTTCACAAGGCAGTTGTCCATACACACAGACAAAAACACATATGCTCTTTCTCCATCTCTGTTTTGAAAGTCTTCAAACATGTTGGCTACTTTACAAAATAGTGTACTTTAACATAAAATGGCAATGTGAATGTTGAAAAATCTGAAGCTCACACAAAAAAATGTATTTTAACACCCCCCTCAATCTTAGTCACCAGGCTACTCCCCTGATGGTATTGCAGGGTGCATAGCACAGCCCCCGGAACCACAGATCGCCCATAGTAGCAGGTCTTGGAGCAAGTGATGGCCTTCTCCTAGAAACCAACCCCCGCCGTCCTGCTTTCCATTATGAGGAAGGACGTTTAATAAATGTATGTTTCCCTGGTGATATATTTGGTGCCACCCTTGACTATGCTGTGCCCCTTGGCACAGGACTCACTGATGCGGCTATACTGTACACCGAAAAGGCAAAGTGTACTGGCTGCACAGGCTCAATGTGGGACCCAGCCAATGCCTGGCAATACGACCAGTCCCATAGGTGCCAGGAGGCAGCACAGGGCTCCTCTGATTTTCCTGTACCCCTAAGATGACACAGTGTACAGGCAGCACTGGCTCAATGTGGCACATCTCTTGTATGAGGCAAGAGCATCTATGCCATAGGAGCCAGGGCACCGCACTGAGTCCCATAAGGGAACAATGGGAGCATGGGATCAGTATAGTTTTGTAGGGCCTCGACTCAGTCACTTTGTCAGTGGTTTGCAGTTTGATCGGGATGACGGCACATCCTTGTAATAGGTTAGGTTGCTCCTCTGAGTAATATTAGGCAGATTTCCACATCAACAAAAGAATACCTACTTAATTTTTAGGTCTCGCTAGCGAATGCAGCAAAGCTGCTTCGCTAACGAGACTCTATTGCTGCCGCTTTCTATCCCGAAGGGAGACAGGAGGTGGCACGCGCGGACAGGAGATGTGCACATGTACAGACAGGAAATGTGCACTCCGTACGCGTGCACATCTCCTGTCCCCGGAGGCGCGCCTTCAGTTTCCCTCCCCCCGTCACTCCACGGAGCCAGCTTGTTGGTCTGTGTGTCTTGGCTTGTGTGTCTAGCCCGCTGAAACGCGCCGGTCCGTCTCTGGTTCCTAAGTCCATAACTTCTAAATTACTTTATATTCACTGAGGGCTCAAGAGATTCGCTGGGGAGCAGCTCATGATTAATTTGTTTCTATGGGTGTCTCATTCTGTCCTTCGTCGTGTCTTCTGATGCCTCCCCCTGTGTCATTCTCTGTTAAGGATGTCTCTCGCGCTATGTTACCCCGTCTTTCAGGTTCTATCGTTCTGTGTCTGTATCACTGTTGTCTCGTTCTGTGCAACTTAGATGCCGGAATCTATCACTGTTTCACTCTCTCTCATGATGTTTCTTCTGTTTTCAGTACCTCACACAGTCTCTCCATTTCTATTTTTTTTTAGGATATCTCGCGCTTCCCTTGTCTCTCTCTCCATCTGTCTCGGCATGTGTCGTAGTTTGTCTCTTACCATGAACTACCAAGCTATTCGTGGGAAATATATTGCCTTTAGAACCAGTAAACTTGAAATGTATTCCCAACACTCCCCCTTGACTAAACTGTGATCTGGTGTAAAGCATCCTGCTTTAGTGTGCAGAATCTGCTAAATGCCAGAGCCCCTACTTGAATGAATTGTGTTATGGTGGGCAAAAGTTCAAAGTCTGGTAAATACTGTGAACGCTGAGAGGCCTGGCTCAGTTTGCACTGCCCGTCATACAAGAAACACTGCTCGCCATTGATGTGGCTCCTTTTTAATGCTTAACCAAGAGATACTTACCCCCCCCCACACCCCACTTTACACGTCACCTCTTTCCTTGCATAACGCTGACACACACTTGGACAAAACTCTAGCCGTTCCACACTATGGCATAGTATCAAGCCATGGCACGTAAAGGAGAGTTTGTCATTAAGTCGAGGGAACCTACAATAAATAAATTGTTTGAAATAGAGGATGAATCATTTTCTTTTACTATTTATTGACTGTTCAGGTATCTTAGTTCACTGGATTCCACAATAAAAGGGCACCAGGTTGCACCCAGAGTACTCCAAAATTGGGGCGCTGCTAGGCAACAGGGGAGTGGCAAATTGGCAAAATTAAATTTTATCTGTGGCTCTGAAAATCTTTCCACCAAAGATGCGAATAGCCAGAATGCTACAGCAAGGAATATTCTGAATCTCTGGATATTGGACTCATTTTCTCAACATTTTTCATATTGTTTTCCAATTAAACGGCCACATTATAGTTGAGTGCGCCGTGCAGTGTCTGGCATTGTGCCCTAATTTTCCCCAAAAGAAGCTTTGGCTATTTTCCAACCCATTTTCTGCACTTCTAGAAACTCGCAACTACTATGTGTTCGTGTACAGGGTCTGGTGTGAGACCCTTCTCGTTCTTTCTGCATGAAATACTCGGCTCACCCACCCACCCCACGACTCTTTTAACCTCTCTTTCAGCAAAAACTGAAACATTTCCCTTCATTTGTCAGCGTAGGTAAATCCACAGTTTGATATTTCAATGCCACCAAACCCTTAGTGTTACACATTTTGCCAAGAAACTCTTAATTGAATAATATAAAACAAAATAATAATAAAAAGCAACATTCAGGCTTGGATAACCTATTCAAAGATAGACCTCCTTTAAAATTTCTATAGAAATCTGAGCTAAAGGCCCCAGATGTTTACTCTTTTGCATTACATGTTTCAAATCATGTACAGAAAAGCTCAGTGATGCAATACCAATGGGAAACTGCGCGCTATAAACAAAACAAGCATTTGCAATGCAATATGTATCGCATTATTAAGGTTTGAGCTATTGTTGTTGCATTCTTTAGCAATGCCAATAGCTCAAACTTTAATAATGCGAGACCTATTGAATTGCAAATGCTTGTTGATTACTGTGACTCTGCTTTGGAACTATCTAGTGACTTCCTTCTATCTAGCTTGAAGGAGTTTAAGTGCAGATTAGTTGGAATAATATTTCAAAATGTACCCAGAGCCAACAGTGGGGCTGTAGCCAAGTACTCTCTCCCCAGGGTATACTCCCTCACCTTCGTGATATGGGTTAGTGTCAGGATTAAATCTAGGGACATATTGCCTATGAGACATATGAGAACTTAGCAATTTTGGGACACAGCAAGGTCATCTTGCATCGTCAGGACATCACCGGCACATATCCTTCGGAAGCCCACACCTCGCCGCACCCGCTCCGCGGGTGCCGCATCGCGTGCTGAGACACAGGGCAACTCGGGTGAGAGGCGCTAGCGGGGCTGCGAGCGTGCAGGGACTCCAGGAACCAGGAGTCCCTGCGAGACCGTCCTCCAGCTTCCGGTCCGCTCTCCCTGCTGGCCCTCCCCCGCTGTCTCGAGGATTGAAAAGCCACACTCACCGCCCGTTTTGTGGGAGAACTTAGCAATTTTGGGACACAGCAAGGTCATCTTGCATCGTCAGGACATCACCGGCACATATCCTTCGGAAGCCCACACCTCGCCGCACCCGCTCCGCGGGTGCCGCATCGCGTGCTGAGACACAGGGCAACTCGGGTGAGAGGCGCTAGCGGGGCTGCGAGCGTGCAGGGACTCCAGGAACCAGGAGTCCCTGCGAAACCGTCCTCCAGCTTCCGGTCCGCTCTCTCTGCTGGCCCTCCCCCGCTGTCTCGAGGATTGAAAAGCCACACTCACCGCCCGTTTTGTGGGAGAACTTAGCAATTTTGGGACACAGCAAGGTCATCTTGCATCGTCAGGACATCACCGGCACATATCCTTCGGAAGCCCACACCTCGCCGCACCCGCTCCGCGGGTGCCGCATCGCGTGCTGAGACACAGGGCAACTCGGGTGAGAGGCGCTAGCGGGGCTGCGAGCGTGCAGGGACTCCAGGAACCAGGAGTCCCTGCGAGACCGTCCTCCAGCTTCCGGTCCGCTCTCCCTGCTGGCCCCACCCCCGCTCTTCACGCCCCCATATCTTTCGTTGTCCCTCCCGCAGCGCGGGACGCAGCTCGGGGCGAAGACCGGGCAAAGGGCGGGCCCTCTACGGCCCTCATCGGCCAGAAGAGGCTGGGCTGGGTCGGAGGTCCTGGTCCCTGACTCCCGTAAGTTGTGTTTCATTTCTTTATTGATCCTGCTTCCACTTACCCGCATATGATGGCAACAGCTGCTACTAGCCCTGCCATTGCGGGAGCAGACAAAAACGTGGGCTTGTCAAATCGAACCCTGGACGATTATTTTTTTAAATGCGAGTATAAAATCCTAGGACATTCTATTGTTCCAGCGTCTATGGTCACTTATTTTGTGGATGTCCTAGGATTTTATACTCGCATTTGTTTTTACCCTGCCCTAGGAATCTGTGTATTTGTGATACCCAGGGGGTCCTTGTTTATCTCTCATCGATTATTTTTTTAAACCAGCCCCTGAGGGTAACAAGGAGCTGCTGCTAGCAGAGAGGAGGGCAGATCGCCGCCGCTCAATAGAACGTATAAAAAACAGAACTTTTTCTGAACCCATAATGTCTGTTACATTGGACGATGATCCGATTATTACTTGAGCAGACAATTCGTTACTAACAGCCAGCGTGCCCTTGCTCCTTCAAGATTGTTTAGCCCCAGCAGTGTCACCTACCCAAAGTCAACAAGACTCATTAACTGTGTCGAATGCCCCCAATAACAAGACTTTGATTTCACCTACAATTAGACCCGGCAAAGTTGTAAGAGGAAAAAGTTTGAGCCCACTGTCACTTAAAATGATTGGGCCCCCACCGCCTAAAAGGAGACGGAAAACAACAACTGCAAATGAGTCCAAATTAAGCCACTCAGAGTTTGGCAAAAAGGCGAAGATTGACGCTATAACGTCATTGGGAGGCCCCGTCACTAAACAAGTAATAGTAGCCGTTTCTCCTACTCCAATAACTTTATCTCAAGCAACTACAGAACCAGACATTGTCTATACTCAAATGGAAAAAGATTTACAACCGGCTTCCTTCAAGTCTCTTTTGGACAATATCGAGTTGATTGTACGCACCTATACACTTGCAATGGCAGAAAGATTTAAAGGGTTGGAGTCAAGGTTGGGTAAAATAGAGGGGGACTTGACTAAGTTAGGGAATTTTGTTCAGTCAGAAGGGCCTTCAAAAGTGCAACAACAAAAAGTTATCACAATAACGCACCCTCCCTCAAAAAATGTTGTCGTCCCTACACCCTTTGTATCTTCTATTGGCAACAGCCAGGCAGCTGTAGCAACTCCAGCTGCCCTTAACCGTTCACATGCAGTTGTGATAATACCTGACGGCAACAGTTTAAATAAATCTCTGTCAACAGAACTAATAATAGCTCAGGGAAGATCAACTGCTGCAACCTCAGACAGTAATGCTGCCACTACAGTCAATACCCTGATCAGGGATCCCAGTACCCTTCCGGATAGACACCTTAGACCCGATGGAAATGTGATTACCCGGGGGAGAGGGGATCAGACTAGGATACCGCCTATGGAACTTCCACCAGAAGCATTACCGTATGTGGTTGTACTCACTGGGGTCCCAGAACTGACTAAAGGAAAAAGAGAGGGATACTTTCAATTAAAAAATAAAATAACGCACTGGCTCTCTCTGTACAGACCTAAACCCAACCTGGTAAACGGCGAAATAGTTCACGTCCGGCGCATGTCTTGGTTGGGGGGCAGAGCGAAGGATATAGGGGGTGACGTTGTGGTCATAAATTTTAGGGACAGAAAAGCAGTACAACACATATTGAATTGGCCTTTTGCCAATGAGAATAGTTGTATTGTACCACGTCCTTTGACGTATTTTTACCCCAGATCTGCTGTACTTCCCCCACAATACCCAACTAATAGCACCTATTTTACCCCCCAGTCCCTAATTATGGAGTCTGCACTGAATCCTGCATATATGCCCTATTTAGCTCCGACACCTGCAATGCAGGGGTGGAATACGATACCATTAACCCACAAAATAGAAGCAAAGGGTAGTATGTCACATCTGATGCCATTTACTCCTCTAGAGCTTTATAATAGGTTTGAGGCCTTTAGCGGCCTAGAGGAATGTGACTGATGTTTAAGGTGTGTAGAGGGTGTTGGGGAGGGTGAAATTGTTCCCTGTATTACAAGGTTACAGGAAGAGAAGGGTATTTGCTGCCATGAAACAGAAACACATATTGCTGTAACACATGCTGATATGAATAGTAGTTCACCCGCTGTCTTATCCACAATGCCTTTTAGGATTAACGAGGTGTCTTCACCATCTTTACCTGCTATAATGTCTAATAATAGTGTCTCTGTAAGTGATGTTGTTAAGGGTGTATGTACGATAGGTTGTTATGAAGATCTTCCTAGTACGTCATTTGTATCTTTGGACCTTCCACCCATAGTTACCATCTCTCCTGTCTTGTATGGGGTTCATGCTCCTATCCGGGAGCTATTAGAACCGGTTGCAGCAAGTATTGTGGATACGGGGATCACACACATTGAGATACCAACCCCAACTCCCGCACCAATTATCAGTGAAAGTCTCATATGTCCAGTATTAGCCGATTGTGTGAACCTAATCTCGTGGAACATAGCTGGCTTGGTCGACAAGTTATGTGACCCAGCCTGGTTATCATTTATTAAAAAAATTTCCATTGTGTGCCTTCAAGAGACGTGGTTGGAGGACAAAAACGTCCATATAGAAGGGTTTTTAAGCTTTATCACACCAGCGGTTGCCTCGATTAGGGGCAGAGCAAAGGGGGGCTTGGCCACCTTTATAAACCTGGGCTTGCTCTGTAAAATCAGCATATGTCATAATGATAACTTAAACATTCAGATGCTTGATTTAAAAAATGGCAAGAACGCTTTGACTCTGGTCAACTTCTATAATGCTAATAATAGTAATGGTGGTTGTAACATTATATCCCTAACAGAACTATTGAGAAAAAACGTACACACTTCATCCCGGAACCTGTTGATAGTAGGTGACTTTAACGTTCACCCATGTGGTAATCCAGGCTCCACCCCAATGGGCTCCTTGGGATGTAACAGTGTTGAAGGTTTTCACTTTTCTCACACCAGGGGTGGTAAGAACCTAAATGACTTAGTGAATGATAATAACTTAACAGTAGCTATGTCCATGGTTCCTGATACTAAAATCTTTGATATTCCAACTTTCAAAGGACACGGTCAGGGATCCTTTATAGATCATATATTTCTATCTTCAGATCTTGTACAACGGGTTCTGCAATTTACCATTCTCCTCAGTGTATATAGTGATCATAACCCCCTAGCTATTAGCTTGGGTGGGTTTTTACTCACCAAACGACCGTCTCGCATTGACCGAGGCACGCTGAGTTGCATAAACGGCAGACGCCGTATTAAATGGACAATGATAAACCAAGACAGTTTATATTCTAAAATAAATAGTGCATGTGAGGAGGAGCTATTAGCATGCTCATCTTTTGATTCATCCTCCATGAATATTTTGATCGGGTTTGCGGGTCTGGCTTCTAAAATTGGTGCTATGCTAACAGCACCAATAAAGGGGCAAAGTAGAAAGCAGGTTAAATGGTTTGACCACAACTGCTCAAAGGCAAGCAGAGACCTGAAGAACGCCTTAAGAATTAAACCTAGAGACCCTGACCTGATAAAAAGTCTTCGTGTGTCTTATAGGAAAGCATTAGCCGTAAGAAAAAAGGAAATTAAGGCTAATACGATAGAATCCCTCCTTGATCCTACAGTGTTGGGGAATAGCAGCAAGTTCTGGCAAATTATCAACAAACCACTGTTTGATAACCCAAATGACACAGTCCTAGGTACAAGCATTTCAGAAGGGGAGTGGGTGTCTCACTTTAGCACAATTTTTAAGAGTAACGAGCATAGGGTAGAAAATGCCTTTTTAACACCATCTGTAAACCCATTACGCTTTACAGTAAATGAGGTTGTAAGGGGGATTCAGGGTCTAACTAGCAACAAGGCCCCGGGCCCGGATGGTTTACCACCGGACCTGTTCAAGTCTAGTATCCCCTTTTGGGCTCCCGTCCTCACGGCAGTAATAAATGCAGCTGTTATAACGGGGTGCCCAAAAACGTGGGGCCTATCGACCATAGTCCCCGTTTTTAAAAAGGGCGATCGCAGCAGTCCATTATGTTACAGGCCGATATCTTTAATAAATTCAGTAGTTAAAGTGGTAGGGGGGGTAATCCTTAATAGGCTATCTACATGGGCTAAAGACAATAATATTCTGTCACCTATACAATATGGGTTCAGACCTGGCCATTCGACCATTACACAATGTCTGAACCTATATCTGATTCTAAGTAAATATACCCTGGCTAGACAAGGAACTGTCTACATGGCATTCATGGACCTGTCGTCCGCTTTCGATTGTGTGGACAGAAGCTTATTATGGGCTACCTTGTTGAGAATGGGTGTAGAGAGGAATCTTGTCAACTTCCTAGCCGACTTGCACTCGGATACTAAAGCTAACGCCCGTTACACCCAAGACCTTAAAGTAACGGACGAATTTAGAATAAATCGGGGAGTTCGACAAGGCTGCATTTTGGCCCCATTCCTCTTTAACCTGTATATAAACGAACTGGAGGAATTTCTTTTAAATACAGAAGCAGACTACCCCCTTGTTGAACGCAAGGGGTTGCCTGTGCTACTCTATGCAGACGATGCCGTTCTTATATCTAGGACAGCAATCGGTCTCCAAAAATTATTAAATTCCTTCTTTAAGTTTATGGAGTCACGTGGCCTTAGCATAAATAATTCCAAGTCCTACGTCATGAAAACAGGAAAGGGTTCCCGGAAAACTGACTCCTTTAGTATAAATGGGGAGAAAATCCCTTTAACTAACTCTTTCTCATACCTTGGGGTCCTTTTAGACTATAAATTAACGTGGGGCCCCGCAGTGTCCAAAAAGAAGGGCGAAATAACAAGGGTAAATGCGGCCATTCTTGGCTTTGGGGAAAAAATTGGCAACTGCCCTACGGCCGCACTGCTCAAACTTTATCAGGCAAAAAGTGTTGCTGTTGCCTGTTATGGTAGCGAGCTCTGGGGCTATCGTAGGATAAAAGACCTAGAGGTCGCAGAAAATAACGTCCTGAAAAAGATACTGAGGCTGCCAAGGGGTACTGGGAATTACTCTGTACACGAGGAGTTGGGGGTCCCATATCTAAGTGACAGAATAGCAGTAAACCCGGTTTTGTGTTGGTTGAATTGTTGGCTTAACACCGACATTCCACTCACACATGCCTTATTGAAAGAGGCCTTATTGTTAGACGGTAGGTTTAAAATTCCGTGGGTAAAATATATAAGGGATTGTTTGTCGGCAATTGGCCGTTCTGATCTGTTTTATGCCCCCAACCTGATCACAAAACCTGATGTCATTTTGGTAAAAAACGCCATATTATTGGTAAGATGTACTGACAGAGAAGAGGTTGAGATACAGAAGGATAGTGTCAGGAAACACTTATTACTTAAAACCTGTCCACAAACGGAGCCTTATTTGACATGGCCTATGACTAGTTATGAACGGTTTTTGTTAATAAGGTTCCGTTTTGATCTATATCATCTTCTACTGGCGGTACCAAGTGGGGCTCAACGGGGTGAAGTGTTGCCAGCTTGTGGCTGCGACGGTAAGTCTCCTCAAGACTTGGCACACTTTCTTTTTATTTGCCCTTATTATTCTATCCCACGGAAATTATACCTTAAACCGTGCCTTAAAAAACGGAATTTTTTTCAAATCAAGCCCGCACTTTATTACCTACAACTACTGAATTGTGACTGTACCTTATTTGTCTGTAACTTTTTTTAAAAAGCCATTTGTTTTAGGAAAAGTATGGACGGATAATTATGCTGTGAATATTTTAGGTGTTTTTTAATCAATATAGTAATTTATGTTTTTTAATCTTATATTGCTCATGCTCATAGTGCCCGCTGTACCTTCTTTTTCTTGTACTGTATACTGTGTCCTTTATTTGCCACATGAAACGTATTGTCTGGAATTGTTTTTAAAATGCGTACTTATGAATTGTACTTTTATGATTGTAAGTTTTACAATCGAATAAAGATTTTTGAATTGAATTGAATTGAGACATAAGTGAAAGTCTTTTTCTGTACTACAGACTTACGAATGACAGGGAGGGGTTGGATGCTGTGGGCTACCCGCTCTAAGTGGGGGACTCGCACACATAAGGGCAACATTTGACAAATCCAGGCCAGGGCCAACAGAGGGAGCATAGCCCTCCTAGCCAGTATTAAAAGGCTATGGACTAGTAAAATGGTGCCTGGCAACTTACTTCTTGTTGTATGGCTCCCCCCGCCTAGTTTATCACTGTATTGCTTTTTCGTCCACTTTTGTTGTGTTGTTCCCTTCACCGGTTTGTCTTTCCTTCTCCCGTGGCTGTCTTACAGCCCCCCTTCTAGATTCCTCTGCTTCATGATCCATGGTTGTTTTGGTCCCAAAACAATAGAATGAGAATGGTTGAGTATTAATTGCACGAGGTATAGGTAGAGTCAATTCCCAATATCTGGTTGCTCTAAGGATACATTAATTGCCACCCAACAATTACTGGAGATGTAGACAATTCTACACCATTAAGCAAAAAAGAGGGATTGTATCCTGAGCATTTTCCTCAAAGTACCGTTCATAATAAACGTTGACACCATTAATCTTATTTCTTCTTTATTTCTTTATATTTCTTCACGACAAAGGGAAGGTCCTAGCCGCCAACACGTGTTTCGTCTATATGTGGTGTAAACCGCAGACTTCCTCAGAGCCAATGTCTCACTGTAGTCCAAGGTAAGTATCCATATTCAAATTATAAGAAGCTCAAATGTCGTTCTAAACACTATTAGCGTCGCGCTCCACACGATAGTAGTAAGGTAAATCCAGCTTCTATATCAATTCCTCTCATAACCGTATTAGAAACTCAGCGTGTTTTCTATATTGGATGGTGTCTACCGCCAGTCCTCCGGGTACTTCTGGGTCTTTCGGTTGTCTTCAGGGCTCAATGCAACCATCTCCTTTGAAATACTCAGTGAGTCCCATTGCTTTTCTTGCCTGTATATCCTTTCATGTGTATGCATGTATGTATGTATGTATGTATATTTATATAGATAGATAGATAGATAGATAGATAGATAGATAGATAGATAGATAGATAGATAGATAGATAGATAGATAGATAGATATCCAACCCAAATTGGTTCCCTGTACAGCACGCTCAATTGAAGAAGCCGGCGCTCAGGATGGAACCATATCCCGTCACCATAAATCACCAAAGAACTGTGCGCCGCACTCCAGGGGTCTTTTGCACAATCATCTTTATTCAGTGGCCATCTACAGGTGTTGGCGTGCTGTGTGGCAATAGATGTGTTCCGGACATATTCAGGATGTGTTCCGGACATATTCAGGTCGTGTTACCATTCCTCCTCTTAGGAAGGCATTAAGGTGAGGTTGGTGAATTATCGTGCAAGTCCAGAGCCTGGCTCTCTCTCCCACGCGGGAATGGGCGGATCCCTGCCAGTTAGATCCCATGCACTGTAGCACAACCCTCAGCAAACACTCCATTTTAGAGTATGGTGTGCCATTAGGATGCAGGAGCTGTGATGATGAACAGTTAACAGTAATGTAGTAAGATACCCAAGTTGTTATGGCTACAGGGGGCCCAACAGTGTGTCTATAATGCAAGCGGTCACCAATTGCAAAAACGTAGCCAACAACAAATAGAAAGGAGTCTAATCTGTACATTTTCCAGTGTTTGAGGTTATCTAAGGGAACTTTTTTTGAAAAATTACCATTTTTAGTACCCGAAAACAAACGGTTGCTCACATAATCACACTACCCCGCTGGGAGCCAGCAAAAGAAAAAAGGTGTACAATTGTTAACTTTTTTAAACATGCAGATGTGCAAATAGATCAACTATCGGAAACACTGATGACCATGTAAAATTCTACAGTTGCTTACGGTACAGGAGACCAGCAAGCCTCCTTCACATTTGGTGCTTAATTTGTACCGGTGATTAATGGTAGTGAACACTGGCCCTTCATGTTCGGGACCCAGACACTTTCTCTCTATTGCTTGGATGCCCCTGCAAGGCAACCAACATCAATCCCACCTTTGAGTTTGAATGCCTTTAATTATTTTATTTTTTTAAGTTCTGGAGTAGTCAGTAGGTCATAATTTTGTATTTCCGACATTAGAAATGTGTTACACATTTAATACACGAGCACTCTCTTTTAGAAAGTGCAGTAAAATGAGTTACACTCCATTCAAGCCCTCAAAGGTTTGCTTTTTGGACCATCTAGTTCATATAACTCTAAGTTCTATTGAAATGGATAAGGAGCGGTAGCCGTCTGTGTATGTTTCTTAAACAAGGTTCGCTGCAGCACAGGTGGGGGTAAGAGGCTCTGGTTTGGAGGCGAGTGAACATGTCCACACATGCATGTGCACACACGTGTGCACAGGTAGCCTGTTGCAGAAATTACCCTTCACGACTTAGAGCATGGATTTGTGCTGATCTCTGCAGGCTTTAATTAAGTGGGGTGGCATTCATAATGTAAGTCTGCAGTGCTCCACAGAAAAGGGTGTGTGCTTCACTGTATTATAGATTATGAGCGAAATCTGCATTTAAGTACCCTTTAGCCGTATTTAGGGCGAGAGACTCCTGTAACCAATCTTATGTTAAGCAGGGACCACAAGTACAAATCTAATGTTAATTTGTTCATATCTGCACTTCTTATGGCACTTGAAGATTAATCATATTTCTCTCACTCAGCACCTATTAGGTTCCTGGCTTTTGTTCATGCTGCTGGGCCAAGTTGATTACTCTGCTGGCCAGCTGGAGGAAGAAAGGCCTCCCACACAATCGGGCCATTTGGATGTTCTCTGCCTATTCCTGGCAGAGGACAGAAGAGGAAGAGAGTCTGCATGTGGTAATTACTTTTCACACTGCAGCAGGGCTGGGAGAATAGAGGAGGAGGCCGGACTTGTGGAGCCTATGACAGGAGGGGCTCCCTTCTGAAGTTCTGGATGGAAGGAACCAGGCACTAACTTTAGGGGTGTAGATTAAGGCTCTCAGAGAATCTCTTTCAACAGACCTGTAAAAGTTGTCATGTTGGAAGGTACCACAATGCTGTACATTAAGACTGGGACAGAGGTGGGGTGATGATGTGTCATCCAGGATTAGGTAAAGGTGCATACCATCTGTAACTTTCTAACTCTGCCTAAAAATCTCTGTGCAGAGGAGGGGGGAAAAGAAGGTGGATTTCACAGGACCCTAACACCGGACCCCTTTCTTGGGGGCTGGAGCACCCAGGATTTTGACTGGATGGTCTCTGTGGATTCAACTGTCCAGGGACAGTCACGCTGGCTCCCCTACACTCTACGGGGACAGAAGACACCGGAGGAGAAGGGTTCCCCTGGATTTTCTGAGGATTGGACCTGTGGGGGATAACCTTCAGAGGAGGAAATGCCCCTGACTTTTGCTACCACATGTGTGTCCTGTAAGTAGCAAAAGGAGGCCCCAGGACCTAACAAATGGGTGCAGCGAGGGCATTCTACATTGAGGGCTGCAGGGTGCCGCTGGAAGCAACCCACGGCTAAGTAGTCTACCAGGTACTGGTCAGAGGACAGGTTCTGGGCCAGGGGCTAAGAGGCAGGAGGGCAGGCCTGAGAACTCTCCAATCAACAGTAAGGGAGCAAAGATGAAAAATAACTCAAAGAGGTAAAACAGTTTAGAGGCTAGAAGGTTGAAAATAATCCCTCCTAATCTGCAAGGAGCAAAAGGCGCCCAACACCAGCAAAACAGCCCAACGGGCCAGAGGAATGGAGAGGGGAAGAGTTTGGTCCCCTGGAGGGACCGACTGGGATCAAGGATGTTTGGCATACTGCTCCCTATGCTTTTAAAACTCCACAGGGAAATAATGGCTTGGGGGGGCCCTCTCTCCCCAGGGATCGATACAGAGACGAAGAGGAAGGAAGGATCAAGCCAATGAGCGTAGTCACAATCTAGGGTGAGAATCTCCCTGAAGGACCCCAGTTCCCGTGCCACTGTTTGGAGGGGTGGATGCACTCGGCAACAAGCCTCGTCTCCACGTGAGCCACGGGTGGGCGCAAGGAATCAGCTGACCAGCTTCTGCGCTGAGCAACAGTGTGAGGGGTATGGGTCCTACAAGCCTTGCAGATTTAGGTGATCATGTGACCCAACGAAAGAGAGGAGAAAACAGCATTAGGAAAGAGTAGAGCCCCAGCATCTTCTAGGATGCACAACATTTGCATTTTCGGTTTTAAGATGCCCCATTACTAAGTGTTTTCAGGGGTGGCAGAAGTGTAGCAGCCTCCAGAGGAATGCCTTGCCAAAGTGTTTGGAATAAGTAGCCCTGGGGATCGAATTGGTGAATTTTTACCACTTTCCAAGCACTCTTCGGTTTGGGATTTTAGCCTTAGGGCTCTAGGGTGCAGGGACCTTTATTGTTAGGCACTAACACTGCTTTGCAAAATGTGCACAGGTAAAAAATTCACAAAGTTCATTAAAAAGTTAAATGCTTCATTGCAATGAAAATGTTAATAATTAATCATTACATGTAGTAATGAGAGTCACATAAATGATTTAATAAGGACAATGTTAACAGTTATTCATTAAATATTTTAATAAGTTCATTGTAAAATAGTACCATCCGTAGTGGTTTTAATGATGTTGCATTAGTTTATCATGACCTATTTCGGCTTTTATGAAGGTGGTGAGCAAGTAGGCCAGACCTTTGGAAGCTACAACCTACTATATTGTGTCAAGCATATGTGGGGGGCAATGTCGTTTTAAAGTTCAAGGTCTCGCTAGAGGTACATTTTTAAGTGGGTGTCCCTAGTTATTAGGTCCACCTGCCAACTTGTACATATGTGTGAGTTTATGTGCAGTATTGAGTAGTCTGTAATAAAGTAATTTTCCTTTTTAAAAATGAAAGCACTGATTGCACAATGATTGCTTAGGTGTTGTTTGTTGTATTCTAGCGGACTAGGGCACTAGCCCACAACACCTCCCCTGAGTAGGCCTTGGACTTCATTACTCTCAAACAGTCAAAAGGTACAATGGGGTCCTTGGTTCTTAGGAGATGGAAGGTTGCAGATGTATTACTTGTGAAGTACTCACATCCTTCCCAACTAATGACCCTCTTTCTTACACAAAGCAGTTAAGATTAAAAAGTGTGGCACTACACATCTTTGCTTAAGTGTCTAGTTAAAATAAAAACCTTCATATTACATTAACAGGTAAATATCGAAAACCATGTCAAAGTGCTGGCTGCCAAAATATGATAAAACATAAAAAAGCATCATATTTCATTAGAAGATTTGATGGATGTACTCTGCAAAGTACCCCCCCCCCCAAGTGGCTATATAAGCATGTTTAAAAACTTGATAAAAAAAAATATATATATATATATAATATATATATATATATATATATCATATTTGTTTTACAATGTGTAACAAAATAAAAGTTTGAAGCAAACATTTATGAGGCCTTTGAATGGTAGTGACCCTTACATACATATACAACAGTACAACACTCTAAAGTACCCCTAAAATACTGCAGTAATAAATGATAATGTAGCAACAAATGATAATGTAGAGGTCAGTGTGTCATCAAAAGCATGCAGTCCAAGACGGAGAACCTGTCCTTCAGTCATGAACAACCTGTGGTGTTGACCTGCCTGGGCCATGTCACATTGGACAAACATTTGAGCTGGTCAGATGGGCCATGCATGCACCACACAACATGTCTCTGACCACTCGTCCACTTATATTTGTCTTTGTGAAATCACCCCCTCCTGGCACCACAACCCTAACCATGCCATCAAGTTGTGTTGAGTAACACACTATGGACAGTTCTCAACAGTTCCCTTTAAGCAGTTACAGATTCTAGGATTGTTCACATTTGATCTTGGGTTGACCTGTGAGTTCTCAAGTCAAGATACTGGTTGCACATGGTATGCATATAGAAATATGTGAAAGATACAAAGAGTTATTAGGAAGTGCTATATGCATTGCTAACGATATGAACCGCAAAATACTTATGCCTGTTATCTTAGAGATACAATTGAAGCCTATCCATCGCACTGTGGAGGAGAGATGCAGAACTTTCATTCTAGGTTACTAAGATACGTCCTATTGCCTTTAGACCCCCACTTGGTCTTGCAGATGTCAGTGGCCAGCATAGTGAACAGTAGGAAGTGATTGTATCCAGTGTCTGCTGTCTCTTTTATCCCATTCTCCTTTCCGTTTCTATTTCTAGCCATCACATTCTTGTTGTCCGAGGTGGAGAAAAAGTGCATCGCACCTGTTGGATTCTGAAAACAGGGTTAGTGCATTTTTAACAGGCCCTTACACCATTGCTTCCATTCAAAATGTTTTTGCTGACTGGTGTGATTTTTTAATCCTCCACGATAAAACCTTAGGACAGGTGCTAAAACCCCGCTGTCATTACTACAGGAAACTGCATGTTCCACTGGTGGTTTTCACCTTCAGTGGGACTGCCGTACCACAGGCTGTGATACAGAATACCAGTACAGCTGACAGCCCCCCTCTTAAAAGTGGTAATCTTGTCCGAGTGGTAATGTATCACTGGGGTCTTTCTTTTAGAATAAGTGTCATATGGTGCGAACATGGTCTGCGTCCGCAATTTGAACGACACGCATTAGAACATCTGCCTTGGGCTTTAGTCCACAAAACTTTATCATTAAGACGGATAAATAAATATTGCAATGTAATGTCCATGCGCAGTTTGATTACTCCTCATCTCCCAACATGCTTCCCACGTCATAGGTGAAAGGTGAATAGACTGGCCACCGTGTACTGATTTCTTCGTGCTTGATTTAAAAAGCTGTTCTGCAAATGAAAATACAGATCCAATTAAGTTTGAAGACAGCATCTTTTAATACCCGCGATTTCGAAGCGATATGCGATGCGGCAGAGTCAAACAATTAACTCCGAATGGTAATTGCAATCAACTGTAACTCCGTTTCCATGGCGAGCGGAGAATCCCCGCGGAGCACATTTGAACTCATTGATATCTAACAAATGTCACTTTTAATTTAGTATGTCTGTTTACTTGTTCCAGCTCAAATTGCTCGTTTCCGTCTAAACAAGTATATTTAGCAAGTTTCCGCTCCCGGAAGCAATCAGCTACCATCCGAGCTTTGGTCTCCAAATGAAAATAAGTGCAGGGGAAAGTCGGGCTTTGTGGAGGAGGAAGAGAAGCCAGTCCTCGTGACATGCGACTTAGCATCCATAAGGCCCAAACAGAGTTAACCTGGTTTCTGTCAGAGAAACGTGGCTCACCCTGGTAGCTTGGGTCCGGCCGCAAGCCTTTCCTCAGAGAAAGTGAGACTGCTGAGTGTACTACAGTAAACACCAACCTAGTTAAGGTATCAAGCTATTAAGTTTGGTTGCAATTAAAAAAAAAAGCAATTAAACAAATCATGTCACACACTTGGGAAACATGGATAAAAATCAGGCATTATCTTAATCATCACCTCTATTTACATAGCGCTGTATACTTGTAGGCCTGAAGAGCTGAGGAAGGGTACAAGTTAGAAAATAAATATTTTATGTGTTGTTCCTTTGCTAGTAGCAAGCTACACAATCACTTTAAACCAATCAGTGCATAGACCTCAGTGTTGATGGCTATGCTTTGGAAAGTTTGCAACGTCTGTGGCTATTAAGTTTTTCAACACTTGGATTTTGTCTATGTTAATTTAGGGCTTTGAAGTGGGGTGTTTTTAGCCCTTTGATGGCTCTAACAATTTCTGTTCTTTTGGCTTCATTAGAAGGAGGTCTAACTTGGGAAAGTGATGGCAGATGATAATTTGAGGGTGCCACCACTGCATTACTTTGGACAGTCATGGCATCAAATCAGACACCCAGTGTCTTAACCTTGGCACATGCCGGAATAATGAAGAGAGCCGACTGATTTTGAAATTCTTTTTATCATTTGTTGTTTCCGCAATTAAGAACCCAGTCTAAGTCTCAAACAGCCATAACCAGATCTCGTGCATCCACCTTTGGAGACAAATGAAAATTCAGGTACTTCTAAATTGTTCCTCTTCCAGGTTCTTATATTAATGAAACAGATATTTGTGTTATAGGCATATTTATAGAACATGACCTCTGCCTGGAGAAGGTTAGGTAATGGCTGTACAAAATGTCAAAAAGCACAGGGAAGAGAGACCATCCTTCAGGGACTACATAATACACAACTGTTGAGGTACAGTAGGCTTCCCCTACAAAGGTTCTGACAGATCGGCCTTCCAGAAAAAATAGAACGACTAGTATTTCCAGACACTCCTTCCACATCTGTCAACTTCTTTAGTAAAATGGAGTAGTCAAATGTCTAGGAGAGATTCAACAGCATAAACAGGATTTGGTCACACATGTATTTTTCAAGTTTATTTTTCAAGTTTTGTCAATCAGGAGACAGCACTGTGTAAGGCAGACCAGGCCCGTTCAGGTGCAAGGAAATCTCCTCCCCCTACTCTAAATGCCACCCAGGTCTATTCAGCCCAGGCCTGAATCATCCAGATAGGCACCCTGTGGCTGTCTACAGTGAATGCACATCCCCAGCCTCTGTCTCTCCAAAGCCAGACAGACAATCCACAAACCAGCAGAGTCACACAGGATGGCTAAGTAAGAAAAGACCCACTTTCTAAAAATGGTATTTTCAAACATACATTATAAAAATCATCTTTACTAAAAGATGCACTTTTATATTCTGAGTTCAGGCATACTAAACCTCACCTCTCCATCTTGTCCCAATGGGAAGTTATACTTATAAAATGTTATAAATAAACTCCCGTTCCATCCTATGGGACAGATGGCCTTTCAAGAGTGAAAAACGAAATACACTGTATTTCACTATCCGGACATGTCACAAACATTAGTACATGTCCTACCTTTCACCTACACTGCACCCTGCCCACAGGGGTACCTTGGGTCTGCCTTAGGGGTGACTCACATATATAAAAGGGAAGGTTAGGGCCTGGCAAGTGGGTGCACTTGCCAGGTCGACATGGTAGTAGAGACTGCATGCAGACACTGCAGTGGCAGACCTGAGACCCCTTTGAAATGCTGCTTGTGTGGGTGGCACACTCAGTGCTGTAGGCCCACTCACAGTATTTGACTTACAGGCCATGGGCACACACAGTTCACTGTACTAGGGACTTAGTAGTAAGTCAAACAAGTAAAGAAAAGAAACACCAATCCATATTCACAATATACAGAGAAGCATTTGCACTTTGCACTGATCAGCAGTGGCAAAGTGCCCAAAGCATCTAGACCACCAAAAACAAAATCCAGCACACAGCAAAAATACAAGAGGCAGAGGCAAAACGACAGAGGAAAATCACACCAAGTATCTGTGTTCCTATTGGGCCTAAAGCCAGAATCCAAATACCATCATTTAGTCCGTATTTATTGTAATTTTAGAGCTCGATCATAACTGATTTTTTAATACTTTTTGGCACTAAATGTACATTAGAATTGGGACTATATTTGGAAGATTTTGTGGGATTTAACAAAGTCTTTTTGACCAAAGTGTAATCCAAGATTATATTAAAGTTTTGGTAAGAACTACTATTCTAAATCCGCTATTGACCAACTCCTGCAGGAATGTGACATAGAATCACCATATTTCTTTACAGGTCCATATACATATCTAGGGCAGAGCAAGGTTTGTGATATTTAATATATGCAACAACTCGGCTTACATGAGATCTCTGAAATCAAACTGTTTGCCAGTCAGAATGAATTTAAAATTAGCCTCGCAGAGATGTCTACCTGGTTGTTGTGAGAGGGCATTATGTTACTTCTGACAGTGTAGATCTTTTCTCAAGATTTCAGTTTTTTTTTAACATTCATTTTAAACCAAATATTTGTATGCTTTTATTTACTCTAATGTTTAGGTCAAATGTATTTATAAATGTGTTCACAGAGTTAACTTATGATGCTGCTACTGCAGAGCGGTCAGAGATACTGAAAGCGCTCTGTAGAATGTTGTTGGGAACTAGGTGTGACTTCATAATTGACTGGAAAAAATAATGGTCTGATCAGTCAAGATCAACTGCATAGGTTCCCTGGAGTGAGAGCTGGGAGGACAATAGCTAACCCATCAGATGTTCCTTTTCTATCAGTTGGGTCCTTTCTATGCTAGGTGAAGCCCAGCTCCCTGAGATTTATCTGCAGATCCCTGCTTGTACATCTGTAGCTTCCCCAAATGACAGGTAAAAACTCCTGCAATTATTAACTTAGACCATAATGCCATGAGGTGGGTGGTGGGGCATGGTGTCCAGCAGCCTTCAGAATAAGTATTTACTCCAGTGGCCTGTAAATCAACACAACGGTTAGGAGAATTTGTGAAGCTATTTTAAAAAAAGGTTATTCATGTATATGTGCATACAGTAAAATCAATAATAAAAATATGTACAAAAAGTCCAAGTTGATCTAGAGTTGGAACTCGGTTTGAGATACAATTTGAGTTCAAAACAGTAGGCCGATGCATATGAACACATTTGGATAAGTGATGCCAAGTTCTCAGTGAGCCGACTCAACGATGAAAGATGTGGCATATGAGTTTCGGTTTGAAGAGGATACAGACAATACAAAAGGGGCTGAATCACCCGGTGGGAAATATTTGCAGAAGCAATTGGCAGTTGCTCAGTCTCTTGATGGATGCGGCATGAATACGCTGAAGCTGTGTTGAGATGCTATCAAAGAGTGAGTCAGACTAAAAGAAATAGCTGGTTGTCTATGCAGTCTAAACTACAGGTTCCATGCCTATAATACTATAGACTAAGAAGCTGTTGGGTCAATCTGTCCTTCAGTACAGCTTCCTTCATCAGTCCAGTTGGCAGCAGCTTCGGGAACCTGCTCAGGAATAGAGGACTTAAAATAGAGCAACATACACAACAGAAGGCAATGTTCCAGGGGTCTGATTGTCAAAGATAGGTGTAAATCAGCATCCACAGGTTTAGACATTACATGGATACAAATCTATTACTTCCTGGGGCAACATAATCAAACGTGCCCTGGGGGTGCAACAAGCGTGTGCACATGGTTTTGCACCCCTGGGGCTCTTTGGTATTACGGAGGATGCCACGGATGCTTGTGCGGTGCCTTCTGCAATACAGATTATGACGGCTCACTTGTAGTGCCAGCAACAGTCTCATGGGCGTGGCCTCATGGAGTGTGAACAAACACTTTGCCTCTGTGTCCATGCCATATCACACTCATGGGAGCAAAGGAGTTGTCAGGCTGAGCGGTCACCGAGGGTGCCCCCTGTAGGATCAAAAGAGGATCCAATTGACCCCCTAGAAACGTCTGTGCAGGACAGTGCTGTCACTCTCTGCACCATCATGTAATCGCAATTTTCTATTTTTCTCCCTTTCTTTTCCCCTCTTTGTTTCCAAATGTGTTTAAATCTTTCTATGTAAAAGAGATGTAGTAAGAAAGGCAAATGTATAATTTCAAGACAAACATGTTTTATTAAACTGTCCTGAAGATGATGCCACATATCTAAGGTTTTGGCATTGAAACGTCGACACCCTCGTACCATATGTCTCGATAATACTTATAATGTATTGTACAATGGTACCTTAAAGTAATTAAGTCTGTCCCACTGAATGCTAGTACACAGACCCCCTCACTTGCACTTACCTGAATTTTATTTTTTTGTCTTGCTTCTTGTGGGTCATAGGCTGTGCCCCCTTGACATTACCGCTGATTCATTGTTATTGTTTGTTACTTGTAAAATAAACTCCTTGTCCGGCTGGACAAAGTACATATTGGCTATTCAGCGTATGTTTATCCTTATCCTGATTCTTCAAATACTAGGGACCACTGTCTTTAGTAATAGTCACTCTCTGCACCCGCCTGATGGAGATCTCTCTTCTCTTTTAAAATGCAGGCTGAGCTGTCTCCTCCACAGTGAAAGATGGACTAGTGGCTTTGAACAGTCTGATATACATACTGACCCAGTCTGTACTCTGCGCACCCAATTAAAGGAGTGCCACAGTGCAGATCAATTAATTCTTTCTTCTTTCTTTATCTTTATTTCGGCTACTTTAGCCATAAAAGATGCATACATAAAACACAGGCCATAACATTTCACACATGAGATACTAAAAACAATTAAGACTTGAGCATAGGTACAAAATTCATAAAAAACATCCTCAATGATAATACATACATAGTTGCATAAACACCAAGGCTTCATCACAATTAACATCTAGTAGTAAGTAGGGATCGTACACCATTATCGTATAGCAAATATAGCATCCAAAAACCAAAGAAAGTACATCAAAATGTAGCTAATCAAAGTAAATGGCCAGTCTTCCTACGGGCAAGGTAGACTGAGTAAAGAAATCTACTGATGCTAAATACAATGAGTTGCGAAGTGTTAGTTTTTACAATTCTATAAGCCATTAAACAAGATCTTATGCCTAAAGCATTACACAGGGGTTTGATCCACCTTTTTCTTGCTTTGGTGTATGCTTGGCAGAAAAACAATATATGGACCTCGTCCTCCGTGTGAAGACCTGGGCACATAGTGCCCTTACCCTGAATAAGGTTGCCCCCTTCCAATTTTCTCTTGGACCAACGTTCAATGTTAGAGTTTATCATAAGGTTCCCATACCTGAATTTCAAGAAAAGAGACTTTGCAAGAGGAGGCTCTATCTCATCTAGAAACGCCTCAAAATAAGGTTCATCTTTAAAGTCTAAAAAGTTTTGGGTTAGAGAACCAATTCTATTACCATTAACTAACTGATTAGTAATAAAAGACCAGAAGGCTTGTTTTACCATGGATTTTGCATAGAACGGTTGCCTGTCCGGACACTCCCAAAGGTGAGACAGACCCAGGATAGAAAACCATGTTTTAATATGTTTGAGCCATACTATAGAATGTAAAGAATCTAGGCCCAAAATCTCTTGCAGGCCTTTCCTATAATCGATCAGTTCGGGAGTGGACCATATTCTTACCCAAAACATTAATGGTCTTATAATTGTGTAATTGTCAGTTCTTTTCAGGTTCATGTCAAATTGGAGAGGAATCAGAGGAGTGCTGGTGGGGACCCTTACAATTGATCTCATAAATTTATTGTCTAAGCCATAAAAACTTTCCCTTGCCCAAGGCCCCCATATTTCAGCCCCATAAAGGGCGGCAGATTGAATTTTAAATTTAAAAAGCTCAAGCGCAGGAGTCACACTTTTACTTGAGCTGGTGTTGAATTTGCTAATGATTGGCTTAGCATTGTGGGCATAAGTCACCTTGCTTTTCTCAATTTGAGCCTTCCATGTTAAGTTTGAATCTAGCACCACCCCCAGATAAGAAAAATTGTCGACTATTTCTAGGGCTTGGCCATCCAGACTTAGGGTCCCCCTAGCCGGCCTACAGGGATTTAATGCCATACACTTAGTTTTTTTAACGTTTATCTCTAATCCTTTCTTCACACAGTACACACTAAAGGAGTTCAAGAGCACCTGGAGACCTTTCTTGGTTTGGGATATCAAAATGGTATCATCCGCGAAAAGTAACGCAGGCACCCTTTCCCCATTAAGTTTCGGTGAGTCACTGGTACAACTATTCAGATGATTAGGGATATCGTTTAACAAATAATGAAAATAAAGTGGGGGCCAGGACACATCCTTGGCGTACGCCGCGCTCTATGGGGATATCACGCGTTAGTTCCCCTTTTGGACCCCACCTAATATTAGCGTGGTTCCTAGCATGCAACTCGACTATTTGAGCCAGGAGACAGCCTGGCAATCCGACATCACTTAGAGACCTCCAGAGCAGTTTACGGGGAACAAGGTCAAATGCCGCCCTCAGATCTACAAAGGCGACATACAAATGACCCTTTCTAATAGGTACATACTTCCAATATGTGCAACAAAATCTGAAGACCTGGTCTATTGTACTGACATTACCCCTGAACCCGGCTTGTAGTTTGGTAAGTATTGCTTTTTCCTCAAGCCAAGTAGATGTTCCTGCATACGATTTCCATGTGCATATGTGTTGGGCAGTATGGAGATCCTCGAATGAAACAACAATACAGTCTCCTAGTATTGATTTATTTATGGGACCAATCCATGGCACCCTCCTTACCATAAGAATTCTACTTTTCATATGGTTTGGGACAGGCTTGTTTTAGTTTAACCAGTAGATCACCTTATTTTTCAGGGACAAAAATGATTCCTCGTGTTGGTTGTCTAACTCAGGAACCCCAGTAAGTACAACTACGAAAGGATTTGCATCAGGCGGAAGATCTATAAATCCTCTCCTTGGGTTGTTACTAACATAAGGTGCATGATAGTTATGATTATAACCTTTGTTTGCCGAACTTCTCTGGCCCAAGGACACATTTGAAGTCGGTACAGAGTGTACAGGAGGGTGGGTATTGATAACACTCGCTATTTGGTTATTGGTATTTGATACAGAACCCTTACAGATCAATTTATTAGCGGGTTTTCCTTTAGATGGTACCTTGGGGGTTACAACAGAATTGTGAACGGAACTCGCACTCTGATTACATACATTTGGCACGTTTGGCACGTCCCTCTTACAAAGTTGTTTATTAGAGGGATTTACTTCCAAATGTACCAGGGGCCTAGGGGCAGGTGTATTACTGGTAACTATGTCGGAGCTCTGAGGCTTACTGCCGTTTGGGTTTAAACTTAAACTTAGACTAGACAGAGTGATGATACTTTTCTCCACCCCAAGGAGCTGGTTTTCAATACAGGACAACCTAATTTCCAGCGGCCTAAGAAGTTTCTTTAATGTCTCCCACACAGTTTTTAAAAATTCTTCTTTGCCCCCCTCTAAGTCTACCACAGAAGTGGTGATTTTCTCATCCCCAATAGCAGGGTGCACATCTATTTTATCAACATTCGACGCTTTCATTTTTTCCCCGTTATTAAACAACTGCATAGAAGAGGGCATCTGATAAAACATGCTGCTTGAGCCCCCTTGTGGCTTTATCCCCCTGTGTAACACTGGTTTTTTGCTACTTTGGCCTTTTTCCTAGCATACACTGACATTACTTGACGTTTTCTCTTTTGTATTAGCTTTACCTTGTTTTCACCCAAGGTACTTTTGGACTCTTCGTTCCCTTTGTCATCCCCCAACAATATGTCCACCTTAGACGAGTTTACAGAAGGGTCACTATCGACTAATTGTTGGATAGGGTTGGGTGAAGTATCAACAGAAATGACGAAATCTTCAGGAATGGAATGCACTTCAGCCAATGCAATAATAGGTGTAGGGCCAGTAGGACGCTCGGGGTTTTTAGCTAAGGCAATACTGCCTAAGGAAGATTTTTTACCTAGTGCAAGACCTAGGGACAGCTTTCTAGCTGCCTCCAGCTCCAGGGACACTCTATGCTGAAGTTTATTGATCTCAATGTCAATGTCTGTGTTGGTCCTTGTGATGAAATCGTCCAAAGTTCCTGTAGCCTTTTTCGCTTTTTTAGCCATGTTTCGAGTTTCACGCGAAGTCATAGTTTTACAAAGGCCCAATACAGGAGTGTACTATGAGTGATGTTACCAAGACTGTGAAATACAGCCACACCGCCAAGGTGTGGCCCGGTCCGGTCTTGCTCGGTCTGTAACGGGCTAGAACGGGCCCGCTCTTGGCCCGGTCTTCGTCCGCGCGCGTCCCGCGGGCCGAGAATGAGGGTCCACCTATATAGATCCGTTGGAACAACACGCCCCTGATTTCTAGTCGCAGGGAGGAGGAGGCGGCGGGAAGAGGACCAGCTGTGGCAGGTTAGTGCACTGCCCGCTGGTCCTCGCAGTCCCGCGGCAAGCCTGGGTTGGAATCCGGCTTCATTTCTCAACTCGGTGATCCCTGTGATGACAGATGCACGAGCGGCGTCCGCGAAGCTGGAGCCGCGAGGCGTGGGTTAGGGTCTGTCAAAGCAGCAGCTAGGGCAATGGTGAGTTCACAATGTAGCCTGTTCCGCCGGGAAGCACACACAGAGCTCGGGTCCAACCCTGATTTCTAGTCGCAGGGAGGAGGAGGCGGCAGGTAGAGGACCAGCTGTGGCAGGTTAGCGCACTGCCCGCTGGTCCTCGCAGTCCCGCGGCAAGCCTGGGTTGGAATCCGGCTTCAGTCCTCAACTCGGTGATCCCTGTGATGACAGATGCACGAGCGGCGCCCGCGAAGCGGGAGCCGCGAGGCGTGGGTCAGGGTCCGTGAAAGCAGCAGCTAGGGCAATGGTGAGTTCACAATGTAGCCTGTTCCGCCAGGAAGCACACACAGAGCTCGAATATATTATTATTCCGCATTCCTTGACAAAAGTATGCTGTTTCTATGTTAACTGTTTTCAGTGACTACATTCATATTACCAAAGACAAACGTTTTACTGTTTTATTTAAGAAAAAAAGGACTCTTCGAATTTCGTTTACCGTCATAAAATTTGAGCTAACAGTGTGTCAATTAATTCAAATGAGTTTCCAAAAGTATACTGAGAAGCCTTTGACAGTCCCATGTTTCCAAGTATACAGTGCAGGAAGTTAGGAGAATGGCGAAGTGTTATTTGAGACGCCATTAGAATGGTGGGAAACTGTGCAGCGAGATAGAGGAATTTGTGGATTACAGAGGAGTCCAGGGGATGTTAAGGTGCAATAGATTAATCAATAGGTATTTTGGGACACAGTAAAAGGAGCAAGATGGAAGTTAACGGACAGTGCAATGGACTACAAAAGTATTAGTGGGAGTTTCAGAAAGTCTTGCAAAGTTTGGTCAGGCAAAGTCTCCGGAGAATATCGTAGCGTAGTTCAGGGCTTCATTTGAAATGTCCAAGGCAAATGAATAAAATGAACATTAATGTTAAAGTGATTAACCTGGGCCTCATTGGGAGTATTGAGTCCAGCTCGTGAGGGCTCATTTCTAGAAGGCGGAACAGTGGTTTGAGAAGGTCACATTATGTGTTACTAGAATGGTGTGAGGTCATACAAAAAACATGTTCCCCTAGGAATCATTTAAACATACTTTGACAAAAGAGCAAGTAACTCAAATTAATGACAACCTTGCCCCAATCTACGACAAATGCAATCCACTCAAATTCATCAGCTGCATATTTTTAATAATATTATCATATCATTGATCCACGGTACAGAGAGTTCAACATAAATGCAAGTGCTTCAAGTGACGGCACAGTTCAAGTGAATAATGGTGGACCAAACAATATAGATAACACAGTGTGCAGACAATATATAAAATATGTACAAGGGGCCCGGCCCAACCAATGTAACAAATGCTCCTTTGAAACCTGATGAAATGGATTTGCAGGTTTTAACAGTCAGACAATGTATAGTATGGTTAGGACCCAAAAAGGTTATGTTTCAACCCCTCAGAGCAATTTGTATAGGGTCTTCATCTGGACAGACAAATGTTGGTAGCAACCTGACCACAGAATACTGATGCAGGACTGTATAACACATCTTCCTTAGAATACTGGGTGTTCCTTGTTCTATATAATCTATTAGATTAGTTTGAAGTCAGCACCTAAAATCTAGTGCATAGAGATACAAGGAGTGGGATGTGTATCAACATGAAGGGGGATCATATTGAAACACATCAGCAGCATGAGCAGAGGAGATTAGCAAATATAAAGTTTGCCTCGGTAATAAAGTGTTGTGACTTGTCAGGGAATGCTCTAATAATATTTGGAAGAATACCTAAAACTGGAACACTGAATGGACCTGCCTTCCAGCAGGATTTCTGGGACCAGCTCCTTAATAGACTCCTAAAAGGCCTCATAAAGATACACATAAGCTGAATAGCCTAATGACATACATCATATTTCACCCACAGCGGCCTCATATGTGATCCAGTCAGTGGGACATGGATCAACAGCGACAAGGAGATACTGATCTTCTTGACTGGCTGGCTGCCAAACTATGTGCAAAATTAACAAGATAAGGATCATCGAGCATGCCATTCATCCTGCTTGTAATCAATACAGTTTTTAATGTTTGGACTACCCTAAATCTCTGTGTGCAAAGCAAGTATCAGAATGTGATGCTGGAAACTCTGGTAAAACCAGACCAGGATAGAGTGGTTCATTTGGAGTCAGACTACATCCTGACATCACAAACCGTATTTGTTTTACAATAAGAATAACGGAAATCCTTCTTAAATAAACTATGAATTAGAAAAAATGGTTGTAAAGGGAGATGGGAGGGCCTGCATCCTTTAGTATTATGCCACTGGCAGTCCCTTAATCAGTTGGCCAGGTGTAAGACTCTTGTGTGGCCACATTGTTAGTGGGTTGGTCCACAGAGTCTTCTGCTCACATCTGTTACTCTTTGAGGAGTGCTCCAAGTCAGTGGATGAACCGAGTGATTCTTGATCACTGCTCACAATGGAAGTCTATGCTTGAGCTGGAGGATGGGAGGTGCAGCGTTAGTCTCTTGTCTCTTTTATGCTGGGGGCATGTTTGGAGTCAAGCCCTCTGCTGTATGGAGCACAAAGATTTGGGGCGGTGCAGATTCTTAATGTGGTAAAGTCAAACCATAACTCTGACATACTCTTTCTTTGTCTACTGCTATACCTTGACTGACTTGCACTTTGAGCCCCATTGTCACAAACGTACATGACCACACTGCTTTTGGTAAATAGGAACTCCTTCAGCACACAAAAAGCACATCATCAGTTAGGACACTCAGCCTTTGCCCACCTAATTGATCTGTAGGAACACTTTCTTTGTTATATTGTATGACTAGCAATTAATTATCCATTGTATATCAATCGGGGGTGTCTCCTCCGTAATGGCAGAGCAGGGTCGCACCACTCGTCAGTCAATCACAGAAAAATAAAATGATGATAAAACAATATCATTTTATTTTTCTGCGACTGGCTCTGGCTTGAGCATAAGTGTAGAGTGGAGTCGGGCCATGACAAGGAGGAGACTTGGGCACTTAAAAGTGCGCATGATGGTTTTGGCTAGCCGTCTTAGGCCGGCCAAACAGACATGCACACTTCTATTTCTCCAACCCTGCTGTGTTGCACAGCCAGGTTAGAGAAAAGCTGCAGGCTCCCGGACACTGTCTGAGTGGCAGACCAGGCCACTCAGACCAATCCTGGTGCTGCTCTCATAGCATGAGAGCAGCATCTGGATTGGGTAGGGAGTCTGTGCTTTTCCAGAGACTGCTGGGAGAGCATCAAGGTGGGCCTCAGCATTGGAGGCAGTGAAAGGTAAGTTATTTAAAATTTCCCCTTAATTTCCAGTCCCTCCCTCCCCCCGCACCACTCCACTTTGGTTTTGGGGCAGCCGCCATTGACATCAATTACAATTATTGAGCCCTATTCATAAAAGCATTTGGGAGTTCTTAAAGTAGCAGTTCTGTAATACTCTTACAATCTTTGAGAACTGGCCCAAAGCATCTGAAATGGAAATATTCTTATGAAATTAGTACAAACAAACACTGTACTTCTTTACATTTTTGCTAATAGAGAGTTGGACGTTTAGGTGGCTGTTCAAAAAGGCATGTAAATGTACACAAAAGAGTGCCCCAGTAGTACAATCCCTACTTAAAGGCTTTTGTGAATCGACCTGGAGTGTAAAAATGTAATATCTTTATTGCAGTTAAATATCTATCATTCAATTCACTGACTTTCAACAATCCGACCTCAAGGTGAAGTATGTCACTATTAAACAAGATCAATAGTTAGGATAAGATAATAACAGTAGGGTATGCATGCACTCATACAAAGTAGAACAATCACAACCACCTGCCTAGGGCGCATCTACAGGGAAAGTTAATGAGATGTTCCTTTTTTAGGTCAAGCTTGTACAGTATGGAATACATAAATTGCAGATAATCTGACTACCCTGGTTTTAATCCCACCTTTGTGGGCACATCACTTTGTGAGGCCTGTGCTTCGGACAACCTCTAAGTACAATAATTAATAGCAGTCCTGCCAAGTGTCACGCATCATACGTGACGCTAACGCATTTCAGTGTAGTGATCCGCATCACCGCACTGAAATGCATTGTCACGCATTTTCGTCACTGACCAGATAGTGCTGAAAGTGGCTGATTTAGCCTACCCCAGGTGCTAGCACACTGCGCAGTTTAGTTATGTGTGGCAACTTGGCCGTAGCGCCCTGTGGTGACGCAACATCACTTCCGGGTGCGCGCCGGGAGGTATTGGTGGAGGCTGGCTGCTCAATGGTTAGCAAGCGACGCTGGAATCGTGGTGCTCGGCTGCCTTGGAACTCTGCTGATAGCAACGCTGCACGGCTGGGCAGCCCGGCACTGTTGGGGCAGAATAATTTTGGCTGCCGTCCGCGGCAAATACTTATTTCGGAGCTGGGAGCTTGGCCGGGCCGAGTGAGAGTGCTGCAGACAGTGACTGACGTCACATCACGGAGTAACACCGATACGAAATTGCTGCGGCTTGCCTTGCAAGGTAAGTTTCCGTCTCAGATAGTGGTGTGCCTCTGGACTGTCTCTCACTCACAAACTGAAAAATTAGCATTATTTTATAAATGGCGATTAGCGCTCGATCAGTGATCAGCTGCCTGTCCTCTGGCTAAAGTTATAGGCACTGCAATGAATTTAACAAAAAAAACACGTACGTTTTAAAACCTGTACTTTGCAAAAGGTTCTCTGGACTTTAATGGAGAGAGACAGACAAACGTCTTCTTCCGGGGCTCCGGTGACAGGAGGAAGACGTGACAACTGTGAAGGTGCTAGTGGGCGAGGGACAGAAGGCAAAATGCATTATGTGTGGAACATGTGACATGGAGGGGAGCGTGACAACCACAACACTGCTGCTGTTTGAAATCGATCTCTTCCTTTTTCATCTCACGGCCTGAGGCCCTCCTGGGGGAGACCTCTAATACCCTCCCCTCCAGATACAAGATGCCAGAGAACTGACTCAAATCGGCCAGAGCAGCGCCGGACCCAGTGACACCTTACCCCTCTCATAAGTTCGCAAGCACTACTCACACTATGGCCTGCACGCTCACAATGACCGCTGCTGAGCTGCTGGGTGTCAAATCATGCTATTTGAACCGTCATAACACTTCCCTCCCCTCCACTTACTGGTGGATATAGCCCACCATCGACCTCAGACCCCCCGTCCCCCACAAACCCCACACATAGCTTCCAATATGGACCTCCATCAACTGCACATAACCCCTCCCGAGACCCCACTCTGGTTAATTGGAAATGCATTTTCTTTATTTTACATCTCAGGTTGGATTACAATTACTTCTTGTCCATCTGGGAGAGTAAATGAAATAAAAAAACACAGAGACACCAGGTAGTCCAACTGGCCTCTCTAAGGAGAAACCAGACAGTCAAACGATATTTTACTTTTTTTAAAGCACTATGTAAGCACAGCCTGGTAGAGCCTTCGTGGTGCTTTATCAAGTACAAGTATGGACGAATGTAGAAATTCTGAGCTGGATAAATGGACCAGTTGTAACATACACTTATCTCTCACCTTACCCATAGATAATGTGTTAACATGACCAGAAACTGACAGGCTTTATGGTTGTTGTGAGTTCTGGCTGCTCTTAACCACAAGTGCATACTCATCAGAAACTCACACTATTCTTTTTGAAGGCATTAGTATAAGCGGATTATAGTGCAGAATGAAAAAAAAAAAACAACCCTACACAGGACCAGAGTCTGTGTGCCATGTCAGTTAGACAAGTGCCCTTCCATTCCTGGTGCTTTGAAGTCGTTTTACAATCTTCTTAGAGTTTATTGTTGCTCAAATGGGTGTAATTTCCGATATTTATGTTACCCTTGTCTTCATTCCTTTTTTTGGGTCAAGAAAAAGTGTCACTCATAGTCGTTGAAATGTCACTCATAATTACACTGAAATTATGAAAATGTCACACATAGGGTGACCAACTGGCATTGGTGCAAATTCAGGACGGTGAGTTTAAAAATTCAGGACAAAGGGTCAAAATTCAGGACACAAATTCAGGACAGGAGGTCAAAATTCAGGACAAAACTTCAGGACAATTAGATACGTTTTACAGACACATTAGAGGTCGAGCAATAGTATATAAGTAAGCCCAGCCATATCCAAACATATTCAACCATTTGCAAACCTATCCATCATGTATCCTTCCATCTATCATTTCACTCATCCATCCCTTCATTCATCCTTTCATTCATCCTTTCACTCATCCATCCACCCTTTCACACTATCCATCTGTACACTCATCCATCCACTCTTCTACCCATGCATCCATCCATTCATTCACTCATCCATCCAGCCATTTACGCTTTCACCCATCCAGCCATCCTTTCCCTTACTATCCATCCACCCAGTCACTCATCCTTCCACCCTTTCAGTCATCCATCCTCCCTTTCTCTCTCCATCGACCCTTTCACTTAGCAATCCTTCCTTCCATCCATCCACCTAGCCACCCATCTACTCACCCACTCATGAATCCATCCATTGACCCTATCACTCATCCATCTTTTCTCTCATCCATTTATCCTTTCACTCCTTCACTCACCTATTCATCCTTTTGGCCATCTACCTTCCTTTTCACTCACTCACTCACTCATCCATCCTTTCGCTCATCTGCCCATCCATTCACCCTTGCACTTATCAGTTCATCAATCCATCCATCATTTCACTCATGCATCCACCACCCCACTCACTCACTCATCATCCACCTTTTCACTCATCCATCCTTACACTCATCCATTCACCCTTTTACCCATCCAGCTACCCTTCCACCCATACATCCAGCTATTTACCTTTTCTCTATTCCATCCGTCCACTCACTCGTCTATCCATCCATCCTCTCATTATCCATGTATTCAATCTTTCATTCATCCATTCACCTTTTCACTAATTCATCCAGCCATCCCTTCACTTGCTCACTCGCCCACCTTTTCATATTAATTTTGAGCTGAGCCTTTTTGAGAAGAGGCCCATCAAGAACTTCACCCTCGCTGCAGGAGCCATTCCAGGACTGGGATAGAAGCCACCCAGGGCAGAGACAGGATCCAACACAGGGTGGGACAGGAGCGATCAAAGGCCGGAGGGGTAGAGGGGGGGAGGCGACAGGAGCCACCACTGGGGAGGGGGGCAGGAGCCATCAGAGGAGGGGGAACAGGATCCACCAGGGTGGGCACAGGGGTGGGCATGCAGTATTCTAGTATCATCTTGGTCTCTTCTAGGGTGGGGAAGGGCTCCTCACCCCCTCCTGGACAAGACAACGAGAAGACAGGCTCTCTTTCCAAAATGTTAGTTCCCCCCCCCCCTGCACACTGATGTACAGCACTTAAACGAGAAACTCCAAGAGAACCGATATAACTGATTGTCCTCCATACTTTGTTAATCAGTGTGGGTCGATTGTGCCATTTCTTTATTTTCTTACATTATAGACTGCATGTTTAAAGAAGCGAGGTTTGCTTACAATCTAGGGACAGTAATTACGCTCTGTGAAGAGAACCACGTGCTGCCTCGGTGTAATCAGGGCCGGTTCTAGGATGTTTGGGGCCCTGGGCAGAAATGGAATGTGTGAGGCCCCTCTAAATTGCGGAGACATGGCGCATTCAGGGCTGTTAGCATCTGAATAGAAGCCCCTGCTCCTGAAGCTGCCGCGCCCCCCCTCTCAGTCACCTTCAAGCAAGCACCTCTTAACAGCTCATCAAGGGCTGGAGGTGTGAGGGTTGCCACCCCGCAGTGTCTCTCCAATGCTGCTGGGTATGTGAGCTTTTGTACTGCCTCGGAGTCTGTTACACCCGACCTCAGCATCGGAGTCAAGAAGGGAGGTAGGTGGAAGCTGTGCCGGCTTCAGGGAGTTGCGACCGGTGCCCGGTTAAAATTACGGACAAATTGCGTCCGTTAAAAGATCCTTCACGGACAACGGACAGATGGCCGAAATTACGGACTGTCCGTGAAATTTACGGACGGTTGGTCACCCTAGTCACACATAGCAATCTGAAACCTTGGCAGCTATGTAATAGTAGGCTTCACACTGCTCACAAGGCATGGATGCCCCTTCACCAAATGCACATGGAGCTTTTTGAGATTTGACTCTCGAATATAATAACATAACGCAGCAGGTCTGCGGCTACCTCAGTCTTTTTATTCTATGAATGAGCACTACACACACAAATTAGCCAGTATTTCCTAGTAATAGGTTGCGCTGCACACGGTCTTTCTGGGAAGTGGCTGGAACATTTAAATATCTCTGCGTTTCACTTCGCTTTATCACACAGATTGTGCAGTAAAAATAAGAAACGAATCAGTCAAGCGCGGCAGCGGAGGCCCACTGGCCCAGTGAGTTTCCCGCCTGTACGCCGGCGGGAGAGGCGCTTCCGGCCTGTACGCCGGCGGCAGTCTCTGGAGTGCGCGCGCGCTGTCACGTTCTGTTTCATCCTGCGCCTGTAAGGACCGACTGCTCAGTTCCCGTCTTTGAAATAATTGCTGCTTTAGGTCTTACGCTTTTACAAATTGGGCCCGCTTGTCCTCTGAGGGTGGATTTGAATGCGCCAGTCATTAGCTTTCGCCCACTACTGCATATCTTCGCATATGTTTTCAAGCAACCCCTCAACAAGTTCCCTCGTTTCTTCAGCATAAATTGGGAGCAAGCTGTTAGGCTTTTCGGTGTATTTCCCGATCATTAACACTAGCACACAAGGTAGGCACCAGTCCAGCTATAAGAAACAGTCGTGTGCTAGGGTACAACTGCAGTGCTTAATTTGTAAAAGAATAAAAGCTGGTGCCCAAAGTTTCGCTCAGAACCCCGCAGCTGGCAACATCAAATGTCAGGACTCAGGGGTGCCATATGCCAAGGTTGAATAGTCCAAATTCCACCCCTGGCCTCTTACATACATCACCAGACACTCCCTGCCCCTTATTTTACTCGTGCAGGTTCTTTTTCAGATCAGCTTTTTTGTTTGTCACTAGGATCGAATTCGGACACAAAATAGCCCTGGCACCAAAATAAAAGTGGTCCAGAATGGCTAAATAGTGGACACCTGTCATGTTTTGAACTTGTAAAGACATGATGCATGGGTATTTTGGAAGGTTTGAGAGAGTGTATACATGTGTTCTTGATGCAGGAAATGTTTCTAGCTTTATCAATTAAATAAACAGCAGAAAGAGGCCCACACACTGCGAAAAGAACGTCCCACACACTGATCAGTCAGACCAGCCCATCAGGCACTGTCCGATAGGCCGGTCCGACCCTGTTTGTCTCTGTTTTACTGCTTTCTCTTTCTCACCTTTTGTATTTTTCTCTCTCTCTGGGTCAAAGTCTGTTGAGAAAAAAAAGTGCTGGTCGGCCCCACATTCAACCACCGGCTCAAATTTAGCTCTGGAATTCAGTAGGAACTAGAGGCCGTGGCAGCCTCTCTGCCAGTGGGGAGTGAACCCAAACTACTGAGCATATCTAAACTTTCCAAAACTAAGGTTAGAAAAACATTGAGAAAAACATACATTACTAAGTCAACGGTATTATTGCCTCAGTACCCGATGATAAAATGCATATTCTTGATTTTACAACTTAAATTTCTAAAATATTTACTGCCTTTTGATGGACTAATTTATACTATATACTCATGATTACTATTTCTTTCTTCCTCTGTATAAATGGAATATTTAATCAAATGGAAAAAAGTGAGTGGGTAACTTCCCAGTTGGAATATTACACAGGGCACCCAAACACGAATCAAGCATAAATCATGATTCGGTTTGCTTTTTTAATGGAATCAAGCATAAATCATGATTCAGTTTGCTTTTTTAATGGAATCAAGCATAAATCATGATTCAGTTTGCTTTTTTAATGGAATCAAGCATAAATCATGATTCGGTTTGCTTTTTTAATGGAATTAATCATAAATCATGATTCGGTTTGCTTTTTTAATGGAATCAAGCATAAATCATGATTCGGTTTGCTTTTTTAATGGAATCAAGCATAAATCATGATTCGGTTTGCTTTTTTAATGGAATTAATCATATATCATGATTCGGTTTGCTTTTTTAATGGAATCAAGCATAAATCATGATTCGGTTTGCTTTTTTAATGGAATTAATCATAAATCATGATTCGGTTTGCTTTTTTAATGGAATCAAGCATAAATCATGATTCGGTTTGCTTTTTTAATGGAATCAAGCATAAATCATGATTCGGTTTGCTTTTTTAATGGAATCAAGCATAAATCATGATTCGGTTTGCTTTTTTAATGGAATCAATCATATATCATGATTCGGTTTGCTTTTTTAATGGAATCAAGCATAAATCATGATTCGGTTTGCTTTTTTAATGGAATCAAGCATAAATCGTGATTCGGTTTGCTTTTTTAATGGAATCAATCATAAATCGTGATTCGGTTTGCTTTTTTAATGGAATCAAGCATAAATCGTGATTCGGTTTGCTTTTTTAATGGAATCAATCATAAATCATGATTCGGTTTGCTTTTTTAATGGAATCAAGCATAAATCATGATTCGGTTTGCTTTTTTAATGGAATCAAGCATAAATCATGATTCGGTTTGCTTTTTTAATGGAATTAATCATATATCATGATTCGGTTTGCTTTTTTAATGGAATCAAGCATAAATCATGATTCGGTTTGCTTTTTTAATGGAATCAAGCATAAATCATGATTCGGTTTGGTTTTTTAATGGAATCAAGCATAAATCATGATTCGGTTTGCTTTTTTAATGGAATTAATCATAAATCATGATTCAGTTTGCTTTTTTAATGGAATCAAGCATAAATCATGATTCGGTTTGCTTTTTTAATGGAATTAATCATAAATCATGATTCGGTTTGCTTTTTTAATGGAATCAAGCATAAATCATGATTCGGTTTGCTTTTTTAATGGAATACTTTCTTGTTTAGCAGAGGAGAATCGAGACCTTGACTCTGTCTTACGTTCTTTCAACAGTTTTGAACACATGACAACTCTCACAACTCGCCCCACCTTCCCACAAAACCTGGGGGCGGGGATTTCACCCGTTGCATAGGCCACCTAGTGGACTTGGAGAGACAGGGGATAACAACAGTCCTGTAAAGAGTTATAATAAGAGCCCAATGTTGCACCAAGCAAGTGAGAGGAGAGAATCTAGGCAAGACTGTTTTAAATTACCATGTTTACAAATATATCGGCTTAATGATAAATAAGAAAGAGTGGAGAAAACACAGTGCTAAGGAGAAGGGGTCCCTTTTAAGGACAGTTTTCCTCACACACCCAAGGTGTCATGCTTCATCATGGGGATACCGCCTCGTGTCACGAACCAATTCGTTATGCGGGCTACTACCCCCTCACAGCGAGGGAGGAGCTCAGGGATGTTTTAGTGAAGAAGAGGGGTATAACTCAAACCCAATGTGAGCAAGTGTGTGAGTGAAGTAGTGCAGTGCTGACTAAACAATGGTGAGAAAAAGTGGATAAAACTAGCTACAAGGTAAGCCTAACGTAGTTTATTGATGCTTCTTAGTGCCAGGATTAAAAACAAACATTGACGAGTGTGGCTGCTGTAATTAGAGGCAGCTGCACTGGAAAAAGATCAACGTGTTTCAGCAGTAATGACCTGTAACAGTGTCATGGCCTTCTTCAGGATCTCTTTTTAAGCTACTGCAAGGTGTACGTTAAAACAATAACGACAAAAGTGCAAAAAATGCCGCTGGCCGCGCGACGCGAAGGGGAGCTAAGCGAGACAGCATCTTAGTCCCACATTCCGCGCGACGAACGGTGCTGCCAGCTCGTGACCGCCCCCTTTCATGCTCGCCCTATGGGCGCGGGCCAGCAGGGGTGAGGGGCGGCCCTTAAGGGGTTTAAGTTTAGCGCGGCAGCGAGGCTCGGCCTTTCCTGCCGTCGCGTTCCTGGTTGCTCTGCGCTGTTTGAGAGTCCTCGGGAACATATCTTAGCCGGAGGCTAAAGGTGTTCCAGGGACCTCTAGACCTTTCTTCCCCGGCCCTCACTGTTCAGAGCCGCCTGTCCCTCTGCAATGCTGTACTGTTGCGCTGTTCCTGTCTCGGCCTTTGTGTGGCCGTCCTGCGCCTGCCTCGCTGGTCTTGCGTCGCGTTGTCTGCCTCGACGGGCTTGCGGTGAGTGCTGATGACCGGGGCCCGCTTGCGGGGGGTTTCGCGGAGTTTTGGGGTCGTTTATTGTCCCCGATGCAGAGCGGCGTTTGGCGGGGTCTGGGGGGCCGAGGGAGAGCGTTGTTGTGGCAATGTTTGTTGTGGCGGTGTTCGGTGCGCCCTGTGCGGATGTTAGGTAGACGTGTGTCCTGTCCTTTCCTTTGAGGAGCTCCGATTTCCATTGTAGAAGTTTAAAGGCGCTCTTTACAAATAAATGTCTTGGATTTAAGACTCCTAAGTTGATTTGAAAGTTGTTCCGGTTCCCAATTGAGGCAGAGTCACTAGGACTGGAGCTGAGCGGCCGAGTCCTCCCTTTCCCTTCCGGCCCATGGTTTCTTCCATAAGTGCATCAAGAGCTGCTGTCGAGAGCTGCTGTTTGTAGGGCAGCCAGTGTTTGTCCGGCACATTTGTCAGGGAGCGGGTCAAGGGTGATTGCGATGAAGTGACGGCATGGGATGGGAGTTATTTCCTGCTGCAGCACGGTGCAAGGTCAGAAGTGTTCCGATTTCCGAGAACTGGTTTCCTCTGTTGATGAGACCGGGTCGGCCAGTAGCTGGGTTGCGTGGATGGTTGCGGGAAGTTGGTGGCCTAACGCATGGAGGGAGTGAGATGTATTGTGGTGTGCCGCTGCGATGAATTGTTTGTCTGCCACCGCCTGCAGCACGCAGGCCAGGATTTGTTCCCTTTTCTTTATTTAATTAGGCGATTGAATGCGTTCTACATGTGGTGTCATTTGATAAGGGCAGGTACAACGGCAGAGGTTCGAATGTGAATGGGCGCGCTCACCACCGAGCGCAGCGCGAGAGGCTTGGAACAGGGGACCGGTGGTGGCGGCCGAGTTGTGGCGCCAACTCGATCCCCTCGTCGGAATTCCTGGGGGCAGCAATAGTTTAAGCCATGGATGGTGAATATTGCTCACGCGTCACTATGTCACGTTCATCATGAAGTTGTTTATCACTCCTGAGCTCTGGGTGTGGCAAGGTGTGCCGCGTTCTTCAAATTGTGTCTTTTGACACCTTCAGCCAGAGGAGAACAGGCCAGGGCAGATGGCAAGTGGACTGTTCGTGGCACATTTATGGAGGGTGGACAGTGCACAGCGAGTGCCAAAGAAAGTGTAGTGAAAAAGGAGATTTGAGGCATGTAAAGTTCGTGAAATATGTTTACATTGTTAACGATAGTGTTTTATATAGTTCCACCTCAGTTTTGTTTTCCACGGAAGAGTACCTCAGGGTTCGCTCAAGGTCATGGGGATCGAACAATGTTTCATTAGAAAGAACAGCTTGCCTGTCATATCAATGTTGCTGCGTCAGTGCGCAAATTTGAAAAGAAGGAAACGTTTGTACTTCGCGTACCTTATCATTATGAACACTTTTCTTTCCGGTCAGATCCCGGCAGGGCCGCTGTGCTGGCGTTTTGCTGTTCGATGGATATACATCGGGGTTTCGGGCAGCTGCGAGGGGTTATCTTTTGGGAATTGTGCGTATCGTTTGCCGTAGTTTCGGGTGTGGCCGGCTGTATGGTTTTGCCGGGCACGCTCTCCATCTAGACCGGGGGCGTTCCACAGCCCTTATTTCTGTTATGCATTGGTGCGGCGATGAGATGCTTCAGAAGAGGAAGGAGGAGGCGGAGTTCGCAGCGGGTGCACGTTGGAATATGATGAGTGCAATTTGTGCCGATCTTTCTGCACATTGCTTCTGTGCTTGCATATTTTGAGTATAGCTGTTTGATAATCTATAATTTTGTGATGAGAAGCCGTACTCATGTTTGGCCAGTAGTGATTGCGGCGCCTTGCTCCCACAGTGTCTGAAATTTGTTAAGGGTCCAATTTTGTGCTGTGCTTGATGTATCAATGGTAAATAGCACAGACTCGCAGTAAGGGTTCGTAGAAATGCTGCCTCCTCCATCTGCTAACATGGGGCAGGACTCCTTCTATGGACTTAGTGGTGAGCTGTAAACGTTTAGATATGAAACTGCAAATCTCCCTCTGCTCCAGAAACGTACAGTGGATGCAAGCCCTGTCCCCTGATTAAATGGAAGCCCTGTCTCCTGATTAAATGGTGTTTGGGCCTCACATGTGGGTGCATGTAGGGCTGGGCGGGATACAGTAAGGTAGACAGGCACACTCCGATGTTGTGTATGGAACTGACCCGAAGCGGTTTACATCCCCTATATTTATAACTTAAGGGCACGCACGCCATAAGGTTGCAGGAGATTAAAATGTTATTGCACCGAAACTAGGGGCCCATCTAATGTCAGTGCATAGCAGCCTTCTTCATACCGCTCCATGGCACACTCATAGTGCAAAAGAAGCCGGCTGGGAATAGGCTTTTGGTGCCGGTCATATATCCGACTCTGCGCTCCTCAGGCGCTTTCTAGGGCTCCTGGATGGTCCCAGTGGCCGGTGTTCCAGGCAGCGGGCAGCATGTTGACATAGGGCTGCCGTGGTAATTGTCGGGGCTCATATAGTGGATGCTTGTGGATATGCAACTCATTGCTACCCATGTTATAGTGGATGTTTGTGGATATTCGACTCATTGCTACCCATGTTATCGGCCTCATGAGGATGAAAGTCTGCGGGAATGAACTAGGGCCGCCTCCAGATCAGAGAGCAGGTGGGGCCCACACTTATTCCGAGCGCTCGACAGTTGGGTCCGCTGGGCGGCTCTGGGGGGGGGCCATGGCCGGCCACGCGTTGCGCCCAGCAGTTAAGTCCGCTAGGCGTTTCTGGGTGGGGTATGATCCCGCCGCCATTGCTGGCCACGCGTTCACCCGCCGCCATTGCCGGCCACGTGTTTGGACTTCTTGCATCCTTCTCAGGAGAGGATTCCAACAGCGGCTCATTAGTCGGTTTCAAGTTTCGATCACGTCGTTTAGCATTAAACAAGTGAGACTATTAATACTCTTTGATAATAAATACCAAATTGTCCAAGCACACTTTAAATTTTGCTGAGCACTGTTTACGGCTTACCAGACTTTCTTGATACTGAATACTCGTAAAGCTGTGTGCCTTATTATATCTTTTAACGCCATACCTAACAATGTTGGAATTATTATTCGTCGTAAAACGCGTTCTAGCAATTCCCTGCAAGCAGAGGTCGTGATGATTTGCACAGACACTGGCTAGAGCTGGTCAGTTTCCCATTCGGGCACTTTGCCGTGTCTGGCAGTAAATGGCGTCTTTGCTGGTCTAAACAGCGTGGTCGTTTCACAAAGAAGAGGATGCTCAGAGCTTAAGGCACCGTGAAATTACCGTTCGGAGGACAGGTGTTTATTTACGGTCAGCTTTAGTGCCGGCATGGCACGGTCACCCACCTCAGAGCGCTTGAGGGCTCCGGTGAAAGACGAGCGCCTACACGGTTAGTGAACATCACTGGTGGCGCCAAGCCCGCCATAATACAACATAAACAGTTCAAGTATTTGTAAAGCGCACTATCAGCCATGGGTCTAAAGGCACTGAATAACTATTGTTTATTGTAACCCAACTCAATGGTCCTCGTTTTATCGACCTCGGAGGATGATGGGCTGAGTGGACCCGCTGGTACTTTAACTGGTTACCGTGAGGTCGTACACGGGCCAATAAGCGGGCCCGGACTTGACGGGTAGGGGTGCTTATAAGAGGCATGAGCGCTTGTCCGCTGCTTTAGCCCCGGGCTATCGGCTCCGAAATGCGGCGGGGCCTGCTGTGGTTCTTTTGATACGCTCTTGACCGCGGCGCTAATTCCCAGCATACATACTGGTCATGACGGGGAATAGATTTACCATTGTTAGGTGGCGTGAGGTATGCGAGTTCAGGGGTCAAAGGCATGGAAGTCTAGAGTATTGAGTAACTTTACGCTTGTAAAAAGCCGAAAGTAGTGAAGTTACACAAAAGTGGAGGAGTAAACTGACACATGTAAATGTATTTACTTATAGGTTTACCGTTGTGAATGGGCCCCTAGGAGATAATTTTTCGGAGTGACCTTGCACACGTAAATTTACCTTTGTGATAGGCTCCCCAGTGAAGAGTGGTTCGCTTGTTAGAACAGCTTCAGCTCTTGTGTGTCATATTTAGAAAGTTTCTGCGATCGTGGGGTACACCATGGTGCAAGCGTATTTTACTCAGTGAATGTACCCGATGGGCTAGTGTGCACTTAAAACTGACTACAATATATCTGACTGAGATATTACTACGACTCGCTCTCTGATATTAAGTCTCTCACCCCACCATGCTTTAAACAGATTGTCTTTGACGTGAGAGGGAACACAAGTCATCTGTACTATTTGGATACTGACTTGAAAAAGTAGCAGTATCTATCAAATAAACACGTTTATTGTACCCATATATTAAATATAAGGATAAATATACAAATGGTTGAGTGCTCTGAAAGTCACCGACTGCCCATAAAGTAACTGTGTAAAATGAATATACGTATGCTTGCTATATACTTTCATTAAAGCAAATGTACATTAGTTTATGCTCCGTTGCGTGGATGCAACTGACAAAGCATTAACGTGCCCTTATGCACGGAGCATGGAGCACAGCGTTTGGTGTGTGGGGCTATGTTCGCCGGTATAAGCCCTCGTTACAACACCCCGGAGCAATCAGTTTGGGGTCTCGCCTTAGTGCATTGTGCTACGGGATCATTGGGGAGCATTGTTCAAAGGAGGCCTACACTGGAGCTGGCATAGCGCACATTCCGATCTGACACGGGGGTATTCACAGGGAAGCTGGGGCGTGTAGTTCTGCATAGATTGTGCCATGGGCACCTCAGGGGAAGAAAAGCCTCGTCCTCGTGCATTCATGTGACCAGCTGCGGCGCATTTGGGCATGCAAGAACACGGCGATAATTGGATATAACGATGCAGGAGTCTAATGAGAGCACCCAGAAATACAGCGCTCGTGCTAGGGGCGTTGACGTATCACTTAAAATTAGTAATGAGGCAGGTTGAAGCGCTGCACAAGAATGCCCACGGGAAGGAATATGTTATCGAGTAACGGCAGCAAGGTGGTTGAGGTGCGCGCGTAAATGCCCGCGGTCCCCAATTCACGCCATATCACGGCCCGTGCGCAGCACCTTTTATCAGCTGTGGTGGCGCCGGCCCAGAAACTTTCCCAGCGTAGTGCCAGGGCTACGGATATAGAAGGCAAGAATATGTGATGCATGTGGCCAGAACGGTTTATCGTCAAGGGATGCAGCGTAAGGTCGGAGCGTATGCGGGCATGTGTGTGATCGTTAATGGATGAACGGTGAAGGATCGAAGTGCACAGGTTAACTTCTATACCTGTCAAGTTACTGGGCCAGCTTCTTAAAATGCCCTCAGGCTACATCTGTCAGTGCAGGTATGTTTAGCACTCCTGGTGGGTTGGATTTTGTAAATCCCAGGGAAGGGTTTTCCAGTTGTAGCCATAACGGATATTGGAGACAACAGACAGCTATGGTATAGGGCACGGGAAACATAATTTTAAGGGCGATTGCAGGTTCCTTAATTCCGCAGGCGTAAAAACAATGTGGTAACCCACACATGTAATCCCAAAAGGCACTGCAGTATTGTGCAGTAGACCACATCACTTACAGGAGTGTCCATTCGTATGTTTTGACATATTAATGCAATATCATCCAACAAAACGTGCCAAAATTCGGAAATAGCACTGTATCCCCGAAGTGCATTTGCCCTTACTTTAGCCGGGTCCAATGCCACTGAAAGCATCACAACATCCACCAGGAAACCGTTATGACCCAAAGGTGTCTTCATGTTGTAAAGGCATCATAAAGTCAAACTTGGTGTAAATTATACCAATGCCAGTAACACAACTGCCAAGACTTCTACTTAAAAATACATGGGGAGCAAACAGTGCATTACAGAAGGTTAAATGATAAGGGTGCAGGTTGCAAGAGAGACACAGTGCAAGTGGAGGTGAATTACTGCAATATGTGCTAGACACTCAGGCCCAGAACAAACGCAATGTAGGCGATGGTGGCATTATGCAAGCAGCAAATGTAAAAAACAGGTGAGAAGAAGCAAAGAGTGTGTTGCAAGAGGATATGGCGGGTGCATATTTCAAATAAGTACGATGCTGCAGTAAATGGCAGTCACTCGGCAGGGACCCAAGTAGGCTTGCCTGCAACTTTTTCACCCATAGACAGGTGCGGGCACTGCAAGAGCATCAGGAAATGACTCTTTAGGGTTTTGTTGAAAGGGGTACACACGGCATTCCCAGTACAAGCGATAACAGTAGTACTTGCACACAGAAATTTCATTAACGGTAAGATGCTTTATGAAATGATAAAGTCAGCGATTGAATTGGGCACGTGTAAATGTGTGGTAAATACGTACTTCCGTATATTGGTTCATTCACCTTTAAGCGCATGGACCCCTGCCTAGTGTGGGAATTCCACTGCGAAATACGACCGAAGGATGGGAGTGCCAACGGGGAGGAATAAGTAGAATTAGTAAGAAGGGTCATAATTGTGAACACCTTGCCTTACTGTGAATGGGGCCAAACATATACCCGAACACTAGGAAACGAGTGCAATAGTCAGCCCGAAATTACTGTACAGCCGATGCCAACACGTGCTTACACATAAAATGGGATTGCTTTAGCACATACTCCCTACATCGAAAATATGTACAACAGCCTAGCTCGAGGTTAAAAGTGAAGCTGGTTGTTCGCCTAGAAGAATATTAGGAGTGTAAGCGTGCGGCAGGGGCACAAGGCTTGTCACAGACAGAGGGAGGTCAAACATTTTCAAACAATTCGTTTAAATGGGGGCAGCCACTGCTGCATATAGGGCTGGGCTGGGCAAGGAAAGTGTCAAGTGAGTGGGGACGTGGCCATCCTCTTGCTACCAGCTGACTGTTGATGGGCCATTCGTATGGTACCAGGAACAGTGGGCGTCATACAGGAAATGGGATCCGGCTTTAGCAAGGACACGAATTTCATGGCTGGGTTCCCGGGTACGAGCTGGGGCCAGTTCAGGCGCAGGATTGACCAATGTCTAGCAGCGCAGGGTGGGCCTCACAACATCATCATCATCTACTTGGGCAGGAACGATCTGGTGACGATGGGGAGGAGAGCTTTGGTAGATGCAATGCAGAGGGACACGATGACCATAACGAACAAATTGGGTGCCACCGAGCTAATATGGTCTGAGATTGTTCCCCGTAGGGCCTGGAAGGGAGCGCGATCAGCTGTTGCCTTAGAGCAAGGCAGGAAGAGGGTCAACAGGGCCATGCAAGTATGCATGGAAAGGAGAGGCCTGGGGTTCATCAGGCATGCGTGATACAGGAAGGACGGTGGGTCATTACGGAAAGGACGGGGTGCACTTGCCTGGGCTGGATGGACGTCTTTCCCCTAGACTTAGAAGAGTGCCTAACAGCAGCAGGGTGCCAGTGATCTGGTGACAGGTACCAAATGCGGCAATGCGAGACACAGAAAGATACAAGTGATGAAAACAGTAACAGAAAGTTATAGGTGGTGGGGGGCTCTGTCATCGACGGGGGCCTCCTCCAGAGCTGTGGCGGAGTACAGGGCGATCTGGAAGCAGATGGACAGTAGGGGTACCTCTGCGGCAGAAGGATACGGTCAATACCTCTGCCTGGCACAGTAGGGGTGCCTGAGCCAAGAACCTGGAGCCGAGGGGGTTCCAGGAAACAGCGTCGGCGCCCCGTTAGTCCTTCGGGCGGTCGGGGGGCCTGAACCGACCGGGGGTGTGCCTCATCGCTCCGCCCTGACAGGGGGGGCGGGAGTGAACGAAAGAAAGGGATAATGGACTGCACCGTCAGAGCATCGACTCGCCGTGCAAGAATGGCTCATTAGGCATGCGGGGCAGCGAGGGGCTGCCGCATTGGATCGCCCGTAAGATGACCCACCTTATTTCCACTTGTTGTACAAAATAAACCTGCACCACTGCTTTCCCACAAAATTTGTCTCATGAGTTTCCTTGGTATGTAAGTGGTATGTGGCGCAGAGTGGAGGAAGCGCTGGGAGTGTGGGCACTATGCCGCTGGCCACGCGACGCGAAGGGGAGCTAAGCGAGACAGCATCTTAGTCCCACATTCCGCGCGACGAACGGTGCTGCCAGCTCGTGACCGCCCCCTTTCATGCTCGCCCTATGGGCGCGGGCCAGCAGGGGTGAGGGGCGGCCCTTAAGGGGTTTAAGTTTAGCGCGGCAGCGAGGCTCGGCCTTTCCTGCCGTCGCGTTCCTGGTTGCTCTGCGCTGTTCCCGCCCTGGCCCAAACCCAGCGGCAGAGCAGCAGGCATGTTTTGAACTGTTAACGGTCTGTTTTGTGTTGCAGGCGGAGTCACAGGGCGATCTGGAAGCAGATGGACAGTAGGGGTACCTCTGCGGCAGAAGGATACGGTCAATACCTCTGCCTGGCACAGTAGGGGTGCCTGAGCCAAGAACCTGGAGCCGAGGGGGTTCCAGGAAACAGCGTCGGCGCCCCGTTAGTCCTTCGGGCGGTCGGGGGGCCTGAACCGACCGGGGGTGTGCCTCATCGCTCCGCCCTGACAGGGGGGGCGGGAGTGAACGAAAGAAAGGGATAATGGACTGCACCGTCAGAGCATCGACTCGCCGTGCAAGAATGGCTCATTAGGCATGCGGGGCAGCGAGGGGCTGCCGCATTGGATCGCCCGTAAGATGACCCACCTTATTTCCACTTGTTGTGCAAAATAAACCTGCACCACTGCTTTCCCACAAAATTTGTCTCATGAGTTTCCTTGGTATGTAAGTGGTATGTGGCGCAGAGTGGAGGAAGCGCTGGGAGTGTGGGCACTATGACTCAGTGAGATACAAAACCAGTGATCCAGCTGTTCAGGAGATTCACCAGTATACCTGTGGTAAAATAAAATCAACAACATACTGCATCATTAAAATAGTTGAGTACAGTGTGTTTGGACCACATTCTAACATATCTAAAGAGACAATACAGCGCACTTAAAGTGAGTAACATTAGTGCCATACATTAAAAAAAGTGCGGGAGGAATGCAGTGAAAATCAGCACACCTGAAGGGGATTAGGACCAGTGGTTCCAAAAACTGTACGTGATGCCAACCAACGCAGTCACAGAGAACCGTCATGCTCATGGTACGACACATGCTGAGATGCAGCATCAGGCAAGCGCTGAGGGACTGGAGGGACGGACAAGGATGGCGCAGGATGATTCTTGTGCATTTGTTTTGCACGTGCTACAAAACAGAAAAAAGGGTACAGCCGATGCCGGGTGATCAAAATTACAGAAAAATGTCCATTACCAGCCTGCTCGTACATGTATCCTCACTTTTGTACCCAGCGCAAAAACCTTGAAATGAAGGTCCTTTGAGGAAATGGAGACATCCTCTCTTAGTAGACCTGTGGTTATTGTATCCCACAGATTACCCACTCATCACCCTATGGATTTCCAAGCTCCACCCACCTCCGACAGTGGCTGCCATGTAACTGAATCAACGATGCCTCAACATAGCCATCACAAAGAACAATCCCCCTGAAGCAGTTATTTTGCCATACATTCAGCTCCGATATCCAAAATGACTTGTTTTGGAGTGTGTGGCAGGCTCTGAAATGGCTACCTTCATTTCACATCAGTTGGTGTCCTGCCCCTCTAACACTCTTTGCTGAGTTCGCTGTGGAGTCCCAAAAGGCTCTCAGTCAGTCCTATCCTATTTACATCTCTCCACTGGCCGCATCAGTTAAGACGCTTAGCTTTAACATTGCCTGCTATGCAGATGGCACACAGACAACTGTGACCATCCAGGAGAACCACAAGATCATCAAAGTCAGCTTCCAACAGTACATGACTGCAGTGGACAGATGGATCAGTCAAAACTGCCTCAAATAAAATTGGGAGTATTCTGAAATCTTATTTTTTGGCAAGCAAACACTTATTCAGACTTGCAATGGGGTCTGGAATAGCTAAGGTCCCCTTTGACACCAGCAGGCTCAACTAGAAATGTAGGTATTGTGATCGACATTCATCTCTCCTTAGAATCTCAACTCAACCATGTAGCTGCCTCTTGTTTCCACATACTTCGAATGTAATGCAAAATAATCCTCACAATTCCTACTTTTTCACATAAAACCATAGTAAAAGCATCCCATCTCGATTATGGAATTCTCTTTAGTTAGGTATAAAACAAGTCCTTGTGTAATGTTTATAACTGGTACAGAACAAAGTTGCACGCCTGAGTCATAACATCCCCAGATGAGTTACTATTAATTTCCTCCTCAAATTCTTGCATTTATTTCTGATGCATAAGTACCTTAGCTTTAAAGCCCTCTGCTTCACACTTACAGCTTCCTACAATTTAGGTCCGGTTTACATCAGGAAGAGAGAAGAGACATTTAAAGTATCTTCCAACTCACCACATTTGCTCGATCTCGGGAGAATCTATTGATTATTCATAATATCAAGCGGAGCAGGCCAGGTGGGGGGTCATTCTTGTATCTACCTGCTAAACTGGTGGATTCTTCAGCTTTGTTTATCAAAGGACATCTCGAATCATATCACCTTCAGAAAAAAAAAACTTGAATATTGTAATTGCCTTAGGTTTGAGCCATCCCTCGATTTCTGTTTAAGGCTTCCAGCACATGGACACCCTTTGAGTTAACAGAGGTGCTATACACAATATATTTTATTCAGGGGATTTACTCTTAATCTGTATGGCTAGTAAGGCACTGGTAGCCAATCCCACCAGGGATCCTGAAGGACTATACTTCAAGTCAGAAGATTGCTCTACTTGGTGTGATTTACTCATCTATATAGTAAACAAATCTATGTGCCATGTCATTAATTAGCGGCAGTACGCCGCATGGACACACAAGCAAACCTGACCAACAAACTTGACCGACTGGCGGTTCAAATGATATTTATTTAATGGAGAATCCATTCTAACACTCCTTCTCCTGCCTTTCCTGGTAGGGTAATTCCCGTTGGCAAATTGCACTCGCCTCAGTCTGTCGCAGCATGTTTGCCTCTCATTATATACACCATGATAAGAAAGTTGTCCAAACAAAACGTTTTCCTAAATCATGGGAGTTAATGTCCAACTTTTTTCAGATGGATCATTACAGTGATATCATTCATGAACGCACATACTCCTTTCCCTTAGAGATTTGAATAAATGCAGGGTGCGCAGGGCTAATGATTCCGAAACCACTGGTCACAGTTCCCAAGTGAGCCCACTGCAGTCTTAGGCTCAATTTCCCAAAAATACATGATGAAGATCTGAGGATTGAGGACCTTAAAGTGGGACAACATATGAGATCCGTGCAATCTGTCAATATGCAATGGGCAGTGCCAAAGAGTGCAGAAGGGTGTGGTGTGAGCCTGTCCTTCATAACAGGACACGGTATCTATGACTTGTAGAGTGGTGATAACAAGGTGATGTAGTAGACTAAGTAACAGGCCTTCTCACAGCCTGTATGACCCAGTGTAACAACAAGCAGTGAAAATCTTCAACTATGCAGTTAAGAAGAACAACTCTTCAAACCTGCTGTTAATTAACAAGCACTGGAAAAAACAATAGGTCTCTTCTAGACAATTGTGTTTTAGCCATGTTTTACACCAGTGTGGCTGCTATTCAATATATCTAAAATTTAGAGGCATGGAGTGGGGTGGGGTAGATTAGAGTGGGGTGCAGAAGAATAGGGTAGGTTGGTTGTAGAGTGGAATGAGGTAGATTGGCATCCAGGGGAGTGGGGGCAGAATAAGGTAGAATGGAGTGGTGTAGATTGGAGTACAGGAGTTGGGTAGAGTAGCATGGTAGATTGGAGTGGGGTTGATTGGAGTGGGGTTGATTGAATTGGGGTAGATTGGTGTGGAGTGGGGTAGAGTGGAAAGGCGTAGACAGGACTGGGATATATTGGGGTAGATTGGGAAAAATTGGAGCACAGTGGAGTGGGGTAGATTAGAGTGTAGTAGGTTAGCTTGGGGTGGGTTAGATTAGAGTGGAGTGGGGTAGAGTTGAGTTGAGTGGAGTGGGGTAGATTTGAGTAGATTGGGGTAGATTGGAGTAGGTTGGACTGGATGAGGTAGATTGGAGTAGGGTAGTTTGGGATGGAGGCGTTAAGGTAGACTGGAGTGAATTTGAATGATGTGGGTTAGCTTGGACTGAGGTGCCGCAGATTTGAGTGGTATGTGGTAGAATGGAATGAAGTGGAGTGGGGTAGATTGGGTAGAGTGGAATGGAGTGTGGTAGAAAGGGGTAGAGTGGAGTGGGATAGATTGGGTGAATTGGAATGGGTAGATTGGAGTGGGGTAGACCGGAGTGGGGTTGATTGGAGTGGGGTGGAGTTGGATAGATCGGAGTGGAGTTGAGATAGGAGTGGAGTTGAGATTGGAGTGGAGTGAGATAGATTGAGAAAGAGTGTAGTGGGGTAGATTCAGGTGAAATGGGATAGAAATGGGTGGATTTGAAAAGGGTAGATTGGAATGGAGTGGGGTAGATTGAAGATGGATAATTGGAGTGGGGTACTTTGGAGTGGAGTAGATTAGATCGGAGTGGAGTGGGGTAGGGTAGATTACAGCGGGATGTGTGGAGTTGAGTGATGTGGGTAGAATGGAGTGGAGTAGGTTAGGGTGGGGTAGATTGGGGTTTGATAGATTGAAGTTGGGTGGGGTGGACTTGGCTAAATTGGAGTGGGTTAGATTTGAGTGGAGTGGGGTAGATTTGAGTGGAGTAGGATAGATTTGAGTGAGGTAGATTTGAGTGGATTGGGGTAGATTGGAGTGCTTTAGATTTGGGTAGAATGTAGTGGGACAGACTAGGGTAGTGAGTTAAAAGGGTGATAAGCTGTTGTCAGGAAATGTCCTTGTGCAATGAAAGGCTTGTCATTGCACGAGGAGAGACAGACAGGTGCAGTTCTCTCCACGAGGCGAGCGTGATTAATTACCGCAGTTGACCTTGGCAGCCCCTTACATTCCATTATCCTCTCCGCACCGGGTAATCAAAGGACGGATTGTCGTCATTTTCTTTTGAGGCTAATTCAGAGTTCAGAGTTCAGCCCTTTACCACGGAAATTGCCTGACAACAGCTTATCGCCCTTTTTGAAATTGTTAAGGCTTTCAACCTTGAGTCTTCCTGACTGTCAGGACCCTCCCCACTATAGGTGCCTGGCTGGGCCCTATGCAAGTACTCTTCTTCTTTTGCACCCCCACACGATGCACACCACATTATCTGACAGTCATCCGCAGTTGCCCCCTCATTGCTGGGTCCTGATGAGACCCCACATTGTTAAGTGAGTCGAAATGTTGTCGACTAAGTGAAGTAAACCATTTGTCAGCCACTATTACTGTATTAGTTGGCTGTGAGCACATATTATGTATTGATTTAATGGTCATTTTGTATTTTTGATGAAACCTTGTTTTAATGTCAGAAAGAGTCACAACCTTGAAATATAGGTATCACAATTACTGGAGACACCATGCACTGGATTTAAAATAATGTGATTACATTATATAAAACAACGTATTTTTATACAAAATTCGTGTTATACGCCTTTTCTCTATCAGACATCTCTTTGCCCTCGATTATTGTGATTGAGCTATTATATATTAAGTATCATTTGTTGATTGTCTACAGGAACCCTTGTTGTCTGCTAAACTGTAAAGTACCCTGGTTCCGTGGGAGTAGGATGTCGCTTGTTTTTTCATACACGCCCTGGGAGAATTAGCCTGACATTTGACCTCTGTCTTTGAAGGCACAGCAAACATGACAAGATAAAAACAAGATTTAAAGGCCTGTTCACAGAAAGGGAGTTCATGGAAGAATACAGTGAACACTGCTTAGGCAACGGGACGGACAAACTGAACCTGGACAGCCTAAAGCAAGTAAAGCCAGCAAATAGAAGCCAGAAAAATTGAGTTACAAACCAAAAAGTCAATGGTAATCAACGAGCGGAATGCATTCCTAGGTCAACTTTCTGAAAGTCCCCACAATGTCTTTAACACGCTCTCTGGTAGTCTGCAACCTAAATAAGCAGCAAAGTCAGACTGGTAGATGGAAACACTCCATCACTTCTGTCAAGTGGGACATTATACTGAAGTTTGTGTACTTTTTAAAAATATCACAGACAGGTAATGTTTCTTTTGACCTTGGAGGACCTGCTCGATGTGTATATTAACTGCCTAAGTCTATACTGTATCATAGGACTTCTTATATGCAAAGTTTGAACTATGCATCCGAGTGAGTCCTTCAGGCTCCTGAAATCAAGATGGCGAAGCTGTCCTAGAAGTACGCAACAGATTAAATGAGACTGCGTCAGTCACTCGAGCACCCTTTGAGGATGTAAAAGGTCTGCCAGTGTTTTTTTTTCTAACAAAATATATTTTCTTAAGGTAATTTAATAGCATATTGCTGTCAACGGAGCAAGTGGTATATGCATAAATCTAAAACAATACCAGTGTTATCGTCACCTATTGAACAGCTTTTTGCACCTTTGACCATAGCATGTGCACATAAATAAGCAAGCATAGGCATACCCCATAGGTCCCACTTTTGGGACCCTATAAGTATTTAGCCATGTGGCACATTATCCTAGGTGCTACAACATCTACTGTTCTTTGCTTTGACACTACTAGACACATTATAGCACTGCATTGAGAAGTACTTATTTAAAGTGTTATGGCTTTTGCTTCAGTTCTGTTGATTAGACGCTTGTTGGCATGTTTAAATAATTTTTTTACAGTGCAGAGCGCTTTAAATAAGAATTTATTTAATTAAAAAGAACTGTGATTAAAACAGTTAACAATGTATGGAGCAGTCTCACACTTGCCACTTTATTACCAAGGGGATAAAGAAGAAAACAAGCAGCAAGCGGGAGGGGGTTGGGGCACAAACAGGCGCTCTCGGAACGTGCCTGATATCTGATCTTGGTCCTTGCCTGCACAGCAAATGTGATGAGATAAGAGGCAGAGAAGAGCAGGAAACAAAGAAAATGAGTCAAGGCAATCAAGGGAAACTGTTTGTTTCTAAACTAAAGATTCCATGTATGTGTGTAAACTATAAATGCCAACAGTTAGGCGTGTTTTGTTAGAAAAAACCCAAAAATCACAATGGGGCATATGTATCAAACGAATTTTGAGTCGCAAACGCTGCGAATTGCAAAAAAGCAGCGTTTGCGACTCAAAATTCTCAAAACGGGATGTATGTGTGAATTCGCATCGCAATATTAAGGAATCGCGAATTTTGCGATTCCTTAATATTACGTAAGCATTTAAGGAATTGCAAATTGCGATTTCTTACATGCTATGTATGAAGCACCCAAGTTGTGCAATTTCTCATTAAGAAATCGCAAATTACCACCAACTTGAAGTTGGTGGTAATTTGCGATTTTTTTCACAAATGCACTTTTTTGCATTTGTGAAGGTGCCATGTGGCGCACATACATGTTCTTAGGGCATGTATGTGCGCCATATGCACACATATGTGAATTTCAGGGGTGCAGCAGGGTGTCCTTATGACACCCTTGCACCCTTGAAATTATTCTAAATTTGCGAATTGCAAATTGAGAATAACTTCCCATTTATTCCTATGGGCCTCCTGGCCCATAGAAATGAATGGGAAATTATTCCTTAATTGTGATTTGCAATTTGCTAATCTTAATTAAGGAATTTTAAGAAATCGCAAAAAAATTCCATTTTCTACATACATCCCTATTTGCAAATCTCAAATAGCGATTTCTAAAAAATCGCTATTTTAGATTCGAAAATCAGGATGTTGATACATCTGCCCCAATACTCCTAACACAGAAGCTGAGGGAATTGAGGGAGATGGTGTGTTTTGCGGTGCTTAATTTGAGCCGGTGCTTTCCGGTGCTCAGCACCGGCACTTAATTGGTTTCCGGTGCTCGGCACCGGCATCTAATTGTCAACACCATACTTAGAACAGTCTACCACATGGTGGCGCTTCTCATCTAATTTAGAGATGAGCAGAACAAAGGTAATTTAGGACTACAATATACAATAAAATTGCTAATCCCTGTCTCCCCAGCCATTCCTTTGGGGACCTGGAATAATCTGAACTGTCGCAGTTACATGGAAGAGAGATGGTTAGTAGTTGTTTTGGTAGCGATGACAAGGGTGATGGGTGGTGCAAGCTGCAGTGGCCTCCTGGTCAGAGTCCGGACACTTAATATTTTACAAATTAAGCACTGTGTGTTTGTAAACTAACCATGCCGCCAGCTAAGAGCGTTGTATTTGGAAAGCCAAAAAACACATCATTGCTAATTGACGAGCCGAGGCAATGGTAAAAAAAATAGTGTGCTAAAAATAGCAAGTGGCCAACAGGAAAAGACAGAGTGGAAGGGGGTGTGGGATGAAGGTCAAAGCACTGTTTGGGGTGAGTCTGCAGCAGCGGTTAGGCGCTTTAGACAGGAGTGTTTACATAAAGGAGGTCTATATACATATCTGCTGGTCTGAGCGGAGGAAGCTCCACTAGGGAAATGTGCAAAATACCAGGTCGTAATTCCAACAAGCATCACAAACTGCAAGGTGCACACAACAAGGAAAGGTCACAAGGGTCAAATAACCCCATAAATATCCACTAGACCCGTTATGCCAGAAGATTTTGTGTGCACATCCCAATGCCAGAAAGTACTATACCCCCATATGTGCGTAAAGCTAACGTGGAATGCAGTGGTAAAAAGGCAGGCCTACTGGCGTTGTCAAATTCTGTAGCCAAACAATCAATAGCAGAACATACGTCCTTCCATAATAATAAACATTCCATCAATATGAAACCTTCAGGATGGCACAAAAATATGCACTTATTTCGACTTTTACTGTTACCATGCTATTATACAGTAAACTATTCAAAACTGAAAATTTCATTGAAGGCCTTATTTGTCCCATTACCCAGGCTGCTTAGCAACCACAGAGGACCAAGAAACAAAGGTCAATCCATTCCACTATCTCCTAGCAAAAGCCTCAGCTCCGGCAGTGCGTGTGAATGTAGAAAATATCTCTTCAGGCCATAGAGGGCTTAGTGTGGAACAATTTGTAAAAAAAAAATGCTCAAGGGCACTCTCTTGGCAGCCCCCACCACCCCCACCCAAGAATACCAACACCCTTTTGATGGTGGCCCCACTCAGAGTATAGGCCCAGGCACCCAAAAAAAAGTGGCCCTTATTTGAAGATTGAGCCTTTTTGCAAAACACTGATTAGTGTTTTAAGTGTTAAATAAAGAAGGGGTGAGAGGGTCTCTAAAAGAGGCATGTTTTCTCAACTTCACTGAGATAAAAAAAAATACAAATGTTACCAGGACTCTGCGTGCATGGATTAGTTCCCGATGATAAACCACATCTGAATATAATTAAGGCCACTTCTGCTCAGGCCCTATGCCCCTGCTCAATCTGCATAAATTAATGCACCAGCCCAGCGAGAGACTGGGAATGACAGTGCTGCCCAGTTGGTAAAAGGAAAGTAATAGAGGCCACAAATGGGCCTCTGGCGGCATCTGACCAGAAATAGCCCAAATCGGCCACAACGCTGGCCAAAAAAGCAGCCCATGGCTGCAACTCAGATACCGGCCCATGGCCTATTGCCAGAGTGTCCGATTTACCAATCCGACCCTGCCCCTGCTCCTCCTGGGGCACTGCAACAGAAAATAGTACAGTTAGAAGCCCTCGTAGAACTTTATAAAAAAATATTTACCTTTCCTTTCTCTTTTTAGTTTCTTACTAATTTTAAAGCACCTGTCTGCGTTTATGTTACTATAATGACCCTGCCCTTGTAGGGCACCAGACAGTACAGAGTTGGAGTTCCATGGGAGGCCTCAGAGCCCATACAGCCCAAGCCTGCACCCATCCTCTCTGGCCCTCTGCCTCGTGGTGAAGCAGGGATCAAGCTTTTCTTTACCTCCCTTCTGTCTTTCCTGCTCCCCAGTACTGTAATCCTCACCACACAGGGGGGCGATAGGGCAATAAGAGGGCAGGCGGAGGCCTGGGTAATCGTGGCGACCGTGCCCCCTCTCCCCATCCCACCAGACTAGTGCTCTACTCTGGGCGACCCTCCCACTGTCAGGGACAGTTTTTGCAAAACAGAAGCATGGTGTTCTCAAGAATTCTAGAATGTGGGAGTCACTAGCAAATCAATCAAAAAATGCCACCGCACTCTCCTTCCTTAACTGACAGTTCCTGGGAACAGCCCACAGGCTGGCCACCCATCCTGCACAGCATTCTGAGAATTTTCAAGATGGCCATTCAATCATGGTTGAGAAAGACCTCTCCTCTGAGTCTCACTCCTCCCAGCAAGAACTGGTCTCATCCCTCCAGTACTTCGAAGGAAACCCCTGGGGTGACGTGTGGCAGAATGGTTCCTGCTCTTCTTTTGTCTCTGTGAGAACATGCTCAGGTGTGTCATAGAGAGACAGTTATTCACCTTAGGGAGATTTCTTCCCTGCCCCATCCCTCTCGTAGGAGAAGGCCAGTCCCTCCAAAATTACTCAAGCGTAACACATTTTTTATAATGGCCTAGTTTTTAATACTAAGTGGACAACAACGCACTTATTAAGAGAGTTAGGTAAATTGGCAGATGAGGGCAGATATTTTTAATCATGTTGAGGAGTAATTCTAATATTGTTGGTGTGAGAGTTGTGAAGGCCGCCTAGAATGGGAAGTGGTGCCTGCTTGAAGGTAAGTTTTAGTGGTTGACAGTCAATCTTTGTCCTATTATATTCTATTTTTTTGGCAAAGAATCAGTGATCAACCGGTTTTTTAGCTGGGATAACCTCATACTTCCCTCTGGTTATCATTTTATATGTAGATTTTGGTTAGCTTGGTCGTATTACTCTTGGCTGCTGTTGCTCCAGTGTTTAGAGCCCTCGGTCTCCGCGTATTTGAGCTGGAGTTTGCACGTACTGGGAACCAGAACTCATTTTAGTGGATCAAAACCTATTTTTCATCATCAAACTTTGGCCCTGAGCAAAAGAGAGAAAGGCAGAATAGGAAATAAAAAAAATATGGGGAAACAGGGAAAAGAGAGATGAAAAAGAACCTGCAAGAGTGAAATAAAGAGACAGGAAGTGAAGAGCGCTTTAATAAAGAGGAATGAGGTATTATTATTACTTTATTTTACAAAATAATCACTGATCAGTAGGATGGAGGGATTCTGTTACTGTGCACTTCCCTACAAACCATACCAACTGCATATGGATACCAGAACATTGGCTCATTAACAGAAGCAGGGTTCACATTGAAAATAACAGAAAGCCCACTCCTGCGTCTCATGCACTTTGAGATGGGCCACATGAGCCACTAAAGTGAACCGTGCCGTGGCAGTTGACAGAACTTCCTTTGATATATAGGAACTGCTGAAATTAAGCGGGTGATTTCTGAATGCAAATATACTTACACCAGAAGTCCAACCTTTGGTTACGTTGAGGCTACTTTTTATGTTTAATTCGGTCTTGCTAATAATAAGAAATTACGTTTTTGATGGGTCCTGCTGCAGAAGCCAGCTCTGGAACCGGAAGTGACAGCATATTGTGCGTGTATAGTTGCGGCCTGCAAAACATGACTAACCCTTAGCTCAGAGGTCTTCAAACTGTGGGGCACATCCCCCTGGGGGGCTATGGATGTGTTCCCAGGGGGGAGCAAATGGGTCTGCAGTTACATGTAAATGAAGATAGCCTGGGAGCATGAAAAAGGCGTTTCTAAGCTGTCTTCGTTTAAATGCAGCAGAGAAAGTCCATAAAAAAGGTGTGAGGTTGGTACTACTGAGTGGAATGGGGCAGGGTGAGTGAGTGTGAAGACAGGGTCAAAGACATGGCTAAAAAGAAGAAAAAAATGGTCATTTTATTGGTTCTTTTTCACCTTCAGGTAACTGCATATAAAAACACACACACACCTCAAATAAAAAATAAATGCAGGTTACAGTAATCAAAGAGAAATATACTCTTTTACCTAGGTTGGATAATGTGAATACTGCAGATATCTTTGTGTATGACCAGAGAGTGACATCATTAAATTCGGATTGATGCAGTGAGGAATAGTTACTTGTTTGAAGTGCTATGAGGTTCCAGTCTGTGACAGACAGCACTGTCAATGTCATTCTATTACAATTATATTACACTGTATAAAACAGGATGCTGCAAAATACAGTTTAAGATAAAATAAGTGTTCACAAATATATTTTTTAGTGAAGATCATTCAGACTGACCATTAGTAGGGTGCACTGCTTTTAATGGACATATATTAGCTCTCAAAAAGAATACATATTTGTCACCATGAAGCTGAGTGACTTCAAAGGAGCCATTATATTTGGCGGTTAACTACTGCACACATTTACATTTCTTTCGGGTAGTTGGCATCTTGGTGAGAAGGAATGCTGCTTCTTTAGTTCGCTATTATCTGTTTCATAGCACAGGTACCCCCCTCCCCTCTGTCAGTGGGCACTGGACACCAGTTATGGCAGTCTTACTATGAAAAAGAACGTGCGGTGCATTAGGGCCCAGGTTACATTGTTGCACATGGAATAGGGCACAAACAACAGGGGAGGAGGGGGGGGTATTGTGCTTTTTTGCTGTTATTTTTAACACAAATTGGCAGAAAGTCTGCTTTGGGAATCTGGCCTAGAAGTAATGGCCCTGAAGGTTGGGCAGAGTAGACAGCGTAGGTATAAATTGTGCTGCTGCATTCGAAGCCCAGGGCACACTTTCTGTGTCTTGGAGCAATGACCTAAGGGAGGAGTAAAATGAAGCTGATAAGACACCTTGATTTGGGCTTCAGAAGAGAGGTGAAAGGGATGATGAGAGATGGGAGGGAGATGGATTGTGTGAGATGAGAACACATGTTAATGAAGGTCAGAGGTGACAGCTAGGCAGTAGCTATCATTAGTGAAACAGGTGCAGTGACACTTTTACCCACAGGCCAACTGCTTCACAATGATGCACGTTTTACAATAAAAGTAGGCATGGGGGGTTAATGTTTCTTGCTAGCATTAGTGCAGATGGTGCCCTTGGCGCAAGAAGGGGGGCAGCATGCAGTAGCTCATTTTCTTTCAGAAAGAGACCAGACTTGTGTCAAGATTGAAGTGATAGACATGGGGGGGGGGAAGGGGTGAAAGAGGAGGAGACAGCCTGCTTACCAGGGTTACAGCCATCATTAGTGCAGCAGGTGGAGTGCATTGGGGCCCACAGCACCCCAATTATGGGTTGTAGTGGTTTTGGTCAATTCAGCTGTTTGATGTTATTGCTTTTTTATAAGTCCAACATTTAGGGCCTGATTATGATGTTGGGTGAAATCATGTCTGCCCGACATCATCGCGGTCTTGGGACCGACGGTCCTGACACCGCCATTACAATGCGACCGCACATGGTGCAGTCACATACTCTCATTTCTTTATGGGAGCTTGTGCTGCAGCCGTAAATCTGCTGTAGCACAAGCTCCCTTGGAGAAATGGGAGATTCTGTTAATCCCTGCACCACGTGGCAGGCACGGAAGTGTCTGCCACGCAGTGCAAGGATTAGCAGGGGGCACCATAGGTGCCCACTCAGCCCCCAACCAGAGGATGTGGAGGAATGGGGGCCCCAGGGCGCCCAAATCGCTTTCTGACAGGCTTTCCATGTCGGAAACCGACATCATAATCCCAACTGCAAAAACGCCGTCCTCAGGGATTACGTGGGTCCTCCGACTGGCCAACGGGCTCCTTGAGCACGTCTGAATTCCAGACAGAATGACTGTCTGGTTCCAATTCCGACCGCCTACATTGTCATTAGGCGATCAGAATTGAAACCGGAGATGATGGTCAGAGGCTTTCTGACCAATGACATAATCGCCCCCTCAGTGTGTATTACGAGATACAGAAAAGCAGCCCTGAAATGAGCTCATGATTCCCGTCCCCTGGGATCATCCCTATTCCTCCCACTCCCCAAATCCTTGCCATATAGTTTTGTAGGGGGGTCCAACCTCAAAACATTTTGATTGGGGGGGAGGGGCAAGAAAGAGCTAACAAAGTTTGAGGACCTCTGCCTTAGATATGGGAGGGCTGGATCTGTGTGCGATTTTTAGGATAACCATTTAGACTCTCTGTATGTACATTTATTTTATGGTGAATATCCTGAGATCTTGGCATTGATTTGAACCTTCAGGACCTTTGATGGACACCCCTAACCAGGCGGATATACTGAAAGGGGTTTCTTAAATCAAAGGTTTTTGCCGATCCTGAGGCTACACTCCATTTGCAGGGACTCGTCGACTTCCGGGGCCTGAAGTCACAAAGTGAGGAACACTGTTTCAGCTACAATGAAAAAAACGCATAGTTCATTTAAGAGAGTCATTCAATCCATCTGGTTCGTGAAGTGTTTTATAAATGAAATATTGCTATCTAGCTAAAAATCTAGGCGTTAAATCTATCAGAAAGGCATGTTATGATATATATAATCTTAGCTGCTAACGTTTATTTGAGCAATTCTGCCTAGATCCAATGTTCCCTAATAGCCTTTAAATCTCTTTTATTACGTAGAAGCCAGTGCTATGTGTGTGACACTAAATAAATGAAATAAAACACCATTGACTCTTGGTAACTCTAAACATGGGTTGATGTGGAATGGAAAGAGATACAAAGTGAACAGGCACGTGCCACGATCCCCTTCACCCGTCCCACCCTGCACTGGCACTCACTGTCCATCCACAACCTAATTCCTCTAATCCAGAGTTTTAGTAAACAACCAAGTTTTTTAATAATCCGCTAACGCTTTAATGACCACATAAAAAAGAAAAACAATTTATAGTGGAGAGGATCATGTTAAGCAGCTTCCATTATTATACACTATAATCACATGCATATACTGTCCTAAAGCGAGAGTTTCAAAATGCAAATGCATATTTCCTAATCGTTCATTTTTTCCAGGGTCCCAGGATTAATAAATCATTTGCTGTGGGGCCTCAATCAGCATAGATCAAGGGAACAAGAGCAAGTGCTTCTTCTTATTCACTTAGTGAGACAACCACCTCTCCAATGAAGTGCTGAATTGATCAAAATGTAGGGCCTAAGGGACACCTATGTCTTAATCTTAATTTTAAAGAACAACACTTCGATAATTGGTAGAGTTCCATTTTAGGTCTCACCTACAGATAACTTTTAACTACGTGATGTCGAAGACCTTTTGCTATAGCACAATCCAAAGACTTGGCTTTGGCACAACCCCCTTGCTTATAATAAGAGATCCAGGTTTAATGGTATTTATTTTTTCAACATTTGGGTCTGTATTTATCTTTTTTATTTTTTGGCCATCTTATTTGTATTTATCCATATTTATTTTTGGTTTTAAGAATAAAGGGGGTCGTAACATGGTGTATTTCTACATTAATTTAACTGATAATTATACACTCATATTTTAATGCCTGATGTGTTTTAGCAAATTAAGCAGCCAATACAGCAGAACACAAGACCCACCTGTAAATATTAGCAGTACATACAAATATATGTTAACATATACCTATATTTAGGGAAATTCCATCCAGTTTTTTATCTCCCCATGCTGCCTCTCTGCTCTGATGTTGACTTGGAATTCATGAAGGACAATGTAAAAAATCATTCACAAAAAGCACAAGTTTCTGTATTTTTCTGCTTTAAAAAATAAATACACACAGGAAACACATTGTTTTCTGTCTGTATTTATATGTAAAAATCAGTAAAAGCGGAAAACCGGGAGCCTTACTTATAATTGGATGACTTTTGTGCCTCAGCTCAATGCTGATGATATAGTGACTTTCCTCATATTCTATTTTTTGACCCAACCTTGGACAGCAGCATATTTGCCATCATTTTGAATGGATGAGTTGTATACTGCTTCTGCTGACATAAGTGTACTAGATAATTTCTATTTTTAGTACCCCCTGGGAGTGGATCACTTTCCTCATTCTTTCTTCCACGTCTTCGTCTTGCAGCCCACCAGTGTCTTTCTTCTAGCTTTCAACATCCATTCTTCCGATCATCTCCCACTCCCCCACTTATCGGCACTTCCCACTTTAATATTCATTTGTTTTAAATTGTTTTTATCGAAGGTCTTGTTGCTACACACTGCTACCGGCCTGCCCGGTAGCGCCCAAGAAAATAGCAACCCGCAAATACTTTATGTTTCTAATTTACCAATTGAAAATGGCTGTTAAAGTCTTGTAATGCTCAATTAATTAAAAGAATGCAACAAAAAACGCTTGGAAGATGATTGCAGGGCATGGCCATGCCTGCATGCACACACACCAGATGCCATCTTCTGTTATCATCTGACAAAGTCTCAAGATGGCAGCCTGTGCATATGCCCACGTGCCCATGAGACCTCACACACGGTGGCCACCTAGGCATGTTTTTTTTCATCAAACAATAGTAAAAATCGATATCTCAGTAGAACGATGGAAGGCTGTGTGGGTGGAGACCGTGGTTGACCTGTATCCAAATAATATGTTTAAACCTTTCCAGAAGGCCCAGGAAACGTTTGACATTAGACCAGGGCAGTTTCTTCAATCTGCTAGTCTCTTGCGAACTACTCAATCTGTTGGGGGGTGGTTCGTCAAAGCACCTAGGACCTCACATACGCTGGCTACCATGAAATATATATTGTCAGGAAGCACTTGGTAGAATCATATATGCAGGGCTAAGGTGTTAAAAATATAGACAGGCCCTTAAGACTGGACTAAGATAGGGACCTCGCCAAGTAGATTAAATACACTGAATGGGCTCGGCTCGCCAACAGGTGAAACATGTTTCAGTGAATGCAAGGTAGTACATCTTAATTTTCTACATAGAATATACCGAACTCCCCCAGGGTTTTCACTGCATCTCCCCTGATCGATAAATCAGTTGCCAGATTTGTGCGGAGAGAGAAGCAGAGTTTGAGAGAAGTAGAGTTTAATCACATGACCTGATCCTGCCCCAAAAACCAAGTGTTGTGTACATTAGAACTTACAACACGGCCACAGACTGAGGACAAGAGCTAACCATGAAGCAATGGATGTTGGGCATTGTCACAACACCCTAGAAAAGTAAACTGAGAGGTAAGTCTTTGAACATAATAATGAAATGACGTTTAACCATTCATTGGATGCGGGTCAGAGAGCCACAGGTGGCTAAATGGCTGCAGCATACTCTGGATTGGGCGACTGCAGAGGAGGGTGGTATGAAATGCACTAGATTTGGGGAAAACTTACCGAGGGTTTAACAAATTGATCCCAAATTATTCAATTATCAGACCCAAGAGACACCAGAACGTCCCCCTTGAAGGCCAGAAAGGTCAGTATTACATCAGCAGACGCCATCTGTGATTTCAGTAGTGAGTTGATGCTCTATCAGTCTACAATAGAAATGCACTTATTGGTTATTTAAGGGCAGAAGATTTCAGAGGGAGGGTGATCACCATTTGCTTTTAAATATGTATTCCTTACTGGTAGAGGGGGTTGGGAGCGGGCATACACCAGACTCCTAACGCCTGGCTTCCTAAATTGCTCTCTTAAACCGTTTTGAAAATGAAAATACAATTTTTAAAAAGTTACAAAATCATTGAAAAATGTCTGCCCGTGCCTGCAGTTGGGACAGTATGCAGTAAAAGCCAGTCTTGTTTGTTATAATCTAACAAAAACACGATGGCTGACCCATCATCTGCATGTATGCACGCATAAAGGTGGCCATCTTGGAAGGATCTGGCCTACTCAGTGTCCCAAAGCAAACTGGCATTGACTAAGACAATAGACCAAGATGTCTGCAGCCGCATGTTGCAGGCAAGAACTATTAGTTTGCCAATGCTAGTTGACTCTGATGTATCTGGTAGTTTTATGTTGCTTTACTCAAACCCACTAAGTCTGTCTAGTTAATCGATTCAGCCGGGTCTATCTTGTGAGATTCAACAGAGGGCACCACAGATATTTAGCTTCCCCATTACCACCTTTGGATGGAATGTTATCCAATAACCCATCACCATGATCTTTAGTCTGCCTGTGCGCTGGAAACTGGAGTGATGGTGATCCTTTTGAAGTTATTAGGAGTATTTTGTCAGAGAAAGTGTCATCAACTGATCTGGTGACTAAACTGCATCTGGCAGAATCATTTGTCAGCTCTGCAGGGTTGGGTTTAGATCAATTTGAACAGGTTCCATTACGTATGGAACAGGGCTCTGTCACGTCTGAACTCTTTTAATATACAAAGCTGAGGGGCAGCTGGCAGACTCGTGGACGCGGGCGTTGCAGGGGCTTGCTCGCGGGCTGCTTTATAAAAAAGAAACAAATTTTAATTTTTTTTTAAACTTTCCTTGCCGCCGCCGTGTTCTGCGTCTTCTCTCTTGCTCATCTGTGTCCGACCCCAGGCCGGAACAGGAAGCATGCAGCTAGGCTCCCAACTCTAAGCTAATCACAATGCTCCAATGGAGCGTTGTGATTGGTCTGAGGGCAGAGACACAGCGCTCATCCAGGGACTGTAGGGGTGAGCATGTTCTCCATGCAGGCTGTAATGCAGCCTGCTTGGAGAACAGGGGAGTGCACATGACTGTTTTGGGCGGCCCAAGAGGGCTGACCAACCAGTCACTGCACACAGGAGTGTCTACCACTCCTCCCCCGCAGTTCAGCCCGCCCCCTCGCGCACTGCCACAGCAGGAGGAAAAACTAAAATGATAATAACATCCTGTCATTATCATTTTAGTTTTTCCTTTCTTTACTGCTCCTGGCAGTGAGGTGACGCTCCTCCACCTTAACAGAGGAGCCACCACTGACAAAGCTCCATAGTTATCTCACTTGTGGCACCAAAACTGGATTGTGTTGTGTCTAATTGAGTGTACCCACAATCTGGATAAAAAAGGCACAATCAAAGCAACAAAAAGTGATTGCGTTGTTACAGAAATAAGTGGCTGGTGGAACCAAAGACCAGAAACAAGCCTTCTACTAGAGAAAAAAGTGTACAGTTATCCTCGCAAAGCTTCAATCATTCTGGTATAAGCTTCCTAAAAAAATATTGGAATGAACATCAAGCAAGTGAAGAGATAGGTATAATAATGTCTGATCTCCTCTGATTACATCTTTTGTTACTGATCCATGTAGGATACAGGATGTTATCCCTCCATTGGAAATCCTCTTTAACAACTGACTCCAGAGGATACATTGTAAATTAACAAATTGGATGTGATAAAACCATACCCAAGAGCCTCCCAACAAGCTCTCAAGTTTAAAAAACAGAGTTGAGAATGGGACCCACAAAAGAATTGCTTCACTAATCAGCGCAGCTGATCTCACGCCCTTGGTCATGTGTATCAAGAACTCATTACACTCTTTCTCAGGGCCGGCTTTAGCACTAGTGGCGCCCAGTGCAACAATGTTTTTTGGTGCCCCCCAATGACCACCTCCGCCATGGATTCCCTCCCTACCACCCTTTAACAGTCTCTATAACCACTCTCTCTCAGATGCATTTAATACATTTTATAGCGTCACTCATAAAAGGGAAGGGTGTCAGAGCACTGTACATAATACACACATTACACAGACTATCAATCATAGGTGTGTAAATCAATGTATAGGACATGCTACATAAGATAAAGGACAACAAGGGGTGAATTCACATGTCATCCATATTGGTAGGCAGTATAGTTGAAGCATATTTGGTCTGGAGAAGCACACACTTTGGATCAAAAATGTAACACAATGGATTAGGGCTCTCTTTATTAATAAGAACTGATATGTACCCAAGTGAACCCTTTTCGCAACTTAAGAATAATGAAAGTTTGGGGAAAAAACCCATACACTATAATCTATACCTTGAAGTCTGCCAGCAGTTCTTTGATGACAGTTAATAGCTCACTGTAAACTGCAACTACCAAAAGGAAGTCTCTGACAAACGCAGTAACCTACTGACCTGTTTATATTAAATTTGCTTGGTGATCTGCATGGTACATGTTCTGTGCAGCAGGTATATTAACCCTCTGCACTACCTAACCAAGAATCAAAACTTCCTCGAGTCAAAACTTCTATTAGACAAAACTCCGATCTCGCCGGGAAGAACATTAACAACTTGCCTGCTTTGAACGTTCAGCTACAGTGATGAACGTTCGAAAAACGGGATTGGGCGGCCACGGACGTTCGCAGCGCTACCAAGGTAATGCACGTGACGACCGTTGGCTGACGGCAGCAGCCAAGGGGTTAAACACCGGAGTTTTCTTGACAGTTTAATTGCTGTGTGAACATTGCTGGAGGCGGGAACACAGCCGCAGTTGCTTTTAAGCACAATATAAACTAGCAAACACCAAACAGGCGCCCCGTGCGAAGTTAGCACCTGGTGCAGTGGCACCGGTCGCACAGCCCTAGAGCCGGCCCTGCCCTTTCTGGACTATTATTGAGTACAGAATTCTACAGGCCTGTGGTTGTGCTTTCTTTTTTGTACTTTATGTTAGATGTTTTCTGGCTGTCATTGCTTGGGATAATGCAAAATCAGTGACGGGTTCACTCCGTCTAAATTTTATTGTCAGTGCAGTTGTAAATGTTGCTTTAAATCCAGTGCTTGGAAGCGTCTCTGAAGAGTCTTCCACAGGACACTAAAGCACAAAACCAGCCCTCTTACAGCTACACGGTCCCTTACTTGGGATGGAGACTACTTGAGATTGGCTTTTCCAGTTTTAGCAATAACGTTTAGTCTAGCATGGGAGTGGGAACAAACTATTTTCCTGGATGTTGCTTGGAGGCATCCCTAATTCCAAATTCTGTTCCATTTGTAGCCAAAATGGCTACCCAGGTGGACTCAGGAAAACATCTCCCTCTCGCTCTCTCTGCCTTAGTTCCTGCCATTCAGATATATTTCTGCAAGTGACTGAACTCCAGGTGAACAGAGTGTGTTTTTAGGTCGAGTTTAAGCGTACAACCTCTTGTATACTTTAGCATACATATATCTCTGTGGGGCAAATGCCATTTCTTCCTTCTCATTTGTTTGTTCAATGTCCTTTAAAAATCCTGCTTACTAGTGGTCAGTCCTGCCTATTTGTCCCTCCTTTTTCCTCCAAGGAGCAAGGACTTAGTATAATATCATTACAATTTGTTCTGTTGATCTGGTCGTGGGGGGAGGGGGGGGCTATTTTATTATGTTTTCAACCTATTGTTACACTGTTGGTGCTCAGACGTAACTGCTTACATTTTATTGCAGCATTCACGTCTTGTCCTGCTTGTCCGAAGCCAGCAGCAGCCAGCTATGCTTTCTAGCTACTGAAGCTCTAAATCATGTAAAAAGTTAAACCAAAACTTAAACACAGCTTGAAATGATACTTTAACCCCTTCACTGCGGCGGCTATTCCGCCGCAGTGCTAAGGGGGCGGGGCGGCCGCGTGGCCGCCGCATGCTGGTGACGGAACCGCTCCGTTACCAGCCGCGGTTGGGCTGTGCTTGTGACGGAGCGGTTTCATCATGGCCCGCCCCGCTCAATAGAACGCTCAGCGCAGGCGCGGAATTCGCGCCGCGCATGAGAGGCGAGCGGGCCATGACGGAACCGCTCCGTCATCAGCACAGCGCACCCGCAGCTGATGACGGAGCGGTTCCGTCATCAGCGTGCAAGGGGTTAATATGCATGCTGCGAGTGTTTTTTCCTCCCCTCCAGGACTTGTGCTTGGCTGGTGGCTGAGGAGTTGGAAGTTTCTCCTCATCAGTTTTACGCTGAGCCCAAAATGTTTCCTTCTGGAAAAATTTCCCCTTTAAAATGTTCATTTGAATGTATAACATTGAATAAAAGCAGAACAAGAACACAGGGCTAGCACAAGGGCTGTGTGATCACACTGGATACTGACTTCAGAGGGGGGCAATGTTTCCGAGTTTATTTTGCTTTTAAAAGCACTCCACACATTCCTGGCCTCCTGCAATTTCCAGACAATAAAAATGTCAAGATAACTCCGATGATTGATGTTCTTGCTGGAGAAATCAGAGTTGTCTAGTGGAAGAAATTTTATCTCATTGCAAGGTAGCCAAAGGGTTAATATGCCAGCAGCAAAGAAAGTGCATCTTGCAGATTACAAAGTGCATACAATGTAAATAGGTCAATGGGTTACTGCTATTTTGTTACTTGCAGCTTATAAATTAAAATCCAACAGAACAGTGAATTTATAACTGTCATCAAAGAACTGCATGCACAGTAAAGTAAACATTAGAGGAGATATTAAAATTGCAAAAAGAGTTCATCTGGATGGAAATTAATTCTTTTTATTTCAGAGAATACCCAACTATGGTGATCTGTTTTCAATTCTGAGTGTGTGCTTCTGGGGTTCAAGCACTCTTTAGCAGTGCTACCTACCAATATGCGTGACTTGAGACTTCTACACCCTGCAGTCCTCTGTTTTATGTAACATTTCCTTTACAGTCATTTATACACTTATGATTGTCTCTGTGTAATTTGGGTGAGATGCAAATTGCTCTTAGACCCTACACTGGTATATGCGGCGCTTTATAACAAATTAAATGTATCTTAACATTCGAGGTTATGGAGCCTTTAGGGACACTGTTAAAGAGTGGTGGTGAGGGAATCCGCATCACTCAGCCTTATCTCAACATCACCTGGGCACTGTCTCACCATCAACATAGCACCACCTTCACATCAGTGCACCACCAGTGCATCACCACCTTAACATCAGCACTGCACAGCACTATCTCAGCATCAGTGCACCACCACCAACGAAGCCACACCTCAGCATCAGCACACCACTACCTCAGCACAGCACCAACTCAACATCATTCAGCACCACAGACTGGCAGTAAAAGAGGCGCAGTTACTGCCTGCTTTGCTTCTTGTAAGCAAGGACTATAAGTACAAAGCACGTGTTTATGCACCTTTTGCAGGTTTTCAAAACACATAAATAAAAGACATTGACGTTTAGAATGCCAATAGCTACGACTCTCGCAAATGTGAGACCAATTGCATTGCAAATGCGTGTTTCATGTCACAATCATTTACTGAGTTACTACAACATACCCCCCTTCCTCTCACATTTATATGGATGTAATTATAAAACTTGTGTGATTTGTTTTTCGGGGAAATTTACCAGAGAGCACACAAGCTTTTTCTGTATATTTTCCTGATGTACAATGTTAAAAGTCATAATGGGTGCTGCGTAAGAACGAGACATCTGTTTCTTCAATTAAAACTCCCTATGCAACCTCAAATTTGGAAGTCCCCCAAATCAAATTATACATTTTATCACACTTCCCATCTGTGTTTCTACTTTGGACTTCTAACTACCCAGGGAGCATATATGTAGATTTAATTAAAGTTTAAGCTATGAGCAACACAATGTCCTCTCTATTGACCTTCCAGCCAATTACATGTTGACTTACTTCAGAGAAGCAAACCAATCAAGGTCTGCAATAACACACTCAAATAAATTACTCTCATATCAGATGACACCTGGAAAGTGATTCCTCATTCAGGCAGCTTCCACCTTTAGCGAAAGGTGTGATAAGAGGCTACAGAAGCACCAATTCCCTACCTTAGAAACCTCTTACAAATTTGACTTTGCACTAAAAATGGACTCTTAGGTTGCAGCTGTCACTTCCGCCTCCATTTAATTCTACATGGACACTCCTCCCTTGCTTCCTTTCCTCTCTATGGTGAGTAGACCTGCTATTACATGGGCCTTACTGGATCACCACTCTACAACTGTAACAGCTTATCCCTGGGTATCGCGTTGTCATTCATTGGTCACCTTCAGAAGATCCAAAATCAAGCTGCTCGTAGGGTTGTAGGCGGTGTTTCAATCAGCCATATTACTCATATTTTGAAAGCTATTCATTTTCAAGTATCTTCTACCATGCATGGGTTATCTATGGAAAGGTTCCTCTCCAGTTGCCGGATTAGAAACTGCCTTATAGGAACACTGCATTCAGCTAATCTCCATCTTTTTCCTTATCCATGATTTCGGGATGACTGTGTAAAACGCGCTTCACGTGAGCTTGCCCCATCCCTTCTTTTGATTCACTAAAAAATTATTTCTTCTAATATGCTCTTCTGGAAAGTATTAAAAACTCTGCTGTTCCCACAACACTTGGCATAATCATGTCTTCTGCCCTATTTCATGATGAAGTATCAACAGGAAGAGACCCTTCGGTGATAGTGTGCATAATCAATTTCAACATAAGATCCCAGGGATGATGGAAATATTGTAATCCACTCTACGTCACAAAAAGAAGGATTTGCTGTAAAACGTGAAGATACGTCTCACACACACACACACATTTAAGTATATATATATGTTTAGCTTTTTATAGTGCATTTACAGTTAGCAAGCTGGTTGTTGGGTCCAGGGTTGACCCGTGTATGGAATTTGCTTGCCAATGTAATCTGACTGGGCCATCCATACCCATCTACCTACCTTTCTCTAGGACTGACAACTGGACAGGGGGGAATCACACAGTTGTCAGACAGGCAGCGAGTTACCAATGCTGCCCGGTGGCAGCATTGCACAAATATATTCACTTGCACACACTATGCTAAGCCACTATTTAATTTGTACTTTCCTGTGGAATTCTTCTTTCTGGGCTGCAGTTAAGCAGGATGTTATCTATGGCTCTGTGGGCAGCAGGGATTGACACTGCTCATTTTATTTCTCACTCTGTTACGATCAGAGCTGATCACTTTTGCTACGGAGTAGGAGATTGAACTGGGCCAAGTCAAAAGGATTAGGAAGCCATACTTTTATAACTGATATGTGTATTCTAACCTGATTTAACAAGGTGCGGTTGCCAGGTGACAAGGATTTTCTAATGCTTGTGGTATCATTTGTTGCTCATTCTTCCACATCTGTGCATTAGGTTTTAAGACCATGCTTTGGGTCAGTGTGCTGCAGCGGCCAGGGCAGCTGATCTCGGAGCACAGGGTTCACGGTTCGATCCCTGTCTCGAGAGGCAGCTCAGCTCAGAACCATGTGACTCTGGGCAATAGCTCACTTAATTTCCATGACGGCCCCCAGCGCCTTGAGACCCGTAAGGGTGAGTAGTTCGCGCTTTACAAATATAGATTTACATTTTTTCACAAGGCAGGTGTCCAAATGCAGGGGGCTTTAGTGTTGGTGGTTTATATGTGCATGCGAGTTGAGGCAGGTTGTTGAAAGGCCACTGGGTGAGGTTTATCACACTTGCCCTGATTTATGGTGCATATTGAGGGAAGTGCTTAATTTGTGCCAGTGTTTTCTGGAGCTCAGCACCAACACTTACTTCTAAACCCCAGCACTTTTTATAGGGTTACACCATATGGAGGCATTGGACGTTTGTTCTTCAACTGAATTTATTGGTGCAATGTTCATCTAAAAATGATAACTCTGGCACATAAGTAATGCTGGTACTAGCATTCATCAGAAGTAGCAGGGCTGTTGGAGCAATATAAAGTGCCTTGGACCCGTAGCACTTAATTCTTTTCAAATTAAGCACTGATCAGAGGTATTATATTCTTTTATTTGACATTATTGATTTTATTTAACTGTTGACAGTGGACTTTGCAAGGCTTGTTATGATGGTTCCAGATGAAGTTATTAGCTAGTCACATTTTATTCTGAGGAAAGCCAAGGATCTTCTATAAAGGGCCTCAATAATCCTACGTATTATTAAGCACCGAGGTAGTGGAGAGAGGGGCTTGCACCAGGGGACCAAGTTATTGACCAGTTCCCAAGCACACCTCTCAGAATGTTGTCAGGAGGTCACGACAAGGATGCTTGTGGCATGGTAACCAGCTTCCCCTCTAAGCTGGCCTTGCTCCTTGCTGTGGGAGTGGAGTATTTCCTTAAGAATTTCCAAGGGCTCCTTGGTTTGAACAAGGAGGATTACACAACACTCCGAAGACTTGCAGAGTGGCCAATCGTGAGTCTACTTAGAGTATCTAGGGGAGGTTCTCACATTGTAATTCTCATGATATGACATGAAATGAAATTAAATGATTTCCTTACCATAATAATATAATAAAACCGGTCTGAGTGTAATTCCCAAAACCAAAGAGCGTCTCGGATTGGATGGTCCTTGCACTGAGGCCCTTTCCTTTTGGCGGACCAACTCCTGTTACTTATGTGTATCAGCAGCCTGCAGTTTGAGATTATTCTAAATCAGTGTTTAATTTGAGCCGGTGGTCGGCACCTGCACTTAATTGTCAAGACAATGTTTTCTGACAGTCTGCCACAAGGTGGCGCTGTCTAGCGAATTTAGAGATGACCACAACAACAGTTACCTATTATTTCAAAATACATTAAAAATAACAATTACCTCCCGCCAAAGCCATTCTTATAGCTTTGGGGGCCGAAATAGTGCGAATTGTCACCCTTGTAGGAGTGTGATGGCTAGTAGTTGTGTTTTTACTTTCATTGGCAGCATGGTAAGGGTAATGTGTGAAGCGAGCTGCATAGGCTTCCTGATGAGAGCCCTGGTACCTATGTTTTTAACAAATTGAGCATTGTCCTAAATTTACATAGTATGCTTATTTTAACTAGAGCTAGATGTTGAAAAGCATCCTGAATATGGGTTCCAGACCTCTATCATGACATTATGACTTACTCTAGAGCCACAATTCCATGCAAAATATTTGCTATCTGCAGATTCTACTTTTTGTCATTGTGATTGTAATTTAGTTGAGCCTTTGATAGATTTGTGCTGAGAGCAGACAGAAAGTCTGAATGAGTGGTATGGCTTTTGTTCCTAAACTGTTCATTATGACTGTAAATACAGAGTATGCATACTTTACTTTACAGGGTCTGATGTACAATTAATTATTTCACATTATAATTTCTGTTTACTAAATTGGTGCACACATGAATGAATATAGCCTTAGAGTCCTCTAGCCAAAGGCAAGGAGGACCTTTAACAGGGGAGCAGGCATTTAATGGCTGGTAGAGTCCGCTACAGAGGGCTCTAAGTTTATTAGAAAATGCCACCCCTAGAGGGCAGAATGTTCTAAGTTGTAAAACAAAGGCCTCACGAGACCCAAGGGGATTGAAATCCCCTTGAACTCCCCAAGGCCTTTGTTGACAGCAACAGCTGTGAACAAACTTTGGAATGTTGAAGCTCTGGGCTGCTACCCTCCATTAGAAGCCCAGAGCACTCCATTGTTTTCAATGGAGCTCCCAAAATTCCAAGGTTCTAATAAATCAATTATCCTCATTTCGAGTAGGAGAATCGAACTTGGGTTAACTGTCCTAATGAAGGCATTGTATCTGGCATTTGGAGGAAGGTAGTGTAAAAAAAACCCTGCTTATTCACCTTTTGGAACTGAAAAAACAACTTTAGATCCATCTGCAAAAATCTCTTTTGGGCTATAGCAAATTACCTCAATGGCAGGGCGACTACAAATGTGTGGTAGAAAAGACACATTAGCCACAATTACTCGAGGCCCACATGGACGAATCAAGCCACAGATATATGGCAGGTCTTAAATTAAAGTGAGGAATAGGGAAAATATTCAGACACATTTTATGTTATTTTTTAATACTGTAACAGCTTGTGAAATCTCCCAGTATTGGATAGAGGTGAAACAATACATACTCAGACATTTGTCGAAATATTTTAAAGACTCACATTGGCAATGTCCCACCTAAAATCCTGCCTGCTGCGAGTCTTTGGAGACAGTTAAATCATCATATTTTCCATCATGAAGTCATATTTCTGCAAGTTTCTATTTCGCAAACCCGACTCAAGAAGATGAAAGGTGGGCTGCTTCCATTATACAAATCACTGAAATTTGTAAAAGTATCTCTTTATTGCTTGCAACTAATTCTGGGTAAATGTCCAACCACATTTGAAATTAGCAGATTTTTCCAAATTCTATCCCTGCTGAGTTTCTCAGTAAGCATTCGGGTCGCTGGGAGATTTCTTGCTTCAGTTTTAAGGTTCAACATTCAGCTGGACTTTTCTGAAACTAGAGGATATTTCAAGTTATGCCTTTGTCTTACTTTTAGCTAACAACAAAACTATAGCACACAGACTAGAAAAATAGTTTGCCTTTCATGGGAAGCTTAGATTTCAGTGGAACTTTCCAGGGACTCGAAATTGTCATTCTATTCCAGATCTGTTTGAAAGATGCTAGGCTGCAGGTCACTGGCGGCTGGTGCAGTTAGAGAGTGGTGAGGCTGAGATTGGCCTTTAGGGTTTGTTGCATGCTGGGGGATCACGTTATGGAGACGCTGAACAGCATTTTATGAGAGTCCAATAACCATTTTCTGTGAAAATGCAATGAAATGATGTAGTTGTAACTGCACCGCAGTTATGGCCCTATTCTACTGCCCATACAATAGCATGGTTCAATATTTCTTGGTGTCATTAGGCCCCATGACATTCATATCTAAAAACGCATTCACCATTTACAAGGGGACCACCTGTTGCATAGAATCTTATAATTTCCCTATATGTTACAACATATGTGGAAACTCCCTGATGTTTACCTTTGCAACACTGCACTGAAGTGCTTAACGAAGTGAGTTTTTAAATATGAACCATTAGTGCACTACCTAAAAGGCACGCGTGTTGTCATGGAGACCCTGCAAGTGGCCCAGATTATTACAGAGCAAGTTCTGAGCAACATTAGCAATACCTTCGGATCACAATTACTAATTGATTTGTACAAAGTGAAACCAGAAAACATGGGTAAACCAGGGCTTCCCCAAATAAATTATGCGATCTTAGGCAAACATTATATCTCACCAAATCTCTTTTCCTTCATTTTGACGTATGAAAGCACTTTTAATCAAATATGTGCTTTAACCCCTTGCATGCGGGGCTCATTCCCCCGCTGTGCTGGGGGGGGGGGGGGGGGGGGCGCGCACAGCGCCATGGTGCTCATGACGAGCTCAGCTCATCATTGGTCGTCTGTCATGACCACACCTGTTTCTTTAGAACGCTCGAACAGCAGGGGAATTAGCCCAACGTGCGAGCGTTCCAACGGTCATGACGAGCTGAGCACACAAGCACCGTGGCTCATGACGAGCTGAGCTCGTCATGAGTGTCCAAGGGGTTAAGCTTGCTAGTTGTACAAAAAAAACATTAGGGCTGCCTTCAGGTTAAGGTCAGGTTGGAGTCATCATATAAAAGCTATAGAAAATGCATAAAGAGATAAAAACTAAAGCCTTAATACAAGGAAAGAATAAGAGACTATTACTAGATGATTTGTAAAGTGAAACCAGAAAAACGCAGATAAATCGGGGCTTCCTAACTTAAAATGTATGATCTTAGGCACATTTTATGTCACTACTACTCTTCAGAGTACAAAAACTATTACTGTGCGTATGATGAAATTACTTTAAAATATGTGTGCTCAGAATGCCAGTTATTCAAAAAACATTATTGATTGTACTTTTAATTAGGTGTGTGAATGCCAGATGTACATAAACCATTAGCTGTGTAGCTGTGTCTTTGGGTTGAGTTCACACAGTTGCTATTTAAAACTGCGGAGAAATGCACTTAGAGGTAAAAACCAAAAGCACACACAATTGCTGAGAAAAACTTTTTCAGGGATAGATGGAGCCGTAAAATAAAAAAACACCCACCTTGTGATTGACAGGGTTGAGAGTCTGCAGGGCACCATTTGGATTCTGCAAGCTAGCGACGCAGGCACGAGTAACGAGCAACTGCAGTGTACACTTGCACCACCTTCCCCCATACCGCCACTGAGTCCAGGGTCTGCTCCAGGATGCCAGACAGTCCATGGCTGTGTAGCGCCTACACGTGTGACGCTCCTACGATACAGTGCAGCACGGGAAGTAGACACCTCGAGTCTGTCAATCAATCAATCATACCATTTGTATAGCGCACTACTCAACCGGGAGGGTCTCAAGGCGCTTGGGGGAAGGGGTATGCTACTGCTCGAACAGCCAGGTCTTGAGTTGTTTCCTGAAGGCGAGATGGTCCTGGGTCAGCCGAAGGTGGATGGGGAGGGAGTTCCATGTCTTGGCAGCCAGGTAAGAGAAGGATCTTCCTCCGGCGGTGGCTCTTCGGATGCATGGTACGGTTGCGAGGGCGAGGCTGGTGGACCGTAGCTGGCGGGTGGGCGTGTAGAAGATCAGGCGGTCGTTGAGGTACTTGGGGCCCAGGTCATGGAGAGACTTGTGTGCGTGGGTGAGGAGCCGGAACGTGATCCTCTTGTCGACGGGGAGCCCGTGCAGGTTCCTCAGGTGGCTGGAGATGTGGCTGCGTCGGGGGACATCCAGGATGAGTCGGGCGGAGGCGTTCTGGATGCGCTGGAGTCTTTTCTGTAGCTTGGCTGTGGTTCCGGCGTAGAGGGCGTTTCCGTAGTACAGTCGGCTGGTGACGAGTGCCTGGGTGACAGTCTTCCTGGTCTCGGTCGGGATCCAGCGGAAGATCTTGCGAAGCATACGCAGGGTGTTGAAGCACGATGAGGAGACGGCGTTTACTTGTCTGGTCATCGAGAGGGAGGAGTCCAGATGGTCTTCAAGAATCCTGATGATTAAATGCGAAGACTCAATTTCTCCGCTTCTGGCCTGCTTATAGCCTCTACCCCACCCTTTGCCAACTCGTCGCAGGGTGGGACCAAGCCCCGTGACTAGTTTGAAATTGTTGGGGTAGTCATGCTCTCCACGCCCTGACTGACATGAAGCCCCGGCACTACAGGGCTTTAGCCTGAAGCGCCCAGGGCTAACCTTACCCCCATGCCATCAGGGGGGTGGAGACTGATCCTTTGGGCTATGTGTTTGACCTCACAGACCTCGGGGCTATGAGATCGTCAGCCCGGAGAATACTTCGCCCAGCGTCAGTGACTCAGGCTGAGTGTCAGACTGGCATTGTGCAGCGCTTATGGCCCCAGCACGGAAAACAATAATCAAGTATTTATGTGAGTGTAGACTGTATTTGAAAAAACAGCAATCTTTGGTTTTATTTTGGAGATAGTGATGGGGCGAAAGTAAAGGGGGTGGAGCCCTGATGCCCTGGACGAGAAACCGCTGCTGCTGCAGGGTTAAATGAGATAGCAGTAAAAAGAGGCCCACAAATACCGGAATTTAGACACAAAAAATGATGTTTATAGACCATACTACACAAAACGATGCCTTTTTGGTCTAAAATGTATCTCTATTGCGCAAAAAAGGCACCAACTAAAAAGACCTATTTTAGAGGAATGCAGGTGACTGAATGAAGGGAAAACAGCCTCTAACATGCATCAATTACAACCCAATGCCTTTACCATGCATGTCCTCTACCACGCATGTTTTTACAATACATGCCTTTACAACGAAGTAGGAAGTATATATAAGGTATGTGTGTATATAAGGTAAGTGTGTGTGTGTGTGTGTATATATATATATATATATATATATATATACACACATATACTTGATGATGAAGGATCACAAGAAAACAACAGCCAGCCAGGGCAAAAATCTGGATCCCAAAGGATACAATGAGTCACAAAGAAATAAAATATCCAAGAAAGAAGTGAAGAAGTGACTCAAACAGATAGATTCACCAAAGAACAAAAATATATTTCTGTTTGAGTCACTTCTTTCTTGGATATATATATACAGCAAGAACAAGATGAGAGCCATTTTAAACCTCCTTCCATGTTCGTTCCTCAATCACCTTGGGACGCCATTGATGCCTTCTCGGAAGCCATAACCATGGAGTTGGTTAAGCAGAGAAAGGACACCAAAATGAAATCTTACAATATTACGGAAGCACAGGAAAGAGCACTAAAAGATCTTATGAATAACCAGAAAATCGTCATAAAACCCTCTGATAAAGGGGGAAATGTCGTGCTGATGACAAGAGACTACTACTGTCAGGAAGCATTGAGACAACTCTCTGACCCCAAGTACTATTCCATCACCACCAGAAATGAGTATGATGCAAGTGTCAGAGAGTACGATGATCTGGTGCTTAAATGGTACAATCTCAAAATGCTAAGTAAGGATGAACATATTTTCCTACGTAGCAACAATCCCATGGTACCAACCTTTTATCATTTACCCAAGCTACATAAAGATAAAATCCACCCACAGGGCCGTCCAATTGTAGCTTCCATCAATGGACTGACTGAAAATATGTCTAGATTCGTGGACAATTTTATCTTTCCACTGGTCTTGGAATTAAAGTCTTATATTCAAGACACTAAGGACTTCTTGAGCAAAGTTGACATGATGAAGTGGGAGTCGGACTATCTGTTCCTGGTGATGGACATCACCAGTCTCTATACGATCATCGACCACAGTCATGGCTTGGCTGCTATCGAACATTATCTGGGCAAACGCCAAATACGTTTTGCACATCATAACGTTATGTTGATGGAATTTGTGCAGTTTTGCTTAGTTAACAAAATTTTTTTGTTTGAAGACAAATTCTACCGACAGATCTCCGGTACGGCGATGGGCACTTGCTTTGCTCCCAGCTACGCAAACTTGTTCGTTGGCTGGTGGGAGGAGCAGGTGCCCAGGAGCTGGAAGGAAGGCCAGGATAGCGGCAGGGTGGTACACTGGTACCGCTACATTGATGACTTATTCATCGTGTGGCAGGGCACCAGAGATATGGCAGAAAAGTATATTACATCTCTCAACGATAACATCTATAATATTCATCTCTCTGGTACTATTAGTGGGGTGGCAGCCAACTATTTAGACCTTAGAGTATATGTTGAGGATAGCCATGTCCAGACCTCGCTGTACCGCAAGGAAACAGCGGGTAATTCTATTCTGTATGCCAAAAGTGGACACCCACTGAAGCTAATCAAGAGTATCCCATATGGGGAACTCTTAAGGTTGAAGAGGAACAGTACCCAAGACCGGGAATTCGAAGCGGCTGCTTCGGATTGCCTGGCACGCTTTCGCTCAAGAGGTTATGAAGAGCAACTTTTGCAGAGTACTCTCACTAAAGTTCGGAAGATCTCTAGAAATGACTTACTTAGAGCTAAACCCAAGGAGAGTGGGACCCCCAGAAAAGACATCTTTAGGATGATTACACCATATTCCCAGGGGGCGGACAAACTTAAAGCTCTAATGCGTAAAAACTGGCATATATTACAGACTGATGAAGTATTGAGGGAAGATCTTCCACCACATCCACTGGTAACCTTTAGCAAGGTCAGGTCTCTAGGAGATATGTTGGTACATAGCCACTTGGAGGTGCCCTCTGCTCAAGTTAACACCTTAAGAGCCATGAGTGGTTTCTTTCCTTGTGGCAAATGCAAGGCATGTGCCAACAGTCGAAGGGTACTTCATTATGATATTCCAGACGCAGGCAGAACTAACAAAATCCAGAAATTCATCACGTGCAGTACCATCTATGCCGTGTACTGCCTTGTGTGCCCGTGTGGCTTACGCTACATTGGGAGCACCATCAACCAACTGAAGTTGAGGGTGCTGGAGCATATGAGGGCAATCGACAAAGTCGATCCCTCATACCCAGTGGCGCGACACTTTGCGGAATATCATAACAAAGATCGTAGCAAATTGCAGTTTTTTGGTCTAGATCATGTACCACATAATCCACGTGGTGGCGATAGACTCAGGAGGCTACGACGCCTTGAGTCAAGGTACATCATCGACCTGCCCACCAAATACCCGAAAGGTATGAACAGCGGGGAAGAGATGGCAGTACATCTGGGGAAGTAATTACTACTATTATTACTATTATCATCGATGGCTATATGCCAAATGCCATACTAGGCCGACTGTGCACCTAGAAATATGGTAATCACGTTAATCGTATGTATATACCTATTTATTGCATTAAGCCTCGACTTTGATAGATATATTGCCACTCATTATTGAATCTATGGGTCTTCATGATTTGAGTACTTACTTTGTTTTCCTGCTGAACGGAGATTTCATCTGTGTTTGAAGCTGATATTGTATAGACCTTTTTCACCTTCTCTTTCCGCTCTAGTTTCTTAGCTGAAAATTTGACCAGGAATTGTATTATGTTTTGCTGTAATTTTTTCTTTGCCTCTTGGATTTGTGTTCTTTATTCTGTTGTTTCGGTGGGAGGACAGCCTTCATTGTATGTGGGGTATTTCGTAGCTTGCAATCTTAAGTATATTTAATAATTTAAGAAAGATTAAATTAAATTAACTTTGACAGTCATGTTATGAAATATGCTGAACACTACTCTGTAGTTGTATATGCTACAATTTTGTTTGCCAGTAGGTACTCATACTGTTAGGGACATAAGCCGATCCACGGCTTTATCGCTTTTGTGACCCTTCTGTCTTGAAAAGTCCGATTTTCGGAAATATATAACCCATTTCAAGATGGCGCCCACCGTGGTGCTAGAAAGGGCAAGTCCCTTGTTGTTGTTTACCGTTTCTGGCAAAAGTGCATTTAAAGTTCTGAACTGCATGGTACCGGTGAGAAAACACCGAGGAAGGCAACCGCCGAAACGTTTGTTTTTTGCTGTTAATAAACGCTGTGTCTAGTAAACTGCCGGAGTGCTGCTTTCATCTTATCGTATGATAAGGTTCCTGTGAGCGTCATATATATATATATATATATATATATATATATATATATATATATATATATATATATATACTTCACAGGGTGGGACCAACAACCCCTCTGTATATATATATCACACAAAAGAGTTCTAAAGAAGCGTACACTCAGGAAGTCATAGTGCAGTGCAGGTTTAATCAATCCGGGTACGCTTTCCGACTGCAAACAGTCTTGATCACACACTGTTCGCAATCAAACCGCATAACTGGACTGATTAAACCTGTACTGCACTGTGACTTCCTGAGTGTGCGCTTCTTTTCGAATCTTTTATGTGGTATTGATGACCAGCAAGCTTCAACTAGGCTCAGATTTCACTCGTACAAAACCAAAGAAATTCAGCGGTTATAGTTACCCAAGCTAACTATAACTTAAACAAGACCAATGCTCTGCTTATGACCTCACATATCACTCATGACATGGTCAGTGACATTACTGATGGCATCTCAAATTGACATCATCCAGTGAGTGTATTGCAAGAGTTTATGAGTGTTAAACATATATACTAAGGTACTACAAAAAATTAATATCGTATACTAGGTGTACTACTAATGAGTGATATTACTTCTAACATATATTATATGAGTGGTTGTTTGACTGTGTGTATCCATGTGCGAGTACATGTCTGAGGGGTTCAAAAGGTGTGTGATTGGGTGTATGTGTGAATGAGTGGCTGAATTGGTGTGTGGGGGGCTGATTAAGTGAGTGATGTGCTGAATGGGTGAGTGTGTAGGTTTGTCAGAGTCTGTATAGGTGAGTGAGTGTGGGTGTGAGTGACTTAATGGGTGAGTGTGTAAATGTGACAGTGGGTGAGTGTCTGCTTGTGTCAGTGACTGAGGGATGAGTTGGTGCATGCGTTAGTATTTGTATGAGTAAGTGAGTGGGTGTATGAGGGACTATGGGTGAGTGAGTAGGTGTGTGAGTAGCTGCAGGGGTGAATGACTCAGTGTGTGAGTGGCTGTATGAATGTATGAATGGGTGTGTAAGTGTCTGCATGACTGGATGTGTGAGTGGCTAGATTGGTCAGTGAGTAGGTGCATGAGTAGCTGTATCGGTGAGTTAGTGGCTGTGTGAGTGGCTGTATGGGTGAATGGCTCTATGGATCAGTGAGTGGGTGAGTGCTTGTATGGGTCTATGAAAGGGCATGTGAGTGGTTGTGTGGGAGTGGGTGTATGAGACGTTCTATGGGGTATGAGTGGTTCTGTAGATGATGTCATCACTGATGACATCATTTGAGATGTCATCGGTGAGGTCACTGACCATGTCATGAGTAATGTAATATTTGAGTTCATAAGGAGTACATTGCATTGGCTTTAGTTATAGTTAGCTCAGGTAACTTTAACTGCTGAATTTCTATGGTTTTGTACAAGTGAAATCTGAGCATAACTATAACGTCCCTGTTACCTTTGGTTTCTTCAGTGAATCTATAAGGTTTGTTTTTAAATTATATTTCCTAACTATAACGTTCCTGTAACCTTTTTTTTCAGGGAATTTCTAAGGTTTTTAAATTGTATTTTCTAACTACTATGTCCCTGTAACCTTTGTTTTTTTTCAGTGAATTGCTCATTTGAATTTTTTTTTTATTTACTAACTGTAACTTGTAAACTTTGATAATGCGTGTGTGAGATACATTGAACTATAGTTCTACAGTAGAGTTGTCTGTAGAAGGAGAAGCTGAACTGGAGTATGGGTTCCTTGAACACATGAAGTTGTGTGGTAACCTTACTTTTGGATAGTTTTCAATTGCCCAACATATAGATCAGCTAAAGAAGTTTAAAAAAAGAGTACGCTCCAAACAACCGGTACATATACATTGCTTGAGCTTTAACAGCATAGAAAGGTACAATAGAAGACACAGAGAAATCGCAAGTCATTGCAAATAACTTTGGATTATGGAGCATCATAATACCTTCTTTTTCGATTTGAAGACATTGCATCTGAAGATATTGCTTGACCCGTCTCTGGCAATGTAGCTAAAAATCTTAAGATCCTGAGAGTCATGTGACACATAGAATATTCTGTGGATGAACATAAAAAAGCAGTTATCATTTTGGCTTTAGGGGCAAACACTTTATTTTTATATATAGATATATACTTTTTTATTATTAGTTACTTTATTCTGCTTTATAAAAAACATAAAAACATTACAAAACATAGAGAACAAAATAGAAAAAAGAAAATGATACACAATGCAACAGGAACCATTAACAAACTTTTCTCAAATACTTCTTTTAAAAACCTCAATAACATTCAAACAAAGAAATGTTTCTACTTCTATTAAAGTGGCAATCCAATATGTTAACTCGTATTTCTTCACCAAATCATTTGTTTTCAAATCATTCAGCAGCTGGTAGTTAAGGAGTACATGAATAGTCTTAGTGTTGACCTTTTTACAAAGTTAATATTTTACACTTTTGCTGGAAACTCCTAATGAAACTTCCTCCATTGCCAAAACCTGCACCATGTTAAGGTGAAATTTCATAGCCAACATTCACACAGGGCCATCAAAATTCTTAGACATTCCGTCGAGGAGCACCTTCAAACAATTGCATTTACCCTGGTCTTCCCTGCAGACTGTTTAAACATTTTTATCTAAAATTGCAGCATCTTGACAAACCTCCCAAAATGATCTTTTTTTTATAACACAATCTTTTCTGGCCCTGCATATCTTGAGTTCATATCCAGATGAAAGGATGGTTCCTCAGATATAGCAAGCTAAGAATTCTGGGAAGCGTGCATCTGCTTCCAAATATCTATTTATGGCAAGGTTTAGAATGAATTTAGTTTCCTTTAACAACAGTTTTACAGCTAACACTTGAAATGCATATGCTCTGCGTCTAGTGGTTACATCCAGAAATCTCCTTTGAAATACAAGTTTTCTATTTGATTGCAGACCATAGGTGGTGCCTACCAATTTCAGCTTCTCTTTCCACTTGTAGTATCAGTGAGAGGACATACTACGCACATCATGTTTTTTTATACTCCAAGTATTGACTTTCGGGCTTCAGTGCATTGATTTCATAGTGATGTTTTACACCCCGGTGGAGGAGGAATTGAAGGATGAGCAGTGCCTAACAAATGTTTTAATACTTCTGACCCTCTAGAGCTTCTCTTTGTGCTTGAACCTCTACATAATAATGTTTACAAAATGTATGAAGTGAAGATCAAGTTGCCGCTGTACAAATGTCATTAAAGGAAATACTTCCCATAAATGCTAGCTTTGCTCCTTTTCTCCTTGAAAGTAAGCCTTAGAGCAGATCTCTAAAGGTTTGTTGGCAAATGCATGAGAACGCTACATGGATGGTACAATTCATCATGCTATAGCACCCTTGGTGACTAAGGTATCTTATACTTGTAGGTGTATGTGCTGCAAACACTGTTGTATCTCTGACTTTTAGGTCTGGTGTTAGCCAACATCCTCTGATTTGACTAAAATTATATGTAGAATATACTCATTTATATGGCTTTCAGGCAGCCCTCTTCATCCATTGATCTATTCGGTCATTAAAACGTTTTCCACCCGCTACAGCACACAACATGGATCAGAGGGTCAGCCCACTTTACTCATTTGTTAACGTCACTATGAGTGAGTGCATTCTGCTCTTCAAACTAGGAGTACATCGGCACACAAAGTACTTCTAGTTAGGGGAGGGGTCTGAACGCCGCGCAAAATGGCTGCATTTTGACGAGCTCTGTGACAATGAATAACTTTTATTAGAAAAGCATGAATCGCATTCCAGCAAGAACAATGAATTCCTCCTCATCAGATGTTGGTAAGGGATCCTGGATGTTTATATGTGACCACTTTCAAGACAATGCACTTTAATACCAGTGAATCTTTCTCCTTGAGAGAGCGGCCGACATATTAAGAGTGTGCTCGCAAAGATTATGACTGTTCAGTTATATTTGATGCAGATTTTAGGGCTCATTTAATGCTCCACGTGAACACCATGAAGGCACGCACTGCATTTGTACTTAAATTGCTTACTCCCAACTCCTTAAAATACAGTTGTTAGTCAAGAGCTTAGCAGCCATTTTCATTACACTTACCTGGGAAGCATCTTTCTAAGAAATTCTATTGTGAACTACTGTGGTTTGTACTTAAGATGTTACTGCTGAATGTTCAAGATTTCAATTCACTGCTCAAAAAAGGACATTTACAAATCACTAAATGGATACTAACTAATACAATGTTTGCCCTTCTGACTACTAATAGAGCAATAATACTGCAATTTTAACATGGAGTCTAAAATCTAATGAGTGACTGGAAACCTTTTTGTCAAGATACTTATGCAATACTTATTTTGCCTTATCGCATTATTTTAGGAGTTTTACTTTAAGTAGTATGATAACATATCATCTGTGATTTTTTTCTCCATTATTAGTTGAGGAGTATCTAAACGCCATATATGGGGAACATTTTTTTTGAACTGACTAACAATATTGATAATCGCAAGTCTCCAAATATAGCGATCCATTCAACAAACTTACAGATTCCTAAATTGAATACTATGGAGGACAATACTACTCAGAAGTTAGACTGTGAGAATTTGGTGATTTCTAAAATCTTTGCTGCTAACAAAGCATATGTCACAGAAACAATTAATAAAAGACAAAAGAAAGGCCCACCATCTCCGGTCAAATTCTCTACCTTGGTGTCAAATTAAATTTTTCTGGAGGAAATCAGAGCACTGAAATCATACACGGAAGAAACTAATAAGAGATTGCAGAGATTGTCATGCATATACTGCCTCAGGCAGGACGATACCTGGACACCATCATCATCGGCCTAACAAGAGGATTTACAAACCAAGACCTTAGACGCAGAATGGAAATTTTTCTGCACTTAGAACGGAGAGCTCTCCCTAAAATATAAGCTCTGATTTATACATTTTAAATTCCTACATAAACTTTACTACACACCTGACAAACTGCATAAGCTAGGCCTCATTGATGGGGTAAGATGCCAAAAATGTATTACAACAACTGGTGACTTTCTGCCCAGGGGTGCAGACCTCTAGGAAGGAGGTGGGACGAAGTATAGCTAATCTAATTGCCGTACTAGTGAGGCTCACCCCTTTAGTGGTGTTACTGGGCCACATTAACACCTCCCTGTAGCGAATAGGAAATGGACTTCAATGTTGCTAGTACTTGCCAAGCATAGAGTGCTCATTAAATGGGGTTGAGGTCGGGGGCCAAAAAACACGAATTGGCTATGTGACATAGCATACTATATTGGGAAAATGACAAACTACTGGGAACTTCTGCCTCTGAACTCACTCATCAAAGGATATCTAGACACCAGTGGTACAATACCTTCTACAAACCCTGATGAACGATACGACTGGAGAGACCGAATCTGTGTGAATCCGAGTCACGGACAGTGGTGTGGTCATGGGCCAGAGACAAAACAGCAACATAAAGTTGCAGTTGGTCGGAGCAGATTTGTGACCAGGTGAGTGATGGGTGCTCTAAGATGCAACGTCTGTGCCCTTGGGTCATTCCACATGCCAAAAACTGAGATATGCCATATTGTGTAACAGAATATATGCTACAATCATACTGGTATCTGTTGAAGTTGACTGTAAAACCTTTTTTTGTTTTACTTGCAGGTATTAGAAGCTAAATGGTGTTTTATGGATACAAGAGTAACAGAAGTGGAAAAAAGAGTCCATGACCTGCAAGATGTTCCAGTCAGCGTGGACAATCTACAAAGTAGAAGACATAAAAAACATGATGAAGACCTTGAAAATCAAAATCATATAAATGACTTCTGAATTCATAAAGGAAGGTAATGCAAGAACTACACTGGCTTTTTAAAACTATTTTATTCAAAACATTTTGGATTTATCAGCTTCCCTTCTCCTAACATACAAATATTTCACAGACTTGGCCCAGAGACAGACACCAGATCCGGAGAAACTATAATTCTGTTTTATAGAACATCCTGATCACCTTAAAGCTCAAAATGCAGCATAACCGAGAAGCAGGTGACATGGTCTAGTAAAAAATCAGACATGGATGTGGAATTCCTATAGCCCGACGCCCAGGACGTATTGTTTGGGGTCAAGGGCAACAAGTTTTAATGTGTATTTTGTCCTTGGGACAAGTAGGCCTAACCCTTTACAGCACAAACTTTTTGGCTGCTAGTTTACAGTAAAATATTATGGATCAGGGAAGAGCAATGTCTGCAGTTAAGATAATATTTGTGTCCATGTGTTAATGCTGTTTAAACTTGTATTTATGGTTCATTAATGCAAAACCTTTATTATTAGGGTGAGCGCTCTAAGTAAATGTTGTAAGCTCGGACTGTACTACTGACAGTGGTTCCAGTATAAAAATGTGTAGACACGATTTCAAAGTTTAGCAATATGAGGCTATGTATAATGCTCCCAGAATGATCTCTGATTAGATGCAAATATTTGCAGAGGCTTGAAAGCAGGCTTATGGAGTCTTTGCTTTGAAAATGAAATGTTCACCAAAAACTGCAAGAAGGGAAATAAACATTTGGCTAAACTACTGTCAAATTTGAAGTACCATTTGTTTGCAACATCATTTAGTAAAATGTGATGATGTATGCTAGTATATCCCAAAGATATTCATAATGGAAAATCAGTGTAACCAGTTTCAATAAGATTGTGGGAAACATAAAAATAAACATGCATTAGCAAAGCCAGCAGGGCTGAAATGGATGGTCACCATTTGGTTTTGTCAATGTTTGACTTGGTTTGGCATGGTTTTTGTAAAACGAAATTGGTGTGGGAGCTGTCGGGTCCTCACCATTATAACAAACATTGGCAAAAGCAAAAATAGTTTTTGGCCTCAAAAAGCACACATTGCCACAGTAGTTCCTGGCACTGAACAAAGCTACTTTGTGTGCCGATATGTTCCTTGTGAAAGAGCAGAATGCTGTCACTCACAGTTAAGCCAGCTGATAGACACAGAGAGCGAGACAGAATTTTAATAAATTTGAAAGACCATGGTTAGCGCCAGACCTAATTAGGGACCCAATTGTTAAAGAAAGTATCAAAAGTGCACCCATGGTATATGTCCTTTTATTAAGTGCAGATATACAACTTACATAAATTCATAAATAGTTACAGAAGTAGGCCATGAAATAGTATTCCTTGAAAATATTTGTGAACTGCATTTTAGCATGAGCAAATATGCATGTGTAGATTTGCTCATGCGAAAATCTGAGTGTTTGCAAGTTCACTTTCCTTCCAACCACTTTTTACCCAACCCTGGAAGAAGTTTCACATCTGCCATGGTCAGTAGTTAAGTTCCAACCTTTCTCAGTATGGGAAAAGATTACAGAAGAGTTGGTGAAAATCTTTATAACATGCAAGTTAGTAGGTTTGCACAGACTCAAAATGGCATTCCAACCCTGGAACTATTGCTTACCACTAATTTCAGCCCCAGTAAGTAGATCTGCGGATACATGGCAACATAAGGGAATGGATATTATTCAAACCCTACTATGGTATGAGCCTAGCATAATCAGAGAGGCTACATCAGAGATCTTATATAATGAGATTGCTGCCATAATGTGTTGCTGTATTACATGGCACAGAAGGGACAAGTGGATTTTGTTACAGGACAAGTAGATTTGTGAAGCAACCTGCCCCATGGACAAGTAGATATTTTATTAAATTCCACTCCCCTGAACAGAAATCTTTTCCCAGGATGTAGTCAAGGTGATGGCTGATAGGTTGAAAGAATTCTTGGATTTAGGAGCACAACTAAAATCTCTTAATCCCAGATTTGGATTAATACACTCATGGCACTTTGAAATCACCTACAAAAATAAGACTATTACTTATGAAAACCATACAAAGCTCAGAAAATAAGACTATTACTTATGAAAACCATGCAAAGCTCAGAAAATGTCTTTATGATCGTAGTGTAGAGTCGGCGATATCTTGTACTTTGGTGTATTGTTAACATAACTTCAGCCATTTACTTGTTGTTTAAAACTTTTGCATGTTAATTTAATTAACCAATTTTCTTTATTTACACAGGTGTGTTTCCTTTTTGTTCAATATTTTTCCTATGTTATCCTTATATGTACGGTGTCTTAGTTGTAAGGAGTGAAGATGCACCATCTATCTCCTTTATTATCTCTCGTCCCCTCAGCATTTTATACACCTGGGCATGTCTTTCAGTTGTCATTTGTATGACTTGTACCATCTTTGTTCTACTTTCTTCTTTTTTTCTTTCCTTTTTCCTATCTTTGAGTGTCCCTTCCTTTATGTATGGCATCAATCTAATCCTGATATAAGAAAGTATACTTTCTTTTCCCTCCCACCCCATTCACAGTTCCAAACTGATTATCTATTCATGAATTAAAGTTTAAGTCAAACACTGCTTAATGTGGGAATTGGTAGTATTATCATTTCAGATGATGCTCCTGAAATTATAGATTTTGATTTAGACCCCTATCACCCTCATCCAAAAAGGTGGAGATTTAATAATGCATTGATTGTTTATTTAATGTAAAATTTCAACATTTAATAGACAAACATTTTAATCTCAATACTTCTCAGGATACCTCTTTACCTATTACTGGGAACTCCTTAAAACAGCTGTATGATGTATTATTATTTAATAATCAGGTGACAAATGTGAATAGAGAAAGAATAAAGTAAGCATCTTAGCAACATTAAAAAAAGTGATTATGTTATCAATCGAAATCAGGGAATTTGTTAAATGAACCTGTGAAAGCTAAAACATTTTAATAAGATTTCTACAGAAAATTCACCTTTCTATTTGTTGTTTGAAAACTATAGGTATGGTAGTAGTAAAAAAAAATCAGGGAAACTATTAGCAAATTATTTAAAAAATAGATAAGAACGTACAAAATAAAATCAGTAATAAATGATAAATAGAGGTCCCATTTTAAGTCTAATTATATTTTAGATCACTTCTTTTCAATTTATAAAGAAATAAATACCCTGGAACATACCTTCAGATAGAAAGATGAGACATTTTTATTTACAATCTGTTGGAAATTGGGTTTCTTGCTACCTTGGGGTGTAAACCCTCTTCAAGCAGCAACCACAATCCTAGTCAGGGTAAGCCATCAGCAAAACATCAAATTAACCACTGCTCTCCCTCTTGGTATCTTGGCACAGAGCAGTCAGGTTTAACTCAGAGGCAATGTGTATTTATGCAATACTTCAAACAGTAAAACAGCTAAAACACTGCACAAAAGGAGCCCGTAAAAGGTTTAGATGTAATTTGTAATAAATAAAACAAGACCAAATTGACAAAAATCCAATTAGTGGAATTGTAGATATTACATTTAAAAGATTCTAGTGAAAAGAACACCAAAATGCACAACGCGCCACCTGTGGATATCTGGTCGCGCCGGACAGAGACAAAGTCACACTTTTAGGCCAACCACGATGGAGCGCTAGCAGGCTACAGGGACCCAGTTATGCCCACTGAACAAAGTACCTTAAATCCTGCTTGTGGAGAGTTGCAAGGATCCGCATCGAAGATGCGCTGCGCAGTTGAAGCGACGCATCAGTGCCAACTTGCGGCGAGGCCGAGGTGTGAAGTCGTATTGCATTGTCCGCGAAGATCCCGTTGATGGGACTTGGAATACGAAGTCCAGCATGGGGGATGCTATATGCAGTCGGGGGCAATCCATTGATTCCGAAGAGCTGTGAGGCTGCAATGCTAAGTCCGGCATCGTCATCAATGCTGCCGCCAAAGAGAGATGCAAGGGCCTGTGCCGAAGATGCATCGCACAGTGGCAGGTCCGAAGGTGATGCAGGCTGCAGCGGAGATGCAAGTCTTTGCAACTGGTCCAATCCACACAGCAGCGTCAATGCTTCTGTTCTGCTCGGCGATGTGCCGCTCAGCAGAGGAGATGCGTCAGTTTCTGCTGGATCCACAGGGCCTGGCAAGCACCTTAGGCCCACTTCCAAAGGTCCATGACTGGGGTGGAAGCACGTGGCAGGGTAGACTCATAGATGGCAGAGTCCAGGTGCAGAAGCAGATACAGGGTTGTTGGAAGCATATTATGTCCCTGAGGCTTCAGATTAGGATGCCAGCCAACTAGCACTTGGAATCACTCTGGGTTCAATAGATGCACGTCCAGCCCTTCTTACCCAGGTAAGAGGGCAGCAGGTCAACACAGAAAAGCAATAGTCCAGCAAAGTGCAGTCCAGCTGAGTGGCAGTCTTACAGCAGTCCTTCTTCCAGGTAGAGTATCCAAAGCTTCAAAAGTGTACAGAAGAGTTAGTGACTGAGGCCCCTTCTTATACCCTGGTGCCCTGGCTCTGGAAGGTGGGAAACACTTCTAGACATTGTCTTTGAAGTGCAGGGAATTCCCTACCTGCCCTGTCCTGGCTCCAAGCTGGCTGAAGAAACAATGCAGGGTTGTTAGGCCCTTTGTGTGGAGACAGGACGCAGTGCATTCAGGTGTGAGTGAGGCTGGGTCCAGCTCCTCACTCCCATCCTGCCAGTGATGGCTCACCCAGTCACACCTAAGCTGCCATTGTGTGTGGCTTTCTAGGAGGAATACACAAGCCCAACTGCCAACTACACCGAGCCATGTGACCAGAGAGAGGCTGCAGGCACCAAATGGTTAAGGCAAGAGAATGACAACTTTCTAAAAGTGGCATTTTCAGGAATTTAAAATCTGACCTTACCATAATATAGGATTTTAAATTAGGATTCTGGAGACACCAAACTTGAACGGGTTATCTCTTCCCATTTGGAAATGACACTTATAAAAAGTAATATGGCTACTCCAATGTTATACTATGGGAAAGACAGGCCTTGCAATAGTGATAAATGGCTTTAAGAGTTTTTCACTGCCAGGACATGTAAAACTTAAAAGTACATGTCCTACTTTTTAAATACACTGCACCGTTCCCTCTCTGCTGTCCAGGGCATACCCTAGGTGGTAACATATGTATTAAAAAGAAAGGTTCAGCCCTGCAAAAGGTTTATTTTGCCAGGTCAAAACGGCAGTTTAAGCAGCAGGCAAAGGCTCTGCAATAGCAGGCCTGAGCCATGTTTAAAAGGCTACTTAAGTGGGTGACACAACAAGTGCTGCAGGCCCACTAGTAGCATTTAAGTATCAGACCCTGGCACATGTAGTGCACATTACTAGGGACCAATGTTCCCTCTAATTTGGTTCTTCTGTATGCGGCAGTGTAAGGTCAATATTCGCTGCAACCAAGGCTTTGTGCGCCAGTAACGAGACCGCACATGTGGGTGCAGTGCCAAATATCATTCCAAACGTTTGCTTAAAAAAGTGAAAACACAGTGCATTTCCTCACATACAGATCCACGTGAACAGGGTTAAGGCAGGTTTCAAACCATCCCACATAGCAATTTGAAACCTTGGCAGCTATGTTGCTGCATTTCTTTTCTTAATAGAGCTGAGCTGAGGGGTGATTGTGTGCATTTGTTAAAGTTTTCATGTTAATTTCACCTCATGGCGGGCGCTGTGATTAACATGAAAACTTTAACAAATGCACACAATCACCCCGCAGCTCAGCTCTATTAAGAAAAGAAATGTAGTAACATAGCTGCCAAGGTTTCAAATTAGTCACGCATGCATTAGTCACGCATTCTAGCGCCCCTCTGACAATACTGCGATTGAGGCATACTGCCAATAAGGAAGCACCAGCACGCTAAAATTGTCTAACATATATGAGCATGCAACTGCGCCTTCAAATTTAAAATGCTATGCGTCAGAGATAGAATATTCATGAACAGCGCTGAGAAGGCAGGCCAGAGTTTAACAGATCAATTAGCTGTGCCCCAATCAGCCTTCCAGTGAGTCTACTCTGGGGGTACCAGCCATCACCTTGGTGATCCATGGGGCTGGTCTTGCCTACTGTTTTCCCACAATCACACCACCCTTTTGGTGAACAGAAGCACACACATGCATCGTAGATTGGACACACTTGTGGGTGGTAGCTTTGTTTTTCCATCCTACACCTGCCAGCAGAGAAGTAACATTAACTGAGCATTTTGCGCAGGATGTTATAGTTATACAGCCTGCTGGGCCCTTTCCCTCCTAAACCCCCGCGTCAGCCTGAACAGAGATTGTTGACAAAACAGTCAACTTCTCAGCCCCTGCCATGCACTCTGGACATGTGTACTTCCGTGATCCGGAGGCACAGTATTTGTCTTGTCACTTGATGCCGGGACTTGATTGTAGTCAGAGCGGCACACGTGTTTAAGTGCGACCGGCAGAGGTAGGAGGCATTTTTTAAAACAAGCTTATAATCCATATTTTCAAACATTCAGTTTGTATGATCTGGGTTTGAAGCAATAATTGCTTATCTACTTCAAAACACTTTGCTTTGGAAATAATCTGCTTTGCAAAACTTTTTGAATCATCGCTGTTTAACTAGTGTCACTGTCAATGAACCTTGCTTTACCTCCCAAAAAGAAAACATTTTTTCTTGGAAAATGGACTTCGTGAGATTCAGGTCATTACCCAACCCTTAACTCAGCTACCACCTTCTCCCCAAAGATGGGGCGCCGCAGTCATACTGCCTTGTCACACGGTAGTTGCTGCTGAGGGCACATCATGTCAGGGCTCAAGAATTTGTTTTTCAGGGAATGGGAATGGCAATTCCAAGTGTAGGTGATTCAGGGCCCCAAGAGTAAAAAGTAGAGCTTTTCATTAGAATACTATGCATGCTGCACAGAGAAGGGAATTAAACATCTTTCAGCAATGGAATGAAAATGCAGCTCTGCCGGGGTTTGCTTCCCTCACTGCCAAACAAACTATGTCCATTGGATTCCCTTTCTTTTCCGGCTCCAAGCACAAACATTTTTTGTAGTGACTCTGTCCAATCATGTTGATTCACCTCATGCACTCTAGCTCAGCCATTCTAGTAGCAAGATGATCATTAACCCTCAAAGTAGTCTGCTTGCTTCATGAAAGCACCACACATGCAGTGGTCGAAGTAGGCGTGATAGGCAGGGCACAGCGTGCCCCTACTTCTTTAATTTAAAAGATTCCGTTCCCCTGCTTTTTTATTTTAAATATGCGTCCCAGGACGGCAGAAATAGCCAAGGCCCACACAGCCGCTGGCAAAAGCACTCCCTGATTTTTTAATAATGAGTGTAAAAGCGTTAAGGTAACCATGTTGTTCCTACTTACATTTCACATGCTTTACTTAAACTTGCATTCCCTATGAGTGTTTGCTTTTTCCAGGATGTTGTAACTGTTTTTAGGGCTCGGCCTACGCATCACGAAGTGGGCGGAGCTTCGAGCTCCTAATGTTAAAGGAAAAAAAGGTATCTCTAGGGCTCTGGCCAGACACATTCCTTAGTGTTTTCTGGCATCTGCCTAGTGATTCGTCTTCGCTGTGCTGTGTATTTTGTAGCGATGACGTGATAGGCTGTAAGTAATTTACGCGTGCCCGATGTGGCATATTCTGTGCGAGAACGAGCACGGCAGAGTGATTAATCTTAATTAGGAGCTGTCAGAGTGCCCGTGTAATGCAATCCAGATGGTGCGAGCGCGTTCACCATTGCATTGCATGTATCATGCGCGCGTTTAACATTTACCTTTCGCGCACGGCAGTCCATTCAAGTTTACTCGGCTAATTTCAATGTTTGAATAGCTGAAATGCTTTTACCGAAATTTAAAATGTTTGTTTGGAATAAAAGGTTTACAGTTTTCAGCTAGCTTGCACGTCCTTGTTTGAACACGGAATGTAAAGCGAGTTTGTTTTAGAGCACTGATGTGAGGTGATACTTCAGGGTCGACGTGGTGGGTGCTTCGGGCTGGCTTGCCAGTTTGTTTATTTAAGTGGCTGACATGGTAAGTGGAATAACGAGGGAAGAGCATGGTACCAGCTGTATATTTGACTGTCACTCTTAGCTGCGATAAAAATAAGTGGGAAAGTGCAATTTCGGATGATATTGAACATTCAACTCATTTCAACGGGTGGCGAGTTCAGTAAGAGGTAAAGAGTGCGATTTTCATGGCGGTGCAGAGTGGCGGTGCAGAGTGGCGGTGCCGAGTGGCAGTGCAGAGTGCAGAGTGGCGGTGCAGAGTGGCGGTGCAGTGCAGAGTGGCGGTGCAGAGTGGCGGTGCAGAGAGGCGGTGCAGAGTGGCGGTGCAGAGTGGCGGTGCAGAGTGCAGAGTGGCGGTGCAGAGTGGCGGTGCAGAGTGGCAGTGCAGAGTGCAGCGTGGCGGTGCAGAGTGGCGGTGCAGAGTGCAGAGTGGCGGTGGTGCAGAGTGGCAGTGCAGAGTGGTGGTGCAGAGTGGCGGTGCAGAGTGGCGGTGCAGAGTGGTGGTGCAGAGTGGTGGTGCAGAGTGGCGGTGCGGTGGTGCAGAGTGGCAGTGCAGAGTGGTGGTGCAGAGTGGCGGTGCAGAGTGGCGGTGCAGAGTGGTGGTGCAGAGTGGCGGTGCAGAGTGGCGGTGCAGAGTGGCGGTGCGGTGGTGCAGAGTGGCAGTGCAGAGTGGTGGTGCAGAGTGGCGGTGCAGAGTGGCGGTGCAGAGTGGCGGTGCAGAGTGGCAGTGCAGAGTGCAGAGTGGCGGTGCAGAGTGGCGGTGCAGTGGTGCAGAGTGGCGGTGCAGAGTGGAGGTGCAGAGTGGCGGTGCAGAGTGGCGGTGCAGAGTGGCGGTGCAGAGTGGCAGTGCAGAGTGGCGGTGCATAGTGGCGGTGCAGAGTGCAGAGTGGTGGTGCAGAGTGGCGGTGCAGAGTGGCGGTGCGGTGGTGCAGAGTGGCAGTGCAGAGTGGCAGTGCGGCGGTGCAGAGTGGCGGTGCAGAGTGGCGGTGCAGAGTGGCGGTGCAGAGTGGTGGTGCAGAGTGGCAGTGCAGAGTGCCGGTGCAGAGTGCAGAGTGGTGGTGCAGAGTGGCGGTGCAGAGTGGCGGTGCGGCGGTGCAGAGTGGCGGTGCAGAGTGGCAGTGCAGAGTGCAGAGTGGCGGTGCAGAGTGCAGAGTGGTGGTGCAGAGTGGCGGTGCAGAGTGCAGAGTGGCGGTGCAGAGTGGCGGTGCAGAGTGCAGAGTGGCGGTGCAGAGTGGCGGTGCAGAGTGGCGGTGCAGAGTGGCGGTGCAGAGTGGCGGTGCAGAGTGGTGGTGCAGAGTGGTGGTGCAGAGTGCAGAGTGGCGGTGCAGAGTGCAGAGTGGCGGTGCAGAGTGGCGGTGCAGAGTGGCGGTGCAGAGTGCAGAGTGGCGGTGCATAGTGGCGGTGCGGGGTGCAGAGTGGCGGTGCAGAGTGGCGGTGCAGAGTGGCGGTGCAGAGTGGCGGTGCAGAGTGCAGAGTGGCGGTGCGGTGGTGCAGAGTGGCGGTGCAGAGTGGCGGTGCAGAGTGGCGGTGCAGAGTGGCGGTGCAGAGTGCAGAGTGGCGGTGCAGAGTGGCGGTGCAGAGTGCAGAGTGGCGGTGCAGAGTGGCGGTGCAGAGTGCAGAGTGGCGGTGCAGAGTGGCGATGCAGAGTGCAGAGTGGCGGTGCAGAGTGGCGGTGCAGAGTGGCGGTGCAGAGTGGCGGTGCAGAGTGCAGAGTGGCGGTGCAGAGTGGCGGTGCAGAGTGGCGGTGCAGAGTGGCGGTGCAGAGTGGCGGTGCAGAGTGCAGAGTGGCGGTGCAGAGTGGCGGTGCAGAGTGCAGAGTGGCGGTGCTGAGTGGCAGCGCAGAGTGGCGGCGCAGAGTGGCGGCGCAGAGTGGCGGCGCAGAGTGGCGGCGCAGAGTGGCGGCGCAGAGTGGCGGCGCAGAGTGCAGAGTGGCGGTGCAGAGTGGCAGTGCAGAGTGCAGAGTGGTGGTGCAGAGTGGTGGTGCAGAGTGGCGGTGCAGAGTGGCGGTGCAGAGTGGCAGCGCAGAGTGGCAGCGCAGAGTGGTGGCGCAGAGTGGCGGCGCAGAGTGGCGGCGCAGAGTGGCGGCGCAGAGTGGCGGTGCAGAGTGCAGAGTGGCGGTGCAGAGTGGCGGTGCAGAGTGGCGGTGCAGAGTGGCGGTGCAGAGTGCAGAGTGGCGGTGCAGAGTGGCAGTGCAGAGTGGCGGTGCAGAGTGCAGAGTGGCGGTGCAGAGTGGCGGTGCAGAGTGGCGGTGCAGAGTGGCGGTGCAGAGTGGCAGTGCAGAGTGGCGGTGCAGAGTGGCGGTGCAGAGTGGCGGTGCAGAGTGGCGGTGCAGAGTGGCGGTGCATAGTGGCGGTGCAGAGTGCAGAGTGGCGGTGCAGAGTGGCGGTGCAGAGTGGCAGTGCGGTGGTGCAGAGTGGCAGTGCAGAGTGGCAGTGCGGTGGTGCAGAGTGGCGGTGCAGAGTGGCGGTGCAGAGTGGTGGTGCAGAGTGGCGGTGCAGAGTGGCGGTGCAGAGTGGCAGTGCAGAGTGGTAGTGGCGGTGCAGAGTGGCGGTGCAGAGTGGCAGTGCAGAGTGGTAGTGGCGGTGCAGAGTGGCGGTGCAGAGTGGCGGTGCAGAGTGGCGGTGCAGTGCAGCAGAGTGGCGGTGCAGTGCAGCAGAGTGGCGGTGCAGTGGTGCAGAGTGGCAGTGCAGAGTGGCGGTGCAGAGTGGCGGTGCAGAGTGGCGGTGCAGAGTGGCGGTGCAGAGTGGCGGTGCAGAGTGCAGAGTGGCGGTGCAGAGTGGCGGTGCAGAGTGCAGAGTGGCGGTGCAGAGTGCAGAGTGCAGAGTGGCGGTGCAGAGTGGCAGTGCAGAGTGCAGAGTGGCGGTGCAGAGTGGCGGTGCAGAGTGGCAGTGCGGCAGTGCAGAGTGGTGGCGCAGAGTGGCGGCGCAGAGTGGCGGTGCAGAGTGGCGGTGCAGAGTGGCGGTGCAGAGTGGCGGTGCAGGGTGCAGAGTGGCGGTGCAGAGTGGCGGTGCAGAGTGGCGGTGCAGAGTGGCGGTGCAGAGTGGCGGTGCAGAGTGGCAGTGCGGTGGTGCAGAGTGGCAGTGCAAAGTGGCGGTGCAGAGTGGCGGTGCAGAGTGCAGAGTGGCGGTGCAGAGTGGCGGTGCAGAGTGGCGGTGCAGAGTGGCGGTGCAGAGTGGCGGTGCAGAGTGCAGAGTGGCGGTGCAGAGTGGCGGTGCAGAGTGGCAGTGCAGAGTGGTGCAGAGTGGCGGTGCAGAGTGGCGGTGCAGAGTGGCGGTGCAGAGTGGCGGTGCAGAGTGCAGAGTGGTGGTGCAGAGTGGCGGTGCGGTGGTGCAGAGTGGCGGTGCAGAGTGGCGGTGCAGAGTGGCGGTGCAGAGTGGCGGTGCAGTGCAGCAGAGTGGCGGTGCAGTGGTGCAGAGTGGCGGTGCAGTGGTGCAGAGTGGCGGTGCAGAGTGGCGGTGCAGTGGTGCAGAGTGGCGGTGCAGATAGGCGGTGCAGAGTGGCGGTGCAGAGTGGCGGTGCAGAGTGGCGGTGCAGAGTGGCGGTGCAGTGCAGAGTGGCGGTGCAGTGGTGCAGAGTGGCGGTGCAGTGGTGCAGAGTGGCGGTGCAGAGTGCAGAGTGGCGGTGCATAGTGGCGGTGCAGAGTGCAGAGTGGTGGTGCAGAGTGCAGAGTGGTGGTGCAGAGTGGTGGTGCAGAGTGGCGGTGCAGAGTGGCGGTGCAGAGTGGCGGTGCAGAGTGGCAGTGCGGCGGTGCAGAGTGGCGGTGCAGAGTGGCGGTGCAGAGTGGCGGTGCAGAGTGGCGGTGCAGAGTGGCGGTGCGGTGGGGCAGAGTGGCGGTGCAGAGTTGCGGTGGGGCAGAGTGGCGGTGCAGAGTGGCGGTGCAGAGTGCAGAGTGGCGGTGCAGAATGCAGAGTGGCGGTGCAGAGTGCAGAGTGGCGGTGCAGAGTGGCAGTGCAGAGTGGCAGTGCAGAGTGGCGGTGCAGAGTGGCAGTGCAGAGTGGCGGTGCAGAGTGGCGGTGCATAATGGCGGTGCAGAGTGCAGAGTGGTGGTGCAGAATGGCGGTGCAGATTGGCGGTGCAGAGTGGCGGTGCAGAGTGGCGGTGCCGTGGTGCAGAGTGGCAGTGCAGAGTGGCAGTGCGGCGGTGCAGAGTGGCGGTGCAGAGTGGCGGTGCAGAGTGGCGGTGCAGAGTGGCGGTGCAGAGTGGCGGTGCAGTGCAGAGTGGCGGTGCAGTGGTGCAGAGTGTCGGTGCAGAGTGGTGGTGCAGAGTGGCCGTGCAGAGTGGCGGTGCAGAGTGGCAGTGCAGAGTGGCGGAGCGGCGGTGCAGAGTGGCGGTGCAGAGCGGCGGTGCAGAGTGGCGGTGCAGAGTGGCGGTGCAGAGTGGCGGTGCAGAGTGGCGGTGCAAGGTGGCGGTGCAGAGTGGCAGTGCGGTGGTGCAGAGTGGCAGTGCAGAGTGGCGGTGCAGAGTGGCGGTGCAGAGTGGCGGTGCAGAGTGGCGGTGCAGAGTGGCGGTGCAGAGTGCAGAGTGGCGGTGCAGAGTGGCGGTGCAGAGTGGCGGTGCAGAGTGGCGGTGCAGAGTGGTGGTGCAGAGTGGCGGTGCAGAGTGGCGGTGCAGAGTGGCGGTGCAGTGGTTCAGAGTGGCGGTGCAGAGTGGCGGTGCAGTGGTTCAGAGTGGCGGTGCAGAGTGGCGGTGCAGAGTGGCGGTGCAGAGTGGCGGTGCAGAGTGCAGAGTGGCGGTGCAGAGTGGCGGTGCAGAGTGCAGAGTGCAGAGTGGCGGTGCAGAGTGCAGAGTGGCGGTGCAGAGTGCAGAGTGGCGGTGCAGAGTGGCAGTGCAGAGTGCAGAGTGGCGGTGCAGAGTGGCGGTGCAGAGTGGCGGTGCAGAGTGGCGGTGCAGAGTGGCGGTGCAGAGTGCAGAGTGGCGGTGCAGAGTGGCGGTGCAGAGTGGCGGTGCAGAGTGCAGAGTGGCGGTGCAGAGTGCAGATTGGCGGTGCAGAGTGCAGAGTGGCGGTGCAGAGTGCAGAGTGGCGGTGCAGAGTGGCGGTGCAGAGTGGTGGTGCAGAGTGGCGGTGGCGGTGCAGAGTGACGCTGCAGAGTGGCGGTGGCGGTGCAGAGTGGCGGTGCAGAGTGGCGGTGGCGGTGCAGAGTGGCGGTGCAGAGTGGCGGTGCAGAGTGGCGGTGCAGAGTGGCGGTGCAGAGTGGCGGTGCAGAGTGGCAGTGCGGCGGTGCAGAGTGGCAGTGCGGCGGTGCAGAGTGGCAGTGCGGCGGTGCAGAGTGGCGGTGCAGAGTGGTGGTGCAGAGTGCCTAAAACACATTGCCATTTACAATGCCATTATCTCTAACTTAAAACAAACCCGAGCCCTAATGCATTCCTAATGCTTTTTTTTTTTAGGCAGCATATTACTCTAGTCTAATACGTAAATTTGAATTGTGTTGCATCCAGTTGTTTATAACAGGGCACAATTGGGTTGTAGCTGAAGACAGTGCAAGTTTCTCTCAGTGGGGCAGTATGGTGCTCAGTGGAGGAGAGGATGTGGCACTATGGTCAGAGCTGCCGAATTTGGAACTGGGGAACCAGGTTCAGACTTCATGACCAGTCCACCAAACCACTCTCCTCAGGGAGCACATTCCCTTGCTTGACCTTATAAGACCCCGCTATACCTTAGAAGCCCTGGTGTCTTAGCACCAACACGTGGACTAGAGTGGTGGCAATTGTGGGTTAACCTTAAAGGCCTGTCAACCACAATTCATACAGAAGTTCACCGCCAGTCTTGCGGGCAGGCTTATGAGGCAGCACACCTTAGCGTGACAGTGACTGTAACTGAGGTCACAGGGCCCTTGAGCAGGGTGGCTCTAGGGTGGGGCGATCGTACCGGGCGCTGACTTTGGGTGGGGTGTCATGCTTGCAAGTATATTATGTTTCTAAAAGAATTTGCTGCCTCCTTCCTGGCCTCCAACAATTATAGACAACAATAAAAATGTCATGATAACTCTGGCGATTAATGTTCTTCCTAGAGAGAGATGGAGTTTTGTCAGGTAGAAATTTTGACTCATGGAAAGGTAGCGTAGAGGGCTAATTTGCCTGCTGCACAGAACATGTACCATCCAGATCACAAAGTGCACAAAATGTAAACGGGTCAGTGGGTTACTACTTTTGTCAGTGAGATCCTTTTGTTACTTGCAGTTTATAAGTCAAACTCCTAACATAGAACTGTGAGCTATTAACTGTCATCTGAGAGCTGCATGTTTTTTCCCCAGTCTAATTATCCTAATGTTGCAAAAAGGGTTTATTTGAATAGAAATCCATTTTGGTTATGAAAGAGAACCCCTAATCATGATATTATTCTAAATTCAGAGATTGTGTTTCTCCAGACCAATCACTATTAAACTATACTGCCTACTAGTATTGATGTCATGTGACTCCTACACCTTGTAGTCCTTTGTCTTATGTAACATTTCCTATACAGAGATTTACACACATGTGATTAATTGTCTCTGTGTAATGAGTGTGATGTAATGTGCTATGACACCCTACACTGGTATCAGTGGTGCTGTAAATCAAGTTAAATTCATCAGAGCAAGAGTGTGGTTATGGAGACTTGAGAGGCACTGTTAAAGAGTGGTAGTGAGGGATCAGTGGTGGAGGTAGTCATTGGAGGGGCACTGACAAACATTGTCGCACAGGGCTCCACCAGCGCTAAAGTCGGCCCTGCCCTTGAGGCCAGGCCGCTCACTCGTTGGTCACTCCGGTGGCCTTGTTTCAGCAGTAGTAGCTGTAACTCACCAGGGGTCACCAATGCAGGATGTGCACACATTTGAGCTACAAACAATTTATTAGTTAAAATTGTCAAATTATGCAGCAGATGATGCATTATGCGGCAAATATTGCAGAACCAGAATTATATAGAAAACATTAGCAAACTAGGATATTTTGCCATTCATGCTTGGACTGCTCTTGTGGAAAAAGGGAGGAGAAGTGATGATGACAGAAGCCGCTTGGCTTGGAGACAAATGGTTTGTGCCTCCACTTTTAAGCATATTTCACCTGAAAGCACATGCAGTGTTTGTAGGCTTGCTGCATTTCTTCTCTTAATAGAGCGCAGCTGCGGGGTGATTGTGTGCCTTTGTTAACGTTTTCCTGTTAATCTCAGGGCCCGTAATGTGCTGCAATTAACATGAAAACTTGAAAAAAGGCACACAATCCCACCGCAGCACAGCTCTATTAAGAGAAGAAATGCAGCAAGTCTACAAACACAGTGTGTGCTTTCAGGTGATTCTGTAACCACACGCTGTGTTTGGTGCTGCATTTCTTTTGTTTTCTAGAGTGCAGCTGTGGGGCAAAGTGTGTGCTTTTGTTTAAAGTATTCATGTTAATCGCAGCTTGTGACGGGTGCTACAATTAACTCGAATACTTAAACAAAAGCACACAATGAGCCCCGCAGCCGCACTCTAGAAAACAAAAGAAATTTAGCAAGTGCTTCCTCCTTGATCCCACAGACTGCCTCTTCCTCGGCAACCTGGAAATGTCCGTGTTTCGCGTCGCTCGCCATTTAAAAGCGGTGGCGCGAATGATTTCGGGGGATGTGTGGGCGCGCCACACCCACGGCATTGCGTGCTCGAGTTGCGGAGATGTGCGCGCCGGCACGCACGCAACTTAAAGAACACTGCTAGGGATTTATAGTGAATTAAAGATACCAATTGAGTAAATCTAATTTTACCATGTTTTAAGGAGAGAGCACAAGCTCTTTAGCACCTGTTAGCAATGGCACAGAGTCCCATTGCCAACAATAACACATTTAGCAAAAATAGGAGGAGGGAAGGCAAAAGGTTTGAGGGTGACCCTACAGAGAGGGCCAGGTCCAACACTATCGTCAAGAGCCACTAAGTGATGATGTGTTTTTTCCTTTCTAGAAAAGGATACATCAGCTGAAGAAATTAGCAAAGCAGTTAAACTATAAAAAAAAAGGAAAGGACCCATGTTCCGATGGCGTCACAGCTGAGTTTTATTCTCATTTTTCAAAATTATTATCTGCAAACTCCTCCAGTTGTAGTAATATTTCACCGACTCAAATCCATCTCAAGGCACATTCCAAAATGCCATGATGTCTCCTCCCTAAAGATAATAGTAATTTGAAACTCTGTGTAAACCAAAAATGATAAAACATATACAAAATTATAAGTATTCTAGACCAATCGCCTGAGTTATTGTAGATTATAAGATATTTGCAAAGATCCTGGCATTGTGGATTGGCCCTATTTTACCTAAATGTATTAGTGCGGAACAATCCAAATTTGTGAAAGGTCACAATTAATCTATATAATACTAGAGTCTTCTTTTTTTTTTTTTCAAAAAACTTTATTTGAGCAAGCATAGAAAAATACAAGAATGGGCCTACAACCTCACGGGCTGGCCGCTAATAATAAGGCACAAGGAAATAAATAGAAATGTACTCCCGTGGTCAGGCACAAATCAAGTACCAAGCATTACTCCAAACATATCACAGAGCATATTGATTTTCTGTTTTATACATAAACAAAACAAACACTAAAAAAGGCGAATGCATAGTAATCAAGGTCAGCCCAAAGAACGGAGGGGATGGTCAGCAATCAGGAGAACATAACAAGAGCCCTGAGACTCTAATAAGGTTGGGGGGGGGGGGGAGCAGCGGGGAGAACCGGAAATGCACAAGACAGTATGAAAAGGTTCTGGGAACGCTCGCCTAGGGAGATAGAGTAACATCAGTAGTGCCAACAAGGGGAGGGGTACAGATATCCCCACGATATTCATTCCACTGGCCCCAAATCTTCGTCCACGCCCTGGGTCTGCCCCTGGCCACATATACAGTCTTCTCACGAAACATGGACCAGTCCATGTTGTCCTCCCATTTTGAGACCTCAGGGGGTCTGGATGCGCCCCAGAGTTGCGCAATATCCCGTTTTGCAATCATGTAACCCAAGGTAGCCCATCTGGTCTGGGCTACAGAGTAGTCAGTGGGTTCCCACACATTCAACAGACACCGTCGTGTCTCCGGCCGCAGGGCAACACCAGTCACAGCAGTCATCACCTCAAGCACAGCAGTCCAGTAGGCCGCCACCACTGGGCACTCCCAAAGAATATGTAAGAAAGTAGCACTCGACCCACAACCACGCTTACATAACCCATCCGGGGGAAAGCCCATTGTCACCAGACGCGGACCAGTGACATACACTCGATGAAGGATTTTAAGTTGAACCAAACGGAGACGGGCAGGGATGGCTACTTCTTTCGGAGAAGAGAGTGCCGATTGCCAATCCTCGTCGTCCAGTTCCAACCCATCGCCGACCCAAACCTCCCGAAGTCGGACCAATAAGTCTGCCCGATTATTGATCAGCTTCTTATAGATCAGGGAAATAGTGCTATCAGGCAGGTGGCCATCAAGGACACGATCCTCGAGGGGGGAAGACTCGGGCAGGGTCTCATCAGGAGTCAGGACTGAGGCGAGGGCGTGTCGGACCTGCAGATAACGAAAAAATTCTCTACCATTCAAACCGTATTCCGCCTGGAGGGCCTGGAACGACTTCACACTACCTTTCGAACAGACATCACACACCTTACATATCCCAATCATATCCCAGCGGTCGAAGCCCTTAGTAGACCAGAGGCACCCCAAACGTTCAGAGGCATAAAGCGGCGTCGCCAATGTCATTCGATCCTCCCATCCCAAACTCACATTCGCGGCTCGCCACACAGTGACTGCAATCCTGGACGGACCCACAAGATGGCGCCCGGCTGATCGAGAATAAAGCGCTCTATTAAAGTCTCCACCCGGCAGCTGGAGTTTATCCATCTCAAATGCAGGATTTCGACCCGGTGAAAACATCACGTGATTAATAGCAGACAACTGGGAAGCCCAATAATATCTCTTGATGTCGGGGAGCGCCATGCCCCCGTCGTACCAAGGGATGGTGAGTTTCGCGAGGGCAATACGTGGACGCCCGTCCCAAATCAATTGCCTTTGAAGACTCTCGATCTCTCGGAAGTAGGTCTTGGGGATGTCGTCATAGGAATTCTGGAGCGCATAGAGGAACCGCGGCAAGGACATCATTTTAAACAGAGCCGCCCTGCCCAGAGGAGACAAAGGGAGCTTACGCCAACGGGCCACGTCCAGTCGCAATCTAAGCAACGGGGGGAGGAGATTACGCTCAAATCGGAGCGAGGAGTCCAACGTAATGAAGATCCCTAAATATTTGAAGCCAGACTGGACCACCTGTATAGGAAGTCTGCTCGGCAATGGGGGTAAAACACCCGAAAGAACATACACGCAGGACTTGGCCCAGTTAATAACGAGGCCTGAGTTGGCTCCAAATGAAGTAAGAACATCAAATAAAACAGTCAGAGATTTACGCGGGGAGGTGAGATATAAAAGAATGTCGTCCGCGTAAAGCGAGACGCGGTCCTCAAAGTCCGGTGACCAGCGAATCCCTTTAAGCGAAGGCTCCCACCGAAGCCATGCAGCTAACGGTTCCAAGGAAAGTGCAAAAAGCAACGGAGACAAGGGGCAACCCTGACGGGTTCCCCTGCCAAGGGTGAAAGGGGTCGAAACTCTACCGTTTACCACTACTTGTGCTAGGGGTTCAGCATACAATAACTTGACCCAACCAATAAACTCAGGCCCGAAACCAAATTTCTCAAGAGCCGCCCAAAGATAAGGCCATTCCACAGTGTCAAAAGCCATCGAGGCATCCAACGACGCCAAAATGGCCGGCTCCGTCAGAAGCCCCGCCCTCGCAATCGCACCGTGGAGACGACGTAGGTTAAGAGCCGTGTTGCGATGCGGGATAAATCCGGATTGATCTGGATGGACCAAGTCACTAATGACCGTCAGAAGGCGGGTCGCCAGGAGTTTCGCCAATACCTTGGGCTCAACATTCAGCAGGGATATGGGTCTATAGGATGAACAAAGGTCCCGCGGTTTACCATCCTTGGGGATGACAACTATCGTGGCCAGACGCTGATCATATGGGAGAATACCCCGTTCCCGGGACTCCAGAAACATGGCGCGAAGATATGGCGCCACTCTGTCGGGACGTAGCTTGTACAGTTCAATTGGCAACCCGTTCGGGCCCAATGCTTTGCCCGAACGGAGTGAACGGATGGCAGTAGCTATCTCATCAACAGTAAAGGGGGAATCCAACGCTACACGATCCAAATCGGAAACACTGGGCAGAGCTATATCACGCAACAGAAGGCGAGAGTCAGCCACATCCCTCACAGACACAGGGGTATAAACCACGCGAAAATACTCAGCAAAACAGTCAACTATTCCAACCGGGTCCGTCACACTCTCACCACTCGATGACTGAATCACGGGCACCACACGATTAGCTCTCTCCTTCTTATCCAACCATGCCAGCAATTTACCCGCTTTGTCCCCCACATCATACAAACGACCCTGTTGCTCCCGAAACATCAATTTAGCAGCATCCGTGACCATAGATTTATAGGCAAATTGTTTCAGACCCAGGGCGTGGAGTTTCGCAGACGTGACCCCCGATTCCAAAGCAGCCTCCAATGCAGAAACCTCCCCCTCAAGGTCCACCACCTCCCGATTCCTTGCCTTCTTAGCTTCCACAATAAGGGAGAGGGCCTGCCCACGAATCACCGTCTTAAAAGCCTCCCACAGGGACACCGCAGAGGAAACCGACCCCTCGTTATCTAGAAAATATGCGTCCAAAGACTTAAGCAAAAGGCTGCGGGTCTCGGGGGAGGTAAGGTACCACGGGTTGATAGGAGCCACCCGGCCCACCGCCTCCACTCCAACCTCAAAACGGAGCCAGAGTGGAGAGTGGTCAGAAATGCCCCTGGGTAGGTGTACAATCTCACGCACCGCTGGCGACTGAGCCGCAGGCATCAGGAAATAATCCAGTCTAGACAGACTCCCATGGGCCCCAGAGTGAAAGGTGTATTGAAGCTGAGTAGGATGCAAAAGCCTCCAGCAATCCACCAAGCCAAATGTATCCAAAAACCCACCCAACCACTGTTGGGCCGCAGGAGTATCTCTAGGGGGGTGGCGATCGTGTAGACCGGAGAACACCGAATTAAAATCACCAGCCATAAATAGAGTACTATTAGGGAGGTCCAACAACACACGGCCCAAATCGGAAAAGGTAGAAGTCTGCAGGCCGGGGGGCACGTAAACCGTAAATAAGGAGAGGGCACGACCCTCATAGCGACCCACAAGGACAGCATATCGCCCCCGATCATCCAGAATCACATCATCAATAGCTAGGGGGAGGGAAGCCCGAACAAGGATACCCACACCCCTAGAACCCGAGGTAAACCCCGAATGTGCTACGAGGCGATAGCCCCACCTATTCATCGCATGACAAATATTGCCCACCAAATGAGTCTCCTGCAGGAAAACAATATCTGGAGATAAACGTCGTATGCATTTCAACACCACACTCCGTTTGATACGGTCCCCCAGACCGTTAACGTTCCACGAAACAAATCTCAACCCGCTACCCCCCATCCCACCCAACAACGCCAAAACCCCCCACCAATGAGCATGACACAAGAAACATCATCAAATACAGGATAGAGTCGCCTTGAGAACAGAACACACAAACAACGAACTTCCCAACCGCCCACCCCCCAACTAACAAGAGAACACCCCCCACCCTGCACCCCTGCAAAAAGCTAAAAAGCCACCCCAACCTGCAGTGTGCCTGTCGCCCAAGAACCCCCATTCTACACAAAGACCCCGGAGGAGGAAAGGCTCCGTCCCACCCGCCACCCCGATCAAGACCAATAACGAGAAAAAACATACGTCAAATCACATTAACAGTAGAGGAACGTAGGCATACACTCCTGGAAAAAGTTATTCAAGACAAGGCACCAGGCGAAGACGAAATGTTCAGCTCTCTACACCACCTTCAGCACCGCCCGGGTGGGCATCGGACTCAGTTTCAGGAGGTCGGTCAGGCAAGGAGTCCAGCCAGTCATTCACAGCATCCGGCCGATCAAAGAAAAAAGTTCGGTCATTGTACTCAACCCGCAGCCTGGTCGGAAAAAGCATAGCGTAGCGCATCCCCATGTCCCTAAGACGCTTCTTGGCACCACGAAATCCCATTCGCTGCTTCTGGACCTGTTGGGAAAAGTCCGGATAAAAGTTCACCGTGGCATTCTCAAAGGCCACCGGGCCCTTCACACGTGATGCTTGCAGGATAGCGTCCCGATCCCTATAGTGGAAAAGTTTTGCAACAATAGGTCTCGGCGGGGCGCCTGGCTTACCCTGGCCCCCCGGAACACGATGTGCACGCTCCACTGTGAAAAATTTACTCAGTCCAGATGGAGAGAGGTGGTTTTGGATCAGGTCTTCAACCAGGAGATCAACCGAGTGGGGTTCTGGATTCTCCGGAACACCAACCACACGAACATTACAGCGACGTGCCCTGTTCTCAAAGTCTTCCAAGCGCCGGGTCATGAAATCGTTCACCCTACGGAGATTGCCAATCTCCGTCTGTATCTCAGAGACGTCTGCCGTGAGACTGGAGGATTTGATGTCCAATGATTTCACCTTTTCATTGGTTTTTGATAGATCGGCTCGAATTAAGTTCACATCAATGGCCACGGCGTCAATTTTGTGGGCCAAGGTTTCATATTGTTGGCCTATCGACTCCCTCATGCCAGAAATGGCGCCCATGATGTCCTGCAAGGAAGGCTCCGTCGACGCATCCACGATTTTTAGGTACTAGAATCGATTCTTGATCATGTAGTATTGATAATCGATATGTTAGAATTAGCATGGTGTCCCTAGACTCACACCGTAGACATGCAACATTAGTATTTGCGGTATTTACTTCTACTTAGCTTCACACCACGTTACGCTATATGAATACCATATTATGGCCTTCTTTAATATCGTGCATGCACAGGCCCTATTCTCATTTGCCTCTAAAAACCCTGCTCCTGGGGAAGAAACCAACTGTTGCAGAAACTGCTGTTTCAGCTCGTTAGACTCGGGAAGGTCGTAGTTAGCTGAGGAAGGGCCGATAAGCACATTCCGGGAGGGGTGCAGGGTGGACTGTCTCTGAGAAGACAGAAGGGAGTCACCCGTCTGACCTTGCTGCCTGAGCGAAGCAAGGAGCTCTTTGTGTGCCTTATATGGGTTTTCCTATTACTGTACTAGCTTGTACCAATTTGTATTTTTCCATGTTAGGCTATGATGATGCCAATGCAACTGTATATATGTGATGTGCTGACAATGTGCCAGCAGTCTTCTTGGCAGACCTCGTGGGTTAGGTCGCAAGGAGCTCCTCTGGCAGAGTTTGTGTTTGTCTAATAAACGCTTGAACCTTCTACACTGCCGACCGACTGCTTATTGGTATTGGTAAGGGGATTTGGTAATGTAATGATAATTGTTGGGAGGCGATAATATAATTTCGGTACTTCAGTTGGCGACTCCGCCGGGACTCCGCGTTGGGGTCGTCCCTGTGTAAGCATAGGTCACGTTGAAAGGGGTTCTCCTGATTGGGGGGGTTGCAGACCTGATACATAAGAATTCGGGGTTTTGCTCTGCCCTCCTGGTCCGGAGGGCTCCAGCTGCTAGTAGCCCCACGCCGGAGTCCTTCGGGTGCAACCCGAGAACCTGCAACGTTGGTACTAACAAACGTCGGCAGTGGAGAACGTTCTGGCAGACCTGCGTGCACCAGGTGAGTGTTGTGTCTCGTTGTATGTTGAATTGCATATACAGATTTGGATAGCGGAATCTAAGCATTTGGTGGCCTATGGTCACGGAGGAACTCTGAATTTGCATTAGTTGCCGCGGAGAGAATTTGGGCAGAGGTCCGACGGGGGCAGTGTGGAACTGCACGTGCGGACGCTCTGGGTATACTAAAGATAAGGATTACACGCCTAGGGGAACTGCGGTTCCTGCTCGGCCGGACTGTTCTCGGGAAAGCCGATGGTTGAGATTGGGTAGCACCCGGACAAATCTGGAGCGGCGCTTAAACGCGGGCTTACCCAGAATAGTTCGGGAAGTGAACCATGAATGCTGTCGGATGGCCTGTAGACCGGTCTGTGGTTTAAAACCTGTGTGACTATCTTTAGGCAGTCTGAGGATGAGACTGTTGTTGGAAGTGTTCTTTGCAGCCTTTTGAATAGTAGCGGAAGAGTTCTCCACAAGTAGGAGCCGACGGGCTCCACTTTTTGATTGCAACTGTTGGAATTTATGTGTTACGTTTTACGTCCATATTCTTTGTCAGATATATAATGAAAGACGGATGGGAGAATGATTGATGTCATGGCCATGAGAATGAAAGCACAATGATGACGTGATACTTAATTTTATTGAATTTGTACTAACGGAAAAATTCCTTTTCAGCCAGAAACGAGATAATCCAATATGCCGTGCCTTAGCAAGTTGTGCTTTGGTTGTTTCCGTAGTGATGAAGGGAGGTTAGACGAGAGTCAGCCGACCCCACCGGAGGGGACACCTAGTCACGATATGTATTGTAAGCATGGTATTGGCCCCCTTATTTTTAACTCTTTGTGGCATAAATACACTAAGGACAATATAGAATTACAATGGCCGAAAACTGGGTCTTTCGATGAAAAGAAAATTGCGTATTTACAAGAACGCCTTTTTGTTAAGCGCAGTCGGCAATCGATGTTCGACACCCTTAAAAAATGGCAGAAAGAAGCAAAAAGAAGACGCATTCGATCTGAAAAATTAATAAAGATAGAGCAGGGACAGACTGTTACTCAGAAGGCCATCGCATATGACAAAAGCAAGATAGAACGAAATATCGAAATTGCAGATAGACAATTTAGACTTCAAGTAGACCAATGTTATGTAGCTAGAGAGGGAACGGAAGATGAGATAGAAGAATTGTTAAGCGCAAGGCCTCCCCCGCCATATGCCCCGGAGCGTATATATCCCGCAATACCTGTCCAGCCCGAAGCTAGGCCACGGGCATCCGCGCCAGAGGAACAGGGCTCCGTTACTCGAGAGCGGAATAACGGTGTTTCCTCTCCTCATGGGGGGGCCTTGGTTACGCTTATCCCCGAGTCTGCACCAATACTCACATCCCTTCAGTCGCAATCGAGTTTCCCGACGCCGGAGATACATCCCCCCCAGGTTTGCATCGCACCTGGCGGGTCTGAACAGACCCCGAGGGGAGCTGTAGGGGGCCTAGACAGCAAGCGATTGTTCACTAGATCATCTGTGGAATATGGTGAAAAAGAAGCATTAGAAGATCAGGCAATTAAGTGGATACGGAATGACGTGTACACTATGACTGACATATGGAGTACGGTGAAGGATTTAGAACCAGTCATGCAACAACATGTGCTATACCAGATGTCTAATTCACTTATTTGGTCTTGGGAAACAAGCTTCAGGGATGGGACGGCCCCTCAGATCCTGTATACTATCAGGGATTGGGCTCATAAATTTAGTCTAGCACCGGAGGAAGTATTTAAGAATATAGACACTTTGGTTCAATATCGAAACAGATTATTCTTGAAGAGTCCGCAGTGGACTACGCAGCACCCTATGCGAGAGGTGCATCCCGTCTATCATCCCGAGATCCCCGAACAACGAGATGGTAATCAGACAGTCATACGGCAAGGGGTAGCGGCTAGGTTCCAGGAACAGTGGGTTTATACTCCATGGAAGAGAAGTGAGGTGCTGGCGTTGAAATCCCAACTGCCGGATCCCCGAAAGAATCCTACTGCATACTACAAAGAATTGACTGAGGCAGCCGCCTCCGCTGTAATGACTTTAGCCGATGTTGAACTATTCTTTGGACTACTAGTACCGGTTGATATATGGCGACAGGTGCACGATTCTAGTCATGTTGAGTTAGGTGGCACATGGGAGGAGCTAAGGGGCTGGGACCAGGATCGCAAACCAGGGGACAAACCAAGAGCGGAAATAACTTCTCTTCCGGCGAAAATAATAACTTTTATGCATACTCTGATCCCACCCCGAAAAGTCGACTGGGACAAACTGTCCGCCTGTAGACAAAAGAAGGACGAAAGTGTGTCCGACTTCTTTACTAGGTTCGAAGAGGTTTTTATTGATTTTAGCGGGCAAGATTTGGCAACGGAAGGGGGCACGAGGTTGTTCGTTAACAGGTTCGTTACGAACCTGGCCCCGGAAATTTCAGCACGACTGGAGGCGGCAGAGAGTACCTGGACTACCTCTTCCCCGTCTGTAATCCTAAGCATGGCCCAGTACTATGAGCATAGAGAAAATGAAAATAAAGATAAGGTGGATAAAAAGGTTAAGGATCTGAAGACTCGAGTACTGTTACAGCAAGTGGTTCGAGGGCAAGGAGGAGGTAGAGGTAGTCGGGGCCCAATGACGAGAGGGGCGGGGACAGGAAGGGGTTCAGGAGGAGCCCCGTCAATCGGCATCAACCAGTGTTCCTATTGTAAAGAGGAGGGACACTGGAAGGCACAGTGTCCGTACTTGGCCGCCCAGAACGGAACGATTCGGGGACGAGGTAGAGGACGAGGGGGCCCCGACCGAGGTGATATGCACAGAGACGACCGGACAGGCAAGTTGGAAAAGAATCATTTCGATGATCCCCAGCACAGACAGTACTACCATGGCGACTATGACGAAGGGAATGACGATGTATATGTCCCAGCATAGGACAGCCAGGGACAGAGCGGGGGCCAAGTGTCAATTCCGGTCAATCAAAGGGGACCTTATGTAAAAGGGGAAGTATTGGGGACCTCTGAGGATTTTCTAATTGACACAGGAGCAATGAACAGTTCCGTTGCTCGATCATTGGTTCCAGGGGCGGCTCTGTCCGGGCGAAATAATGTTTCGGTGGGTTTCTCCGGAGTCCCCGTCGTAAGCCCCATCTCCAAACCTCTCCCTTTTACGATCGGTCCAGCCACCATTGACACTCCTTTCTTATTGACTTGGAATTGTGGAGAGAATCTGTTAGGATTGGATATGCTGAAGAGATTGAATGCAACTATACATTGTTCTGCGGATGGGGTCTATTTAACCATACGTCCCTCTGTAACCCCTGTTAAACAATGTTTCACGAAAAATGAACGACTCCCACCGGAGTTCGATGACATTCCGACTTCCCTTTGGGCGATAGGAGATGCAGATGTGGGTAAACTGGATATCCCCCCAGTTCACATCACATTGAAACAAGGTGCGAAATTACCACGCATCCCGCAGTACAAAATAGCGCCGGCGGGGGAACGGGCTTTACTACACATCATTCAGGACCTGATTGACAAAGGGGTTGTAGAAGAAACGAATGCAAATGTTTGCAGTAGCCCGATTCTCCCTATTTTGAAGAGGAACCATGATGGAGGGGAGACAGGTGCTGCCTATCGTTTCGTAATTGATTTACGAGCCGTTAACAAAATAGTGGTACCACAGTATCCGGTGGTGACCGATATCACTACCATTCTCACCATGATCCCTCCGACTGCACAGTATTTTTCGGTCATCGACCTGAAAAATGCTTTCTTTAGCATTCCTATCCATCCTGATAGTAGGCAGATCTTCGGATTTTCAATATCTGGTCGCAGCTTCCGCTTCTGTCGCGCTCCTCAAGGCTATACTGAAAGTCCGAGTATATATAGCCAGGCTCTCAAGGCTCTGTTGGATGACCTGGACTTGCCGGAAGGCAACGTCCTCTTGCAATATGTGGATGACTTACTCATTGCGTCTGATACGGAAGACGGATGTAAAGAAGCTACGATTAAATTGTTACACCATTTGGCTGTTAAGGGGAACAAGGTATCATTATCGAAATTTCAGTACTGTCGAAAGGAGGTGACCTACTTAGGTCATCTCTTATCGAAGGAGGGTAGACGACTAACACCTGAACGAATTACCACCATTTCTAGCATGTCTGTACCTTGCACGCAGCGTAAAGTCCGCGCTTTTCTTGGCATCACATCTTACTGTCGCCAATGGATACCTAATTTTTCACTTCTGGCTAAACCCTTGTTGCATTTGACTACTAAAGATGTGCATGAACCCCTACCCTGGACGGATGAATGTCAGCTCTCTTTTGACTCTTTAAAAACTGCTTTATGCTCCGCTCCTGTTCTGGGTACTCCAGACTATCGTAAACCTTTTGTACTATATGTACACGAGGTCGACGGTTGTTCATTGTCTGTTTTAACGCAGGCCTTTGGAGGTAAGCAAAGACCGTGCGCCTATTTGTCAGCGACATTGGATAATGTTGCAAGAGCACTTCCTAGCTGTCTGAGGGCTACGGCTGCAGTGGCAGTGGCAATCCGGCAGTCAGAAGGACTCGTTTTAAATTCCAATTTGACTATAATGGTGCCGCATGCAGTAGACACCTTACTAAATAAAACAAAAACGCAGCATCTTACGAGTGCACGTCTTACTGGGTATGAGCTGACCTTATTTGCACCACATATTACAATTACTCGATGCGCAACCCTGAACCCAGCCACATTATTACCGCTCCCTACGAGTGGACAGGACACTGATTTACATGATTGCATATATCGCACAGAAGATGAGACCAAGGGTAGGATTTACCTCACGGACACCCTTAGATCACCCCCAGGGGGAGCTATATGTGGATGGTTCCTGTTTCAAACTAACAGATGGCACAACGACAGCTGCATATGCGATCACGACCCTAAAAATGGTTGTTGAAACACTCCGAGTACCCCACCGATCAGCTCAAGCTGCTGAACTTATGGCCTTGTTGCGAGCCTGTGAGCTGAGTGAGGGACTCGAGGTCAATATCTACACAGACAGCCAATACGCCTTTGGTGTAGCCCATAGTTTTGGGCGGCTGTGGAAGGAGAGGGGTTTCCTTACTTCACATGGTCAGAGAATACAGAACGGACAGCTAGTTTTGAGGTTGTTAGATGCTCTCACCCTACCCAAGAAAGTGGCTATCATAAAATGTAGTGCTCACAAAGCAATTGTGGATGAGGTGGGGGAAGGCAATGCTTTTGCAGACCAGGTGGCCAAGCAGACAGCACAGTCACTGATGTCACCCATGTATGTCCATTCCTCTGCCAGATGGGTGGGGGGGGACTCTGGCCTATTTGATAATACTATGGAAAGTGTGAGAATACTACAGAAGGAAGCCACCTCCGCAGAATTAGAGAGATGGGAACGCGAGGTAGGGAGATTGGATGAAAATAATTGTTGGATTGACTTGACCGACAAACGAAGGTGGCTACTGCCCAATGCACTGGTACAGGCCGTGGTAACCATGGCACACGGACCCGCGCATATAGGGGCAAAAGGTATTTGCGGGCTTTTAGATCCAGTTTGGAATAACCCAAATATCCAACGGACGGCTGTCCGCTTGGTCCAATATTGCATGGTTTGCTTGCAGCATAATCCAGGAAAGGGAGAAACTGTTTTGAGCGGGAATTTTGCACCACCCACATTGCCCTTTGAAGTGCTCCAGATGGATTATATTCATATGGAACGCGTCAACAATTTAAAGTACGTACTGGTCGTGGTCTGTGCATTTAGTAAATGGGTCGAGGCATACCCTACCAAGGAAAACACAGCTTTGGCAACTGCAAAGGCCCTCCTGAAAGAGTTTGTGCCTCGCTTTGGATTGCCTCGCTTGATCTGGTCGGACAACGGGGGGCATTTCCATGGGGCCCTTGTTCAACATATCTGTAAGGGTTTACACATACAGCAAAAGTTCCATGCTGCCTGACACCCCCAATCAGCAGGGCTTGTGGAGAAGTACAATGGCATTTTAAAACTGAAAATGGCAAAAATAAAGGAGAGCACGGGGTTGAAATGGCCTGACACTTTACCCCTAGCCCTTATGTCTTTACGTGTCACCCCGCACTCCCGATCGGGTCTCTCTCCCTATGAGATACTGTTTGGGAGGCCTGCCAACGTGTGGGGGGTACCTAGACCTCGTTCTTTTGCAGATATTGAATATCCTATGTTGATTGATTATCTTTATGCTTTGACTAAAGACCTTCGTTCTGTTCATCAGCAGGTAGCTTCTGTACTGCAGCCACTGCCAGAGGGCCCCGGTCATCGCTTGCAGCCCGGCCAGTGGGTCCTGATAAAAAAGTTCGAGCGGGACACCAGCTTGGCTCCTAGATGGTCTGAGCCACGGCAGATTTTGTTGGCCACCCGGACGGCGGTTAAAGTGGATGGTCGTAAGCATTGGATCCATGTTTCGCATCTCAAACGACTACCACTTCCACTCCCTGGTGAGCGGTCACGTCCAGGGGAAATTCTGACACAGGAAACTGAAAGAGCTGATGCATTCGTGCCCTTTTCTGACGCCTGCGAAATTGAGCGTAGGCCACAGGAGGGATCGGCGAGATCAGATGACTTGGTCTCCACTGAAGTTGCAAGTGAACGTGCAACAGCTTTGAATCCTGTTGCAAGTACCCCAGACGACGAAACCTCACAAGTACGGAAAGCCCCGGGTGTGCTCTTTTCTGACCCTGAAGTGCTGGGTCGCGAGCGATACAATTTCCGGCTCAGGAAGCCGGCACGCGGCGCCTCAGACCCCATTGTTAGGAGATAGGGAAGGACTTCATTGCATAGGATAGGGCTTGCTAGACTCCAGGTCTGGGCGCTGAGCGAGACACTGGACTGAACTCGTTGAGAGCTGGAACTTTTGATCATTGTGCTCTGTTCAGAAAGAAGATTCTGTTAAAGCAAGACGGCTTCTACTTTGGGATAGGGATACGAGTCTGCCTGTGAGACTCTGACGGACGCAGGAAAGAAGAACCCTCTGGCAGGTCGGACTGCTAGGCCTATTTTTGGACTTTTAGCTAGCAATGTACCCTTTTGGTCGTGTTATAATAGAAGGAGAGTTTCCTATTGCGCCTCGATACATACCTTTTTATGAACCGATGTTTTCTACATGGACCACGAAGGTCAAAATAGCATTTGTTGTGACTATAACTGTTATCGTAGCTGTGTTCATGAGTCTGTTCGTATATTTAGAACATAAATACCCATTACAGAAGTTTTTGCCAACTACCGTTGCACCCCCCGAACATTTCCTGTTCACCCTAGCACCACACAAAGAAAGACATCGCCAGAAATATGCTAAAAACGTATTCATAGAAATGTTGCACCAAACACACAATGTTACTAACACTACGGATTGTTGGGTTTGTGGGCTCCTGCCATCTGTAGTGCGCAATCATGATCTGTTTCTCTCCCGCCCTCTGTCTTATCTAGGTAGTTGTGAAGCTTGGTACAAACTGTTTCTGGCAATATACCGGCATGGGGGTGAGCATCACAGGGACCTCGATGTCAATGAGCATAATATTATTCTTGATTATGTTCGAGCACACTATGCTTATAATAGAACGGGACATGGGAATCAGGTGACAATTGACCCACAAGGTTGCATACAACTGTATTTAGCTGAAATGAACAAAACTTGGTTGCAAGATGAATTGTATGACTTTAAGGACTTTAATGCCACACAATATTTTCAGATTTTCATTGAACGTAATGTTACCAGAGATCGCACTGTACCTATCCCGATTTTGAATGTTTCTGCAGGATTTTGTGTGCAAGGGATGGGTAGGGTACAAATGGGGAATAGCATCTGCAATTATACCTATCGACTGCGGAAACATATTAGCCCTCCTTTGATTACCCCACACAATGTGTATTTTGTGTGTGGGGAGCACGCATACACTTGGTTACCACGGAATTGGGGGGGACGTTGCTATCTATCCTTTCTGTTTCCTCCTGTTTATGTGGCCCCCTCCAACTATCACAAAACGCATCAGTTATACCCATCATGGGAATACAGCCGCTCCGGTGACAAGTACACCAGTAGCAAGCTTTGCCAAGGTGACCTCTAGCCGTTCCAATATTGCACCCTTACACAGATCACGTAGACAGTTCGATATGACGGAAGTTGATCAAACAGATACCTCCTTGCAGCAATTTACGGATTTTAGTAAGGGTCTACTACCCTTTTGGGGGCCTATTTTCAATAGTAGGGAAATTAGGAGATTGTCTAGAATAGTGGAGAATGTCATTAATATCACCACTGATATTTTAACAAACTTGACCGTGGAACTTCAGGCTACTAGGCTTGTAGCGCTTCAAAATCGTATGGTTTTAGATGTTATCTTAGCTGATCGGGGTGGGGCATGCCGTGTCATCGGCAGTTCTTGCTGCGTGTATATTCCTGACTCCGCCCCCTCGGTCCATCTAGCCATCCAAAAGCTGCACCGCATTGCCTCTGAAATGCATACCGAAAATGGGTCCTGGTCATTGTCAGGTTGGTTTTGGGGACTCCTGTCCACGTGGGGATGGAGGCTGATGGTGATCTTAGGAGGCGCAGCTGCCATCATCTTTACGTGTTGTGTCTTGATGCAGTGTGGTCCTGCCTGCTGTTCTTACTGTGCTTCCCGTATCACCACGCTGTGCGTTCCAACCCCTGACTCTATTAAAGCCCAAATGCTGCAGAAAGAGGTACATGACATGATGGCCATCGATGAAGAAATATTCGAGGAGTAGCTGTTTGTCGTTATTTAGCTCCACCACGCTAAAAGGAGGGTTTGAGGTACTAGAATCGATTCTTGATCATGTAGTATTGATAATCGATATGTTAGAATTAGCATGGTGTCCCTAGACTCACACCGTAGACATGCAACATTAGTATTTGCGGTATTTACTTCTACTTAGCTTCACACCACGTTACGCTATATGAATACCATATTATGGCCTTCTTTAATATCGTGCATGCACAGGCCCTATTCTCATTTGCCTCTAAAAACCCTGCTCCTGGGGAAGAAACCAACTGTTGCAGAAACTGCTGTTTCAGCTCGTTAGACTCGGCAAGGTCGTAGTTAGCTGAGGAAGGGCCGATAAGCACATTCCGGGAGGGGTGCAGGGTGGACTGTCTCTGAGAAGACAGAAGGGAGTCACCCGTCTGACCTTGCTGCCTGAGCGAAGCAAGGAGCTCTTTGTGTGCCTTATATGGGTTTTCCTATTACTGTACTAGCTTGTACCAATTTGTATTTTTCCATGTTAGGCTATGATGATGCCAATGCAACTGTATATATGTGATGTGCTGACAATGTGCCAGCAGTCTTCTTGGCAGACCTCGTGGGTTAGGTCGCAAGGAGCTCCTCTGGCAGAGTTTGTGTTTGTCTAATAAACGCTTGAACCTTCTACACTGCCGACCGACTGCTTATTGGTATTGGTAAGGGGATTTGGTAATGTAATGATAATTGTTGGGAGGCGATAATATAATTTCGGTACTTCAGTGTGGTCAGGCGCGCTGGAACCGGGCAGGGCAGCTCCGGGGGACCCCTTAGAGTGGGTATAACGGTCCATGACGTTAGATTGGACCGGACCCCCGCGCAGAGGTGTCTTCGTCTTCCGTGTCTCCCGGTCCCCTCTGCCCGCCATTTTGGAGATGCGTCACAAGGAGATTCACCAGGGTCAACGGACCGGGCACCAGAAAGGGAGGCCTCGGGACCAAAGGACCGCCACAAGGGTACCGCTAGGATAGGGACAGCCAAATAGGAGAATAGTCCAGCCAAAGGCCCGACAGCCGACTCGTGCCCTGGACCCAGCTCTGGCCCGACTCTCTAGCCGATGTCTCAGCCTGAGGCAGAATCGAAACCGAAACTTAAGAGGGGGACCCACAAGTCCAATCCCCCTGCCGTTGTTGTTCAACTCCAAGACGGCCACTGAACCTCAACCAGTCCCGGGCGCACCTCAAGGGCGGAGCCCAAAAGTTCGAATCACCGTAACTCCGGCACCCGGTGTCAAAATAAATTTCTGAAAGGTCCAGGTAGATCAGCCCAGCAGTCCTCTATACAAATCCTCGTGGAAAATCAGGATGTGTTCAGGATATTATGCCGGGAGTGGCGGGGGTCCGGGGAGCGCTGTGCTCACGCGGCCATCTCGGATGCCCGCCAAGCTCCTCCTCTAGAGTCTTCTTTAATGTTCCCAGTAAAGCCTCAAAATGTGATTACCCATTAGCTGCAAATTTATTAGATGGCAATTTTTGTTTCAAGCTGGGTTTTGGTACCAGGATGCTAAGTTTGATTTCATGGTTATACTCTTTCTCCTTGAGCTGCTGTATTTGCAAATGATGCTCTATCAGATTATTTTCTTTTAAAAAGAGTTGTTCGACAGCATTGCCCCTTATCTTCTCTTCTAGTCATTATGGCACTTGAACCATTTTCTCAAAAATGGGTCAGAGTAACCAAATTTAAGGTTTCATGTACAATACATCTCAACTGATCTTATGTTTATATGCAGATGATATTCTCTACTACATTTCTGATCCTTATACCGCTTTACCTGCATTGTTAGATGAAGTTCAGTCATTCCTCATCTGAAATAAATGGAATTTTGAAAAGTCTGAAATATAACCCCTTAATAAATCATATACGAAGGACTCGTTTGAGATTCTGGGTTTTGAGAATTTACCAAAATAAAATGTCTAAGGATATGCTTAATACATTCTATTAAAGAGACAATGAAACCAAAAAAACAGGGGACTCAAAGTCCAGGTGGAATCCTTTACTACTTTTCTGGTAGGGATCTTTACATTTTATTAAAATTATGCTTTCCTTCTTGTTTTATTTATCTTATCTATCATTTCAATTTGGATCTCTGCTGACTTTTCAAGAAAATTGACCTGATGATGGGATTCATTTTTATAGAATAATAAACAATCTAGATTAGCTATTTTGAAGGTGAGAAAAAATAGGCAAGATGGAAGAGCACATTTTATGAATTTTCAATGTTATCACAGAGCTTTTTGTTTAAGGCAAACTTTGCATTGGTTAATATTTTAAGGTAATGATTCAACCTCGTTATGGATATGGCCTTCTTAGTTATCTTTACTTGTTGCTTTTTCTATAAACTCTTAAGATGACTTTTATGTTCTTGTAGTATGGGATGAACCAACTTTATAAATGTCACCTAATGTATAATAAAAATATTAAAATTATTAATAGAACATTTTTTGGAGGGCATGGAGAGATAGAGGTCCCAAATTGGCTCATCAATTGATAGCTTTTTTTAATAACTCTTTTTATTGAAAAAGGCATGTAAACAATTGAAGCACCACAATGTTCAAAGGGTCTGTGAAGCACATTAGCACAGCAGCAATTACTCATGGCACAGTTCATTACAAATATCGTCAAAAATCACAGAATATACCATTTCGGCAGCACCCTCCTCCCCACTCCCAGGTGGTTCACATATATCCCCACGAAAAGTGTTCCATGACCCCCATATTTGTGACCATTTCGTCGGACACCCTTGTGAGACATACATAGGCACCTCTGTCACCAAACACAAGTTCAAGTCCCTGGCCCAATCGTCAATCCTGGGTGGGTTCGGGACCCTCCATAGACGTGCAATATTATGATTGGCTACCATGAAACCCATTGCTACCCAAATTCTCTCCTTAGCACTGAGGTCTGTGGGGTCGCAGATGTTCAACCAAATCAATTTGATATTATATGGTATCTGCTGTCCCAATGCTTCATCCATCATATGTACCACCCTCTCCCAGTATTTCTGTATTGTAGCACATTCCCACAGTGTGTGAATAAAGGTGCCATCTTGCCCCCAGTGCCGGACACAATTAGCGTCCTGGGCGTAGCCAAAATGGACCAGAGAGGGCCCAGACAAATATGTTCTCTGAAGGATTTTGAGTTGGACCAATTGGAACCTAAAAGAAATGACGACCTCCCGTGGAGACACCACTGCAGCCGCCACTCCTCGTCTTCCAGCTCAGCCACATCGTGGTCCCCATTACATCTGAAGCGGATCAAGGGATCCGGCATGTTGTTAATGAGTTTTCTGTATATAAGGGAAATAGCCTTCCCTTGCAAATCACCATCCTAAATCCTGTCCTCCAGCGGAGAGGACTCAGAGAGGTCAGTCCCTTTTGGGAGAGCTGCGAGAAAAGCGTGTCTGATTTGGATATACCGAAACTGTTTGAAATTGGCCATTTCATATTCTTGCAGCACTTGGGAGAATGGTATGACCTCGCCCTATTTCCATAGGTCCCCAATTCTGGAGATGCCAATGGTTTCTCATTTGTCAAATCCCTGGGTCCACGACAATCGACCCAACCGGTCACAGTGCCAAAGCGGTGTGGCCCTGGTGAGTTTACCCTCCCAATCCAGACTCCTGATAGCATCTTTCCACATGAGCACAGCATGCTTAGTCGGACCAGAATTGATAGCTTTTAATGATATTTTGTTTAAGGAAGCTCAAGAATCCTTTAAATTACCAAACTAATTTAAAAGCAAATACAATTTATTATCTAATTCTATATCCAGGTCTGTCTACTTTATCGGAAGATTGTGATACAAGCTTTACAGATAGTAGGATGCTTCTACTACGGAGGCATCATCCAAAATCCTCAAAAGTTTACAAATCTTAGAATACTTTTAAAGCACATATCACAAAATCCAAAACAGAATTAAAACGAGAGGAGGATGTAAATGTTACCTGGTTGATAAATAGTTATGGGGAAAACGCATAACTCAAAGCGTGCAGGAAAAGGTACTTCAACATTTATTTTTGTATATAATAGATTGTTAATTACACCAACCTTGTTTGCCAAATTAAACACTGGAATTGAACATATATGCTAGCCTTGTAGTGAAATTAGAAGTGAGTTGAAACACATGCTATTGTTTTGTCCAGCTGCATGTAAAATTTTGAAATAGGCTTGGAGTCAGTTAGAACTTATATTTAAAGTTGATGTCTCATTTAAATTGCCCAAGTCTCTCCCTCTTCAGTCGTGTCTGTCCTTATTTCTGTGTCTTCCTAGATCTGGTCTCCGGGTGCTCCCATGTCATCAACACCTTAGTACATAAATCTGCTATGGGACGAATCCTCACCCCTCTAGTTTCCTCACTGATCAATGCTCTCTCCTCGGTCCTTGCCCACTGCGTTACATCTGCTGTCCATGCCTGGGCCCTTAGTCCTCCGACCAATTTCCAAGCTACAGCTATTCATCGTCTGGCCAACACTACGGCTGAGTCCAGGAACCAAGTGCCCACTTTCTTCTAGGCTGGTCGCGGGAATAATCCCAGAATACAAGCCTCCAAGGAGAGAGGGGGAATGCTCAAGTGTGAAGTTCAGGACGGAGAGCAACTCTTCCCAAAAGGGTTGTAATCAGGGGAAATCCCACACCATATGGACAAATTCAGCATCCAAGTGTCCTCGTCTGAGGCAAGGATCACCTCCATAGGCAACCTGTATCCTATGTGGCGTCATGTATGTCATATGTACATAACTGAATTGGAGGTATTTCAGTCTTGTGTTCCTAGAGATTGTTTTGGGAGAGGCTAATATCTTCTGCCATTGACGGTCCATTAGTTCACGCTGCAAAATGCGCTCCAATCTATTCCATAAAACAGTCAGTGGGGCACGGCCAATACCGGTGTCAGATCTATAAAACGAAGTCACCAGGTGTCTAGTTGTACTCATTGATACCAGTAACTGTAGCACATCATGTATCACGGAATACCCACCGTCACCACTCCACAAGTCCCAAAACGCCCGGGCTAGCGCCTCCTAAGTGAAAAACTGACCTGGAGGTAGACAGTAACAGTCTATCAGGCCCTCTAACGTGAGCAGGGTGCCATAATCAGTCCACCTTCTGTCCAGGCCGATAATTGCCCGAAGTAAAGTAGAAAAGAGGGTCACCTGGTGGAAGCCCTACGAGAAGCAGTGCTGGTGCATATAGGGGTGTTCCTACAGTTTTTAGGACACATCTGCACCAGCATTTCAACACTGTTGACAGCAGGATCCCAGGGTTTTGGATCGCTATCGAGAGGTTAAGCAATTTGGTCACCAAAAGTTCTATGTGTGCCGACTGTCCAGACTGTCCAAGCTCTTCTTGGTTAGACTGTCCCATCTAACCACAGTGTGATCCATTGAAGCTGGGATTCTAGAAAATAAAGTTTAAAGTCTGGTGTGCCCAAGTCTCCCTATTCGAGGGGTCACCGAAAGGTATCCAGAGATACCCTATGTCGGAACCATGAGGCTGGCACACCCACAGGAAAATCTGCAAAAAGTATAAGAGTCTCGGAAGTATGACCATCGTGGAGCTCGCTATTCGGGCCATAATGGGCAACTTAAGCGAACGTCAAAAGGGCAGCCAGGATCTCAGGGAGCGAAGGCCCTCCCCCCAGATTACAACCTCAGAGCTCTTCCAATGTATGGAATACTTGAATCCCAAGATACTTAAAGGAGGTACGTGACCACGCCAGGTCTAAAGGTAGACCCAGGGGTCTTGTCACCTCAGGGGAAACAGGGAATACATGGGTCTTGGTTTTATTGACCAGGAGGCCGGACAGCATTTCAAAACCTTGCAGGAGCTCCAAGGCTCTGGGAATACCAGAGGTCCCATCTCTCAGGTAAAGGAGTACATAATCTGCATAGAGAGATAATATGTTCCCGTGCCTCGACCACCAAGCCCCCACCCCGACCTCTCTGTCTGAAGAGCTTTGCAAGAGGTTCAATAGCCGGGGCGAACAATAGTGGGGACAATGAACATCCTTGCCTCGTGCCCCTGTCTACCCAATACTGTGGGGAAAGGATTATACCGGTCTTAACTCTGCCTGTCGGGCAGTATATAATAGCCATTTGATCCAGTTATCTCCCAAACCCATCTGCTTCTTGACGGCGAATATGAAATCCCAGCGTACTGTGTCAAACGCTTTCTCAAGGTCCACCGACATCAGCATCGCTTCTTGGTTCACATTTATTGCAGGGTGGTACATTACATGAAAGAGTCCCCTGATATTTTGAGAGGTGCTATGTGAGGGAATAAATCCGCTCTTGTCTGTGTGTATTAATGTCTTCAGACATGGGAGCAGCTGGACGGCCAGCAACTTACTGAAGATTTTGAAATCTAGATTCAGCATAGAGAGGGGGCAGGACTTTATGAACCTGGCTCCCTGAATCGTAGTTTTGGTGAGAGGGATAACTATGGCATCATTGGTGGAGTCCGGGATGGCACCTAGCTGCCAGGAATCTACATACAGCTTTTCAAGGAGTATGGCCAAAGTCCCCATGGAGGCACTGTAAAATTCTGTTGTGAGGACATTGGGCCTGGTGTTTTGCCTTTCACCATGTCTTTAACGGCTGCTCAGATCTCCTTAGTAGTTATGGGGGCTCCCAGCTCTTTGCGATGCTCTTTAGACAATTTATTTAGTGATATATGAGCCAGGAAAGCAGATTGAGCTTCTTCCGGACGGGGGTTTCATACAGACATTCATAATAGTCATAAAACTCCTTATTGATAAATGTGGTAGAGTATAGGGGTCAGCCATCAATTTTCTGATTATGTGTGATGGGGGATTCCTGAGATTCCGGCCAGATACGCCATGCTAGTAGTCAACCGGATTTCCCCTCCACGTCGTGGGCTCTTGCAATATATTGCTTATAATCATGGGCGCGCAGGCTCTCCAAAGTGTTATCATAGCGGTTTCTCGTCTCTCAGATTCCCTCTAAAAATTCAGGTTGGGTAGCAAGAGTATTATCTAGGGCACGTAGTCTTTCCTCTAGGGTTCGGAGTTCCTTATGTAACTCCGCCTAAATGCTGACTGTTTGGCCAATGCATTGGCCTAGTATTACAACCTTAAATGCTTCCCATTTGATAATGCCCGATGACGCAGATCCTTGGTTATTAGTAAAATAATCTGAGATCGCCTCCGCCACGGGGTTGCGGTAGCATGCATCTGCCAATGAGGCAGGGTTGAGCCACCACGCTGGGATGGTCAGGTGCTCTCCTAGTGGAATTAATGGTATTAAAACAGGGCTGTGGTCAGATACAGTTCGTCCTAAGTATTCAGAGTGTGTGGCATTCTGGGCTAGCTTTTGGGAGCTAATGTAACACTCTATCCTGGTGTGTAAGCTATGGATATGGGAGAAGTAAGTAAATTCATGTTCCTACTCCGTATTGCATTCTCCAGACGTCCACCAGTCCCCAGTGTCTCACCCAGTCTCGCAGCCCCTCCTCCTGCCTGCCGTCCACAGTCCCTGTTAAGGGGGGTGTCAAGCGGTCTAGCTGTACATCCAATATGCAGTTGAAGTCCCCACCTAGTAACAATCTGACTGGTGACGTGCCTGCTATATGCATAGAAAGGGAATGGAGGAAAACAATGTGGTCCTGATTAGGGGCATAGATACTCCTTAGTGTAATCTCTTTTCCACACAGCCTGCCATCTAGAAAGACACATCTGCCCTCCTTGTCTATAAGTGAACCAATTAGCTCAAACAGTTTTCCAGCGCTTATAACATTTGCCAAGTAGGAAGTGGCATAAAGTTGGCAGCACCACCTGTGCCTCAGTCTATCTATTTCAGACCCATCTAGATGTGTCTCCAGGAGCATGGCCACCTGGACCCCTCCGTCAAACATACCTGTGTATATTATGTCTCTTGGAGGCTGATCCCATCCCCCTAATGTTCCAGGATATAAGTATCAAGAGGGGTGCATCAAGAACAATCAATGCCAGTCCATCCCCCAATTAGTAGGTCAAAGTTCTCCCGGGTAATGTTCTGCTCAGTATTCAGTGTGTGGTATGTAGGGCCCATGATAATGGCAGTATCAGCAAATGCAAAATCGTGTATCCCACCGCTGACCCACCAACATAGGAAGCTGGCACTCTCTATAGTGTACTAAAATGAGGTACACTGTGCAGAGAGTCAAGGTGACCCCTATTGGTTCACAGAGACACAAGTAATAGTCCCAAATGCTTTATTTTGTGGTAGTGTGAGTGAGCAGTTTAGGCTTATCAGGGGATCTTCACAGTAGCCCTGAGCATTTGTTGTCCTCGCAGACTAATTTAGAATAAATAACACATATTGTTATATTAGTTCAACTCCAAGAACTTCATGATATGTTATGTTATGTTATAAGCTCTTTTATAGCGCACAACTCACCCTGGGGCATATTGGCGCTGCCTAGAAAAAAAAACACTAGCGGAAAGTCAGGTTGGACTATTTTAAAACAGGAAGGCTTTTAGTTGTTTCCTAAAGGTGCAGTAAGTCGGAGTTTCCCGCAAGGCCATGGGCAGTCTATCCCAGTACTTTGGAGCAAGATACGAAAAGGCTTTACCCCCAGTGCGTCTCAAGCATATACGAGGGATCTGTAGAAGTCCTAATGTGCCAGATCTCAGAATTTTACCTGGTACATGTTTTACCAGTTGCTGTCGTAGATAGTAAGGGCCTCTATCATTTAGAGCATTATAAGTAAGGCAGCATATTTAAAAAAAAGGATCTCTTCCTTACTGGCAACCAATGCAGTTCTCTTAGCAAGGGTTCAGAGGGAGAGCCAGCTGGCATGTTTAAAATCATTCCGGCAGCTGTATTCTGAATCACCTGTAATTTATTTAGCAGGGTCTCACCCACTTCAGCCAGCAGGGCATTGCCATAGTCTAAGCAACTAATCACCATTGCTTGTACCAAGGTTCTGCGGTGATTAGTGGGCATGTATGGGAGGATTTTACGAAGTAGTCGTAGGCTATAATAGAAAGAGCTTGTCGTGGCTGCTATATGATCCTTAATTGTTAGCGATAGGTCCAGTTTTACTCCAAAATTTTTGACACTTTGTTTGGGAACAGGGGCTATACCCAAATGTGAAGACCACCATTTGTTTGACCAGACCGCCAACGCTTTCCCCAGTAGCATAAACTCAGTTTTTCCTGGATTCAACTGGAGACAGTTATCAGTCATCCAGTTGGAAATTGCCAATATACCCATGGAGAAACTGACTTTGTCCGCTTTTGGATTAGGGCCGATGGTGAACATAAGCTGGGTGTCATCAGCGTAGGAAATAGTTTTGAAGCCCAGATGTTCTACTACTTTTGCCAGAGGAGCCATATATATGTTAAAAAGGGTTGGACTCAAGCAAGAGCCTTGAGGTACACCCTTATCCAGAGGCATTTCCCCCCGATTGATAGGGACCCAAGATGGCGGTTTGGGTTCTGTCGAACATAAAGTGTTGCAGACATTTCAGACCTACTCCGTGAATCACACAGGAGGATAGTCTCTCCGCGAGCTTTGAGTGTGAGATGGTGTCGAAAGCCACGGAGAGGTCTAGTAGGATCAGTATGGCTGATCCACCTGCGTCTATTGTCCGCCTAAGGGAGTCAGTCACAGCCAATATGGCTGTCTCCGTGCTGAATCCTGGGCGAAAACCCGATTGTGAAGGGTCCAAGATTTTATTGGTTTCCAGATTCGGGCGTACAAACGCTTCCTTCAGGTAGTAGGTATAATACCTGATTGTATAGACCATAGGTACTCACAAACTTTCTCTCGGGTGCTAAATTTACAGTGTGGTTTGTGGCCGAGAGCCGCACCGGTGGGGGCGTGGTCAGAGGGGGAGGGGCGGGGCTAAAGCAAAAAACAAATTGGGACCATGAGGTTGAACACAGGTCCCTGCAGCAGACGCCTTCGTCCACTGAGCCACCAGACCCAGCATACACGTATCTCTCTCTCTCTCTCTCTCTCTTTCTCTTTCTCTCTCTCTGTCTCTGTCTCTCTCTGTCTCTCTATCTCTCCCTCTGTCTCTCTCTCTGCCTCTGTGTCTCCCTCCCTCTCTCGGTATCTCCCTCCCTCTCTGTCTCCCTCCCTCTCTGTCTCCCACTCTCTCTCCCTCCCTGTCTCCCTCCCACTGTGTCTCCCTCTCTCCCTCCTTCTCTGTCTCCCTCCTTTTCTCTCCCTCCCTCTCTCACCCTCCCTCTCTGTCTCCCTCCCTCTCTCTCCCTCCCTCTCCCTCCCTCTCTCTCCCTGTCTCCCTCCTTCTCTCTCCCTCACCCTCTCTCTCACTCTCTCTGCCCCCTCTTCCCCCTCTCCCTCCCTCTGTCTCCCTCTCTCTCCCTCCCTCTCCCTCCCTCTCTCTCCCTCTGCCTGTCTTCCTCTGTCTGTCTCCCTTTGTCTCTGTCTCTGTCTCCGTCCTTCTGTCTCCCTCTCCCTCCCTCTGTCTCCCTCCCTTTGTGTCTCCCTTTCTCTGTGTCTCCCTCACTCTCTGTCTCCCGCTCTCTCTGTCTCCCTCCCTCTCTGTCTCCCTCCCTCTCTGTCTCCCTCCCTCTCTGTCTCCCTCCCTGTCTCCCACCCTCTCAGTCTCCCACTCTCTCTCCCTCCCTGTATCCCTCCCTCTGTCTCCCTCTCTGTCTCCCTCTCTGTCTCCCTCCCTGTCTCCCTCTCTGTCTCCCTCCCTGTCTCCCTCCCTGTCTCCCTGTCTCCCTCCCTCTGTCTCCCTCCGTCTCTCTCCCTCTGTCTCCCTCTGTCTCCCTCCGTCTCCCTCCCTGTCTCCCTCTCCCTCCCTCCCTCTCCCTCCCTCTCTGCCTCCCTCTTTGCCTCTCTGCCTCCCTCTCTGTCTCGCTCTGTCTCCCTTCCTCTGTCACCCACGGTCTCCCTCCCTCCCTCTGTCACCCTCTGTCTCCCTCCCTCTGTCTCCCCCTGACTGCCGCTCTCTGTCTCCCTCTCTCTGTCACCCTCTGTCTCCATCCCTCTGTCACCCTCTGTCTCCCTCCGTCTGTCAGCCTCTGTCTCCCCCTGACTGCCTCTCTCTGTCTCCCTCTCTCTGTCACCCTCCCTCTGTCACCCTCCCTCTGTCACCCTCTGTCATCTCATCCTGTGTGTGTGTTAGCCCTCAGCCCGGGCTGAGACAGCTTCCCGGCGCACACACACAGCCAACCTCACCCCAGTACTTCAGAGGACTTTAAAAGACCATGTACATGTTAATAAAGCTTTGTTGCTTGTATTTCACCTCTAGCGCCCCTGCATCTCCACGCTGACAATCACTGGAATCCCCGGGCCCCCACAGAGCAGAGTCTCTCAGAGACGGGCTGCTGCAACCCGCAGTGTTTACTAACACTATTTAATTTTTTTTTTTAAAACACAGGTAGGATGTCTGCATGGTCCGCGGGCCGCCAAGGAAGGCTTGCCGGGCCGCTGGCGGCCCGCGGGCCGTACTATGAGTACCCGTGGTATAGACTGATTAAACATATTTTGGATGGCTGGTGCACAGCTAGTGGCTAGTAGGGCCATAATTTCAGGAGGGCAAAGGTCTTTATGTGAGCCCGTTTTAGCAGTGGACAGTGCATTGGATACCTCTTCCAGCGTGGTAGGTTCAAAGCAATCGAGGGTGCAATCTACCCGCTTTACTGGTCCCTCGGAAGAGCCTAGAGATTCTGGCTTCAGCGTGGCGGTAGATGAAAAATTAAATATTGGATATTTTTTCCTGAAAGTAGACTGCTAAGGAGTTGCAAAATTCTTGAGTTTCCACGGGGGATTGTTTGCAGACTTGAGGGGATACGAAATCCTTTACTATGTCAAAGAGAGCTTTTGAGGAGTTGCTAGAGAGCTCAATTTGGTTTATGATGTATGTACGTCTGGCTGACTTTAGACTGAGACGGTAACTAGACAATGCTTGTTTGTATTTTTGTCTATTCTGGGGGTCCTTACTCGCTCGCCAGAGTCTCTCTAGCTTCTTACAAATGGATTTTTCAGACCCCAGCTCCGCATAATACCAGGGTGCTGATGTCCGCCTTTGGGTCATGATCAAGTAAGTACTTTTCAAGTTATCAAAATTTACAGGTAAGTAAAATGTTCACTTAAATGCGTCTTTTCACAGTAATGCTTTCCTACGGGGAAAAAGGCATATACTGCAAACAGGTACTTGAGTGGGAAAAAGGGCATATACTTCAAACAGGTACTTGAGTGGGACAAAGGGCATATACTGCAAACAGGTACTTGAGTGGGAAAAAGGGCATATACTTCAAACAGGTACTTGAGTGGGAAAAAGGGCATATACTGCAAACAGGTACTTGTGTGATCAACTTTGTGATCAATTAAGTACTTTTCAAGTTATTGATTTTTACATGTAAGTAAAATGTTCACTTAAATGAGTATTTACACAGTAATGATTTCCCCTGGGAAAAAGGGCATATACTGCAAACAGGTACTTGAGTGGGGAAAAAGGGCATATACTTCAAACAGGTACTTGAGTGGGAAAAAGGGCATATACTGCAAACAGGTACTTGAGTGGGAAAAAGGGCATATACTTCAAACAGGTACTTGAGTGGGAAAAAGGGCATATACTTCAAACAGGTACTTGAGTGGGAAAAAGGGCATATACTTCAAACAGGTACTTGAGTGGGAAAAAGGGCATATACTACAAACAGGTACTTGAGTGGGAAAAAGGGCATATAATGCAAACAGGTACTTGAGTGGGAAAAAGGGCATATACTGCAAACAGGTACTTGCGATAGGTTTTCGGGGGTCCCCTTCCGGACTTAAGGTGATAGGGGCCAAAGTCAAAAGAACCAGAAGAACCAAAAGCAGCTAGCCTTTACCTGCCCTGGAATGTCCAAGTGCATTGAGGTGCTGGTCAGGTTAGTGGCTTTGCGCGCTACACCGTAGGGAGTGCGGGGGGGGGGGGTGTCACCTAGAAGCAGGCTGCATTCCTGGCAGTCCACCGGGGGTCTTGACAGATGCACAGCGTCAGGGAAAGACAATTGGTCAGTAGATAGGCCTAGCCCAGTGAGATAAAATGCATGCCCAAGGACTGGTACGTCCAAGGGAAGTTAAGACCTATTGGTCAATAGAAAATAAAGTGGCTGGTGGTCCTCGCAGGGAATTGAGAAGTCCGAAGAAAGAAGACGGTTTGTGCGACTGATGACGTTGCAGAGGGGGAAGTAGTGTGGTGCTGGCGCAAGTAGTGGGTTTATGTATTTAGGGTTGGAGGCAGTTACTAGAACGCTGTTTTAATTTGACATGTAAGGATTTTTACTAGCAGGAAAGTTGATGAGCTGGAGAGCTTGTTGTGGGAGCATTGTCCGCCTTGAGAAAAAACACGTTTTTTCAACAGTGAAGCCTGTCTGTGCTGCCTGACCCTATTCCCCAGTGGACAGAAACAATAGAGAACTGGGCACAGCGAATGGAAAATGTCCGTGTGACAAGACTGCACCTGCAGAGAGCTTCTGTCCTCTCTGTGTTTGCACATTGTTCTCTCTCTGTTCCCTGAGGCAATGCTTCAAATAGATAAAGCGTGCAGAAGCAAAAATAAACGGAGGCGTCGCTGACAAATTTAACCATGAAGCTAAACCAGCCTTCTTCTCGCCGATAGAAGGGGGAGGCTAATCAGCTGCCTGGAATGCAGGCGCAAACTTTCCTAAATTGTGCTCTAATTGGTATTTATTTAGCAAACCTGTGGTTTAATGAGGATTTATTTCTTATCAAAAGAAATGACTGATCGCAGCTGTGCGTCCGTCTCGGCAGCGTTGGCAAGGCTCGAAAAATGACTATTCATTCGTTTGCATTCCGAGCCGCACGGCCTTCAGGGTGACAGCCGGGCCTCGGAACGCGTCGTTTGCTTACACAGAACTGACAGAAGTCTCCTGTCTAATGGCGGAGGCAACAGACCGGGCCTGCTTGGCCTTGAATCACCCAGAAAAAAATGTCTACACTTCCAGATAATGTATCATTGAAAAAAACCTACATTAATGGCACACACAGTCGGCCTTGAAGGTGTGTGTGTGTGTGTGTGTGGAGGGATGGGGGGGGGGCGGGGGGGGGTAGGGGGATGTCGGTGGGGGAGAGCGAACTGGAGCAAGCAACAAAACACAGCAAACCCGACTGACTTTATGGGACAGATGCATCAAAAAAATGTTTTGCGATTCCCTAATTGCAAATCTTTGCGATTTGCAATTAAGGAATCGCAAAACGGCATGCATGAAAGTGTGTTTAACACTTTCTGCGATTCCTAGAGGATCGCAAATGACCTACCTCATGAACATTAATTAATGTAATTTATTTATTTATTTGAAAAGTTTTATATAGCGCTGGCTAGACCCGAAGGTATCAGAGCACTTTACTTGAGGAAGAACATAGTTTCAGAACATAGTTACAAAGTTACATCAATTGCTGGAGCATAGTTACATGAGTTACAAAAGCACAGCATAAACATAGGAGGGAGGGGGTAGGAAATACAACTGGGAGACGAGGAAAAACAGTGTGCGACGTCCGGCTGGGTAGGTGACGGCCGAGTGGTGAACCAGAGCCAATCTCCCATGAGACATTGCAGAGACCACAAATAGACACAGGGGCATAAACTGGAAGTGACTACCAATAGAAACTCAGACCTTCTAGGCAGGCACAATATCACACGTATGCTCAATTCGGGATCTAGAGATGTATTTCATGCACCAAACATATTTTGTGATAGCCCACCGTGGAAAGTAGACCCCAGTGGTTTTGTTATTCAAATAGTAATTCCCTGTGTTGCTATTAGAAAATCTGAACTGAATAATAATACTCCACAGCAGGTAAACGTTGTTCCTTTACACAAGAGAAGAGGAGTAAAAACATCAAATCCGGGAAAAAATTGCCCACATTAGTACCTGGAAGGAAAACCCCATTGGGAAAGTACCACTTCATGTGCTACAATCGTGGTAAAAATGGACATTTAAAATTTGAATTTTTTACCATTCCCCTTAGTTTTTGCCTGCTACAACAACTCTCGGCCTCTTAGTGGTGGCTAACCGGCAAGTCATTGGCATCTTACGTCATCCCCACTAGAGGACAGATGTTAGTTGCCCTCGCAGCTGTGTCGATTATGGTTTACAAGCCACTCTGTCGTTCGAAACTACCACAGTCAGCACATGTGTGGTATTCAGCATACAGAGCGAACATAAGCATCCCTCATTGGACAAATCTGAGCCAATGTGCATATAAGGCCTGATTAGTTTTCTATGCCCACGACTGGCAAGGTAATTAGGCTGACACAGATGTACACAAGCCTTGGGCCAAGCATACTCCAGTCCTTGAATGAGCTAAGTCGCAATTCGCGACCCCCATGGAATCACTAACATCACGGGGATGGTGGCTGCTGGGGTCAGCAGACCACCATGTCCGTGATTGCGTTGGAATAAACAATCTTTTTTTTTTTGTAAAGCAGCCCGTTTTCCTTAAAGGAAAACGGGATGCTTTACAAAAGAGAAAATGAAAACTTTTCCTTTCATTTTTTAAAAGCAGGCAGTGGCCATTGGGGCCACTGCCTGGTCTTAGAAAATCCACTTATAGATACTCACAAAGGGGAATGGGTCCCTTAGCGTCCCCTTCCAATTTGCGAATTGGTTACTACCTACTTGAAGTAGGTGGTAAAATGCGAATGTTTTGCAACCACATTTCGGTTGCAAAACATTCATGCATACCGATGCGATTAGGTATTAGGAAGGGACGCCCTAAACACGCCCCTTCCTAATAGCGAATCGCAAACTCATTTTGCAATTCGGTATGCATAAAAACATGCTTGATGCATCTGACCCTATATCTTCAGACCAGGATTTCTCCCACCCTCCAACGTAACATTTTGGAAAAAAACAACAGACCCAAGTGCTGCACTGGAGGCACAATGCTCACACACAAATATCAAAATGTTCGCAAGGGGCAGTATTGCAATATTGTAACAACGTTGTGGTGTACTAGACAAGTCTTAAGCCCAGGGGTGTTGGGATTCACCCTCCCAAAGAAACATTTGAAAAATAGTGGCTCATAAATTTTATTACGCAGTTTAACAGTCTGTGGGGGCTATTGTTATGCCACTAATTTACATTCAGTCTTCTCTTAGTCTTTCTTTACTGCCTCTTTCAATTAGATTATCAGTTATATTTTATTTATTTATTTGAAGAGTTTTATATAGCGCTGGCTAGACCCGAAGGTATCAGAGCGCTTTACATGAGAATCAACAATGTAACAGAAAAAGATCCACAATTATACAATACATAAAAAAAAATAGGCAATACATTGGGAGAGGAGAGAAAGGAGAGAAAAAGTAGTGGAGGGGCCAGGGGAGGTGAGAAAGGGAGGATAAGGGAAGAGACAACAAGGAGAGACGAAAGGAAGTCTGTCTAAAGACCGTATATGTTATCACATAGAATATATACCTGGAAGGGCGCAGGGTGAAAAGGCCAAATGTTATTGAAACCTCAAACATAGAGCATAGCTAGGACGAGCAGCTACGCACATTCTACTGGCTAATTACAGAACAGAGCGAGGCTATATACCACATTTGGACTCTTAGGTCACAAACAGCGGTAGTAATATCTTGGAAGGTTTTACCATTATAAAGGATAAAATGCCTCCATGCAAGTAATGAAACACCAGTAACAGTAGGGGCCCTATTGTTACAAACTAAGTTATAAGCCAGCCTAGCTCTGCATGAATTATCCCTAAAATATTCAACTAGGGGACCCTCAGAAACCTTTTGCAAGTAAATGTATGTAGTATTATCCCTTTTTAGGTCTCGCACCTGCGAACCGGATCGCGAAAGCGATCCGTCGCTGCGAGACTTATTGTGATCATTTCAGTTTTCAAGGGCTCAAGGGGAACAGACAAGAGACAAGAGATGTGAACGCGCAGATCTTCGACTTGGATTAGGTCGCGCGCGTGTCAACTGTGAAGAGCATGTCAGTTTCAGTTTTACAAGAGCAGTTCTACATTTTGTTACTTTGTTGCAGGCTGGTTTGTGAAGAACATGTCAGTTTCAGTTTCCCCTTGCCGACTGTGTGCAAACAGCTTCTGCATACAATTTTTTTTAATGGTTTTTTTTAATATAATGTGCTGTTTTAATACAAGTGTGTTGAAAAGTGGGTGTTTTCGATAATTAGTCCGTAAAAAAGTGTTTGTGTTTAACTACAATAATAATGTGTGTGTTTTCAATACAATGAGCATGTTAGGAACTGTTTGTGCTGTACAGTGGAGTGCTGCGTTGTAGAGTGCAGCGCTGTATAGTGGGGTGGTGTGTTGTAGAGTGGACTAGTGTGCTTTGTGGAGTAGTGCATTGTAGAGTGGAGCACTGCGCTGTAGAGTAGAGCGCTGCGCTGTAGAGTGGAGCGCTGCGCTGTAGAGTGGAGCGCTGTAGAGTGGAGCGCTGCGCTGTAGAGTGAATCCGGCACTGTAGAGTGGATGCTGCGCTGTAGAGTGAATGCCGCGCTGTAGAGTGGAGCGCTGCGCTGTAGAGCAGAATGCTGCGTTGTGTAGTGTTGCGCTGTAGAGTGGAGTGCTGCGCTGTAGAGTGGAGTGTTGCGCTGTAGAGGGGAGTGTTGCGCTGGAGAGTGGCGCGCTGCACTGTAGAGTGGCGCGCTGCACTGCAGACTGGACCGCTGCGCTGTAGAGTGAGTGCTGCTTTGTAGAGTGGAATGCTGCGCTGTACAGTGGTGTGCTAAATTGGGAAGGTCTGCGCTGTAAAGTGGAGTGTTGTGTTGTGCTGCGCTGTAGAGTGGAGTGTTGCGCTGTAGAGTGGAGTGTTGCGCTGTAGAGTGGAGTGTTGCGCTGTAGAGTGGAGTGTTGCGCTGTAGAGTGGAGTGTTGCGCTGTAGAGTGGCGTGTTGCGCTGTAGAGTGGCGTGTTGCGCTGTAGAGTGGCGTGTTGCGCTGTAGAGTGGCGTGTTGCGCTGTAGAGTGGCGTGCTGCGCTGTAGAGTGGAGCACTGCGCTGTGGAGTGGAGCGCTGTAGAGTGGGGCACTGCACTGTAGAATGGAGCGCTGTGAAGTGGAGCGCTGCGCTGTAGAGTGGAGCGCTGCGCTGTAGAGTGGAGCGCTGCGCTGTAGAGTGGAGCGCTGCGCTGTAGAGTGGAGCGCTGCGCTGTAGAGTGGAGCGCTGCGCTGTAGAGTGGAGCGCTGCACTGTAGAGTGGAGCGCTGCGCTGTAGAGTGGAGCGCTGTGCTGTAGAGTGGAGCGCTGTACAGTGGAGCCCTGCACTGTAGAGTGGAGCGCTGCGCTGTAGAGTGAATGCTGCACTGTAGAGTGAATGCTGCACTGTAGAGTGGAGCGCTGCGCTGTACAGCAGAATGCTGCGTTGTCTAGTGTTGCGCTGTAGAGTGGAGCGCTGCGCTGTAGAGTGGAGCGCTGCGCTGTAGAGTGGAGCGTTGCGCTGTAGAGCAGAATGCTGCGTTGTCTAGTGCTGCGCTGTAGAGTGGAGCGCTGCGCTGTAGAGTGGAGCGCTGCGCTGTAGAGTGGAGCGCTGCGCTGTAGAGTGGAGCGCTGCGCTGTAGAGTGGAGCGCTGCACTGTAGAGTGGAGCGCTGTGCTGTAGAGTGGAGCGCTGTACAGTGGAGCCCTGCACTGTAGAGTGGAGCGCTGCGCTGTAGAGTGAATGCTGCACTGTAGAGTGAATGCTGCGCTGTAGAGCAGAATGCTGCTTTGTGTAGTGTTGCGCTGTAGAGTGGAGCGCTGCGCTGTAGAGTGGAGCGCTGCGCTGTAGAGTGAAGCGCTGCGCTGTAGAGTGGAGCGTTGCGCTGTAGAGTGGAGCGTTACGCTGTAGAGTGGAGCGTTGCGCTGTAGAGTGGAGCGTTGCGCTGTAGAGTGGAGCGTTGCGCTGTAGAGTGAGTGCTGCTCTGTAGAGTGGAATGCTGCGCTGTACAGTGGTGTGCTAAATTGGGAAGGTCTGCGCTGTAAAGTGGAGTGTTGTGTTGTGTAGTGCTGCGCTGTAGAGTGGAGCACTGCGCTGTGGCGTGCTGCGCTGTAGAGTGGCGCGCTGTGCTGCAGACTGGAACGCTGCGCTGTAGAGTGGAGTGCTACGCTGTAGAGTGGAGTGTTGCGCTGTAGAGCGGCGTGCTGCGCTGTAGAGGAGCGCTGCGCTGTGGAGTGGAGCGCTATAGAGTGGAGCACTGCGCTGTAGAGTGGAGCGCTGCGCTGTAGAGTGGAGCGCTGCGCTGTAGAGTGGAGTGCTGCGCTGTAGAGTGGAGCGCTGCGCTGTAGAGTGGAGCGCTGCGCTGTAGAGTGGAGCGCTGCGCTGTAGAGTGAATACTGCACTGTAGAGTGAATGCTGCGCTGTAGAGTGGAGCGCTGCGCTGTAAAGCAGAATGCTGCGTTGTCTAGTGTTGCGCTGTAGAGTGGAGCGCTGCGCTGTAGAGTGGAGCGCTGCGCTGTAGAGTGGAGCGTTGCGCTGTAGAGTGGAGCGCTGCTTTGTAGAGTGGAGTGCTGCGCTGTAGAGTGGAATGCTATACTGGGGAGTTCTGTGCTGTAGAGTGGAGTGCTGCGTTGTGTAGTGCTGCACTGTAGAGTGGAGGGCTGCGCTGTAGAGTGGAGCGCTGCGCTGTAGAGTGAATGCTGCACTGTAGAGTGAATGCTGCGCTGTAGAGTGGAGCGCTGCGCTGTAAAGCAGAATGCTGCGTTGTGTAGTGTTGCGCTGTAGAATGGAGCGCTGCGCTGTAGAGTGGAGCGCTGCGCTGTAGAGTGGAGCGCTGCGCTGTAGAGTGGAGCGCTGCACTGTAGAGTGGAGCGCTGCGCTGTAGAGTGGAGCGCTGCGCTGTAGAGTGGAGCGCTGCGCTGTAGAGTGGAGCGCTGCGCTATAGAGTGGAGCGCTGCGCTGTAGAGTGGAGCGCTGCGCTGTAGAGTGGAGCGTTGCGCTGTAGAGTGGAGTGCTGCTCTGTAGAGTGGAATGCTGCGCTGTACAGTGGTGGGCTAAATTGGGAAGGTCTGCGCTGTAAAGTGGAGTGTTGTGTAGTGCTGCGCTGTAGAGTGGAGCATGGCGCACTGCGCTGTAGAGTGGCGCGCTGTGCTGCAGACTGGAACGTTGCGCTGTAGAGTGGAGTGTTGCGCTGTAGAGTGGAGTGTTGCGCTGTAGAGTGGAGTGTTGCGCTGTAAAGTGGAGTGTTGCGCTGTAGAGCGGCGTGCTGCGCTGTAGAGTGGAGCGCTGCGCTGTGGAGTGGAGCGCTGCGCTGTAGAGTGGAGCGCTGCGCTGTAGAGTGGAGCGCTGCGCTGTAGAGTGGAGTGCTGCGCTGTAGAGTGGAGCGCTGTAGAGTGGAGCGCTGCGCTGTAGAGTGAATGCTGCACTGTAGAGTGAATGCTGCACTGTAGAGTGGAGCGCTGCGCTGTACAGCAGAATGCTGCGTTGTCTAGTGTTGCGCTGTAGAGTGGAGCGCTGCGCTGTAGAGTGGAGCGCTGCGCTGTAGAGTGGAGCGCTGCGCTGTAGAGTGGAGCGCTACGCTGTAGAGTGGAGCGCTGCGCTGTAGAGTGGAGCGCTGCGCTGTAGAGTGGAGCGCTGCGCTGTAGAGTGGAGTGCTGCGCTGTAGAGTGGAGTGCTATACTGGGGAGTTCTGTGCTGTAAAGTGGAGTGCTGCGTTGTGTAGTGCTGCGTATTAGCGTGGAGCGCTGCACTGTAGAGTGGAGCGCTGCGCTATAGAGTGGTGCGCTGCGCTGTAGAGTGGAGCGCTGCGCTGTAGAGTGGAGTGCTGCATTGTATAGTGCTGCGCTGTAGAGTGGAGTGCTGGGCTATGAAGTGCTACACTGTAGACTGGGTTCTGCGTTTTGTAATGCTGCGCTGTAGAGTGGAGCGTTGCACTGTAGAGTGAATGCTGCACTGTAGAGTGAATGCTGCGCTGTAGAGTGGAGCGCTGCGCTGTAGAGTGAATGCTGCACTGTAGAGTGAATGCTGCGCTGTAGAGTGGAGTGCTGCGCTGTACAGCAGAATGCTGCGTTGTGTAGTGTTGCGTTGTAGAGTGGAGCGCTGCGCTGTAGAGTGGTGCGCTGCTCTGTAGAGTGGAGCGTTGCGCTGTAGAGTGGAGTGCTATACTGGGAAATTCTGCGCTGTAGAGTGGACTGCTGCGTTGTAGAGTGGAGCGCTGCGCTGTGAAGTGGAATGCTGTAGAGTGGAGCACTGTACTGTAGAGTGGAGCGCTGCGCTGTAAAGTGGAGCGCTGCGCTGTAAAGTGGAGCGCTGCGCTGTAGAGTGGAGCGCTGCGCTATAGAGTGGAGCGCTGCGCTATAGAGTGGTGCGCTGCGCTGTAGAGTGGAGCGCTGTGCTGTAGAGTGGAGTGCTGCATTGTATAGTGCTGCGCTGTAGAGTGGAGTGCTGGGCTATGAAGTGCTACACTGTAGACTGGGTTCTGCGTTTTGTAATGCTGCGCTGTAGAGTGGAGCGCTGCGCTGTAGAGTGGTGCGCTGCTCTGTAGAGTGGAGCGTTGCGCTGTAGAGTGGAGTGCTATACTGGGAAATTCTGCGCTGTAGAGTGGACTGCTGCGTTGTAGAGTGGAGCGCTGCGCTGTGAAGTGGAGTGCTGTAGAGTGGAGCACTGTACTGTAGAGTGGAGCGCTGCGCTGTAAAGTGGAGCGCTGCGCTGTAAAGTGGAGCGCTGCGCTGTAGAGTGGAGCGCTGCGCTGTAGAGTGAATGCTGCACTGTAGAGTGAATGCAGCTCTGTAGAGTGGAGCGCTGCGCTGTAGAGCAGAATGCTGCGTTGTGTAGTGTTGCGCTGTAGAGTGGAGCGCTGCGCTGTAGAGTGGAGCACTGCGCTGTAGAGTGGAGCGTTGCGCTGTAGCACTCTGCACTCAGCAACAATCTGCACTTTGTGTTCAGTGGCAATTTGCACCTTGCATTCAGTAACAATCTGTTGTCTGCGCTTAACAACAATATGCACTGTGCATTTAACATTGTACACTTAATAGCGATCTGCACCTGCACTCATTAACAATTTGCACTTTGCACTCAGAAACAATCTGTGCCCTGCACTTAGCAGCAAACTGCTCTCTGCACTTAACAATAGGCACTCTGCACTTAACAACAATGTGCATTTTGCATTCAATACCAGTCTGCAGTTTACACTACTATGTACTTTGCCCTTAACAATACATATCGCTCTATTACATACAACTCAACAGCAGACATCCACTACAACACATACCATCTATTACAGCATACACCATACTACAAGCTAATTCTTGAGACAATAAAAAAGCTTTCTAAAACAACAATACGTTTGTTAAGTAAGGCACATATAGCTTCAATGAAGGGCAAATGCTTAAACAATTGTAAGGCATACAGCTATTTACATCGAGATGGCACTTCCCTGTTGTTGCAAAATATGTTTTTGCTTAGACATTTAGTTTCGTTCTTAGCCGTGCTTACACATTTAGTTTCATTTTCAGTCATGCATGGACAGCTGGCTTCAATTTGGACACACGAAACTGTTTCAAACGACAACATTTGCCCATTTAGATGCTATATATTCGTAGAAACTTTCTTATAACATAAAAGCCATTTTAGCACAAACAAAGCGTTTTTAAACTGCGTACATGTAACTCAGACATTAATTTTTCTTTAAAAGGACTTAGAACATTAGGTGTGTTTTAAATAGCCTTTAAAAATAACTACAATTCTTCTGAACAAAAAATGTTAAGATATCATTCTCTTTATGTGTTGCAGTTTACGCTTTCACGGCTGCAAAATACATAAAGAAACACAAAATAAAAGCTCAAACAACTGAAAGGTATATTAGCAATTCCATCCTATTCATTAAGTGCTTTTGCAATCTCACTTAAACAAAATAACTTCACATTCTCATTATTATTCTGTATTGCAGTCTATGACCACGCAGTTTTTAAATCACAAACAGTCTTACAAACCAACTAATGCTCAAATTAATATGCCATATTGTTAGAAAAGTACAATTCATTTACACGTTATTAATACTTATTACGTATACACTGTTCTATAACTAATCTACATTGCACATTCCTTTACAGTGTGCGCGCATCTTACTACAGCATGCGCCCTCACAGCGTGCACCTCTAGACAGTGTGCACCACTTTATAGTGGAAATTTCCTACAATGCCCACCCCTCTACAATGCGCACCTTACTACAATACTTATTCCTCTACAGCGTACATCCTGTTACAGTGCGCAACATTATAGCACGTACCCCTTTGCAGTGTGCACCTCTCTACAGCGCATGCCCTTCTACACTGCATGCCTTTTGAAGCGTATGGTGTTTTACAGCGTGTACTACTGTACAGTGCACAACGCCTGCAACACCTACTCTTCTACAGCAGGCACCTTACTACATTGCGCATCTCTCTACACCATACATCCCATTACAGCGCACATCCCGGTACAATGCACATTCCTGTACAGCGTGTAACACTATAGCGTGCATCACTGTACAGCACAGACGCCTCTACCACCACTGTAAAATGCACACTCCTGTACAGCATGACACACTTCAGCGCGCACCCCTCTATAGCACAGACGTCTCTACAGGGCGCATTTCTTTACAGCATGCACCCTTCTACAGGGTGCACTTGGGTACTGCATGCATCTTTATACTGCATGCGCCTCTATACTGCGTGCGCCCCTTTACAGTGTACATTGCTCTAAAGCACACGCCATTGTACAGTGCACACCACTCTACAACGCATAGTATTGTACATCGCACATTTTCTACAATGCACAGCATTCTACAATGGACACCACTCTAGAACGCACACCACTCTACAAAATGCACACCTGTAGAATGCATAGCACTCGACAACGCACAGCACTCTACAATGCACACTTTAAAGCGCACATTGTTCTACGACGCACCTAATTGTACAATGAGCACTGCAACATACACTACTCTACAACACACACCTATTTACAGCGCACACCACTCTAGCACGCACACTAATCTACAGCACATATCACTTTACAATGCATACCAATCTAAAGCACATATTAATTTACAGCGCATATCGCTCTGCAACATGCAGTCCTCTACAACACATAGCCCTTTACAGCGCACAATGCTGTACAGTGCACATCCCTGTATAGTGCATAAACTTCTACAGCATATAGCCTTTTACAGCGCATACCATTGTACAATGCATGTTGTACTACAGTACACGTCATTTTACAGCGCACGCTCCTCTACAATGCATGCTCCTTTACAGCGCATGCCCCTTGACAGCGCATGCCTAATTACAGCACATGCCCGTTTACAAAACATGCCCTTCTACAGCACACATTGTTTTGCAGTGCATACTACTATACAGTACATACAATTCAATAGCACATACTGCTCTACAGTATGCAACACTACAGTGCAAAACATTCTACAGTGTGCAACATTTTACGCACATATCAATCTACAAAGCACTACTCTACAACGTACACCGCTCTACAGCACATTCTACTGTACAGCATACATCACTCTATAATACACATCACTCTATAACATACAGTACTTTACAGTACATATTACTGTACAATGCACCACAGCTCATGGTACAAAGAGCCAAAGGTTTGGGTGCCCATCAGGTATTGCAGCGCCGACCTGACAAGGGGAAGGCTCATATGATGAAGCATGACACCTAGCTTTGGGTGTGTAAGAGCCCTAGTTACGATAAGGGAATCCCCCCTCCCTTGTCCCTGCAAACACGAAGTGGTCCAGTTGGACTCACTATGCTTTGGCCCCTCTTGGTCCTCTACCAACCACACACAGAGGAACTTCTTACTCTCTTTGCTTACTAGTCATTTTGGGGCTTGTACATGGACGTCGTTAAACACGCCCCCCCAGTCCCTCCTTTTGTTGAATAAATTATTAAAGAGATATCCCTCAACAACATAGGTAGCTGCTTATTCAGTATACCCAAAGACATGCCGCGCACTGCTCCAAGCATACGTGCCCGTGTTTCTAAAACTAAAATGCTGTAAAATATGTGTGTGACGTGCAGCCTCACATACAGACAGTTGCACACTGTACTATCTATGTAATGTGCTTAGTGCAGCAATATAGAAATAAATAAGGAAGTCAGCCACACAGACTGAAAATCGTTCCCTTATTAGTTATATGTATCATGTGTTTGGGGTACGCAAGATTCAGAGCTAACAGTGCACTATTAATGCATTTTTTTTAACATAACTGTCCCTTCCATACCTGGTATGGGGTAGTAACGGCTATATATATATATATATATACACTTACAATTAAAAGCACACACTTACTTTACAGCTCAGTTGTCAACTCTTTGCACTGATGCTCAAAAACAATAAATATTTGCCACAAACCTTGGAGTGATTTGATCAATAAATGCCAATTTCCCAATACCCAGCTCCCAACCACCCTTTACACTTGCAGATTAGCCTTAACAATTGCAGATTAACTTGTTGTAGTACATTTGAATTTCTTTCAGTGTTCCCATACAACAGCACTCAACCTCTACACAGCACATTCAAAGCACGGCAGCGAGAACATTACTTAAGTTGCAAAAGTGTATAAGTGTTAGGAGTTGCAGTTCGCCTCCGTTCTGCAATAAAACCGGTTAGCTGAGCTCGAATCTGGAATTATTCTCAGGGTCTGAAGATATCATGGAGGTGATTTATCTCAGCCTTTCATCATTTTGTGTTCCATACATTCCGCTCAGTATAGTGTCAGAAAAAGGGGTTCATTTCAGATCCCTGTGTGCAAGCAGCTGTTAGGAGCGCACTTGTGCGTGCTCGGAGTTCACTAGTCTATGCTGAACAATCTGCATCTGTTCACGCCAGAAGTGCGTGCGTGTTTTCGGTATTACCCCCTGGCTGATAACTGAATCCATGTGAGTCTGTCATGACTAGGAAAAGTGGACGGCAGTCAGCCATGTTTGAACTGGAAGCAAACCACCAGTCTCTGTGCCCTTTCATCATTCAGAACTCTTGTTCCGCACACCCTTTGTTCCATTGTCCTTACCCTTCTGCCCTCTTTCGTACTGTTTCCTCCCTGTGCTTTTCTCTGCGCTATTCGCTTCTCTTCGCCCTTTATGCTTCAGTTCTCTGTGCCCCTCTACACCCTCGGATTCTCCTGACCTCTGTAACCTTCTATTCTCAGCGTCCTTGTACCTCTTCCTGCACCATGCGATGCTCTGGGTCTCTGGGCCCTTCAGTTCTCCTAGCCCCTGCGCCTTCCTTCTTGGGACCCTTTGGGCCTCTCTCCCTGGGGCCTCCAGTTCGGTCTCCCTCCTGTACTCTCTATTTCTCTGTGCCCACGACCCATTCGTCTCACTCTCTCTCTTTCCTTGCATCCTCTGGTACGCTAGGCCCCTCCTCCACCCTTGGCCTTGGGTTCTCTCACCCCCTCCCTCTGGTTCCTCTGCATCTTGCAGTTCTCTTACTTGAGCCTTCGGATCTTCAGTCCCTCTCTTTCTCTGTGGCCCCACTCCCTTCAGTACAGTGGGCCTATGCAGCTTTCGCCCCCCCCCCCCACCCCTACAACTTTTGGTTCTATTTGCTCTCTTTCAAGTTTTCTAAACACCTCCACCCTTCGGTTCTCTGCTCCTTGCACCCTTCGGTTCTCTGCTCCTTGCACCCTTCGGTTCTCTGCTCCTTGCACCCTTCGGTTCTCTGCTCCTTGCACCCTTCGGTTCTCTGGCCCCTCCACCCTTCGGTTTTCCTTACCACTGGGCCCTTCAGTTCTCTTAGACCCTGCACTCTTTGGATCTCGGGGCCCTTGCGGCTTTCGGTTCTCTCTCTCCCAGCGCCATGCGCTTCTTTGGGCCTCTCTTCTCCTGCACCCATCGGTCCTGGGACCTGTTATGGCTGTCTGTCTATCTCTGCTCCCGCCGGCCCTGGGTCCCTTCTTGCACCCTATGGTTCGATGGCCCTCCTGTACCCTACGGTTCACTCTCTCTTCGCCTCTCTCAGCGCATCCACTCTTCCGTTCTCTTGCTCTCCTTGCAACCTTTGGTTCTCCCCCCTGCATCTTTCGTTTATCTTGCTACATATTTCGGTTCTCACGTCCGTTTGGGTCTATAATAATAAGAAATAAATGGGGTCTCTCTTTTTCTCTCCTTACATCCTTCGGTTCTCTGGGCCTCGGAGTTCTTCCGTTCCAGGAGTCCCGTCGCGGCCGGCAAGAGGGGGTAAAGGGGGGGGAGGGAGCTCGGCGCGAGTGTGGGGGGAGCGACACAGTAATGCCAATAAAATTTCAACTAAACTTACCTTAACACCTTCCTCCAACTGCGTCCTTCGGATCACGTGCCACCGCTCCTGCTGCTCCTAGGCAGCCTCCCTCCCCCTCCCCTAAACCACACTCACTGCATGTGGGGGGCGTGGGGCCCCTCAAGAGATTCATTCCCGGTCTGATCTGGGCGGCGCGAAGAGGGGCCCAGTCCTGAGTTAGAAATGGCATCTGTTACGCCAGGGCCCGGGCGTGCGCATGCGCACCAACCATTTCATTAATGAAGAGGCCATGGCATGCGCGCACTGAAGAGGCTTGGTTGCTACCTTTGCTGAGTGAGGGGCCCCCTGAAGCGCGAGGCCCCCGGGGCCCCCCCACACTGCGGGGGCCTGTGTTACGCCCCTGTGGAGAAGGGGCAAAGTCAGCCACTGTCCGATGGCAGAACACAGAGGGACATATTCAGAAAGGCATATTGGAATATATGAAGCAGGTAATTACTTTTACATGCCATTGTGAACTGTCTCCAAAAGATTAAAAAAAATAATAATGATACACACTTGGTGCACATAAAAAGCTCTGCACTCTGTGTGTGCACTTTCACTAATATGGAATTGGACGTTTGGGGCCGTTTCACAAAAGTGCAATAGCATGTGAAAGAGCATTCGTGCATTACTACTTCCTGGCCTCATAAATGCCTTTGTAAACAGACCTCTCTATCCTGTAGTATGTGCCTCCCAACAGCCTACACCGAAAATCAATTGGTGCTGGGGTGCGTGCAGGGCGGCTGGGGCCTCTCAAAGTATAAAGTCCACTCTGTCGAGCAACTGTTGGATGAAAAGTCCCATGCACAACCAGAAAGAAGCATCTCTTATTAGGGCTCCAAAAGTTAACGTTAAAAATCTTTATTCATGCCATTTTCACTTCATTCTTTTTCTTGAAATTATCAATATCAGGATTTCCGTCCTTTTACAGCATTCTTTCCATTTAACAATAATTTCAGCTCTAGCTCCTCCCCAGACTCTTGACAGGCATCCCTTCCACAGAAGTTTAAGTGAGTCATGCATTAAACTGAGGCAACGCCCTCCACAGACTTTTAAATCACTCATATTAAAGAAGCATTTGCAATGCAATAGATCTCGCGTTTACGCAAGTTTAAGCCATTGGCATTGTAAATGACAATGCCTTTTATGTTTTAAAACCAAAACATAAATAAAAAGCATTGTCATTTATAATGCCAATAGCATAAACTAGTGTAAATATGAGACCTATCCTCTCCATCCATCCATCCCCTCCACTCCACTCCATCCATCCATCCATCCATCCATCCATCCCCCCACTCCATCCATTCATCCATCCCCTCCACTCCATCCATCCATCCATCCCTCACTCCATCCATCCATCCCCCACTCCATCCATCCATCCATCCCCTCCACTCCATCCATCCATCAATCCATCCATCCATCCCCACTCCATCGCTATCATCTTGCAAATCATCTTTATACACCAATACAGACTTTGTTAAAAATGTAATGCAACACATTGTCATATACAATGCCAATAACTCAAACTTTAATGCTGCGAGACCTATTGCATTGCAAATGCTTGTTATTTTTGATTATAAAAAAGAAGGGAGGTCTCCTCACGTTTCTGTTTAGGGACAAGGAGTAATAAGTAAAAAAAGGGGGGGACCCTATTATTACCACACAATGGTATGTTGTATATGTACCACCATATTTCAAGAGAACCTTACAGTTATAAACCACGTTTAATGTTACATGTGATTAAACAAACAGCAAAACTTTTTATGCATTTTTATCATTTGTTTTATTTTACATAGATTTATACTAAACAATTACAGTGCCTAACACAAAAAAGTGGATCTTAAATTTTTTTTGTATACATGTACATCATTTATAATATAATACAGTTGATTCCAAAAACAGTTAAAAACAAAGTGTCTGGCTAGAGACAATTAAAACCAAGTTGTCACAAGGGACAGTTAAAACCAAGTTGTCGACGCAGCGTTTCGGTTTTTTTAAAATGACACCTTCTTCAGGACAGGGTTCTATTTAATAAAGAAAACATGAAATTAGAATCCATAATCGTTTGACACCTTTTAACATGTTTATATGTATCACTATACAGTTGGTGAACAACATTATCTATTTGGCGAGAATTTCAACTAGTTTTCCACACATTATACAGGCACATTTTTTGGTGGTTTTTAAGGATCCTTGAGTTATATGGGGTCAGTCAACAAAACTACACATTTAAATTTACTGCGAAAAAAAATATAAGAGATAGGGGCCAGTTTATGAACGTATTTCCCCAATTTGCATACCTTGTTAAGTCAAAGCTTATCATTTGGCTTTCAACTATGGTCCTCAGTTTTCAATTCACGAGGTTTATCATTCAATTTTCAGGATGCTTCTTATTCATTTGGTTGAGCATATTTAGACAAAGGATCCTCTCTGTAGAATGGATCATTAATAATATTTAAGTCATTATTCTAATCATTCTATAATTTCTTCGACATCTGTAATGTATTATATATTGGTGAAAGGGCCATTCAGTTTACCTTTCTTTGTGAGATATATCCTCTATGATGGAGGGCAAGGGAGCCACCGTAATATGGAATTGGCTCTATATTTTCTCTGTGGCCAGTGCTTTTTTTAATTTAAAGAGAGAGAAGAGAGAAACCTTTAGTTTGTTGTCTTTTTTTCCCCCATATGCAATTTACACTGTAACCTGGTCTCTAGTACTTAATCTCACTTACCCTTAACCGCAGGGATTATGCTTACAAGGCTGCACGTGACTGGATTATCACTGTGTCCATCGGTTGTTCTTATGGGCGGTTTTCTTCAATTTACCGTCTCTACAATAAATAAATAGGGTTTTTTTCTTTTTTTTAATATACATCACATGCCCTAGATTTTGTTGGGTGCATGTGCGCCTGATTACAGATGTCGAAGAAATTATAGAATGATTAGAATAATGACTTAAATATTATTAATGATCCATTCTACAGAGAGGATCCTTTGTCTAAATATGCTCAACCAAATGAATAAGAAGCATCCTGAAAATTGAATGATAAACCTCGTGAAATTGAAAACTGAGGACCATAGTTGAAAGCCAAATGATAAGCTTTGACTTAACAAGGTATGCAAATTGGGGAAATACGTTCATAAACTGGCCCCTATCTCTTATATTTTTTTTCGCAGTAAATTTAAATGTGTAGTTTTGTTGACTGACCCCATATAACTCAAGGATCCTTAAAAACCACCAAAAAATGTGCCTGTATAATGTGTGGAAAACTAGTTGAAATTCTCGCCAAATAGATAATGTTGTTCACCAACTGTATAGTGATACATATAAACATGTTAAAAGGTGTCAAACGATTATGGATTCTAATTTCATGTTTTCTTTATTAAATAGAACCCTGTCCTGAAGAAGGTGTCATTTTAAAAAAACCGAAACGCTGCGTCAACAACTTGGTTTTAACTGTCCCTTGTGACAACTTGGTTTTAATTGTCTCTAGCCAGACACTTTGTTTTTAACTGTTTTTGGAATCAACTGTATTATATTATAAATGATGTACATGTATACAAAAAAATTTTAAGATCCACTTTTTTGTGTTAGGCACTGTAATTGTTTAGTATAAATATATGTAAAATAAAACAAATGATAAAAATGCATAAAAAGTTTTGCTGTGTGTTTAATCACATGTAACATTAAACGTGGTTTATAACTGTAAGGTTCTCTTGAAATATGGTGGTACATATACAACATACCATTGTGTGGTAATAATAGTATTATCCCTTTTTACCATAGGAAAGCATTACTGCATAAAGACACATTTAAGTGAACATGTTTTCCTACATGTAAAAATATATAATTCGAAAAGTACTTACTTGATCACGAAGATTTTGGAGCTGGACTCTCTGCACAGTGTAACTTGTTTTGGTGCACGATATAGCGAGCCAGATTCCTACAGTAACACCCTTTAAACACATTTGAACCCAATGTTCTTCCTCTTAGAAAATCCCACCACAATGTTTTTCACCTCCCAACAGACAAGTCTCTAATGCAACATGACACTGCAACTTAAAATCAACCACTAAACATGAAAGCTGTATGCTATCCTGTCAAAATATCACCGGTATGAGACTATGTGCGTGTTGCCTGAACTTCCTCACCATTGACATATGCCCCTACTACTAATATGAAAATATCACAAAAATGCACTTTGGGAGGCTGGCTCAGTATATGATGTACACTTATGTAAGTGGACACCTTGCACTGATCCAGGCAACCCTTATGGTGATAGACAACCTTAGAAAGCTCTCTAAGTAGTAGCTGTAGAGAGAAGCCTTCAGGCTTAGTCCAGAAGGAGGATAAAGCAGCTTGTTTTACCAGAACACAATCTTATAGGTATAGATTAAGTGAAAAAGAACCACACAGTGTATTTATAAAAATATGTATTTATTTTAAGACACTCACTAACACATACAGATATCTCCAAGCCAGAGATATACACAATTGCAATAGAAACAGGTAAGTAGCACAGAATGCACAGTGGTCTACGGTGGGGACCAAACCATATACTAAAATAGTGGTGCGCGAACCACAACTCGAGTCAAGACATCAGTCAGAGGACGCAGAGGTGCCGGGTACCCAAGAAACCACACAAGGTGAGTATCTAGGAGCCCGACCGAGGTCGTGTGCAGTGTAGGAACAAGACCGGGTTCTCAGTACAAATCAATGTGTAAGTCGTGGTTGCAATTTTAAAGAAAGAGGACTCTTCCCAGTGGACTCTGAAGAAACCCCATGTAAGACAAGAGGTTGGACAGCCACCCCACCCTTGGATACCTTAGGAACCAGGATACCTGACCCAGGGACTCAGGTGCATAGGTGTGAAGTGGCATCGGAAACCCTTGTCGCACTCAACAGGAGACTTCAGAAGGATACCGCTTCTAGAGAAGGTGAAAGTGTCTGTTGGAACCCAAAGGGAGACTCAAGATGTGAAGAAACAGCAAGCAGAGGGGACAGAGTCTATGCAACTCAGGAGTGACCAGGAGGCACAGAAGACGAATGCCCACCGACGTCAGGTATTGCCGGAGAGCCGACAGTGACCTTGAAACTGCAGCTGTGTGGACCAGGTGATGTTGTGAAAGGCCAGAACCCATACACGAGCTTTCCCACGACAGATGTCGAGAGTTGAGGGGTCACTGACCGGCTGGAGCACCAACAAGCCTTGGCAACTGCAATCAATAAAGGAGTAAAAGAAAGTGAAATGTCGGGACCAGCAAGGTCCAGGAGACTCACCACAAGCAGGGGAGTCAGTCAGGGCAGGCCCTGAGCAATAAGGAGAGTCCAAAGAATTTAAAATGTGATCCTCAAAAGGACCCATAGGCCGGAGGCACTGGAGTCGCAAGATGACCTCGAGCAGTTACCAAAGAAGCAGGCCCACGGTGCAAGCAATGAGGTGTGGTCAAAGATTCTGGTCACTGGAGATGCTTGAGGTCGGGGCTACTTGGAGCCCGAAGATCTTGGTGGAAGCAAGCCAACAAGCCTTTGCACCTGCAAGTCAATGCGGTGCACAGGGGTTTGATTCCTGCAGCTCTGACAAGGGGCACTGACATCAAACTTGATGAGAGGGCAGGGCAGGCATCGAGGAATGTGAAGAATCAGCACCTGTTTTGCTGGGCCTTTCGGAGTACGTAGGATCCCAGGATCAGCAGACCAGTCAGCTTAGTTCGGGTTGGCTGCAGATGCAGGGAAGTGACTCCTTCACTTCAAGGGAGATTCATTCAGGTGTCTTGGATGTCCACAAGCCCTGGACGGGTTTCTGTATGGAGCACAGGCACGGACGCAGCAGACGAGCAGGGCAAAGAAATCAGGAGCAGCAGGAGTCTTCCCGGTTGCAGCCTTGATGCCCAGAGCTTAGTCCAAAGTACCCAGACCGTCAAAGTTGAAGTGGTGTCTGAATTGTATCATGTCCCATGATGAATCTAGGGACCCATCCACAGGTAAGCCCTTAAGTACCCTAAGGAAAGGGTTGGGACGATACAGGGGTCCCTCCCCAAGGAGTAGCTGGACAAGGGGAGGATACTGCCCTGTCCTTTGTCCAGTTTTGTGTCAGAGCAGGAGCCAACAGCTCCCTGAACTGGACTATGCATGGAGGGCACCAAATGTGCCCTGCCTGCAGACTATGTGGCGCTGGCAAGTGCTCCCACCCTGCCCCAATACACTAAACCCTGTCTGGGAGGTGGTGACACCTCCCTGTGACAGGATGCCTATTGTTCTGCCTTCCCCTGCTCAAGCTTGGCTCAGCGGCAGGAGGGCAGAATTGTGTCTCTGGTCGGAAGCAGCCATGTTGTGCTGTCTGGGTCTAGAAGACTGGTACCAGGAGTACTGAGGGCTTAACGGAGGGCCTTTATAGTGCTTGGAATCATACCTCCCACACCGTTTACGGTGTGGGGGGTATGATCCCAACATGTTTGATACCAAACACGACAGGGTTCGTTACAGCCCTCTAGATGTTATATGGCTGTCTCACTTAAAACCCGGGAGAATGGACTCTAAAGGCTGTAGGGGTATCCTGCTCATGCTGGGGCACCCTCACACTTAGAACCAGCACCCTGCCTTCAGGATTGAAAATGCCTGCTATGGGGTGACTTATAGGTTTAAAGTGCAGTGATCTTAGATATAGGGAACCTTTCGGAAGTGGTGCTAGCACCAGCTTACACAGGCTGCAATAGTAGGCCTGTAGAATTCGTTTGAATGAACTCCCATAGGTGGCATAATACATGCTTCAGCCTATGGGGGACCTCTGGGGTACCTATGCCCTGGGACCCTTAATACTATATACTAGGGATTGAAAGGGGCACCCACTATCCAATCCGGGATGTACCTAAGTACTTACCATTATCATTTAGGAGAGGAAGCAGAGAGACTGGGCTGTTGTTTAGCAGGATCCCAGTCAGACTAGTCATAAACAGCATTATATCAAGCAAAAAGTGGGGGTAACCATAGGAGCAGATCCTACTTTGCTCTATGCACCCTTTTCCTTAATCCCCCACAGAATGAAAACCTACCCGATGTACCAGGGAGAGAGCCAAATAAGGGAGAGGTGAAAGGCACATGTAATGTCAACTAGGCCATCTTGGCACCTTCCTAACATTTGACACAAGACTCCCTTCTACTATGTTCAGGTTTAATTACATAAGCACCCTCCTGAGGCCCAAAATGAATTTCTTGCCCTGAATGGTCATTCTGCCCACAATAGGTGGCAATGACCAATGTTGTTCCTTTGCCCTTTGTGCAAACTAAGGCCAAATGGGAACTCATTAAGTTCTCCATTATAGTGTACTGTAATTCATCATTCAAACGTTCTCTCCCCTGATCTTTTTCCAGTTCCCTCAAGTCTTCTTGCATTTTGAGGGCCTGAACGTATCCAAACAAGCCTTCAGAAGCGGTTCCTCCTCCGTTAAGACAGAGGAGCGTTGATACACTGCTATTTAAGAAGTGCAAAAAAGAAAAAGAAAATGGTAATATCATGACTTTACTATCATTTTATTTTTCTATGCGTCACTCGGGCCAGGTGGGTGCAGGACTGGGTTCCATGATGCCAAGCAGAGTGAGGAGTGGTTGACACTCTTCTAAGTGCACATGACAGTTGTCCCATTCCTCAGTGGCCTGCCAAACTGTCATGCACACTTGGCATGCTCTCCATTATGCTGTGTTGCACAGCCCCCGTGGAGAACATGCACAGCCCCCCCTGGCACTGCACGAGCGTTCAAACAGGACGCTCAGACCAATCAGGATGCAGTGTCTTGATTGGCTGGGAGAGCCCGGAACCCTGGGTGCTTCTGGTGCTGTAGCAGACCTGAAGAGAACAGAGGAGAGGCGGCGGTGGTGAAGGAAAAGCCACCACTGCAAACCTTAACCCCGCCGACAATCTGTTCATTCATCCTCCTTTTTGGGTATTGGGTCATGTTTTCCAGTCTCATTTGACACTAACCACAGTATGAGTTCTTTCCCTTTGCTGCCTTTCTTCTCATCTCACTCAAAACTGATTCAGTAAGCTATGAATCTTTACTTTCAGGCATTCACTGCCATGTTTAGAAATTTTATTATTTGCACCAGCTCTTCTTTCGTGAACTTTTTTCCTATTTTCAGGTCAGACAAGCATCTTTCTCAGATGCTGGATAATGTTCTTGTGGTTAAACAACCTCAAGCACGCCCTCTACAAAAGACCTTATAGTGAGATGCAAACCTGGCCTTCCACTTGTTCCATTGTCCACTCCCTTCACTTGACATGCGCCGTTCCCTATCACCATACTCCCTCTTATATTAAGAGATCCACTAAAACATTACCATTTTTAAAAAACATCAATGATAACTCCCGGGAAATGTTGACAAAGAGCTATGGGGCTATGGCAAACACTGGTTCCCAAAGCTCTGTAGAGCAGTAACTATGTACCCTTCAAGCCCACCTTCTTTCATGCCACCCCAATGTGAACAAACTCTTATCATTATTCTGCTTGACTGGCCACACTATCCCATTGTTATGGTTTACAAATAGTTTACACCCAATATGTTCTGACACCTTTGGTGGACTTAAATCACCTCACCCGCTTTGAGGACTGTTGTACAGCGGGTCAAAGAAACAAAGATCACTTATGAAACATAATATGCATATTTCTCATCCAGTATCAGAAAGTGGGTTGTTATTTGATGAGTTTAAGCTTCTTAGATAATTTCTGCTTAACTCTTGGTAGCTGCGGCACAAGCAGCAGGCAATCCCCACATAAATTAGTTAAACACAAAAAATACCAACACATCAAGGAAACAGGGTTGAAGAGCAAGTGTCTGTCATTGTGACCCAGGCCTGCACTGTCCTAACCAGTATCCAATGACAGAGTCCAGGGGAGAGCCAGTGAGCATGGTTCAAATTTGCCTCTCTCTCCTCTTCCTCCATATATAACTTGTGATTCTGCGTGTAGGTTTGGGCATGAGAGAGAGAGAGGGAGGAGTGAGTTGGTATTAGAGTGTATAGATAATCAAGTGACAAAAAAGTATACAGCACATACATACACCAGAAGGTATTTTGGTGCTGTACCAGAAACACATACATCAAATACCTTGATGTAGCCAGGCAGATGTGTTTTCACTGTTTTCCTAAAATGGTGATGGTTGGATATACAGTGGAATAGAGATAGAAAGGAGGGTCAGTGTTATGAGCATGAACTGAGAATGAGCTACCTTTGAGATGTGAGTTTCTCAATATAAACACTGTTATTAACACTTTAGAGGCAGGGAGGAGGGGGCATAGGGTGGTACAAACTCAGTTTACCTTCCAGAAGGGAGGGTCAGGAGTGGTGGACTTAATATTGTGTCAGTTACAGAATGATGTATTCAATATTCCAACTGGCTGTGATTCTGTCTAAACCTCCATGCATACTGAACTAACCTTGTTAAGGCTCTAGACAAGCCACTCAGCAACCAGAGCAGCAGAGATAGTATTGGTCAAGGTCAGCCAGGATGACACAAAGGCAATTGCTAACGTCTTGTAGTGGTTACAGAAAATAGAGGCAGATCTTTTTCATTTTCAGCCGACAAAAGACATTATTAAGGTTTGTGTTAAATTTTACACCCAACTTCTTTATGAAAGATACAAAGATGGTGGCTTAAGTTCCTTTAGTCAGGCTGAGAATGTTCACGTTCCAGCATCAGTAGAATCATGATATTATCGACATTTTGTTGCCATCCAAGAGGGAATAGCAGGAACCCCTCACAGAAATTGACCAAAGTTAAATTCTGCTTCAAGTGTAAGAAGATGTGTGTCACCTGTCAAAACAATAACAATTGAACCTGAAAGACAGGACGTGTAGCTGAAGGACGCTCCCTGAAAAAATACAGAGATTAAAGTGACTTTATGGCTGACTTTTTTAGAACACCTCAGTGTATATTTAATATTTAATATTTAAACTCTAGAAATCATCCAAAAACCCAGTTTAAGTGTGTTGGAAATTTGCCCTTTCTGCAGGGTCACCCTGAATGTTTTGCCCTTTTTGCTGTAGAACTTTGTGCACTTTCACTGTGCTAATCAATGGTAAAGTGCTTGTGCTCCTCTTTTCAACATGATGAGTTGGGTATACCCCTTTTAGCCTCTTTAACTCACAGATATGTCTGTAGCATATTTTCCATGATAATCCCCAGGTGCCTGTAAGTTAAATGTCATCACTGGACTACAGCGTACATTTTGCCACACAATGTAATGACATGGCGAACATAACTGCAGGCCTGCCGCATGTAGCACAGTGGTGAAGGTTTAAATTGCAATTCAACCTGCCCAAATAACCTCTTTTAAAATGCCTATACCCTAATTTTAAATATTAAATGGTCACCCCTAAGTAGGTCTTACTGCCCACTAAAGAAGGGTGCATAGTATTTACGAGTAGGAACCGTAAACGTTTAATGTTAAAGGTGTCCTTATGGTGAAAAGGCCCAAAAGGCTATTTTCGCTGTAGCAGGGTAAGCTGTTCAACAGGAAAGCATTGGGATATGATATTACGTTTAATAAATGCTATCTCCACCTAGGAAACAGGTGCAGATTTAATTTAAGGACTATTTAAAATATTGATTACAAGTTCAAGTCATTGGTAAAGTAGGATTTGTAATACATATTTTGTTTGTTAAGAAGACTTTGTAAAAGTCATGTTTGGCCTGCCTAAAGTCCCTGGAAGCTAAAGCTGCATTTTGCTATTTCCCTTCTGCAAGTCACTAATAAGTATTTCAATGGGTATGCATGAGATGTGAACTTGCTCCCAGGACACAAACAAAAGGCCTTGGGTGTGGGGTGGTGGTGTTGTGTCACTGAAAGGATGGCTTGTAGGCTGGATCCAAGGATTTGATTAACTTTAAACAGGCATACCATGTCACAAGCACCCTTCATTTGGCTCCACACTAGCCTCCATCACAGTGGTCTTCATGTTGACATCACAGTGTCTGATCCTGCTAGAATGTCAAAACCTGGTTGATGGGTTTGGTGTGGTTTTTCATAAAAAAATTAGGGCACTTCCATGGAGGGACACATAATGGCAAAACAATTTGTGTGGATCCACTGACTGGTTGCTGAAAGCTCAACTTTGTTCTACCAGACTATTGTTTCTGAGTTTGTTGGGGGAATATGGAACTGCCTAAATCTGGATTTTAGTGTTAGATGTAGGAGGACACTAGGATTATCATAGTAGAATGCCGACCCCATCAGACACCACCACCCTGCAGAGACCAGGATAAGTGTGGCTGAAGACTTCGGCCACCTTGAAAATGCCCAAAATGGGTAGGGTTAGATCTGAAACCTTTACCCTATTGGTTTGCATTCCCAGGGGTCATTCTCACCCACTAGCTTGTGTTAAAAATGTGGCATCTCCAGGTACCCATGTTAGAATACTTGTGGACCTGTGGAAGATCAGAAGAGGACTGAACCTGCTGATTGAGTCCTGAGAATTGCCTACAAAACTGCTCTGCCTTTTGTACCCATGACAAAGATGTGGACCCCAGGGGTCAAAAGGCTGGCCTCCTGTTCAAGCTACCAGAACACAACAAGCCATAAAAGGCCTTTTCATCAAGAGGCAACTGGACCAGGATTGGATCCTCCTGTTGGCCTCTGCTTACAACCCTGTGAGTCTCCAAGTACCTTCCCTAAGTTCCTCGGTGGCATTGGGATTGTACTCCTGTGGGGGATTGGGACTTAAAGGATTAAAGCCATTGTGGTCAGCATCCAATTGTGACTAGGTCCTGTTCTGCCAAGACCATTGACTATCATTGGCACTTTCTGCTTCTTGGCGCTTTTTCTACTTACAACTTTAAAAATGCATAGCTCCAGTTCCCCTTTTAGGGTTTTTGCAATTTTGTTGATTACATTTTACTCTATTTTCCTAATTTGTTTTGAGATTTTGTGTTTTTTTAATTAAAATTGTATAACTTTTTTACTACTGCATACATATTTTATACATTGCCTCTAAGTTAAGCTTGTCTGCTCTGTGCCATAGCTACCAGAGGGTTGAGCTCAATCTAGCTTAGTGACAACAATTGTGATTATTACTTGAGGTGGGTACTTACCCTCCCCCTCTCAACTAATAGTCCAATTTCTTACAAACTGCAATTATGGTTTTGAATAAAAACCAAAAGTTAGTGAGTTATGGCGGCTGCAGATCTTTGAAAGTGGAGGGACATAATACCTGCCAGGAGTTTTTCCATGTTTTCAAAATTTGACTCACTCATACTCACTCCCTCTCACATTCACTATCTTTCCCTTCAATTTTTCTAACTCACATTCTCTTGTTCATTCTCACTCATACTCACTCCCACTTGCTGGTACTCACACACACACACACACACATACTCCTACATACTGGTTCTCATTCTCACTCAGAAAGACACTTACACACATTCACCCTTTCACACTTACTGAATATGGGCACGGTGCAACTGCATCTGCTGCCCATTGATAGCTACACCCCTGACTCACTCCCACTTCCTCTCACAATCTCCAGTCACTCACTTCTTTTTTTTTTTAAAATGTTTTTATTCATGGTTTTACATTTATTCCCCCCACCCCCCAATCCCCCGTGTGACGGACAGGTAAACATACGCACATTAACGTCATGAGCATTACATTGTTTTTTTCTTTTTGTTTAACCCATCATTACATAAACCAAACTTAAGAACAAAATCCTATATGCATTACAGCCTTGTAGGTACATTATATTATTGTTTGTGAATCCCGCCATTGTGTAAGAGGGGTCCAGATTTTCATACCCCTTTTGCGCCGCTGTTCACCTATCCGTTGGTAAATAGCTATCTCAATATTATGTACCGCCAATAGCCTAGCTAGCCACTGTTGGAAAGAGGGCGCTAACGGGTCGGGCCAAGCAGAAGCTAGGCATAACCGCAAGACAGCCATCGCTACAAATATGAACTCATGGCCACTTTCAATGTTATCTGGTTCGTCTGCCCCAAGTACCATTGCCTCATTTGACAAAGTCACCTCTCTATGAAGAACAGATGATAAGAACCTCTCTATGTCTTGCTTTAAAGGAAGTAACCCAGGGCAAGAGGCAAAGATATGTATGGAATCGGCTTTAGGTAAGTTGCTCACTTCTTCTAATACACTCACAATCCTTCACTCACACCCTGGAACTCACTTTCTTTTTTTTTTTTTTTTTTTTAAATCTTCAGGCAATCAACTTCCCCGCCTTGTCCCCCACATCATACAGCCGTCCCCGCTGCTCCCGGGGTTCATAGCCTTGGCAGCGTCCGTCACCAGGGCTCGGTAGTCCGATTGTTTAAGGTGCAGAGCATGTCGTTTCTCTTGTGTAACACTAGCCTCCAACTCTCTCTCCAAGGCACCAAGTTCAGCCTCCAATCTGCCCACCTCCTCATTCTTCCTTTTCTTAGCATCAACAATCAAAGAGAGGGGTTGACCACGGACCACAGTCTTGAAGGCTTCCCACAATGAAACGGAGGAGGATACTGACCCCACATTCTCAATAAAGTACTGATCAATGGACTTGATCACACCCGCCCTGATTTTGGGATTACGGAAGTGCCAGGGATTAATCTGGGCCACTCGACCCTCCGCCCGGAACTGAGCATCAATGGAGAGCCACACTGGAGAGTGATCAGAGATGCCCCTGGCTAAGTGTCTAATCTCCCTCACCGAGAAACTCCCTCACCAAAACGCATCGGCGAGACTCATTTTGGACATTCCTCGCCAAGATCACATTTCCGGCCATCTAAAAGACCTCCACTGGCTTCCCGTCAACAAGAGAATAACATTCCGTCTCCTCACTCACGCACACAAGGCCCTCTACAAACTAGGACCCGAATGCCTCAGCACCCGACTATCCTTCTACACTCCCACCCGACAACTAAGATCCTCCAATCAAGGCCTCGCCGCAGTTCCGCGTATCCAAAGAACCCCCATGGGAGGTAGATCCTTCTCCTACTTGGCGGCCAAGACCTGGAACTCACTCCCCACTCACCTCCGCCTTACGCAGAACCACATCACCTTCAGAAAAGAACTTAAAACCTGGCTATTCGATAAATTATGAACCCCTCCCACAGCGCCTTGAGACCCTCTGGGTGAGTAGTGCGCTATATAAATTTTCGAACTTGAACTTGAACTTGAGACGGCCTGTGCCGCCGGTACAAGTATGTAGTCAAGTCTGGCGAGACTCCTGTGTACTCCGGAGTGAAAGGTGTACTGTGCCTGTCCAGGGTGCATCAACCTCCAACAATCTACAAGACCCAGTTACCCAACCAAGACTGCGATCTCGCAAGGTCTCTAGGGGGGCTACGATCCTCTTTACCACAAACCACCGAGTTAAAGTCTCCGCCCACAATTAGAACACCCTCCGGAAGTCCCAGTACCACCTCCCCTAGGTCGGCAAATGTCGTGGTTTGTAAGCCAGGCGGGACATATACAGAGAGTATGGAGATCGCCTTCCCCTCCCATCTGCCAGTGACGACAGTATAGCGGCCTCTATCGTCGAGAGTGGTCCCGTCTATTGCCAGGGGGAGGGAGTTCCTAACCAGAATCCCCGCCCCCCTCGACCCAGTGGTAAATCCAGAATGGGCGACCAAACGATACCCTCGGTGGTTCATTGCATGACATGTATTCCCAATCAAATGCGTTTCCTGTAACAACACCACATCAGGGGAAAGACGTTTCAGAAACTGCGACACAATGCCCCGTTTGATCCTATCCCCCAGGCCATTGACATTCCAACTGATAACCCTCAGCCCCCTACCCCCCATCCCAAAAGTAAGAATCGGCTCCCCCTCCAACGAAGCGGACATCAGAATCGGAGTGAATTGTAGTACATTGCCTCTACACCTACCAACACCAAACAAAGTTCCCCATCCCACCCCCAGGAAAACTCCCCGAACATATCCCCCCACCCTGCACCCCTGCGCTAGTCCGAAGAACCACCCCAACTTGCAGTGTGCCTGTCGCCCTCACAAGAAACTAGTCTACAAAAAGAAGAAAAACCCCAGAAGGAGAAAGAGTTCCGTACCCCCCCCCCCGCCACCTCCGGGCCCAGTAAACATATGGATAGGAACTCACTTTCAATTATTCATACACACTCAAACTCAGATCCCATTACAAGACCGGAGGATACCATTATACAAATACTTTTATTTGCTGCCTAAACATGCAGCCCTTTAAAGAATGTCAATACATCATAAACCATAAGAATGTTCATAACACTATAAATAGACCGAGCACGCTCCCATCTTCCTCTTTAATTCGATGCTCCTGACACAGCTAAGTCTCTCTTCATTGTGGCATTATTACTAACTGTTTATTATTGTTGTATTTTTAAGTAATTTTAGAGTGTTCTACTCGATTTATTGATACTCCTTAAGTTGCATACTGCATTAAAATTTTTCTCATAACAGGTTCTCACCCTGTCCAATTTATGGCAGGCCAGGTAAGTGCCCGGTTAAGTTTTGGCCTTTAATTGTATTGTCAAAGTTTTCCCATTTATGTCCTTTATCTCGATTTTAAAAAAAAACTACTTTTTGCCTGCACGCTGCTTACAGAGGTTATGACTGAGGTCATGCCAATGCCTTGTGGCTACCCGTACTGGCCATTTTAATTTCGGCCGGGTCCCCCCGTGACTTGGGCGCTATTTGTTTAATTCTCAATGAGGCTTGAATTGAAAAGAAAGGAAAACAACTAAATCACGCTAGCGTGATTCAAGGAGGCCGCATCTCCTAGTAACCTCCAAGGCAACGCAAGGGTGACTCCTTCCTGCCGGAGCATGAGTCCTTAGTGACGCGAGGCCTAGCTACGGTGGAGGAGGTCTCCGTCTCGGCAAGTGCGTTACCATGGTAACAGCTCACCGCTCAAGCTCATAACTGTGCCTGCTGCAAGTCGAATGCCTCCTTACCTAGGAAAGTGACTTTCCCAGATTTTTCTGGCATATTTCTTTTAGCGCGACACCACACGTTGGCCTCACACATAATTGGGCTCAGCTTATTTAAAAAAATATTTTATTACATTTTTAATTAAAGAGGAAAAAGGGAAAGAAGACCCCTTAATTAAGAAGGTGAAAGGGAAAGAAGTCCCTTTAACGAAGTTTGGGGAACAATATTCCCTTTACAAGATACTAACTGTGAGTAAGCCTTTTAAGGGCTATTTTACTAATTCAACCTTATCCATCCCATTTGAATTAATGGATATTAATAACCCACAACAGCCTTCTAAGGCAGTGCATATGGCGGGAGAGCCTTCAGAGGTTCCTTGAAGAAGAGATGAGGTCTTCCATTAAGGAGGGGGTCAATGTCACACTAGCCAAGAGGAAGAGGGTGTCCTCCGTTGAGGAGATTTACTTTTCTCTCTCTGATGGGGAGTCCCCTACTACCTCAGGACCCCTTAAGAGGGGGAAGGTTTCTCATAAGAGGAAACCCGTTGAGGAAGCATCCACCCATGCTAATGATTTTGGTAGCCCTGCGCTACAATAGATAATGGTGCTCATTGCAGCACAAAAGATAAAGCCCAACCTATTGGGGCACTGAGAAAAGTTGCCCGTAGCAGTATGAGCGAAAGAAGTAACCTTCATGGGACCAATGATGTGGGAAATACTTTGAACTCACAAACGGAGTCCCTAGAGTATGATAAGATGGACATGGACAAATTTATTTTCGATCCTCAAGATACGTATGATACCCTGCAGAATCAAGACCAAGACCTGGAGCAACATTCTACTTCTTCGTCTGTTAAGGACCCCCTTGGCGGGGAAATGCTCAACCCCACGTCCGTAAGGCACCCTCGCAGCTCAGAATGGTGGCTCATGGACCACGTTAATGCATGATCGAAAATGCTCTATATCGTAAGGTGTTCCGAAAGCAGCTAAATGTCGACGTCGTTTATAAAGACGTAGTTATATAGTGTGACGTTATTTGAGAAAATGCTGCGTGTTTGCTTTAAAAACACGTGCTTTAATGTGTGCAGAGGCAGAGAAGAGAGATGTGCTTTAAGATGACACGTTGTTTAATAAAATGCAGAAGTAGAAGCAGAGAACATAGAGACATGCATTGAATAGCGGCACAAGTCATGCATTGAATAGCGGCACAAGTAGAAAACAGTGGCATAAGCATACTATTGAAGCATAAGCAGGGAACAAAGGTACATACAAAGAACAGATGGTAGGCAAGGACTAGTGGACAGTTGAGGGACAGCAGAGGCACAAGCAAGCATAGAATGGAGATACAAGCATGGAATAGAGGCACAAGCAGAAGCATGGAATAGAGGCACAAGCAGAGAACATAGAGACATGCATTGAAGAGCGGCATAAGTCATGCATTGAATAGCGGCACAAGTAGAAAACAGTGGCACAAGCATAGTATTGAAGCATAAGCAGGGAACAAAGGTACATACAAAGAACAGATGGTAGGAAAGGATTAGTGGACAGCAGAGGCACAAGCAGTGGTCAGTGTGGCAACTGATTGCGAATAGTGGCACAAGCATACAATAGAAGCATAGAATGAAGATAAGTAGAGAATATAGAGACATGCATTGAATAGCTGCAGAAGTAGAAAACAGTGACACAAGTATACAATAAAAGCATAAGCAGGAGACAAAGGTACATACAAGGAACAGATGGTAAGCAAGGACTAGTGGACAGCAGAGGCACAAGCAAGTATAGAATGGAGATACAAGCATGGAATAGAGGCACAAGCAGAGAACATAGAGACTTGCATTGAATAGCGTCACAAGTTATGCATTGAATAGCGGCAGAAGTAGAAAGCAGTGGCATAAGCATACTATTGAAGCATAAGCAGGGAACAAACGTACATACAAAGAACAGATGGTAGGCAAGGACTAGTAGACAGCAGAGGGACAGAAGGTACATACAAAGAACAGATGGTAGGCAAGGACTAGTGGACAGCAAAGGCACAAGCAGTAGTCAGTGTGGCAACTGATTGCAAACAGTGGCAAACACCACACACGCATGCACATACACACGAGCGCCGATGCACGCATGCACATACAGACCCCCCCTCTGGCACACATACACACACGCGCGCGCACCCACACACATGAGGCACCGCCCCCCCCCGCACACATACACACACACAAGTGCACCAAGACCCCCCCAGCCCTTTTTAACTTACCGGGCCAATCTCGGGGGACTCCGCCCTCAGCACGCGGCAGGGGCAGGCACCGGGCATGTGCCTCGTGCCCCCTCCGCAGAGCTGACGCTGCAGCTCTTGCCAGCTCGTTTCCCGGGGCTCCCTCTTGGTCAAGGGAGCCCCGCAACACTTGAGCAACCTCCTGCTGGCGGCCCCGGGGCTCTCCACCGCTCACAGGAGCCCCGGGCCGCGATACGCATTTACTCCGCCTGCCTCCTCTTCCGGTCCGGACGCGGCCCCGCCCCCGTCACAGGCGACATTGCCTGACTTCCGGTGCGTGCGCGGCGGGATTCCGGCGGCATTTTCTGCCACACAAACCTTGTTTTTATTTAAAACCGGCCACAGTTATCTGGGGACTCTTGTAGTTCACTATCCCCATGATTGTGACCAGTCGCTGTTACCAACCTTAAATATTGATTTAGTGAGCTTTCTTTTGTGGAAAATAAGTTTCTGTTCGCTGATAACACATAGTAGTACATCTAGCGTATTGTTCGCAAAAGAGAAGTCGAAAAACACAAACACAACCCCTGCGTTATTGCATGAAGAGGAGTGCCTTGGGTCAAAGGTGAGTCGTGGTTGCAGGCATGGTTCATGACAACAACAGTCCTTGAACAGCAGTCTTGCCAACACAGACCTCATAAGCGGCGAAAAACACAAACACAACCCCTGCGTTTCTGCATGAAGAGGAGTGTCTCGGGTCAAAGGTGAGTCGGGGTTGCAGGCTTGGTTCATGACACCAACAGTCCTTGAACAGCAGTCTTGCCAACACAGACCTCATAAGCGGCTGTGGCTTGTAGAGAACACACATCCTGTGCGAGGATAAGGACCACTCGGCTTCATGTAATAATTATGTAATCAAGTGTCTGGCTAAATCAAACTATTACCATCTGTGTCAGCTGTTTCTTGTCCAACCTATACCAGAAGGTCAAGGAAGCGCGGGCCTAACTTACATTCTTATACAAAGTACCCAGCTTCCTAGTTATAAGACAATACTCTCACCTTTGACACCGTGGTCCCTACAACATGTCTGATCTTGAGAAGTTGCAGACAGAGCCGAAGAGCTGTAGTGAGTGTCAGGATGAGAAAACAAGCATTTGCAATACAATAGGTCTCACATTTGCGAGAGTTTAAACTATTGGCATTGTAATTGACAATGCCTTTTATTTACGTTTTAAAAACCAACACATAAATAAAAGGCATTGCCATTTACAATGCCAATGGCTCTAACTCTAACAACTGCGAGACCTATTGCATTGCAAATGCTTGTTTAGGAAATGCCAACGCTGACCTAATTACAGAGCGTCGGAAAGCGGTTCTTTTGAGAATTACCCCCAAACTAGCTGATTTTTCCTCTAGGGAGGACATGAACGATACCAAAGGGAACTCTTCTTCGGAGACAAGTATGTGAAATCACTGGGGAAATATGTCTCCACCTTTACTGCTTTTAGCAAAGCACAGTCTAACATGTGCAGAGTTTTTGGTGGATGCCCTCTTTTTGGAAGGGAGAGGGGACTGGCTGTCAGCTGTGGTGCCTACAGGCCTCAATTCTTCTCCCAACCCCAGAGAAGCCTCATTCATTTCAACCAAGGCTTTCGCCCAAACTCCAATTTCTATTCCCAGAAAGGGAGGAACTCAAGGTGCCATGGCGGCAGACCCAGATCTTCAAACCAAAGCTATCAAGATAAACCTGACTTCCTATTCCCATACAAAGGTGGGAGGGAGGTTGAAACACTTTGCACACAATTGGTCAAAGATTACACAAGAGTTTTGGGTCCTAGAAACTATTGTAGGCTTCAAAATAGAATTTTAGAAACACCCACTTCAACTCAAGAGACCCAGAAAAATTATTCTAGATACAGAGAATTAAAAACTAATAGACCTAGAGATTTCCCAGATGTTAGACATGGGAGCCCTTGTAAAGGTACCTTTAACAGAGATTTCAAAAGGGTTTCTAAGTACAATTGTTCTAGTAAAAAAGAAGGACAAGGGTTTTTTTTTGTCCTCATTTGCCTGTACCTCTTGCCCGCAGACTATATGGCCAACCACCTGTTTGTGCGACTCAGAGTGGAAAGCACTCACTGTCGCCACATCTTTGGGGACCGACCTGGCGGGAGACCAAATCTGGGTTTACTGAGGATTTAGTGACGAGTGACGACCAGCCAGACCCGACACAGACTCCATCAAGGTAGAGACTACCGCGAGGTCCTTTTCTTGTCTAACGGAACCGCCACAATGGTGGAGGCATAATCATAGGACCGGGGAAAAAAAACAAAAAAAAAAAAAAAAACCCGGCACCCTAACACCAAGAAGACAATAGATCCCAAAAAGAGATCATGAAATGTCAACAGGACATTAACTCGTTTGTTTGGAATTATAAGGCAACTCAGATAGCATGGAAGAAACTGAGGAGGAGGAGGGAAAAGGGTGGGTTCTCCCTTCCAGACATACAATACTACGCCTGGGCCTTTTAGTTATCTTTCTCAAGAATGCTACTGAAAACCCCAACAGATTCATCCGTAGGGAGAATGTTCAAGGCCATGTTAACCGGAACGGGCCTGCCAATGGACGGGTTTTTATTTAAATTTGGAGAACAGAAGTTTTTCAAGAAGGTGAGGTTGAAGGTCTTGCAGTCGCTAGCCAGAGCCTGTACAAGGATTAAGAGGTCAATAAGGCTGGCCTACTACTCAAATTTGGCCCCAATTTGGGATTCCCCGGGGCTCCCGCCGTGTCTGGGTGACAACCTCTCGATGCCATTAAGAGAAGGGGGGATTACGAGATGGGGAGACCTGTTAGCTGGTGGGGCATTAATATCATGGGACAATCTGTTCAAAAAAGTAGGCCCAGGGCTATCAAGGTTCAAATATATACAACTAGTAAGCTGGTCTAGAGAGCTCCTTAAAAAGAATGCCATGGTGGGGAGGTGTAGCATGTTAGAACAACAGCTGGTGGAGAAATCTCAGGGAAGCAAAGAAGTGGCACATTGGTACTGGGCAATATCGGAAGCGGTGGACGGAGACTTCGAACTTCCTGATGAAGTATGGGCGGAGAATACACTCCCTCAAGGAGAAGACTGGTGGATAAGATCATTCACTCTTTTATATAAAACTGTCAAACCGGCATGGTTGAGGCGAAACCATCTCTTCACACTCCACAGAGCCTATTGGTCACCACAAAAGCTGGCAAAGTTCCAAGCTGGTAAATGTTGTAATAAGTGCAGTCTTCAGGGTGCATCAGACGTTCACATGTTTATGGACTGCCCTCCAATCAAGACTTTCGGGGCGGAAGTCCTAGATACACTGGGCTCGATACTTAAAGTATCCTTAACCTGTTCATTAACACTGATAATCTCTGGAATGGTTGATAATGTGACTGGTACAGCAAGGCCGCTACTGTTTTATGCAATTTTACTTGCCAGGCGTCAGATATGTAAATTTTGGGTTGACTCCAAGGCGCCAACACATGCCAGCTGGCTATCATCTCTAATTGAAACATCAAAGGTAGATCTGGCTAGATCTTGTAGCAGTAGAAGGACAAGGGTTGGTGTCCTGTCATAAACCTAAAGTATCTAAACAAGTTCTTAACTTGCAGACATTTCAAGATGGAAGGGATCCATCTTCTGAGAGACATTTTACATGCCAGGGACTGGCTGGTAAAATTATATTTCAAAGATGCCTATTTTACAGTACCCATGGACAAGGACAGCCAGAAGTACCTTTGTTTACTTGGAAAGGATCTCTTTATCAGTTCCTTTGTTTACCCTTCGGCCTGTCCTCAGCCCCTTGGTGTTTTACCAAGCTCCTTCATCCTGTAGTAAGCTACCTCAGGAAGAGAGGTGTTTGGGTAATTATTTATCTAGACGACATCATTATTATGTCTCATGACAAAACAGAGGTTCAAAAACACTTGTCATTGGCAGTAGACCTCCTACGGAATCTAGGATTCATAATAAATATAGAGAAGTCTATCATGATACCGACAAAGGAGATAGAATTCCTTGGATTCCAGGTAAATACTATTCTATCCAATCTGATTCTTCCTCACAAAAAAGTAACCAAAATAAAGAAACAATTATCCTCTGTCCTATCAAAAGACTCAATACACTTGAAAGACCTAACCAGGGTTCTAGGTCTGCTGTCATCTTCTATCGAAGCAATTTGCCCCAGTACCCCCCACTTCAGGGGCCTGCAGAGACTAAAAGCATTGGGTTTGACAAAGGGTTCATGGTACGAGGACTAAATACCCCTATCGGAGGAAGCACAAGAGGATCTACTCTGGTGGCTAAAGAACCTCCAAGCCTGGAACGGGAAAGCCATTTTCAGAAACCTTCCAGACTTTACCCTGGAGTCAGATGCGAGCAAGCGCAGATGGGGAGCCCGCCTAAACAATCTAGAAACTGTGGGTAGGTGGTCATTGAAGGAACAGTCCCTACACATAAACTGCCTAGAGATGTAAGTGGTTCTGAATGCCCTTATGAGTTTCCAAACATTACTACAGAACTCTAATACCTTGATCCGCTTGGACAGTTTCTCTGTTATCTCATATATAAACTGTCTGGGAGGTGCGAAATCCAAAACTCTTTAAGATATAGCAAAGCAGATATGGTATTTTTGTTGGAATCAAAAGATCGCTCTCAGAGCGGAATTTATACCGGGAACTCAAAATATCAGGGCTGACTGGTATTCTCACGTTCTCCACGATTCCAGGGATTGGAAATTGAATCCAGAGGCCTTTGCACTAATTCAAAAGTTATGGGATCGAGTTCAGAGAGACCTTTTTGCGAGCAGATTAACTTACCAAGTATAAGCATATTTCATTTGGAGAGCGGATCCCAACGCAACAGCTGTAAATGCCTTCCTTCAATCCTGGGGGGAAATCAAGGGTTATGCCTTCCCCCCATTCTCCATGATACAGAGACTCTTGTGGAAGGTGAGACTAGAGTTATTCTCCATCATCCTAGCAACCCCCTTCTGGAGATCCCAAGTTTGGTTTCCCAAGGTAATGGAACTGGCGGTGGATTTTCCACGCCTGATCTTATCATCATTAGGTCTTCTTCAAGGTCTGGAATGAGAAAAGCATCCTTTGGTCTTAGAAGGGAAAACTATTCTTCTTGTTTGGAAGATTTCAGGGGATCAGATTGATATTCAGAACTTTCGGGAGATGCTAAAAGCATACTGAAAGATTCATGGACACCAGGAACTAGAAAGAGATATAGGGGTGTTTGGAGGAAATGGTGTAGTTGGTGTGTGGAAAGGGATCTGGATCCCGTGGGAAGCTCTTTACAACAGATAGCCAACTATCTAGCACATCTTTTTGATTCAGGCTTCTCTTAAAGAACTATCAATTGTTATAGATCTGCAATCTCATCAGATCATGCCTTGATTAATTAATCTTGCAATGGGTAGCAACCCCCTAATCAAAGGAGTAATGAAAGGAGACTGTGAAGACCCCCTAAACACCGTACAAATCCTTATGGGATGTCAACTTCATTTTAAAACTCTTCATGGCCTGACCTAATAACCCTATCTCTTCCTTGAGCAAATTTCCATGAAACTGGCGACCTTACTCTCTCTAATCTCCTTCTGAAGAGTTTCAGACATTTAAGCATTAGAACTTTCCCATAAATTATATTCTTCTGAAGGTGTCCATTTCGATATTTGGAAACGAACTAACCATGTCAGAGTCTATATTCTATCCCTTTCTCCATGAGTGTAAAAAGTTATGTGTAGTTAATTGTATGAAGACATATGAGAGTAAAATTTCAATATTCAGATCTCACGATACTCAACAACTTCTCTTAGCATATGTTAGACCATATAGACCAGTTTCTACAGCTACCTTAGCCAGATGGGTTGCTCTGATTATGCATGAAGCAGGCGTGGATCTCTCTAGGTTTGGGGCACACTCTTCTAGGGGTGCAATGGCTAGTAAAGTATTCTGGGCAGGAGGATCACTGCCTGAAATACGTAAAGCAGCTGATTGGTCGAATGCAAGCACCTTCTCAACATTTTACTTGAGACCAGTAGAGCATGTTAGCAGAGTAGATTTACATGGCTTTGGACATGCATAACGGTAGCCTCCAGTCATGTAATGAAATGAAGATTCTCCAATTAATATGCAGAGAGAATATTGATTTAATTAAAGACAAATGGAGGCTAACATTATCCCACCCTCCTCACCCTAAGGAGTGTGGACTAGAAATTACTATTATCTTAATTAATGAAATGCTGATTGAAGTTGTTTATTGCTATATTTTCTTAAATGAATGTAATGCTCAGAGAAGTTGTTTATTGCTTTTGTGTTTCACTGCTTCAGTATATCTTCACTATACGTCTTTACTATACAGTTTTTTTTCTTTATCCGTAAAATAACAATGCTTAGGAGCAAACGCGATGCCACGATGTGTCTAATCCTTGGCTTCATCGCAGCCTGAGGAAAATGGGAGCGTTCTCTGTCTATTTATAGTGTTATGAACATTCTTATGTTTTATGATGTATTGACATTCTTTAAAGGGCTGCATGTTTGGGCAGAAAATAAAAGTATTTACATAATGTTAGCCTCCTTTTGTCTTTAATGAAATCAAGATTCTCTCTGCATATTAATTGGAGAATCGTCATTCTTCCTCACTTTCACTTGCAAGCACACACATATATTTTCACTCAATCTCATTCACTTTTTTAAACTCTTTTTATTAAACAGTTGCTCAGATCACTTTTGCATTTACAATACAAGGGATAAGCATATATCAACACTTTATTCCCACCCTATCCAGAGTATCCTCATCTCTGATGGTTCACAGAACCCAATGGCCCCTAATCTTACATGTATATACTGTCCTTTCCCCTATATCCTCCCTCTCCTCCCCTTCAGTGTCCTCTATACTCACTCCACCTAAACCCCATTCACTTAATCACTCACAAACACACTCACAAACACATACATACATGAACAGAGAAACAACATTTATTTTTACTTGCCTTGCTGGCAACTCAGAGGCTCTGTGGCAGCAGCAGAGCAGGAATCTGGCGCTGGACATTGGAACCAGCAAGTCATGATTCCCAACAAGGAGCCAGACAGAGCATGCGGGCCAGTTTTGAAAAGGGAAAGACTAACCTCAATCCCTCTCCCAGATTCTTGATAGGACTGGAAGCACAGCTCTATAAGAGCTGGGGATCCTGGCCCTGCTGCTCTCTGTGGCTTCTCATTGGCTTTAGGGATGCACTGACGTGCCCAAACAGCCACATTTTAGCAGACATACTGTGATGCCTGAAGCATGCACAGTATGTCTGCTAACTATAATGTATTTTGTCTGTTAAAGAGGACTTTAGTTAAACTACACCCCTCAGACATCCACAGAGGATTGTGTTTAACTGCTCTCTTTAACTGGATCATTTCCCAGACCTCTCAGTCCCCTCCTCGTCTTCCTCCAGTCATCAAGAGCCGGGAGAGAGGCAGCGAGGGCTGACAAGCACATCTGGCAGTGTTCATGAAAGTCAGATTTTCACAAACACTGCTAAATGAAATGTGTCGTTTCGGCACTCAGCAAGGCAAGGTGAGAAATGTGGGACCTCATAGTAGGCAGGGAGTCTCTGTCGTGAAGCACCTGACAAGGAGCCATCACTGGTTAGGACCACGATCCAGAACCCGCAGTAAAGCCATGCAAACCATAACTCACACACCAAATGCAATGCTCATGCCTTCACACTCAACAAACATAGTTACAAATGGTTTAATTCATCTTACAGATGAAATTACATATCACATTACACTTGCCACTTGGAAAGAAACAATTATGAATGCTTTATGGTGTTACTTAAGGTATTATCGGTATTAATCAGTGCTTAATTTGGGCCAGTGGTTTCCGGTGCTCGCCACCAGTACTTAATTGGCAACACAGGGGCGGCTCTAGGCTCATGGCGGCCCCGGGCAGAGAGCGTAGGTAGGGGGCCCCGGAAGAGGGGGTCCGGGCAGGGCGGAGCACGGAGGCCAGTGAAGAGGGGGGGTTCAGGGTGTTTGGAAGTGGAACAGAGCCGGAGGCATCCAAATCCCTGCCAGGGGCCGCCATGCAAATATGTATCCATCCTCAGAGGATTATTATATTAAAGATATATATATTGGCGTGGTGGCCCCTGGGGTTTGGTGGCCCTGTGCAGGTGCACAGCTTGCACATGCCTAAGGCCGCCCCTGGGCAACAACTGCACTTGACAGTCTGCCACATGCTGGCACTGCCTGTCTAATTTAGAGATGAGCACAACAACAGTTGTTTATTAATTCAACATATATTAAAAATGACTAATACCTGTTGCTAAAGCCATTCTTATTACGTTGGAAGCCTGGAATAATCAGAATGGTCATACTTGTAGTAAAGTGATGATTTGTAGTTGTGTTGCTGGTGTTATCAGCAGTGCTGACAGGGGCAATGGGTGGTACAAGCGGAAGTGATCTCCTGACAAAGGCCCTGGCACGTATTTGTGTACAAATTAAGCACTTATATCCTGCCAGTGCTTAATTTGAGCTGGTGGTTTCCTGTGCGCAGCACCGGCACTTAATTGTCAACATTGGCACTTATAACACTCTGCTACATAGGGGCACTGCTCATCTAATTTAGAGATGAGCGGAACAACAGTTGTTTATAAATACAATATACATTAAAAATTACTAATATCTGCCTTCCCACATTCATTCCTATAGCTTTGAAGACCTGTTATAGTCTGAACTCTCATACCTGCAGAAGAGAGATGGTTAGTAGTTGTTTTGGTACAGTCATTGGCAGTGATGACAGGGGCAATGGGTGGAGCAAGCTGCAGTGACCTCCTGGTTAGGGCCCTGGCACTTATTTTACAAACTAAGCAATTGTATTAATGTTGTGAGGGCCTTAGCATGGCATCTGGTGCGTGAGTTATGGTTTGCATTGCTGCTAGGATCTGTCCATCATTTTTTTCAGTGTCTTTTTGGACTTTTTGTTATCATATAACATATCCAAGAGCTCCTTGGGTCCAACGCAGTGGGGAGCCAACTCCCACTGCCCAAGGCTTTTGGCTCTGTGGGGTGTGGGTAGGCCGCAGTGTCTGGCCTCTGGCAGGCCCTGCATCCTCCATGGCACACTGCACGCTGAGTACAGCAATCCCTTGCTGTACACTGCCTTTGGCCAATTCCTGTGTGCAGCAGGTGTAGGACACATGGCTAGCCCCTGCCTTTTTTAAAATAAGTGTTTTGATGATTCACAAATCCAAAATTGGATTTGTGGTTCCAAGCATAAGTTTAACAGCTTGATGCCACAAACCTAGAGGATTTGTGAAAAAAGGGGAGTCTGGTCCTGGGATGCAGGGGAAGCTGGACCAATTGAATGTGGACAATACAGAATTTGCTAGCCCCCACGGTATTAGTTAGATAAAGATTTTTCAGAAACGCACAAACAAAGAATTTCTTCTGCTCGTGCAGGTATTTTATTTAAACCTGTTTCAAATTTTTTTATCAAATTTGTTTTTTTCATGGAAGAGAAAGGTACTTATTAACTACATTTAATACATATTTACAACAAGTAATCGACAAACATATATACATTTATAAACAATTATGTGCAATCTTCTTTTACAAAAGGTACGTCTTCACAAATATTAATTCTTTGTGAAATATTCCTCGTTTATGATTACCAAAGAATGAAAACAAGAAAAAGCAACCCAATCATTACAAGGGGAAGATCAAAAACAATAAGTGATATGATCAGAAATGAATTCCTGTTCCCTTTGTTTAAATGCCGACGCGTTTCGAATCTGAAGATTAATGACAGATTCTCTTCAGGGCGCTTTCATTGAGGGTAATCTAAATGAAAATGTGAAAGAAGATCATTCAGTAACTCGGTCTAAAAACTTTTACCTCCCTTTGCAAAAGCCTGATGTCACACTGCCTGTTACCTCAGTCTATGGACAACGCGGTCCCGCGGGTCCCATGTATGTGACGAAGCTTGTGACTCCTTGGGTCCTTTTGCTGTGACTGTGGACCTAATACATGAAATGATGGATATTTACTATTTACATTTCTAGCCGCTCGGCAAGACAGTCTGTGAGACAGACAGAAAAGCTCGAAATTCATACCTATATCGATGTTTGGAACGTGGAGGTATCTTTTTTTCTGATTTCTGGATTTTGTTGGAGATGCCCTCCGTACTCACACAGGGATTTCAAACTCCTAAAATATATGGAGAATGACGCTTATGAGAGCCTATTTTTTGCTTTGCTTTCGCTGTCCATTCACGCTTATTTTACACGAGAGCCCGACATACCTGCGCTGTTTTCTTTTTCTGCACAGAGAGTTGTTTCACGCGGGCCTCGTGAACTTCGGCTATGTTTATGTCACCGGTTGAAGCTGTGGTCCAGCATGCTGCACAATGCACTCGGCTGCGTTTTAATTCGCTCTGTTAAATCTACAATGAGATATTGCGGTGTGGGTTACGGGACTGAAAAATCTATTTAGAAAAAGGGAAGAAAAGCGGTGTTTTCCCCTTCCTTCCTCGCTCACCTTCCACTCCGTATGGATTCCTAACGTTGTAAACCATCCACCAATACCATGGCCGCGGATTGGCTACTCCACTATATTAAGGTACCGCTAAGCATTATGGTCTCTGTAGTTTGATAGTCATTTAGTAGGTTCCAAGTCCTTTAAAGCCTCGCGACCTCTGACAACGAATTCAAGCCTGTTTGAGCACTGTTGAATTTTAAAATCAAATAGGCCTCCTTTTTGAGCAACACTTGTTCGATATTAATTCCCGGTTTCATTTGATTCATACTGTACAGCACAGTCCACTGAAAGTTATTATCCACATGATGATTCTCAATAAAGTGCTGTACTAGTGGTGCCGTCTGGATTTTATTTTTGAGCCGTGAACGATGTTGTGTCATGCGGGCATTTACCCGCATGACACAACATCGTTCACGGCTCAAAAATAAAATCCAGACGGCACCACTAGTACAGCACTTTATTGAGAATCATCATGTGGATAATAACTTTCAGTGGACTGTGCTGTACAGTATGAATCAAATGAAACCGGGAATTAATATCGAACAAGTGTTGCTCAAAAAGGAGGCCTATTTGATTTTAAAATTCAACAGTGCTCAAACAGGCTTGAATTCGTTGTCAGAGGTCGCGAGGCTTTAAAGGACTTGGAACCTACTAAATGACTATCAAACTACAGAGACCATAATGCTTAGCGGTACCTTAATATAGTGGAGTAGCCAATCCGCGGCCATGGTATTGGTGGATGGTTTACAACGTTAGGAATCCATACGGAGTGGAAGGTGAGCGAGGAAGGAAGGGGAAAACACCGCTCTTCTTCCCTTTTTCTAAATAGATTTTTCAGTCCCGTAACCCACACCGCAATATCTCATTGTAGATTTAACAGAGCGAATTAAAACGCAGCCGAGTGCATTGTGCAGCATGCTGGACCACAGCTTCAACCGGTGACATAAACATAGCCGAAGTTCACGAGGCCCGCGTGAAACAACTCTCTGTGCAGAAAAAGAAAACAGCGCAGGTATGTCGGGCTCTCGTGTAAAATAAGCGTGAATGGACAGCGAAAGCAAAGCAAAAAATAGGCTCTCATAAGCGTCATTCTCCATATATTTTAGGAGTTTGAAATCCCTGTGTGAGTACGGAGGGCATCTCCAACAAAATCCAGAAATCAGAAAAAAAGATACCTCCACGTTCCAAACATCGATATAGGTATGAATTTCGAGCTTTTCTGTCTGTCTCACAGACTGTCTTGCCGAGCGGCTAGAAATGTAAATAGTAAATATCCATCATTTCATGTATTAGGTCCACAGTCACAGCAAAAGGACCCAAGGAGTCACAAGCTTCATCACATACATGGGACCCGCGGGACCGCGTTGTCCATAGACTGAGGTAACAGGCAGTGTGACATCAGGCTTTTGCAAAGGGAGGTAAAAGTTTTTAGACCGAGTTACTGAATGATCTTCTTTCACATTTTCATTTAGATTACCCTCAATGAAAGCGCCCTGAAGAGAATCTGTCATTAATCTTCAGATTCGAAACGCGTCGGCATTTAAACAAAGGGAACAGGAATTCATTTCTGATCATATCACTTATTGTTTTTGATCTTCCCCTTGTAATGATTGGGTTGCTTTTTCTTGTTTTCATTCTTTGGTAATCATAAACGAGGAATATTTCACAAAGAATTAATATTTGTGAAGACGTACCTTTTGTAAAAGAAGATTGCACATAATTGTTTATAAATGTATATATGTTTGTCGATTACTTGTTGTAAATATGTATTAAATGTAGTTAATAAGTACCTTTCTCTTCCATGAAAAAAACAAATTTGATAAAAAAATTTGAAACAGGTTTAAATAAAATACCTGCACGAGCAGAAGAAATTCTTTGTTTGTGCGTTTCTGAAAAATCTTTATCTAACTAATACCGTGGGGGCTAGCAAATTCTGTATTGTCCACAAACCTAGAGGAGCCATCATGGACAGTGCTTTACAGATGATATTAATTGAAAACTGTGAGAGGAAAGTGGCCAAACTTCAACTAGATTTTGACAAGCTAGAGTTAGAGATTAAGGAACTTAACCAACCGGATGTGACCAATAAAAACTACCAGATACTAAATGACATATTACAACGACATGTCACGGATATAAAACTACGAAAAAGTAGGAAGCTTAAGAGAGATGAACGTGACTACCTGGGCGGCAGGGTGTTCACTTTCGCCAAAAAATATGATCACCTGGTTCCTAAAACTAAAACTCACTCAAAGTGAAACCATCTCGGTTGGTTCTAGCACAACATCCCTAGACACTATTAACTCGAGTGAGAATGAGAACGAAGGAATGATGGGAGCTACCAGCACAGTTGACCCTAATAATAGTTTTTTATTAGAGATCCACAGAATAAAAAAGGGGAACAGAGAGAGCAGAAAAACAGGACAACTGGGAAAACAAGGAGAGGTAAAAGAGGCGGTAGCAAATCAAGACAGACAGGGAGTCAGAACCAGATCCTGGAACCAGAATCAGAAGAAATAAAAAATGTATCAGTTATGAATTTGAGTGACTTTGATCTCACTAAGGACATGATAACAGTACTTGAGAAAGGCATGAGTTTCTGCCCTAACAATGTTGGTGATGTTTGTACAACTATGATTGATCTGTTTAAATTCACGCGACGTTTAAAATTGAAAAAACAGTTTGAACTGAATAAACCAGCAAATAAAGAATTGCAGCAAAATTTGGGCAAGTGGTGATATTTGTATACAAGATATTGTTGATACCAGACTGTTATTATCAATAACTGAATGTGAAGATGAAGTGATACTGACAGATAGAATTATGAGAGATTTAGATATTAATATGGACTACAATATCACAAGTAGTTTAAAAGAGAAATCCAAATGGACACCAACACTCACAGCGGGCAACAACATCGATCAGTTCTTCAAATCTGTGGCGGCTGATCTAGACAAACACAACCTAAAAGACACTGCTACACACATACAACGAGACAACCTAACAAAGGGAGAGAGAAAAGCACTCATAGAACTGAGTAAAAACAAAGAACTGACAAATAGGGAGGCCGATAAAGGAGGCAACATGGTAATAATGCGAAGTGATGATTATGACCATGAGATCCTCACCCAATTACAAAACACTGAATGCTACGAGAAAATCGGAACCAACTCTATATGGAAACTGACAGACTATATAAACACACTCCTAAAACGATGGCATGGGATGGGTTTAATTGCTGACAATGAACACACATACCTAAAAGTCGACAGACCCAGATACCCATGTATTTACACAGTACCCAAGGTACATAAACCTCACAGTTTCCCACCAGGCAGACCGATAATATCAGGCATTGGGGGACCAACTGAGAGACTGTCTGAGTATGTTGACGTATTTCTGAAACCTCTGGTATTAAATCTCCCATCATATATCAGAGATACCAAACACATTCTAGGGACCATGGCTGACCTACCATGGGAAGACAATATGTTAATGGTCACACTTGACGTAGTCTCTTTATATACATGCATCAAAAGAGACATTGGACTGACTGCAGTTAAAAGAATGCTGAGTAGACGACCTGCAAGCACATGGTCACACACAGAAATGCTCCTAGAAATGGTAGAGACTATTTTGGACAACAACGTATTTCTGTACAAAAACGACTGGTACAGGCAAAAACAAGGGGTGGCTATGGGTTCCCGATTTTTGCCCTCATATGCCAACCTAGTAATGAGAAGGTTTGAGGAAACGAGAATCTGGGGCCCACCAGCCTCTGATTGGAATAATGAGATATTGTTTTGGGGCAGATACATAGATGATTGTATCATGATCTGGACAGGAATAACAGAAAAACTACACAGATTCCATGAATACTTAAACAACAATGACCAGAACATTAGATTTACTATGGAGTATAGTAACACTAGACTCCCATTCTTGGACGTTGAATTCTACATTGACAACAAAACAATCCAAAGCAGACTTTATAGAAAGAGCACAGCGTGCAACTCTCTATTGCACGCGACCAGTGCCCACCCAGAACACCAAAAAAGAGCAATCCCTTATGGAGAATTATTCAGAACACGCCGCAATTGCAGCAATGACAATGAATTCGAAACCCAAAAAAGAGGGGTGGTCCAAAGATTTACAAACAGAGGGTACAATAAAAAACAATTACAAAAAGCAGTAAGTAGAATAGATGAAGTTACTAGAGCAGATACTTTAAAAGAAAGAACAAAACACAGAAATAAGGAAGAAAAGATCAGACTAGTAACGGGTTACAACAACTGGGCCACTATTCTGCAGAAAAGTCTCAATAGACACTGGCATCTACTTAAGACAGACACAACACTAAACAAATATATAACAGAGAGACCTACACTAACATTTAGGAAGGGAACAACGCTAAGGAACACACGGAGTCCGAGCTACCCTCAAACTGCAACCAAGACCACATGGCTATCAGAACCAGGATTTTATAGTTGTGGGATGTGTGTAGCCTGTAAATGGGCCTACAAAAAGATAAAAGAATTTGAAGGACCAGACAATAAGAAACACTGCATCTACACCACTATAAACTGCCTTAGCAAATATGTAATCTATGCTCTAGACTGCAAATGCGGTAAGAGATACATAGGTAGTACAAAGAGACCACTGAGGGACAGGATCAATGAGCACATCAGGGCAGTAAAACAAGGTGACATGCGTTACCCAGTGGCAGCACACATGTCCATCTGTCCAGCTCAGACATTGAACCACTCTTTCCAATTCTTTGGATTTGAACACATATCTACCCATCCAAGAGGGGGCAACAGAGAACTTGCACTACGAAGAAGGGAGGCAACCTGGATAATGACACTTAAAAGTGTAGAGCTAGGCCTAAACATTGACCACGAGCTACATTACTTCCTAGATACATAAACAGACTAGAAGGTAATAACTGAACAAAACAAGGATGAAAACAACAAAATCTGGTCCAACATTAGGACTACCACACATTGACAAAAACATATTGTACAAAGAATAAATGATTACTTCTGAAATGCATTTATGCCTGTACTGTATTACCACAAATGTGTTTGGCCACATAATGGCACATATATATGTTCTGAACCCATTTTGAATGGAGAAACCATACAATCACGGAATCGACGGCCCATATTGAACTGTTTCACCAAACGAGTTAAGCAATGAAACAATCTCATAATGTGTATAAAACACAATCACATACATCACAATCACTGAAAATAGATAATTTTTCACAGATCTTGAACATAATCACATATACCATAATCACTAAAAAAGATATGTTCTCACTGATCACGGAGATATTTTTATGATAATGGCCAAAATCACAAACACAAACGCACTCCACTTTCATAGAATTCATTTGGAGAGCCATAATTACGAAAATACAGGGACTCGATGGTCAAATAACCCTCTAATACAAGCTTTCCTAGAAAGTGTGGTATAATCTAATACCACACAATTACAAATTACTAAATTGAAGTTAGTTGATACGGACTAATAAACATAGCTATATTAAAAGGAATTTCATGACCAACTTATTGTGATGTATATTGATTATTAATACCGAATATGGGATTCTATAATATGACGTCGGCTAAAGATTAATGCTCTGGGCCAATTTAGTATCTAAACAAAACAGGTAGGCTAAGATGGCCACCTGCATTACAACAAGAAACCCACAGGAACTATGTTTTCACAAATACCGGCAAAACCGGAAGTGAAAGAGGTCATGTGACACGGAACTTCTTTCATTTCAAATATAAGGCACCAAAACGGGGAAATATACACTGCACGAGAGATACTGCAGCGGGGACAGAACTCTATATCCGAATTCTACGGCGAGAAGGTAAGAAAATAGCGTCTAATACCAGATCCGCCATAAACGCGAGTTGTACTTACTTTAAAGAATTATCGCGACCGAGTGGCCATATCTGCACTAATCGCTCGCACTTTTGAACGTTAACGCGACTTTTTGTCGCTCTATAGACGGGCCGACAAATATATTTGGGAAATATTCACACCATTAAAGCCCTAATCACGAGCACGACCATGAGGTATTTTCTGTATATACGATTACCATAGTCATTTTAAAGGGAATCTTGCCCCATACGCTAGTATCGTTAAGGGGGCTTATATGCCTAAAATAAAATCTACTGATAGAAAATGTGATGCAATATAATTAAGGTCACTGGAGTACAGTTGAGCCTAAATGTAGACGTATATACCCTCTACTAAACCAATAAATAACAACGACATAATTAAATCCATAATGTAGTAACTGACAATCATATTTTGATTGTCTGGAGTCCAATTGTTTAATTTTTAATTCTTGTTTATAGACAACAAAATAGGAACTTTAATATAAGACCATGCCGAATGAATAAACAAGTTTAGATAACAAACCTACAAATCTGGGCATAACATGGTATTCGTTTCTCATGCTCTAACATTTTAAAAACAACAGAGAGATAAACTTATAAATTAATTCACAGCTGCCTGAACTGATAACCGATACTCCGGTTACTACGAATGTGCTAACCACGAATAAAGTCCCCAAGCTGAACCCCACTGAGGGTTGGAATTATCACCTCAACAAAAGTGAGTAAACCAATTGTGGATAATGACAATTAATACAAAATGTAAATACGACTATAACTCACCAAAGGAGGGACTAGAACTAAAGTCTCATTCCTTATTTTTTCCTCGCAGAAACAACAATATTTCGGAGAATAGGTATTTTGCACGATTCACAGATATGCATGCTATCACTAATTATAATAGACTAGTAAACACAGTTCCAAATACAAAATCACTTTGCACGTCAACAACCTGATGCACGATGACAAATGAAGCCACTGGTCTCTCCATACTGTCTTATTGGGTCCATATACCTTCTGATCTTTCAGAAGCACTTTATGTACACCAAATGGTTAAATATCAACTAACTATGCACTGATAGCTGGCAAATATCAATGTAACCATTCATAAGATGTATATCCATAATCACCACCTGAATATGCTAACAAAAGCAACACACAATATGTATTTAAATGTAACGTACATTATGTAATGAATACAAACGATATGTCACAATATCATATGTCTTTATCTAACAGCCTTGAGAAAGTCGTGGGTTACATTCCCTCAACGACGAAACACGTGTCGGCTGTGACGTCTCCAGAAATAAATCACACCAACAACCCTGAATACAAGGAACTGAATTTCTTTATGACTGTATGAATGATGTATGGTGGAAACACATGTATATTGTTGTAACCTCAATACTAAACGTGTGCTAAGGAGCATTAAGCAATTTTGTGGCGCCTGCCGAACTAGAAGAGGGAAAGTGGTTCTCTTCTCCTTATAGCACCGTAATTTGATAAAACGTTGATTTTGAATTAAGAAAGGTGAACATTCCTTTGTGGCGCCAGAACCTAGTCTAGTGCCACTAGCCGAGCTCAAGCTGGTTCGATGGTACCAGGTTTTGACTTTTGCTCAAGATTCACAATTTCTATCCAGGGTTTGCGGTACCCACGAGCCTTGTTGGGAACAGCAAATTCAGCCAATGGAATCTGAAACGAGTGGGAAAATTATTGTTGTTTTTTTCGTGTCCTTTTTTTACACATTGTGTGGGTGGGGGGGGTCCCTTTTGCACTTTTTGGGCTTTATTATTTTTCTAGACCCATGCTGGTCTATTCTGCACATAGCTTGAGGGATAGGAGAAAGATGCAGAGGGTTAATGAATATTTATACAATTCTGGAGCTCATGTTTGCCTTCTCGAGGAGACTCACCTAGAGATGCGAGAGTGTAAGTTAGCGTTTGGTAAACGTGGGTGGGTTCAAAATATCCTTTGTTCAGATAAAAGTGGTAGTACAAGAGGAGTGGCAATTGTGATTAGAGCAAATGTTGGGATTAGGCTGGTGAAGTCTGAGACAGATCATTCCGGGAGATGGTTGGTGGCATCATTAACATTGGGTCATACTCCCTTTACTTGCGCAGTCTACTACGGGCCCAATCAAGACGCTCCGGGGTCTCTTATGAAGCTAAAGGCTAGCCTGGTGGAGAACGTTGGACCTGACATATTAGGTGGCGATTTCAACCAGATTTTTGATGAAAAATTGGACCGTACGTCCAGGGTCAGATTTACACCCCCCCCAAAGATTCCGAACGGAGCTTAAGAATATCATGAAAGATTTCAACCTTATAGATATCTGGAGGGCTAAAAATGGTGTGAAAAGAGATTATTCTTTTTATAGTCGAAGGTATGGACATCATTCCAGAATCGATTTTTTTCTCTTAGATCAATTGCTCTTCTCGGCGGTAGAACATATATCATACATTCCAGCTATATTGTCTGATCACTCAACAGTTGAGCTCATAATTCACCTTAAACAGAAGGAACAGCAGAGGAGGTGGACTCTAGACAGAGCCCTGCTACTTCAAGAGGGGGTGAGGTTAGACTTAGTGACACAAACAGAGGAGTTCTTTAGGGATAATATTGGCTCAACGAGTCAAAAGGTGATTTGGGAGACATTTAAAGCCTTTATTAGAAGTTCTTTGAGTACCCTGATGATTAGAAGAAACAAACAGGTGAGGGAAAAGAAGGAAGAGTGTCTTCGGGGGCTTAAATTGAAAGAACAGGAACTTCAGAGGGCATCAGTAGACCAGTCAGATACTAAACTCCGCCTCCAAAGAGAGTTAGACGGCTTACGGGCAGAGTACCAAGCAGGCTTGGACAAGGTCTTAAAGGATAGATGGGATGCCAGTAAGCTCCAAAATTCTTCGTATGGAGAGAAATGCGGCCGCCTTCTCGCATGGAAAACCCGAGCAGATAAGACCAGAAACCAGATCAATAGCTTATCTCTCTCTCTGGTTCAGGTGAAATTACCCATGATGACGATCTAATCAGGGAAGAGGCTAAATCTTTCATGCAAAATTCGTATAAAGCTAACACCTGTCACTGCACACAAAGTGTGGAAAGCTGGCTAAGCAGGATACAGCTCCCGAACCTGTCTGAAGACAAGAGAACTTCTCCTACCTCCGACATCCGAGAAGGCGAGGTGAGAACCCAGATTATGAAAATGGCCAAAGGGAAAGCCGCCGGTCCAGATGGGCTCCCTGTGGAGCTGTACAGGATAGATCTAGATCAGATAATATCTGTTTTAACGCTATTGTTTAACGAAATTCTCCAGTGTGGGGCGCGGGCCCCAAATTCTTGGTCAGAGGCCACTGTTACTTTAATATTGAAGCCAAACAAAGACCCATCAAAAATTGAGTCCTACAGACCGATTTCCTTATTAAATTCAGATTATAAGGTATTCGTGGGGGTGTTGGCGGCGAGACTGGCTAGAGTAGTAAAAACCATTATCAATTGTGATCAGAGGGGTTTTATCCCCGATAGACAACTTAATGAGTTAACATTTCAAGTCATTGCTGCAATTGATGTTGCTATCGATAGGAAGCTCCCTCTGACCCTGGTAGCGGTTGATGCCGCTAAGGCATTTGACCAAGTAGATTGGTCATATCTGTGGAAAGCACTGGTGGATTTTGGACTCCCAAATAACTTCATAACAGCCATAAAGTCTCTTTACTGCTCTCCATGCGTAAAAATTCTAGTCAATGGGTCTCTCACAGATTGGATACCCATTGCTCGTGGAACCAGACAGGGCTGCCCTTTGTCGCCCCTTTTGCTTAATTTATACATAGAGCCTTTTGTTTGTTTGCTTAGGTCTGACCCATTAATCAAGCTTTTAAGATCTCCAGCCTGGAATTAAAATGTGCGTTGTACGCTGATGATGTTTACTTCAAATCCAGCTGAAGCCCTGCCAAGATTAATAGAAACAGCGGAAGCTTTTGGAGAGATCTCCGGATACACTATTAATAAAGTCAAAACTGAGATTATGGAGTGGAATCAAGAAGTAGGGACAGTGGGAACAAAGAGTAGAATGAGATATCTGGGGGTACATTTGGCCAAAAACATTGAGGATATATAAAAAATTAATCTGAATAGAGTCTCAAAGGATGTCTGTGCCCTTCTCCAGCGATGGTCATCTCTCCCTTTAAATATCTTTTGGGAGAGTTAACTTAATTAAGATGATCATCCTCCCAAAAATAACGTTTCTATTTAACTCTATTCCTCTATCTTTCTACACACCAGCAATTAATAAACTACAAGGGAAACTAGGATCCTTCATTTGGAATTCAAAATCTCCAAGAATCTCCTGGAAAAAGCTTAGGAGAAGTCTAAAAACAGGAGGGCTAGCTTTTCCAGATTTATTTGTATATTGCCACGCATTTCATTTAAAAAACTTTAGACTATTGGCTGATAAAATCGATTTATCCTCCCTTGGGGTACTCTTTAAAGCATTATTGCAAGACGTTCCACAGGGACAAGACTTCTTCCTCTTTAAATTTGGGGATCTGAATTTTTTTTTAAAAGTGAGACTCAAGATCCTGGGGGCAGCACTAAGAAACTGGGTATACATCAGGAAAAGGCTGGACATCCCATACTATGCAGCAAAGGCCCCGATCTGGGATTCTCCTGGGACACCAGTCTGTCTTGATGACCAACTGTCTCGGCCCCTGAGGTTGGCAGGGTTAGAACATTGGGGGGATCTTCAGGAAGGTGCACAGCTTTTAAGTTGGGAGGCTCTTTCCAATCTGACTGGGGGAACACTCACTAGATTCAAATATTACCAGCTGTCCGGATGGTGGTCGACTAGATCTTGGAACTCCAACGATCCCAACCCGAAGTTTGATTTAGTATCTAGGAGGGGCAGGTGGAAAAACCAAATCTCACACTGGTATTCAGCTATATTAGACGTGGAGAGTGTTACGGAATTAGAGCTCCAAAAACTCTGGGATAATGCTTTAAACCTGAACAGTGGAAATACTAAAGATCTATGGACTGCTTCTTTTACCATCCTGCAGGCGGTGGTTAAGCCTGCCACCTTAAAAAGGAATGATCTATATACTATGTATAGGGCCTATATAACCCCAAAAAAACGAGTTAAATTTTCCAACTTACATTACCATTGCCCGAGATGTAGGCACCCTGCTGCGGATGATATCCATATGTTTGCCGGTTGCCCAGAGATAAAAGACTATTGGGTCAAGACCCAGGACTTTTTGGAAGATGTCCTTCAAGTATCCTTGGAAATCACCACAAGAACTATCTTCTCTGGGTTGGGTTCTGATTACGATGTAAATGAACCGCCCACGAGATTTATTTTTTATGTTATGCTTCTTGCAAGGTGTGAGATATGTTGAGCCTGGAAGGATCCAATTCCTCCTACCTTTTCCACTTGTTTAAAGCATATTATTTTTACAAGTAAATCTGACATGACATGCGACCCCACAAGCCTTGTAAAAATCTGGGCGCCCCTTGTGGCTTGGCAAGACAGGTGAATGGTATTCCCATGATTTATCTGGAGCCCTGTCGGTTCCCTTGCTTTCAAAGTAACACGGGGCCCAACTACGGTGTGAAATGGAGCGGACCGGGAAAGCAGTGGCTACTTGAGGGATCAGGCTTAATACTCTGTTATTGGTCGACGATATCAGGGCTGGATCAGGATGACCAATCACTGAGAGGCAGCCAGTTTCCCATAAGGACTTCCAATAATGGTATATGAGGAAAACCAAAAAAAATAAACAAATTAAAAAAAATATTCTGCACATAGCTTTCCATGAAAAACCCAAAGTGGGTGTACTTTTTTTGTGGAAAGCTTTGTGCAAAATCGTCAAACGGCCAAAGTTTTTAAGAAGTAGAAAATCTTTTTACTGGAACCTCCGACTTAACTATAAAACATACTTCTACAGGTCTCCATGTATGGATGGTAATCTCTAAATCAATATATTAAAAAAATTAGACAGCAAAGGTTACCAAGAACTTAACAGCTTTGAGTTTACCGATTTCACCTAACATTGGAAGGGGAAAGCAAATGTTACGTCAGGACAGCCAGAGGGTAGATGCTGCAGAAAAAGTGACCGTGCCAATGGAACATCCATGCCTGTTACAGGGTCAGTGGAGTAGCAAGGGTGGGTGGTCCACCCCAAGCGGCACGTGTTTTGGGGCGGTGGCCTCACCCCCCTCCTTCCTTACCTCCGCCTGTTGTGGGGTGGCCGTCGAAGCAATCGCTGCGGGCTGCAGACGCAGAGACCGTCATGGGCTGCACAATGTCTAGCTGTAAAAAGGGTCAGCCCCGATCGCACCCGATGCCCAGGCTGCTGGTGCAGGGCGACTCTTTGTTTCCTTCTTGAGTAGTTTACCAAATAAAGAGACGGGCACTGGAAGTAGGAAGACAAGGAAAAAGGTTTATTACTCATGAGGAGAGCCTGTCCTTTGGGACACTCGCATAGTGTCTTCGGGAGGTGCTCTAACAAGTTTCTCTGAGGCTTCGTCTTTTATACACTGGTTTTAGACATGTGAACGTCCTTTATTACAACAGGGACATTGTAGAGCATGAGAACGACATCACCGGCACCCCCCCAGTTCCGGCCCCTTCCAACACATGACAACAGTAGGGGCCCTTTCCCCTCATATGATTGGGAGGGGGCTATCACGCAGCTGAGTGTTCTGCCGATTCCATTGGAATGTGTGTGCCTGATCGAGTCTTCAGGGGGTGGGGTGGCCGTGATCAATAGTGGCCTCTTTCAGGAGAGGCGAGTGCATACAGTAATGGGCAATAAACTGTATCCTCGGGCTAAAGGATGACCAGCAGTCAGTGCTGACGTTCAGGCTCAGAGGAAGAGGTCATCAAAGGAGGGGTATTCATGGAGGGACAGGAGGTGTTGGTCAGGCGCGGGGTGCGATTCTTAGGGACAGAGTAATGCGGGAGGGGTGGGCTCATGACTCGCGCATGTGGGAGAGGGGCAGCCAGGGTGCATGGGGGAGACTTGCAGGGTCAGGGAAGGGGCGCTGGCGATCGACCGCAAACTGAGAGACCATGGTGCCTAAAGTGGCTGTCGTGTACGTGTGTGCATGGGTCTATGCTAGTGGGACAACACAGTCAGAGTTTTAACGATATCCATTCTGTTTACACCAAGGGGTACTGTGAACATAAATGAACGCCGCTTATGTACATACACATTGCTATTTTTAACAGTCGCCGCTTTTTACATAAACACGTTCAATTTCTACACAGTCGATGTGATAGGCAGAATACAATACATGGTAATTTACATCTGTTGGGCTCTTTATACAAGCCTAGAAATCGGCATAATATTTAGTCGGTGTAGAATCAAGAAAAATGTTCCAATACATAAAAATCAAGTCCACATTTTCTTTCTAGTGGCATCATATACCGAAAGAACGCTCTGATACCTTCCGGCTTGTCAGTACTATAGGGTTGTTTTTTTTTTAGAAAACTAACCACAGGAGTGACCGATAAAGCATTTCTTAAAAGGCAATACAAAATGGTTGAGGGAGGTATTCAATTCGATACAAGTAATTTTTAGTCAAGGGGCGAAATAGAAAGTTCTGGAAAGGGGGAGGGTCTTTGTCGCAATGTCTTTTAACAGAGTCCGTCTTCTTTTGTTGGCGCTGCTGAGCACCGGCGGTGGAGCTATAGGTCCAGCTCGGATTCGTCCTTACACGTTGCAGGGTGCGATCAGTCCTCTGCTGTTAGATCACAGTCCTGTTTCCTAACTCATTTTCTTAAGGGTGCCTTATGCTGGGCACCTGCGAGTCTTTCTCTTTCCGTGACAAAATCCCAGTACATAGTCAAATTTTATATGAAAGAGTTTGTTGAACAATCGAGGGAGGAGAGGGCGGAGTGGGGCCAGATCTTCGAACACACCAAGGGACCAAGGGAGCAAAGGACAATGAGCAGGCAGGCCCATCAGTCGGAAAAAAGGGACGGGGACTTCAGGCACGAGTGGGTCAGCAAGTCGAGGGCTTCAAGGCAGCCCCTTATTTCTTCGTCAGCTGAACTTGAAAGTAGTGCCTCGTCCCGCGTCTCGTTGCTCTGCGGCTCCACCTTTGGTCGTCACACGTGCTCCATGATCTGTGGCCAGGCTGTGCGTCACGTCCAGCTCCTCTCCTTCTGGTGATTGTATCTTTGAATGGGTGAAAAACAAGTTTTTAGACAAACTGGTCGGGAGAACAGATATACATCTCAATTCCTTCCCTATTCCTGAGTAGGTGGGGGATGGGTTCATCGGTCACAGTCAGAGGTCGTTATTTATGGAGTCTGTAGAAGGGCATTACATATTGAATTCATACACTTGTTTGGCGTTCATTCGCGACATATGATAAGAGATAATATTTTTGTACACAATGTATTACGTTACGAAAAATCGAGTCCTTATGGAGAGACTCGTTCTTCCCTTTAACCCAAGTATCGACAATATCACATCTCCTTTCGGGGTCGGCTAATTCTTGCAAGCAGGGGCGTTATCATAGTGTTGATCGGGGGCGCGTGGGTGCTTGTGGACAGGGAGCTGGGGTCGATCGGGGGAAGTGGGGTACTCTGGACATCCGCACTTAGGTGCAAGGGGGTGGGGCAATCGGGGCATTGGGGATCGCATTTTCTAACGAACTGAGAAACAGGAGACCATTGACGTTATAGTTCCCTTATAAAAGGCCAGATTAGGGGACATCCGTCGTCTTACCCGTCCTTTCCTTCATTACCAACTCGGGTTCTATTGTTTTGCAGAAGGGAGAGGTAGTAATATGGCAAGTCTCAATCGTTTGGGTTTGGTCAATTTTGCTGAACACCTTTGCGTTCGAGGAAACCCAATTATGTTTGTGTCGGAGGGACACAACGCCACCATACAAGAAAAAGAGGAAACGGGGGGGCTTCTGGAGAGAGGGAGGGAGAGAGAGAGAGAGAGAGAGAGAGAGAGAGAGAGAGAGAGAGAGAGAGAGAGAGAGAGAGAGAGAGAGAGAGAGAGAGAGAGAGAGAGAGAGACGTACTCTAAACGAACCATTCGGTACACGTATGCCGTGGGGAGAGGGAGAGACGTGTACAATAATGGTCCATTCAGTGCACACACAACTTAGAACGGCAGGGGTTAAGTAATGCGTAAACACAAGCGGGGGGACGACGTAGATCCATACATCACGTATACACAAACTCAGACGGGGGAGACAGTACAGGTATTACATAAAAAGATCCAAGACAAAACATAAAACAGTTATTGGCCACAATTATCCTTTTCTGTGTGCTGAGCATCTTTTATCATCCTAAGCTCTTTTTACCTTTTTCTTATCTTTTATTCGTTGGCTACCTCTTACTGGTGGCTTTGATTGTACACACTTACGCCTTTGGCAACTGGTACGCCTTTGGCAACTGGTCATGAACTAACCTGGTCAGGCTAATGCTCACGGAGGTTTATTCGAGTCATTTTTAGCAAGTGCGTTTCCAGGCTGAGACAACAGTTGGTGTCAATTGGAGAGCAATGGGGCAGCTTTTAGTTATATGCCTATGAGGATGTGGAAAAGGAGGTAGTAGGTTTTCAAATATTGGCAATATCCCTAGTCCTCTCGGCGGAGGATACTTGTGTAACCCTTACCTCGAAATACCCTAAACCTTTCCCTACTTAGTTAAACGTAAGAATGCTTAATCATGTGTGTAAATTAGTCTTTTTTTTTTTTTTCTTTATTCGGGGTTTGTCGTGGTTAGGTACTATAATCAGACCCCTTTTCCCGTCTCTTCATCTGTTGGATCACCGTTTTCGTCGGCATTCCGAGGTGACCTGCAGAGAGAGAGAAAAAAGGAGGGAAGGGAGAGCAGGCTACATTGATACGCACTCGCGCGCATAAACTCAGAAAGGTTTTTACTTACTGCGTACTCGGCCTATTTCCACAGGATGCAGTCACTGCCAACTGGGGCGTTTAAGCCCAGGTGGACCGTTAGTGTGATTTTTCTTATACAGGTAGCATATAAAGTATGGGCTAAATACCTGGATCTTCAGCGGTTGCCTTTGGCTGTATAAAAAGGAAAAAATACACAACTAAAATTCGACCCTTCATATTTGCAATATTTCTACGTGCTATACCTTTTCAACCCTTTATCTAATCGAGCTTAGTCATTCCACCTACATTTCAGTTATATCGAAAAATAGGGATTATTCATTCAAGACTTTATCAATTTACACGGACAACTATAGTTGCTTTCTCAAAAAATCTTTAATAAGAATGTTGGTGCATAAATACGGACTTACAACCCCGTGGACCGGCCAAGGAGCAGGCTGGAGCGGAGTCGGTGGTCGTTTATTTCACAATAAAAGTGCGAAAAGCGCAATAAAATCATGTCGAGACTTCAGTGTGAGCGAGTGTCATAAGTGTTGGGCTTCCAACTTTCAATAATCATGATGTGCAAAATTTAACAACAATTCATTGTCCGAATGTTCAATCAATACCCATCTGATGTCATTTCACCGTCTGAACACATAATCAGTACCCATCCAATATCAATTCATTGTCCGAACATTATAACCAGTACCCATCCCATATCAATTCATTTCCCGAACTGACAGTACATATCCTGAATCCATTAATTGTCCGAACATATAATCAGTACACATCCTATATCAATTCATGTGGTTAAAAAAAACCTTCATACATATCTCATGACACCAAGGCTGAGCAATCGGGGTACAATAAAGAGTTGAGGGTTTCATTTGCATCGGCGCCATTTTGAGTGCAGTCAGGCAGATTCGGGCATAGTCTAAATCTCTACTAACTCATGGTTGGCCCAGAGCTTCCTTTGGCAGTCCAAAGTTCCGTTAAAGGGTAAAAGAAGGGATCGGTGGTTTGAACCATCAGTCAAAAAGAGGGGGAGGGAGGCAACAATGTTCCTACCGGGTCATACTGTGCTTCCACCGGAACTGATCCGAACTGTGGTCTATAGGACTCTAGTCATTCAAACTGAGGCTGGCGCCAGCATGGGAGCGCCGACGTCCTGCGGCTACATTTCCATCGTTCCGTGGGTAATCATGGCAGTCACTCCCCATCGGGGGTATTTGCGGGAGTCGGGGACTCCTGCGGCTCCTCTAGAATCTTCAAGGTTGTGGAGAGCTATGACGGTGGAGTCAACAAGTGACCGGGCCATTCCTTCATGCTGGGCCCGCTCTTGCCAGGCCGACCGCCATTTTGAAAGTTCGGCAGCTACCGGCGATCGCGGGGTCAAATGAGCGGACGGGCTCCCACCTGCCGGGCGAGGCGTTGCAGCATCGCCACAGTGGAAGAACCCTTTTCCGGGTGCCTGGAGCGCTGAGGGTGCAGTTGGGAAGCCTCCACCTGGGGAGGCGGGAGAGGCCTGCTCGCACCGTCTCTCCCTCCCAGTGCACCCCACGGCGTCTCGCTTGACATTTGTTATGGCCGGACCAGGCGATGAGGACGGGGGGGGGTCGGAGGCATGTGCAAGACATCCCCCCCCAGAGTTGTCGCAGCAATTATAGAGGAAAGAAGTGGTGTCTGGCGTGTTGTCGCTGCTATTACGAAGGAGAAAAGAAAAATTTCCCGTCCGTCTTTGGGCCGGGCTTCCGGTGGATGTCGGCCGGACGCCCCTTGCTCTGGCCCCATAAACGGGTTCCTTGGCTCATCGGCTGCAGCCGGATCTCGTCGGCCCCAGCCCCCGGCCGTAGGTGGCCGGGCCGGGAGAGTGTGGCGGGACTATCTGCAACTCTCAAGGGCCACCGCGGCCGGACTGGGAGAGAGAGGGGAGGGTCGAGGACATAGACATTCCCCCCCCTGCAACTCTCCGGTGTTGTCAAGGTAATCCCCTGGCCGGGTCCCGCTGGCCTCGGCCTCTCCTCCGGCTACACCCTACGTGAGGATCTCCTGGCCAACTGTTGGCAGCAGGACCCGCCTTATATGGGTTGCTTCCGGCTGGGCGTGGCCGCAACCCTGCTCCACTTTGGAAGTTTCCAGAGTGGAGGCGGATGTTCTGTTGACTTGTATTTTTCCCCAGTTTACCGTTCTTATTTCTAACGTTTCTTGTTTCTAGGGCATTAATAGGTTTTATCATTATGTATTGTTATCGTTTCTTTGTTCGTTATTTTAATAAAAAGTTCATCAGTGGCCTACTGGTTTCATTTTCCTATTCCTCTCTTTCCAGGTCGTTTCATGCTAAAGTTTCTGTTAACAGGATACAGTGATCACTTTATTATCTCATATGTCCTTTTCACTAGGGGTGCTCTCTGGTCGGGCCAGATGATCTTCCTCTAGTAAATGGTCCGGGTAAAACTGGCGTATCAATCAGTGGGGAGTAGATAGGCATGGCAGATTACAACGGGGGACAAAAGGTCCGCATTACCTACCCTTCACTACTTGCAAAGTTTTTCCTACGTTTGTTTGCAAACAGGGAATACCTCCAAAAAAGAACCAATTCCCAAACAGTCAATGTTCGGGCAAACAATCAATCAATGAGGAACGAAATAGGTACGACGTGTTAAAGGTTTGCGTTACCTACCCTTCACTCTCTGCAAAGGGAGAGAGAATATTCCTATTCTTCCCCGTTTGCAGGCAGAGAAGATTCCTAAGAGAACCAACTTCGAACAATTCAATGCTCGATTCAATCAATCAATCAATGGGGAGGAAAAAAAATAGGCACGACGTGTTAAAGTTTTGCGTTGCCTACCCTTCACTATCTGCAAAGACTAAACAGAGTATGGCGATTCTGTGTTTGTTTGCAAATAGAGAATCTCCCAGAAGCAATCAATAGGCAATACTAGTATTTTCAAACAATCAATCAATCAATCAATTTCGCAATTTGTCGTGTGTCACGACCTTACCCGGACCGGACCATGTGGGCAGTTCTTCGCCTTCCTTTTTCCAGCGCCCGATTGTTCTCTTTCTCCATGTTTTTACCGCAGCATTCCTGTGGGATTCCAGTCAGGACAATAGGTCACTTGAGAGAGGTCCGTTCGGAATCGGTGAAGCTCATTCAATCGGCAGCCGGACGAGGGCCCTCTCAAGGCAGGTATACTCTAATCATTTAGATGTTCACCCCATCGTCTGGACCTCTCTTACCGGACCCTATGTCGCTGATGGGCCCCGCGTTTGGGACGCCAATTGTAAAAAGGGTCAGCCCCGATCGCACCCGATGCCCAGGCTGCTGGTGCAGGGCGACTCTTTGTTTCCTTCTTGAGTAGTTTACCAAATAAAGAGACGGGCACTGGAAGTAGGAAGACAAGGAAAAAGGTTTATTACTCATGAGGAGAGCCTGTCCTTTGGGACACTCGCATAGTGTCTTCGGGAGGTGCTCTAACAAGTTTCTCTGAGGCTTCGTCTTTTATACACTGGTTTTAGACATGTGAACGTCCTTTATTACAACAGGGACATTGTAGAGCATGAGAACGACATCACCGGCACCCCCCCAGTTCCGGCCCCTTCCAACACATGACAACAGTAGGGGCCCTTTCCCCTCATATGATTGGGAGGGGGCTATCACGCAGCTGAGTGTTCTGCCGATTCCATTGGAATGTGTGTGCCTGATCGAGTCTTCAGGGGGTGGGGTGGCCGTGATCAATAGTGGCCTCTTTCAGGAGAGGCGAGTGCATACAGTAATGGGCAATAAACTGTATCCTCGGGCTAAAGGATGACCAGCAGTCAGTGCTGACGTTCAGGCTCAGAGGAAGAGGTCATCAAAGGAGGGGTATTCATGGAGGGACAGGAGGTGTTGGTCAGGCGCGGGGTGCGATTCTTAGGGACAGAGTAATGCGAGAGGGGTGGGCTCATGACTCGCGCATGTGGGAGAGGGGCAGCCAGGGTGCATGGGGGAGACTTGCAGGGTCAGGGAAGGGGCGCTGGCGATCGACCGCAAACTGAGAGACCATGGTGCCTAAAGTGGCTGTCGTGTACGTGTGTGCATGGGTCTATGCTAGTGGGACAACACAGTCAGAGTTTTAACGATATCCATTCTGTTTACACCAAGGGGTACTGTGAACATAAATGAACGTCGCTTATGTACATACACATTGCTATTTTTAACATAGCTTTGCCCTGTACAGGGTTATATCTGTGGTTAATGCTGTGGGTTACGTGGGATCTAAGTAACCTTTATTAACACTTGAGTGCATGTGATGTTGATTGACCTAAACGGCAGCGTAAGTGACATCATGCACCGTTTAACACCGGATCCTCTCACAGGGTCACACCCTTTGGCCGGGAACAATATCCTTTATTCTGCTGAGGGGCAGCAAGAAACACGAATAGTGGAACTCCAGTAAGAAACTCAGGACTATGAAAGCCATGCTTACTTTCTGTTCCTCTTGGTGTCTTCATCAGGGCCGTAGCTTGATCAGTAAAATTGGGGGTGGGGGTGCGCCCTTAGCAGTCCTTCCAAGCATCACGCATCGGGCGTTAGATTAACGCATATCAGTGTGGGGCTCCGCAGCACCGCACTGAAATGCATTGTTATGCATATGTATAGTGCCTCAGCCACCTCACTGAAGCACTGCCTAAACGATCGGTGACAGGCAGTTGCAGCAGCCGCCCGAGGACAGTGTCACCGGACAGCAGCAGACTCCGAGAACAGCCGGTTAGACTCTGAGAACAGCCCTGGACTAAGGAAACCGGAGGCAAATGATTCATAAGTACCAGCCCACCCGAGTTTTGATTAACACCATGCGGCTGCCGTGCCGATAAAACGTTTAAAATGTTTCAGTTACAGTTGTTCCCCAATCTCGGTATATGAAATATAGTTTCTGTGTTTTGACAACACTTGCTTCTGATATTCTTTGCTTTTATTGCTCTTTTATACGGTGCGAACCTGAATGAAGCGCTTTAAAGTAGCACCAGTCACATGACTCCGTGTTTAGACCTGGGCAGATTGGGTGATTTGGCCAGAATAACGGAATGGTGTGCAGGTTCATCTTCATGGCTGAGCGCACAGTCTACCACAGACAGGCTGGGTCATGCCGAGGCCTGTAGATTCGGAAAAGTTAGGGAGCTTGCTCTGGGCTGATTATTAGAGTTGCGAAGCTGCGCAGTTACAGGTAAACAAAAAGATGAAATATGTAAATAAGATGGTTTTGGAGGAGCAGTACTGAAGTGTTTTTTACCAATGTGCTTGTTATCGTGTTACACATTACGTTTAAAGTCGGTAATTTGCATGGTTTATAAGGCTTCCATCAGCCTGAGTTTCTGTTGCATTTAACTTGCTACGCATTTGAGGTGAGTAAAATTTGCATAGATAAGACCCTTCTCAGGCCCGAGACTCCCGATTTTTGAACTAGTTGTCTCCCGCCTAAAATGCCTCTGCTTCAATATGGGAGTGCTGGCTCACAGGTATGTGTACACATTTAGAGATCATCCTGTGTGTGTATTGTGGTACACAGGATGTCAGGTGTGCATGGGCACATTCAGAGGCAGGTTTCGTGGTAATCTCACATGTGCTGCAATGGCAGGAGTATGAGGGCACATTCCTCGATAATCTCACCTGTGTAGAGGTCTATGAACAGATTTTGGTCTGTGAGTGCATATAAATTCACAGATGTAAATTCAATGCGTTGCAGGTGAATGAGTGCAGATAATGAGTGCTGGCAGTGAGTCTGCTGCTGCAGGTACCATGTTAGTAGAGTTCCTCCGCGAGTTCACTTTAGTTTTCACCATATCATACTTCGCCCCCTCGGCCAGCTAACAGTGAAATGCTGCTCCCTGAGTGACGCCAGTTTGCTGCCTGTCCTCATGGCGACCATTGATTTACTGTTTCAGATTCATATCTGCTGAGGCTGGATCTCAAAAGATCTGACGGCTTCCGATGCCCTGCTGAAAGACAGCAAACATTTCAGTTTTTAAACATAGTCCCTCATGAACTCCAATTTCTGATATTTATGTTCCCCTCATCTTCTTTGCTTGATTTTGCTCGCGAGAAACTGTCACTCATAGTTGTTGAAATGTCACTCATAAATACAATGAAATTATGAAAATGGCACACATAGCAAGCTGAAACCTTGGTAGCTATGCCTTAGATTTCTCGACAGTCACACTGCATATAAATATCCTGGGTGAAATCCAACAGACACCTCACCATAAGCACTGAAAGCACCTGTACCCAACTATTAACCAGAAAATACATTTATTAGGGGGTGCAACACCCCATAAACTCCTCCTGAAGCCACGCCCCTGGTCTTCATGACTCTTAACACCAGGCGCAGCTAGGGCATTTGCTATCTGTGGAGGCCTCTAACGGATGTGTCTATGCAAGAGCAGCAGTGGTGGAAGGTCATTGTTAAAGTTGCGTAAAGCTTGCCTCTAATCCCAAATTCTGGTGCGGGCTGCAACAACACTTGTGATGGAGTATTCTCATTAGGAGTACTTGTGGTGATCCTATGGAATGGCTTAAGAGTTGAGTAATATGATGAAACACTACAAAGGAGGAGATGAAAAGGCCACCAATCCCCTCAGCTGGGAAGCAATCATTGCTGATGTCAAACGGCGACGCTCCCGTGCTGACGCGCTCTCATTGCTTCAATGGGTAGTGCGCGATAACGTCAGACGCTGCCTCATTGACATGCCCAGCATGGCCGCCCGCAACTGTGTTTAAGTTTTTGGCTCCGTGGATCAGACGAGAGTTAACAAGGTTTAGCACTTCACTTAAACCTCGGTTAATGAGTGCAATTAGGGGCGGATTAGTGTACTCTTTGAGGATTACAGAGGCCCTTTTCAAAGCTCTATGCGCTTCAGAGGAGGTCAGCTATAAGCAAGACAAGAAAACCGCACAAACGAAACACGATGCCGACAATGAACACCAACAGGAGCCGGCGGCTGAAGGATTGCCTTTTTTTCCCTTTTTTTTTTAAATAGAAGGCAGGAACACTTCAGGATTTAGCTGAAAACCCATAACCATGCACTTGGTGTCTAAGGGAGGCATAACTTTGGTTTGGCGCGCGATGGTCAGTGTTTGAGTAAGTAGAACCGATTGTATGCAGAAAAATGCCTAAGAGACACACATTTATTAATTGAGGCATGCTATTATTATGCAGTGTATATTGTGTGACAGATATAGTGATATCATAAAACCCGTGACACTGAGGAACATCCCACCTGTGATGTAAAATCAATTCAACATCATAGGTGGCATGACCAGGCTTTATCTTAAGTGATCAGTGATTTCTTCCTCTGTTGGTGATTTGTGTTCATGTTTCTGCATGTGCTCATTCAAGATGCATTAACTGCTCTTTTAAATTTAAAACAAGCACGGACACAATTAACTTTTTTTTTTTTAAAGCCAGTCCCTTGCAACAGTACTTGCCGCTGACCTATTTCTAAGACTCAGCCACTAGCTTTTAATCTGTCCGCATTTCAGTCCATTGTTTTCTGGTCAACCATGCCACCTCAGTTAGAAACCAGCCGTATGCAAATCAGCCGTGGTCCCGCTTAATTGGAACCAACCAGGCTGAATTACAAGGCCAACGTCCCTTGAAACAGGAATACTAGCAAACTTAGGTAGGTTTCAGCCTAGTTAGGTCTCGTCAGGGAGGTATCACTTCAGTCCTCTGGCACAGACTTGCCAAACAGGCCGCACAGGAGCCAGACCTTGTTAAAGTGGAGACTAGGATGGTCTTCCTAGCAAGTGTGGTGGAGCCAACTTAAGTTCAGGAAAGTACCCTAGGTGTCAGCATGCAGATTGGGTGCTCTCTGATTAGTTGTTAGGAAGCAGTGCATGTTGGTCAGTTTAGCAGAATGTGGGTGCAATTACAAGAAGAGGTCAGCCCGCCCTGGAGGTTCTAACTTATTGTGGAGTTGCAGATCTCCAAGGCCTCTGCAACACTAGCACCAACTCAGCTGCACATCTCAACATCCCTCTAATCAGAAAAGCCCACACCTCCAATCAGGCTTTCACCATTGCAGGTTGGTTTTGGAATACTCTTCCACTGACTCTGACTCTCAGCCTTGCACACAGTTCCAAGCTTGTAGGAAAAACACCTAAGACTTTTTCGCTCGAACTACTTCGGATTTAATTTTCACTGGTTTAGTACCGTAATGATAATTTTTTTAATGTTTTTATATTTTTTAAGTTGCTGGGCTGTGATCTGTCAGCTACTGGCCAAGGACCGAGCTATACAAAACTAAATTTAAATATGCCCTGCCAGCCAAAAGCAGAAATACAGTGGCAAGTAGAGAAAGACATGGGGGCACACTAGGATGCCCTTGAGTTTCAGGCTTCGAGTTCTTCTGAGGCTAAGCCTGCCCTTCCACTCCCCTGCATTAAATTCACCAAGGAGATACTCAACAGATGCTCTTAGAACTGAGAGCATACAGAGCAGTAGTTCAATCAATCAATCAGCATTTGTAGAGCACAGCACTGACACCCCTCAGGGTATCTTGGCGCTTGGGGTCTATGTCAAAGTCAGGTCTTGAGCTTCCTTTTGAAGTCTGCCAGGGTGGAAGCTGTCCGGAGGTGGAAAGGCAAGTCGTTCCAGGTCTTGGCGGCGATGTAGGTGAAGGAACGGACCTCTCTGCAGCCGTAATGGATACTGGGGGTGTGCGCAAGGGCTAGCGGGAAGGAATACAGGTGTCTTGCAGGTTGATGGAAGTTGAGTCGATGGCTGATGTAGGCTGGTCCTTGATCGTGCAGGGCTTTGTAGGCGTGTGTGTGGATATTGAACTGGCATCTCTTCTAGATGAGGAGCCAGTAGAGGCTTCTGAGGTTGGGGGTGAAGTGGGTCCGTCTGGGGGAGTCCTATATGAGTCTGACTGCGGAGTTCTGTATGGTCTATAGTCTTCTGAGGAGCTGGGTGGGGATGCTGGTGTAGAGTGTGTTGCCATAGTCGAGGCGGCTTGTGAGGAAAACCTCAGTGACTGTCTTTCTGGTGTTGACTGGGATCCATCTGAAGATTCTACGGAGCAAGAGGAGGTGACAGAGTTGAATTGTCATTACATGGTCAGTTCGATGTTGAGGATGATGCCTAGGTTGTGTTCGTGGTCTACTAGAATGGGTGTGGGTCAGAGTTCTGCTGCCCATCAGCTGTTGTTCTATATGGCTGTGTTCTTCCAGAAGATCAGAACTCCTGTCTTGTCAGAGTTGAGCTTGAGGCAGTTGGGTCTCATCCAGTTAGCTACACTGGTCATGGCATCTCTGAAGTTTGTTCTGGTGGTAGCGGGTCTTTGGTGAGAGAGAGGCTGAGTTGAGTGTCATCTGCGTAGGAAATTATTTTGAGGCCATGGGATCTGATGATGTCTGAGAGGTCATGTAGGTGTTGAACAACGTGGGGATGAGGGAAAATCCTTGGGGTACGCCGCATATGATGTCTTTGGGTTCGGAGGTGAAAGAGGGCAGCCGGAAGTTCTGTGTGCATCTGGTAAGAAACTAGGCCAACCACATGAGGGGGATTTGCTGTTTGCCGATGTTGTGGAGTCTATTGATGAGGGTGTGGTGGGATACTGTGTTGAATGCAGCAGAGAGGTTGAGGAGGATCAAGGCTACCATCTCCCAGTGGTCAAGGAGGGTTCTCATGCCATCTTTGGCAGCGATCAGTGCAGTCTCCGTGCTCTGATTGGCACAGAATCCTGATTGGGAGGCATCAAGCAGGTGTTTTTGATCCAGGTATTTGGTGAGTTGTTGGTTGGTGGCCTCAATTACTTTGGCCAAGTAAGGGAGCAAGGAGATCAGTCGATAATTTTTGAGCTTGCTGGGGTCAGAGGAGAGTTTCTTTAGGAGGGGTCTGACTTCTGCCTGAGAGCTTGAGTCCACTGAGTCTGTGTTACCTTGCCCCAGCTGTGGTGGGCAGAACTGTGATGTTTGGTGATGGTGTGCTGAACGCCGGAGATTGTGAAGTGGACGATGGCGTGGTTGGACCAGGTGAGGTCTGTGACGTGGCGTGCTGTTACCGTAGGTGAAAATGGGGTTGAGTGGGTGTCCGGCTCTGTGCATGGATTTGATGACCAGTTGTGTGAGGCCCATGTTGTTCAGATTCTCCAGGAGGGTGATGGAGCTGGTGTTGTCAGGGTCGTCGACGTGGAAATTGAGGTCGCCAAGTAGGACGTAGTGGTAGGAGTCGAAGGCTAGAGGGGCAATGAGTTTGAAAATAGCAACGCAGAAAGCCAGTCAAGTTCCTGGGGGTCTCTATAGGAGGGTGCCTTTTATCGTGGTCTTGGCGTTGGTCTGTAGCTGGAAGTTGACGTCTTCAATGAGGGGAGTGTGGTCATCGTCGGTGGTGATGCATTGGATGGTTTCCTTGAAGATGATGGCAATGCTTCCGCTGTGCTTGTTGGTGCATCTCGGTGGATTATCTTGTAGCCGATGGGTGTTGCGGTGGCAATGTCTGGATTTGAGGAGAGGTGAGCCAAATTTCAGTGATGAAAGTGATGTCAGGGGAGAGGGTGGTGATGGATTCCCAGGTTTCCGTGATGTATTTGCAGAGGGATCGTGCATTGAGCAAGAAGCAGTGGAGCGGTTCCGGGTTGTTCATGGTCTTTCGGGCAGACGTGGCATAGGATCCTGTGTGGACTGGTGGTCCTGTGTTGCAGGAGAAGCGGCGGTGGCGGCAGGTGAAGGGTCCATTGGTTGTTTGCAGGGAGGAGGTTGCACCAGTCGATGTTTCGGTGTCCGGGGTCCAGGGCCAGGAATGGCAGTGTAGATGAGGGTGACGGGAGGGACAGAGTTCCTGACGCTGGGTGTAGTCCAGGCATGGACGGTGCAGACGGGCTTTCCTTGGCATGTGGGTGGCGGCCTCCATCAAGTAAGTCATGGGACAGTTGATGGGCGCTGGGGAGGCATGAAGAGCAGGAAAAGTGGCGCATTAGAAGAGGGAAAACAGCATGGTGCTGGTCCTGTGCCTATGGTACAGGAAACCTTGGAGCTGAGCCTAGGGTCCTGGACCCAGGCTGGCTGGTGAGGCTGGCTTCAGGCACGAGCTGTCTGGCAGTTGTGGCATGGACAGGCGGCACGGAAAGGGTGTGATTACAGGGTAGTTGTTTTGGTACTGAGCAATAAATTTACATATTAACAGAAAACCCACAGGGTTTGGGCCAAATTCTAAGGCACTCCGGTTTGCCCGCTGTTTTGTTCGTTGTGACAAGCGAGGTCCCGGGGTGAGATTGTTTATTCTTCCTTGGTGATACATCAAAGCCATTTCAGGTAAGTGACTTCCGGCACCCCCACAAAAGGCAAAAAATGGGCGCCAAATTGCAACAAGCAGCTTTGAAGAAAAAGCTTGTGCAGGTGGAAAGGAAGCACCGGAATTTCAAAATGTAATTTTACCTGAGGCTCCAAAAACTCCTGCACTGATTATGCATATCAGTCCCAAACAGGGATAAGGGCAAGGACCTCACTGTGACAGGCAGGATTGAAAGAAGTACTCTCCAGAGAGCAGAAAGGGATTAGCACCAAAGAGCTCAGCACAGTGAAACCTAGTCCTACATTGGAGTAAATAATGCAGTTCAGATGGCCCTTGGCCGGACCGTAGTCCTCCTACTAGAGGAGGACCAAATGATTAAAGATTGTAGTCAGTGGGCGCCTCATTGATGTGGATTGGAGGGTCCACATTGCCCCTACAGAGGGATGAGGGCCAAAATGTGAATCTAAAGCAAGTTTAAGTCAGAGGCATTAGTGACTCAGTGTGACTGATAAACTGATGCTATGAATGTGGATAAATTGCTTTCTTTGAGCTACATGCTAGGGGTCATTTTGAGAACCCTGGCAGGCAACCCATTTTCCAGAGACAAATCTTCATGGACTGAAATGTTCTAAAATCTCATGGTTGCATAAACCTTCTGGTACTGAATTTCACTGAGACAGATAGTTTGTTTAACTATTAGGTCACTTATTTACCTGTGAAAGGCACTGTACTGCCTTTCCAGGTTAAAGCTGGTGACTGTTTAGGGTCTAAATACTTAGTCAATTGAATGAAGTCCTATCCCAAACATACACTTACAATATCACCCTCTGCCCAAAAGATTTCACAATGTAGAAATGTACCCGCTCTCGTGTCAGAATCAGATGTGCCTTCTTTATTACCAGTACAAAGATATACATGTACATTTCTATAGAATAATGGAAAACGAAATATAAAGATTTTATTTTAAAAGCAAGAATTTAGGAAACGTAGAAGCATAAGTGCAGTGAAGTAAGGAACACATTTATGAGACAATTAGTGATGCATCCTCGTGCTTATACGGGCTAAAGCATTTGATTTGTCCATTGGCACGATATTTTTTTGTGAAGGGACATAGAACCTGGCACCTGTAAGTAGTAAGCGGGTAGCAACTAAGTCTGTTTATCAATCTTTTCCTTAGAGAGAAAGATTTGTCTTTCAAGTTCTGGCCTCAAAGGTCAGGGGCTACAGGGGAGTCCCTAATTGTGTAGCTTCTACAGTTTTAGGTATCGCCTATGCAGCGTGCAGGCGCTGCATAGGGGAGAGACCTAATGCCATCGGCACAGCTTTGGGGGCAAAAATGTGCCCGCGTTGCATGGCTTGCAATGGCAACGCGTGCACGTCTGGCGATTTCCTTGCGGGAGCGCGCGGCACCATATGGTGGCGCCATATGGTCGCACGCTCCCGCAAGGGAATCGCGCAGGCCCCTTACCCCTGCTGACATGCGAGGCGCGCCCCTTTTTTTCTTCTCTGCTCTTTCCCTCGCCCCTGCTCTCCCGCCTTGCTCTTCTCTCTTTGATGCTGGTGTCAGCTCTTCTTTGCTCCTCAGTCCTGCCTCGCTTTCCCATGTTGAACACTCTTTCTTGTTCCCTTCTGAATCCCAACATCCGGAGGCGCGTTATAATACAAGGGAGACGGTAGTAGATATGAATTACAGAACAATTGTCAGCGGGACTCACTTACATAAGTGATGGACAGAATGCAGAACAATGTCATACACTCACCCCAGTACAGCCAAACGAAGGATGGAAAGGGGACCGGACTCCGCTGGCCCAGAAACATGGCAGGAGCACTGATGGTCAACATGTAATTGGGTGTGCCGCCCACTGCATCTTTTTGTTTTTTAGTATGAATCCGATAAATGGGAGTGCCTCTGAAAAACATAACACAAATGTCCTCCCGGTGCTATTCGGATAAACATAAAACAAATGTGCCTTTCTGGGTGTCTGTGGCATTTTACATTTTTCCTGCCTACTTGTGGGCAGTGTGAGTGCATGTAATGTTGCACATTTCAGAAACGTAAGCATTCTAAGGAATTAACTCAGGAAGGAGATTCGTAATTAACACACCTTTAGTGTGAAGAAGTTGATTGTTCGTTTCACGCATATGTGGAGTTTTTTTCCTCAAAGGTTGGAAAACCGATGTCTGCTTTTGGCAGTTGATTTATTTTGATTAACGTTTATAAAAAAAAACATGTAAAAGCGTTTTTTTTCATAGTATCTGATTATAATTGCTTGCCAGGTTATACACTGGCTTTTAGATGAGGAAAACATTACGGTACGCAAATTTGCAAAGGCTGACTTCATGCGTTATTTGTTCATCTGATATTAACAATTAACTGCAATTTATCACAGGCGAGATTAATTTGAACAATTATATGAGTGCTGTGAGCCTGCTAACCTTTTATTTGTGAGTAAAGGCCAGCCAGCATGTATTCAGCAGTGATTTAAATGTTGTTACATTTTTTACTATCATTCTCATTTACGAGGTAATCCTCGATTTGCAAATACTTCAAAGACCAATGCCATTCAACCCTCTCTAGATTATCCACGACAAACACAAGGAGATGATGGATGGAGCGCTGAAACTTTTAAGACACTCCGCCACAGTCACAGATCTGGGTTGAATCCATCATAGTTATTTAGCTCACTTCGCCACCCCAGTTCAGACACAGCCATATCAAATCAGTCTTGACCCTGTGCCTCGTGGGAACAGCCCAGCCCGAACTGCCAAGCAGGTCTTCCCTGGACCGGAAACAAGCATCCTGGGACCAGTTTCGGGGTAACACCCCACATCAGCCAGGCTAGCTTGAATCCAGTGGCAAAGTGAGCAAGGGACCCACGTCTGGGCATACCCTGCCAATTTAAGGCGAATAAAGCAAACACAAGGGGATGATAGACGGAGTGCTGAAACGTATTTGTGAACAAAGGCCAGCATGTCTTCGGCAGCGATTTCAATGTTGTTATATTTTTTACTATAATTCTTATCCACGAGGTAATTCTGGATTTGCAAATACTTTAATGACCCAATGTCATTCAACCCTGTCTAGATTATCCAAGATGTCTACTATTCAATGTTGTGTGAAATTACTGGGTTTTCCAAGGAGACAGATGTGCACCTGATACAGTACATAATTCATGAAAGAGCCATTCCTACCAAAGGGAGGCTTGTCGGTGAATAGTTCTAGAACTGGGGCTAAATCTTAATGCGGGCCTTCTTAATACCTTTTTCGCTTTGCCCAGGTGCAATAAGCAGTATTTGTTTATAAATATTAAAAAGTGTGCTTTAGGCAAAGAGAAAACAATGTCTGGCCACATAAGAGGTCTCATTATTAATGAAGATGGAAGGTTTGCTTGCAATTAAAAATTGTATAAAGAAGTATTGCTGAAGGATCGTAGCACCCTGGGAAGTGAGGGAACCGGGCTTTAATTCCCGCAGCCCCTTCCCAACGTCATGTGACGGCCCTGGCCAGAGAACCCTTGAGACACCGTGAGCTTCCCACTGATGCTCGTGACACAAAATGTCTGCCACCTGCTGTCCCCACAAGCTCGCAATCTCTAACATGCTGGCCTCTCCTCCTGCCTTCGCGTCAGTATTCCGTGCATCCGCTCTTTTCATGACAGGATTACCATTTACTGAAAACGGCACCAGACTTCAAATCCATCAGAAATTGAAAGACCGAGGGCTTTGTTCCAAAATCGCTGGAAACTGCATTATTTACCATAGAGCCATAAATCTCTGTTTCTCTCCGCGTGCTGGCAGGAACACTCCCGAGTAATATGTTTTTCCGCTTGGCATTCCCACTCAGAAATTGGACCTGTGTACACAGTCTTATTAAACCTGTCAGTTTCCTGTTTAAAAGCCAAAGGCCGCGTTCTCATTACACAGAACAATCATCCGGGACTTCCGTCACTGGGTTGTCTACACAGGACTGTTTGGGGCGAGTGGAAAGTTCTGCATAAGGTGAAGCACAGATGACAGACCTAATTTTTTCAGAGAATGCCATTTCGTGACATAACACTCATTGTTTTACTTACCTCCCCTGTTGAGTCATCTAGTTTGTTAAGCAGCACTTGTTCTTTTGTGGAAGAGAGGAGGTTTTTAATAGATGTCAGCACAGAGCCTTTATTAATCCTTCTGACTGATGTTTCATTAACATGATGGTTAATTTCATATAATATGACCGCTGGCAGGGATCATTGTAAAAAAAAATGACCTTGTGCCTTCCCATTTAATTATTTCAAAATATGATATAGTGCTAGGCTCACCCGAGAGGTTGCCAGTGAGCTGTACAGATTACAAAACAGATCAGGATCTTTAAAATACACAGAAGAATGCAGACCTTCTCTAACCATATAAGAAACAATGCACTATGAAAGGAAGTGTTGACATCTCCCTATAGGTAGATTAGAGGCTATATCTAGAGATGGGGTAGGTCTGACAAAAGAACGTAAGTATGGATCAGGTGCGGAGGCTGAGGGAAGAGAGGATTGGGGTAAAGAATGTTATGTTATGTTATACGGACTTGTAAAGCGCACGGCTGCCCAGGCAAAGGGGCGTCCCGGCGATGATGGCAGAAAACTGCACAGCTTCCAGTAGGGAGACAGCCTACAACGGAGGGAAGAGGAAAGTTTTAACAGCTTTACGGAATGCCAGATAGGTCTTTAGGCTGCGGATGGAAATAGGGAGTGCATTCCAGAGTTTCGAAGCCGAAACACGAAAGGAGCGCCATCCAGCACGGACCCCCCTCACCCGAGGGATAACCGCAAGATGCTGACCCATAGATCGAAGTTGGCGAGAAGGGATGTAAAATGTGTGCAGATTGGCCAGAATACCTGGAGATGAAGAGTTAAAGATTTTAAATGTAATACATAGGGCTTTGAACTCTAACGTTTGGCCACAGGCAGCCAGTGAAGGCGATGAATGGCACTGGATGTGGCGCATCTCCTAGGTAGACCAAGGAGAGTTCGAGCCGCCGCATTCTGGACCCTTTTCAGTCTGACAATTTCAGACTTGTTAGCCCCCAAATAAAGAGAACTGGCATAATCCAGTCTTGACAGAATCAAGGCTGGGACTATGACCTGTCTAATAGGGGGATCACAGAAATCCAGCAGTGGTTTGAGCCCCCGCAGTATCCCAAAACAGGTCCCTGCCACCTTTTTGGTTTGGGTCCGAAAGCTGAGGGTGGTGTAGGGAACCAACGTAGCAGGCCACCAATGCTCATTCCACAGCTCAGCGTCTTTCCCTACCAGCGGTACCTCAGACTTACTGGCGTTGAGGTGAAGAATAAATAAGTTATCAATATTTTGTTCAACTGGGTGGTTTCTTGGTATCTCAGATCTCCGGAAAGACAGCAGCCCTTGAGAATAATTTGGTTGCAGGAGCAGGATTTGCATCTTATTGGTTCTAGTCACAGTACTTTTTGGATTCTGACATTTTTGATGCGTCTGGATATGTTTAAGGTGATATGAAGGTAGGTGGGTCGTTCTTTAAGGGTGAAGAAGATTAGGCAGACAAGCTTGAATTTGACATTAATCTCGGCTCCAGAAGTAGACAATGAATGTCACTCTGAACCCTGAAATCAAACGTATGCAGAGGCTCTCCCGTCTAGGGTGAGCCATGCCTATGGTGATGACGCCAGGTCCCGAACTGGGGGTTGTGGCATAAGTCACCGTGATCTTTGGACAGGGTCATGTGTGGGATTGATTGGCCAGGGTGATGCCCCTGGAAGCATTAGAATGCTTCCGGGACATTCCCAGCAGCATGATCGACCCTGTACCTTTAAATGGTGCCATGAGGGGGTGGGCAGGTCTCTTTTCCGCCCGCGGCGTCTGACATAACAGGACCTTGTGACTCCCACCACCCACATGCCTCCAGGAACGGCACGCTTCACTGCCGCAACTCTTCAGCCACAGTACTGTAATTTTCTTGATTGATGCTCCCGGGAGCCCCACGGGTTAGAGAGCATGTTTTCCCAGCCCACCATCCCCAGAGCAAAAGGAGGGCACTGGGTGGGGGTGCCCGGTTCTTGTGGCTTGGTAGGAGGGGTAAATGTAATGTTTTGCAATCTTGCTTGGTGATTCACCTGGGCTTTATTGGAAGTTGTGGTGATGACCTGTGTCACGTCAAACACCCTTTTCTCTTGCATGTCATTGTAGTATGTTATGTTCATTTTTTCTTTTGCAGGTCACATTCCTATGTCGTATTTGTGTTAGTTAGCGGGTGAGGTCATGATTGGTGGGACAGTTAGGGTCCATGTAAGGCCCACTTTTAGACCAAAGCAACAGCGGCATCAGTGAACCCTCCATGGGGTGCTGGCAGCAAGTTGAGAGAAGGTTGCAGTGGTGCGGGCAGGTGGGTGGTTTTTGACATGCAACACTTACCTCACACCCACCTGTGCTGGCGCAGCGGGCACAAGCTAGCATAGGCCCTTGGGAGGAGGAAGAGGGAAGTAGCCTAGTGGGCAGATGGGCCCCCTGCGCAGGCACTTCCGGTATGGGAGATTGGTGAGTGGGGATCCCCCCAAAAGGAGGTACCCTTTCATGTCTAATATGATATTGGACAAGGGGTTCTAAGAGGAAGGGTCCCGGAACCATTCATGATCTCACTTGGGGAAAATGCTTGTGATGGATGCACAGAAACAATCTTATTTATGGTTAGGTAACTCCCATGTATTAGCAACTCTTTTAAGGCTAGGGCATAACCGTGTAAGAAAGTGTAAATGTATGGGTTACTATGCATAAAATATGACTGTGTTTGCCTGATTATATGTTTTAATAGATATGGCCAGGGACTTACAACCCCTAACCCAAAGAACTTGATTTTGTATTCATGGTCTCTTGGAGGGGTTTGAAGGTGGGTGGGACTTCAGGGATGGGGTTTCCTCAAGGGACACTGTCATCTACCCGGCCGTATTGGAGCCAGAAACAAGTCTAATCAACAATTCACAAAGATCCTCCCTACTCGTGGCGGGATCTCTGTACCTGTGGCGGGATCCCCACAATGACAAACTGCAGTGCGGAGATCCGCCACAAGTGCGGAGGCTCTGTGTAATTCAGGCCCTGAGTGTGGTAGAGCCTAGCGTTTCCAAGGAATTCTTTGGAGCTTCACCGAGTAGCGGGTTTCTATAGTCCCTTTGGATACTACAATTGTTTGATCTACAGACACCAGTGAAGACTTTTGCTGCCTTGACCGGGAAATACTTTCACTCCTCGCGGAACCCGCTGCGCGGGTCCCGCATTGTCGGAGCTGCTGACACCGGACCTTGGATTGAGTGCTGGGTGTTTGATAGGGCTGCAGGGCTGCGAGCGCTGGGAACCGGGACTCGATCTCCCAGGAGTCCCGGCAACCCCGAGGCCGACACACACCTGGCCCGCTCTCCCTGACCGCCCCGCCCCATCCTTACTACTTTAAAAACCCTGCCTGCTGTTTGGTGCGTGGGACACCAGTGAAGACTTTTGCTGCCTTGACCGGGAAATAATTTCACTCCTCGCGGAACCCGCTGCGCAGGTCCCGCATCGTCGGAGCTGCTGACACCGGACCTTGGATTGAGTGCTGGGTGTTTGATAGGGCTGCAGGGCTGCGAGCGCTGGGAACCGGGACTCGATCTCCCAGGAGTCCCGGCAACCCCGAGGCCGACACACACCTGGCCCGCTCTCACTGACCGCTCCGCCCCATCCTTACTACTTTAAAAACCCTGCCTGCTGTTTGGTGCGTGGGACACCAGTGAAGACTTTTGCTGCCTTGACCGGGAAATACTTTCACTCCTCGCGGAACCCGCTGCGCGGGTCCCGCATCGTCGGAGCTGCTGACACCGGACTTTGGATTGTGTGCTGGGTGTTTGATAGTGCTGCAGGGCTGCGAGCGCTGGGAACCGGGACTCGATCTCCCAGGAGTCCCGGCAACCCCGAGGCCGACACACACCTAGCCCACTCTCCCTGACCGCCCTGCCCCATCCTTACTACTTTAAAAACCCTGCCTGCTGTTTGGTGCGTGGGACACCAGTGAAGACTTGCTGCCTTGACCGGGAAATACTTTCACTCCTCGCGGAACCCGCTGCGTGGGTCCCGCATCGTCGGAGCTGCTGACACCGGACCTTGGATTGAGTGCTGGGTGTTTGATAGGGCTGCAGGGCTGCGAGCGCTGGGAACCGGGACTCCATCTCCCAGGAGTCCCGGCAACCCCGAGGCCGACACACACCTGGCCCGCTCTCCCTGACCGCCCCGCCCCATCCTTATTTCTACGTCCTCACGTATATAGGTAACTGAGAACCTCGCAGCGCGGGAGCGCGCGGGAGCGCGCGGGGCTAAGCCCGGGCAAAGGGCGGGCCCTCTGTGGCCCTCAGAGGCCCGAGGAGACTGGACTGGGCACGACCCCTTGTTGTGTATTGCCCCGTTCAGTACATTCTGAGTAAGTTTACCCAGGCCCTCCATTTTCTGGTGTGTTAAACATTTATAAATGTCATTGTCAGGGTTAAGTACAGACACTATAATGTCGGACAGGTCTGGGGGTCTGCTCAGTGGAACTCTGGATAATTATTTTACAAAGACTACCGCTGATGCTCCCAAGGAAATTTCTTTAGCAGAGCGGCGAGCGGAACGCCGTCGTTCCATTGAAAGTATGAAAAATAGGTCACTGACTGAGTTACCTTCTACAGCTGTCCCCCCTATCGTAGTGAGCCATAACGGTAATGATAGTGTTGTTTTATTGGATAGCGTGTCTCCCGTACGTAGAGACTGCACGCCGACATCTAGCACCTGCCCCAAGAAAACTGGGAATGGTACTTCGCCTCCTAAACTTACCTGCACTTCCATTGTAACTGAGGCACTGATTACCCCTACACCTATGCCATGTAAAATCATACGGAATAGGGCTAAGAAAACTACACCGCATAGAAATTTTGGCCCACCCCCTAATAAAAAAAGGCGGAAAAGGGGGGATCCACAAAAGCAAAAGTTGAGTCACTCCGATTTTGGCATAAAGGTAAAGAGTAGTCCTGGGAGTGATAAGGCCCCAATAGCTGCTCCCGATGCATCTGGCCCAATGCCAGCATCCTCATCCTCCACACATATAGATATGGAGGCTAGTATTGATATTCCTTCAGCTGACACTGTGCCGCAAGTAGCCCATAATAGTATTACACTGGATAGTATTGAGTGTTTAATTAGGAGCTATTTCCTGGCAATCCTAGAGAGATTAAACAAGGTGGAAGAAAGACTATAACGCTGCACAAACCATTAATGGGTCAACCAAACCTACTACATCTGCCCCCAACCCTGTATTGAACATGATTCCAGCTACCCCGAAACCCCCCACAACAAAAATAATAAGCAACACAATCCACCTCCTAAATTGCCAACAAACAAACCCGACCCGACTCCTGCTACCTCTGTTAGCAAACCATCTAAGGGCCTGGGTAATGCATCTCTGGGGATTGCAACAAGGGAGGGGAATAGTATCAGGCATACTCGGGGATACAAAACAGGGCCCCCCTTCCCGAACTTCCACCGGAAGCAGTGCCTTTCGTGGTAGTTCTTACTGGGGTGCCTGAGCTGGAAGAGAATAAGCGGGAGGGATTCGTCCAGCTGAAGAACAAAATAATGCATTGGTTGAGATTATACAGGCCAATTGCAAGTAACGTCAGCGGCGAAATTGTGCATGTCCGCTGCCTTCAGTGGTTGGGGGGTAGACCTAAGGATATTGAGGGCGATGTGGTGGTAGTGAATTTTAGAGATCAAAACGCTGTTCATTTTATTTTAAATTGGCCCCCAGGTAATGCTAACAACCGCATCATTCCCCGACCATTGACGTATTTCTACCCAAGATCCGTGGTGTTCCCACCTCAACACCCGCAAATACATGCTTACTCTAATACCTACCCCCCATTCATACAGAATGTCAGGAACCCTCCTTATGTGCCTTATTCTGTACCGGTTTCTGATCCCTATGAGTGGAATTTTGTACATTCTAGGTCCAATACAACCGCCAATAGGAGAATGGACCATTTAAAGCCATTCACGCCATTGGAGACCACAAATAGGTTCGACATATTTAATGGATTGGATGATTGTGATTGAAGTTTATCGAGTTTAGGGGTGGAGGGAAGGGGAACACATACTTTCAGCACGGAGGGCATTGACAGCGGAACTGATATGATGGGCATTCCTAGGGACACCACTTTAAGTACTGTAACACGCCTAAGTAGCCCGATGGGAAGAACTGAAGCGGAAGCCCCGAGATTGTATGACAACACCCAGAGGTCCATGGGGTGTAATGACCCTTCGGGTTCCATTACTCCTCATGGGGAAGCCTGTTTACAATATAACGAGTCCCAATTGGAACCCCAAAATGAGGCTGGGGAGCAGGGACTTCCGGGTCATTGTCATGATAATGACACTGGACTTATCCTAGGTTGCCCGGTTAATGGAGATGAGAGATTAGGGGTAAACTCGGATTCAGTTATTGCCCAGAATGATAGTTCAACCCCAATGGCATCGCCCATGGCACCCCGGATGGCACCTTCCAACCCCCTGATTTTAGATGAACCACTGAATAGGTTTTTGCACCCTCCCCATATGGGAACTCATATTGATGGGGAAGCAAGTAATCCAGGAAAAGGATACAAGCTAATGAGTTGGAATATCGCAGGGTGGTGTAATAAGGTGGACCGCCTGGGCTGGTCGGATTTTGTTACAAAGTTTGATATCCTCTGTCTCCAGGAGACGTGGTCTACTGAAGATATCCTTCTGGATGGTTATGTTGCTTATAACTGTCCGGCCCAGAGTTCCAACATGGGTAGAGCCAGAGGTGGATTGGTGACTCTGCTGTCAGTGAGTCTCCCGGTGAGAGTTAAAACTCACATGACAGTCGGTTCACATTCACAGGTACTATGGTTGCAGTATAATGGGGGTCGGAATGTTTTACTAATCAACCATTATAATAATGTGTTCAACTATTCCAGTTCTTTAGTGGTCGATGAACTTGATGCGGCAGTTGACAATTTGTGTGAGCAAACCTGTGTACCCTTTGATATCTTGTGGGGAGGAGATTTTAATATTCATATGTGTCCTTATTCTTTCTTGAGGGTGAGTGGTTTTGGAGGAGAGGACGGGGAGGACCAGGCTCATTTCTTACATACGGCCTATGGTGATTCACTGAATACCCTTCTGCTCAAACTGGATTTGCTGATTTTGTCGCCTAGAAAAGATAATGAGGGTAATCAGGTACCAACCTTTGTGGGAAGGAATTCCGCCACTATCATAGACTACCTTATAGTCTCTGCAAGTATAAATGCCTTGTGTAGCACCCCGGAAGTAGTAGATCCAGCTCTTAGTGATCACAATTGTCTTACAATGCATTTGTTTCTGTGGGGGGAGAAGGCTGGCGTGTCACATGGAACAGTGGCGGACTTAATCCCGCATAGACCAAATGGTCCCAGGATTAAATGGGGGAGGCATAATGAGGAGCAGCTGTTGGTCAAAATCGTGTCTGCATGCCTCCAGGAGGTGGAATGTTGTCTTGACCCTAATATGGGCCTGACAGGTATATTAGCTGGGTTTGTCACAATTAATGAGATTACGAAAAAGATTCTGACCAGCGATAAGGTAATGGAAGTAGGGGCTCCTAGAGGATGGTTTAACAGGGCATTTACAAAATCCTTACAAAACTTAAAAAATGCCCTTGCTAGTAAACCCAGGGACAGGGAAGCGGTCAGTTCTCTAAGGCGCACTTATAAAATGCACCTGAATTTAAGGAAGCAGGAATTAAGGGAGGAAGCGTGGGATAATATGTCCAAAGCCGTGGAACTCCGGGATACTAAGCTATTTTGGAATACTGTTAATAGTCCATTCCTACATAACGAGGTATACCCCGTACTTTCTGCTCAAGTAAGCGAGGAAAATTGGGTATCCTACTTTTCTAGTATATTCAATCCAGGAGGGATATCCCCAGTGAGAGATACGGTTGCGGACTCCGGTCCCCATACACCGCTAAATATTACAACCGTCGAGGTGGATAACGCCATTCGGTGTAGTAAGGGAGGGAAGGCACCCGGCCCTGATGGGGTCCCTATGGACCTATACAAAGCAGATGTATTGTTATGGAGCCCCCTGTTGACCAAGGTCTTTAACGCTGTTGCTATGGCCTCTGCACCACAGACCTGGGGAGAGTCGATTATCCTATTTATAAAAAGGGAGATAGGGGAGAGGCTAAGAACTATCGCCCTATCTCTCTTCTCGACTCCTCCTTGAAAATAATGAGCAGGGTGTTATTGATTCGCCTGGAGGAATGGGTAGAAGACAAGGGCATCCTTGCGGATTCCCAGTTTGGTTTTCGCAAGGGGCTAGGCACTATAGAACAGTGCATCAACCTAGACCTTATTATAGGCAAGTATACGCGTGCCAAACAGGGTTCGCTGTTCCTCTGTTTCGCGGACCTTTCGAGTGCTTTCGATTTGGTTGACCATGGTTTACTATGGACAACCTTATTGAAAATGGAGGCCCCACCCGAAATTATTTATTTTTTGGCACATTTGTATAGTAATTTGTCTGCTAAGATCCGTTTTGGGCAAATGGGTGAATGTACCTCTAGTATCCGAGTACGTTACGGTATTAGGCAAGGATGTGTCCTCGCCCCCCTTCTTTTTTCTCTTTTTATTAATGCCATAGAGTCCGAATTGCGATTAGTTAGTGCCGATGCTCCGTCTGCTGACGGTTTAGCAATCCCGGTTCTGCTTTACGCGGACGACACGGTTCTTTTATCCAGAACCTCTGTCGGGCTGCAGAGACTTATGGATACATTTCTGGATTTTATCAATGGGAGAAAACTTAAGATTAACAATTCAAAAACTTTCATTTTGGCTTGTGGAAAGAAAGTAAATAAACTAAGATCATTTTCGTTTAAGGATCAAACGATCCAAGTGGTTGACAAATTCTGTTACCTTGGTATCACTTTTAACAGAGGGGGTATTTGGTCTCATGAGATGACTAACGTCAGGGCAAAAATGGGCAAATGTGCATTTGGTATTTTTAAATTTGCATCCAAATTGGGCACCGGGCGCATATCCGATATGCTGTACATATATCGCCATAGATGTGTAGCTTTGGCCCTTTATGGGTCTGGGGTTTGGGGACACTGTAATCATAACTTGCTTCAAGTGGAGGAAAATAAATTCGTTAAAAAACTCCTCTGTTTACCATCCTCAGCCTCTACCAGTTTGATCCATCAGGAGGTTGGTTTGGATCACTTATCAGATCTTATCGGCCTTAGACCCCTACTGGTATGGAGATCTATCTGGCTTAAAGAACAAACCAGTTTTACGAGGAAAATTATTAATGATTGCCTCCACTTGGACAAGTGTAACTTGATTCCCTGGCTCAACTATATTGTTACTTCATTTAAAGATGTCTTTAAGCTGAATGTCCATGAAAACCCTTCCAGTGCCTTGGACATTCCAAAAAAGGAGCTAAAGCTCGTGTACATGAGGGCTAAGGCACAAAAGCGTAGTGCTGCTACCAGCCAGTATTCTACACATCGTTTTTACAATACATATAATCTGGCTGAACCGGTGTGGGCTGGGCTGTTGGAACAGGGGTGACAGTTGTACCTGGTTGTGGGTCAGGAACTAGAGTAACACCAAGTCTTGGGGTCAAAGATGGTTTTATTGGAATGCCCCGAGGGGACTTCAACATTAATGTTCTCCTCGTTTGAAATGTAAGTCTCTCTTTAGCAAATTGACACGGATCCGTTTTGGCGTTTGGTTGTCTCTTCTTCCTAGGGATGTGAGGCTCCTCGAGGTCTGGTCAGAAGGCAGTCGCTTGGTTCCGGTTCCCATGCAAAAGAGACCAACAGAAAAGGGAGCCGTTAGTTCTCCTGTCTACTGGGGGTTGCACCAAAGGGGCCGTGTGAAGTGAGGGAGGGTTTCACCGGTGACTCGTATCTTAAGTACAGTGGAGTGGTTTGGGGAGTTGACAGACAGTGTGGGGTACACGCGGGGTAAAGGAAACATAAGGGGGGGTTAACGAGGGAAGTCACACGCGGGCACTGTTTTAGTTACGCTTGCTTCCCACCCAAGCTGCCATACGCTGCCGTACCTGGGCTAGCCACGCTCCTCCCCCGGGAGAGTGGCACGGCGGCTCACGGGTCCGTTGGCCTCCTGGCTCTCCGTGGGACTCCTCTTCAGCTCTTCCTCCGGGATGATCTTCGGTCCTTCCTCGTACTCCTTCGCTGCTCCAAACTTCTCTCGCCCGCTCACCAACACCGCTCCTCGCCTCCTCCGGGGTGATGTCACACGCCGAGTAAAGCACTTCCTGGGCTTTAACCAATCCTGTACCGCTGACGTATGCAGAGGGAGTGTCTTCCTCCTCTGTGTACTTCCAGTTAAAGGCGCCGTTTTCTTGCTCCGCGAGTCCGTCCTGACCTGCTCCCCAAGTGTCCGTCTGCAAGGAAGGAGGGATCATGGAGTCATTTCCGGGTGTCCACCACTCCTCGGATCCCGTCACCCTCACCCCATTACACTCCTCCCCCCCTGGATTCTCCCGGTTGGGGAGAAAGGGCATGCGAGAAAGGAAATCAGCGTTCCCATTATCTTTCCCCTTCCTGTGCACAACCGTAAAGGCGAAGGGTTGTAGAAACAGAAACCAACATAGGATCCTAGCATTCTGGGCCCTGTTCTTCTGCATCCACTGTAAAGGGGCATGATCAGAGTACAGTGTGAACGCCCTCCCTTCCAGATAGTAGCGTAGCTTGTCCACTGCCCATCGAATCGCTAGACACTCTCTCTCCACGGTGGGATATTTCTGTTCCCGGGGATGGAGCTTTCTACTTATATACAAGATTGGATGTTCTGCATTGTCCTCCCCAATTTGAGATAACACCGCCCCTATGCCTGTATCCGAGGCATCGGTGGCGAGTGAAAACGGTTTGTCGAAATCTGGGGGTAGCAATACTGGGCTAGTTGTGATTGCCTTCTTCAAGTGAAGGAAGGCTTCCCTGGCTTCAAGGGACGGAGGTTGTGGGAGTTTGTTTCTGACATTTATTTGAAGTAAGTTAGTAAGGGGGGTGGCTATGTCTGCAAAGTTCTTGATGAATCGTCTATAGTAGCCCATGAGGCCTAGGAAGGCCCTGAGATCCCTTTTTGTGGAGGGAAAAGGTGTCTCGATAATGGCTTTTATTTTCTCCTCCTGGGGTGCGATAACCCCATCTCCAAGCATAAACCCTAGATATTTTACTTTTGAGAAGGCTGCTCGGGATTTCTTTGCATTCACATGCAGTCCGGCGTCTCTTAATGAGGCCATCACTTTGGTCAAGTGCCCCAGATGTTCGTTCCATGTGTTGCTGAAAATGACAATGTCATCGAGATACACGGAGCTATAACGGGTATGGGGGGCTAGCACCGTATTCATAAGTCTTTGGAATGTGGCAGGTGCCCCGTGGAGTCCAAAGGGAAGGACGTTGAACTCGTATAACCCTTCCTCTGTGGCAAATGCTGTCTTGTGGCGGTCTTCCTCTCTCAGGGGTACCTGCCAATAGCCCTTGATCAAATCCAGTGTTGTTATGTATTTGGCTTCCCCTATCCGTTCTATTAACTCGTCCACCCTGGGTATCGGGAACGCATCAAAGGTGGAAATGGCGTTTAGTGCCCTAAAGTCCATGCAAAAACGAGTGGACCCGTCCGGTTTGGGCACCATGACAATGGGGGATGACCAATTGCTTTTAGACGGTCTGATGACCCCAAGTTCTAACATGCTAGCTACTTCCTTTCGCACGTCTGCTATCTTTGCTGCTGGTATGCGATAGGCCCTTTGCTTGACGATATTTCCCTTAGCCGTATGTATCTCGTGCTCGGCCAAGTGTGTACATCCCGGTACATCAGAGAACAGGGGGGAAAAAGGATATAATCCCCTCAGTAGTTCCTGTTTCTCTGTTTCGGATAGCTCTGCATTCAAGGGTAGGAAAGCCAAAGTCGACTTATCTCCGTCTTCCGGGACAGCCAGATTGGAAGTTTGAGGAGCAGGCCCCAGCCATTTCTTAAGAAGATTTATGTGGAAGCTCTGTTGTCTGTTGGGCGACATTTGTAACCTATAGGTGGTATTGCCATATTTTTCTAGTACTTGATAGGGACCCTTCCATTCACTCCTAAACTTTTGAGTAGATGAGGGGAGCAACACTAGGGCCCAATCCCCTTTGTCTAGCGTTCTCCATCGTTTTCCCTGATCATAGTACTGCTTTTGGTGGCTCTGGGCTGCCTTCAGATTATTACAGGCCAACTCCCTCAGTTTACCCAACCGGGATTTTAACTGCTGGGTATAGTCTAGTAGGGACCTTTGTTCGTTTGCCTCTTCCTTTTCCCATGCTTCCCTGGTTATTTCTAGCAGGGACCTTGGTTGACGGCCATACAAGAGCTCAAAGGGGGAGTATCCGAGACTACTCTGGACTTGTGCTCTTATCACATAAAGAGCCAAGGGGAGCATGCGGTCCCAGTTCTTATTTTCAGAACTCAAAAGTTTTTTTAGAGTGGCTTTTAGGGTCCTATTGTACCTTTCCACTAAACCATCCGTCTGGGGATGGTAAGCGGAAGTACGGATGTGTTGCAGATCCAGAGTCCTACACACTTCCTTCATCATACGTGAGACAAAGGGTGTTCCTTGATCCGTTCGGATCTCACGAGGAAACCCGACTCTCGAGAACAATTCTACCAGTTTCTCGGCTACGTTCTTTGTATTAAGGGAGTTTAGGGGGAACGCCTCGGGGAACCGCGTGGAATAGTCAACCACCACTAAGGCATAAGTGTGGCCTCTAGAGGTGCGAGGTAGGGGTCCTATAAGATCCATGCCCACACGTTCCCATGGGTTGCCAATGATAGGCATTGGCTGTAAAGGTACTGATGGAGGTTTGGTCATGTTTTTCCTCTGACAAATCTCACAGTGTTGGCAGTAGGCTTCGGTCTCTTTATATATGCCTGGCCAATAGAACAGGCGCAGAATATTTTGGGTAGTCTTTTCTGTGCCACTGTGCCCTGCTGTTAAATGAGTGTGCGCATAGAACAATATCTGTTCACGGAAGTCTTTTGGCACCACCAGCTGTTTAGGGTCTCCCTCCTTTCCTTCCCTGTACAACAAATCAGTTTCAATACTAAAGCGGGGTAATCTTTGTGGAGAGTTGGTTGTTTGTGCCGTGTGGGCTGCCTCCCACGCATTCAGAAGAGTAGGATCGTTGGCTTGTGCAAACTTGAACCCTTTATCGATGACCCAGGGTTCGGTGGATAGTAACGCCTCTGCTGGACGCCGGTCTAATTCCCTTTTAAATAAGGCCAGGAATTGCGGGTTATCCACCCCCAAGATCAGTTCCTCAGGCAGGGATCCCACCACCCCTACCCTCACAGTGCATGGTTCTCTTCCTATTGGGTGTATGGTAATACTAGCCAGGGGATAGGTCTTGACATCCCCGTGAACACACCGGATGTGTAACTCTCCCTCCTGCCCTATCTGAGAAGGATACACTAACTTCTCTTTTATTACCGATTGTCTACACCCCGAATCTAGGAGAGCTTTTACGGGAGTGTGGTTCACCCGTACCCTTACGTAGTATGAAGGTCCCATTTCTGCTGTATACATCACAGCCTTGGGTATATATCCGACTTCCATGGGTTCTTCCATCGGTTTTCTCCTTGGGCATAAGCGTGCAATGTGGCCCCACTCCCCACATTCGAAACACTGGGGTCCTTTCATAGGAGTGTAGTCCGGCCGGAAAGGCCTTGTCTTCGGTGGTTCAAAAACGGCCTTCTTTTTTTCGGACTTCGACGAAGGGACCGCTGCTTTTGTGGGTTTGTCCGTCTCCCAGGGAAACGATCTAGGTGCTGCCCTTGTATAGTTCGCCGCCATCTCGATGGCTTGTGCTGCAGTCAGCCCTGGATGTTGCCTCAACCACCTTTGAGTACCATAGGGCAGCGCCTCCATGAACTGCTCGAGTATTATGCTTGTCATAACTTCCTCTTTGCTACGGGTATCAGGCCTTAGCCATTTTTCTGCTGCCATTTTTAGCCGTAGGTACAACGTTTTCGGATTCTCCCCGGTGACCCCTTTTTCTTTCCGGAATCGGAGCCTGTAGGCTTCGTCATCCATGCCTAGGTGATCCAATATCACTCCCTTGATCTCGGTATATGTGGAGGTACCCGAATGGTTGGCAACTTGATAGGCTGTCTGAGCCTCTCCCGTCAACAAGGGAGCAAGGAAGAAAGGCCACTTCTCCTCTGGCCATCCACAAGCACGAGCTGCTCTCTCGAAGTTTACCAGAAAGGCGTCCGGGTCCTCGCCAGTGACGTACTTCTGTAGGGATACCCCTGACGGATGCGGTCCGAAAGGCCTACGATCAACTGATACCGGGGTCCCTGGGGTCTGCACCACTTTTTGAAGACTGTCCATTTGTTGGGTCATAGTGCTGCGGAACAGGGTTCGGTCGGCATCGGCGGTATTGATTTGCTGTCCAATAGCCCATTCCAATTTCTGTTGACCTTCGATCAGCGTTTGTATAACCTGTTCCATGATTGGGTCTTGCTCGGAGGGAGTAGATCCCACTTCTGACACCACTGTGGGCTGGGCTGTTGGAACAGGGGTGACAGTTGTACCTGGTTGTGGGTCAGGAACTAGAGTAACACCAAGTCTTGGGGTCAAAGATGGTTTTATTGGAATGCCCCGAGGGGACTTCAACATTAATGTTCTCCTCGTTCGAAATGTAAGTCTCTCTTTAGCAAATTGACACGGATCCGTTTTGGCGTTTGGTTGTCTCTTCTTCCTAGGGATGTGAGGCTCCTCGAGGTCTGGTCAGAAGGCAGTCGCTTGGTTCCGGTTCCCATGCAAAAGAGACCAACAGAAAAGGGAGCCGTTAGTTCTCCTGTCTACTGGGGGTTGCACCAAAGGGGCCGTGTGAAGTGAGGGAGGGTTTCACCGGTGACTCGTATCTTAAGTACAGTGGAGTGGTTTGGGGAGTTGACAGACAGTGTGGGGTACACGCGGGGTAAAGGAAACATAAGGGGGGGGTTTACGAGGGAAGTCACACGCGGGCACTGTTTTAGTTACGCTTGCTTCCCACCCAAGCTGCCATACGCTGCCGTACCTGGGCTAGCCACGCTCCTCCCCCGGGAGAGTGGCACGGCGGCTCACGGGTCCGTTGGCCTCCTGGCTCTCCGTGGGACTCCTCTTCAGCTCTTCCTCCGGGATGATCTTCGGTCCTTCCTCGTACTCCTTCGCTGCTCCAAACTTCTCTCGCCCGCTCACCAACACCGCTCCTCGCCTCCTCCGGGGTGATGTCACACGCCGAGTAAAGCACTTCCTGGGCTTTAACCAATCCTGTGCCGCTGACGTATGCAGAGGGAGTGTCTTCCTCCTCTGTGTACTTCCAGTTAAAGGCGCCGTTTTCTTGCTCCGCGAGTCCGTCCTGACCTGCTCCCCAAGTGTCCGTCTGCAAGGAAGGAGGGATCATGGAGTCATTTCCGGGTGTCCACCACTCCTCGGATCCCGTCACCCTCACCCCGTTACAACCGGGTTTTGCAGAATATCTAAAAATGGTGACTATACGTTCACACCAGTATGTCCTTACTAGACTACGAATGGGGATTGTTCACATGCTGGTTGCTTGTCCTCACATCAAGTCACATACTGTAACCCCATGCCCGTGTGACGGGACGTCAAAGCAGAGTACTGAGCACTTCCTATTGATCTGCCCTTACTACCTACAATTTCGTATTATTTATTTGAAACCACTTTTTAAGAAATATAATGTATTTTCTATGAAATCAGCCATGAGCCTCTTATTTGCACTTGATGCACCTGATGTGTGCTTTTTTACTTCTGTATATAATTTAAAATCTGTATTTGTTAGGAAAAGTATGTCTTTTTTAACTTAATGTCTATAAATTTTAACTTGCTGAAATTGTAAGTTATGTACTGTATGCACTTTTATGATTATTTTAAAAAAATGATCAAATAAAGTTTTTTTAATTGAATTGATCTACAGAGTGATAGACTATCTGTGTTGACAGTTGGTTGGTTTTTTTTGTAAGCAAAAAAGGCAACTAAGATTGTTTCTTTAGTGTGTTTGATGTGTGCCTTCATGGAGAAGTGATTATCATGTGTGTGACACGTTAGAGGCAATCTTGCATCCGCCAGACTGCATAACACTGCAGGTAGGCTCATCAGGGGCTTTGAGGGACACTGCCACAACAACACAGTACTAGGCTATTGGGTAACAGAAAAACATGCTGACATCCAAAACATTAGTGAAGCCCTTTTTGGATTTTTTAAAAGTCAATAAAAAGTCAAAAACCTTTTCATAGGAGCAAAGTCATCACAGCTTTAGTATTTTGCACCATATTTAAAATATAACCTTCATATTGAAAGCCTCTGACGAAAAACTTGGTTGGGGGTGTCAAGTGTTTTTTTTTGTTGTCTTTTTTTATTGCTTCTCTGAGCCCTACCTTTTACTCCTTGCACTCTAACTGGGACAGTTTAGGAAAACAATTGGCTTCCCTGCCTTCCATGTTGTTTTCAGTGCTGGAATAAATCAAGCCAGAAGGATTCTGCCTGGCCTCCCATCCATCTATTGACTTCTATGTCTTTTGCTATGAAATTTAGGAATGATAGTACTCCAACATTTTAGATAAGGCATTCGAGGGGTCCTTCTCACAAAAACAGTTACTTGAAGCAGCACCTACATCCTAGGTGTCTGAACCCCTCCTACCTCACTCAGCGGCACTGAGTTTAATGGGAGTGCCAGGGTGGCTTCCGGCTTCCGGTGAGCGAGCCACGCCCTGTCAAAGTAGCCATCTCCTTATATTGTAGTTCATGTTTGTGGTAAGGGCATCTGTGTCTTTTGACAGATGTCTTTCTCAAAGTAGACGCTCTCTGACATTGCCAACCTGGCGGTGTTGGGGGCATAATTTGATACTCCACTTTACATTACGCCACATTCAGTTCTTACCTGTAAATGGGGTCTTGCATCACCAGCATCTTGCTTTCATCCCAAGCCCACTCTTTTTTCTGCAACGAAAGAAGCTGTAATTTATTTAAGGAGCAATAAAATAAGCCTGCCAAGCTCAAAGTAAATTATTACAGATGTGAAAATGCACAATGCGATTGTTAAAAATGCATTTTTGGTGTAATAACGTTTCACGGATATCAGAGGCGACAGCAAATACAACCCAGAGGAAAAATAACAGTAATGTGTGTGATTGATGTCCCCATGCACACGCTCTCTGTGGAGCACTGCTCTTTTTTTGACTAGCTCAGTAGGCAGAATTTATTATTTTTAAACTTATTCCATATTTGTTGCTTGCGCTCAAGGAATAATAACAATTGCATTTACCCCAGCCTTGTAGTTCAGTAATGCTATAAACTGCAGGTGTTTTTCTTGCCAGAAATATCTCCAAATCCCTCGACCGCCACAATAAGGGAAGATAGACTTGTACCCGGTGCCAAGGGCAATTTACATCTGCGACTCGACAATTGAGAGGAAGGCAACGAGCTTGAGGTAGAGCTCATTCCTTCCATTGGTTGGACTGCTTCCCGTTATTTACCCTTTTTTCTCCCTCCTAAAGACCTCCTTCTCACCCTCTCTCTTTCTTCCTGCATCCCCACTTGTCCCCCCCCCAACTTTACCTCACCAGCCATTGGTTGTAGGTGAGTGGATGTGTTATTGATTAAATTAATAAAACAGATTCGAACCATAAACTGCAGGTGTTATTTTACCCACCTTTTTTGCAGTTAAAAATCGTCGAAGGCAAACGAAGCTACCTTGGCCCGAAAGACCATGGCCGCCTGGTGATGGTGCTTTCTCAATTGTGTATGGGATGTTTTCTTCCTAGAACTCAATCACTGCTGCCACGTGTAATGGGTAGTTCAGACGTGTGGAAGAAATGTCTTGTTTAGGCTGCTACTGCAAAGGAGTGATTTAATTTTAGGTCCTGCTGGAAGCCCATGTCTTATCTTCTGTAACCCTCCCACCCAACTTCAGACTAGCCCCTACAGGTTATTTATTTTAGGCATGAGATGATCAGGCAGTAAAGCCCTTCTGCAAACTCCCCACTATTGCAATCATGAAAGCATTCTACACCCATAAAACAGATGTTGAAGGGAGTGCATCATCTTTTCTTATTGTAGGACATACTATTGTGCCTTCAACGAGCTAGGTAGCCCAATAGCCTTGCAAATCCCAAGCAGAGATAGTATTCCTGGATATTAATTTCGATAAATAAATTCTCATTTACCAAGTTGCAATTTTGAGACGCAACATTAGTAAGTACACTCATTAAAGTTTTCAATCTCACTGCTCTTATCAAGATGAGAATCGGGATAGCAGGGAGGTGGATGTTGCAGGTACAGGGCTGTGCCAGGTGCTTGGACAATAGTTGCAATACCCATTACACACGTCTCCAACAGTGTTTCTTGAACAATACTGCAGATCCATTCTCAGCAACATGATCTCTCCCTAGCATTCAACAAAATACATTCAGATTGAAAATGTGGTCCTACTGCCCAAGTCATTTCTCTTTTAGTATGAGCGACTGTCCCAGTACATTCTCTCTTCTTTACATTGTCTGCCCAAAGAAATACCTAAAATTGCTGATACCAGGCTTATCTCCTCCACTGCACTCTTCAAGAAAGAGGTGAAAACCATCCTTCTGGCCAAGATCTCCTGAACCTTATAGGTGCTGAATCAGAGACTCTGCATTGCTTTGTAGCACTGTTCACCTAGTCCTTTGGCACTATACTTCTACTCGATGGGGACACTACTACGCTACTCCCTTACTACCGACCAATATATGATACACGTTGGTCTACTGGTTCACTCTCCCGTTGCCCCCACTCAGTAGAGAGACAGTATAGAGAGTTTTCTCTCTATACTAAAAAATTGTATAAGCCATCCACACACCCAATGTGTACCTGAACACCTCTGTAGTGGGTTCAATGACTTGTGCCGTCTTATATTACTTGTTTACCTGATTGTATATTGATATGCTTTATGTATGTTATTATTATCCTACCATGTTAATGACCTTTATACTGCTCCCATTACCTCTGTTTCATTCCCCTACCCTGTCTTTGTGAAGCGCTCTGATATCTGTAAGGATCTTGTTCGCGCTATATAAAACTTTGAATAAATAAAATAAATAAAATAAATAAACAACTTTTGCATGATGTGGAAAATGTCGAACCAAGTCATCATCTAGAAAGGCGCAGTTCTGTCCCCTCAAGGAAACAGATGTGTAGCAGATAATGTAAGATGTAAATGAATTTATACAAGATTCTAAGTTATTAATTAATCCCACTTTGAGAAATCTGATGTGTGCTTTGCAATCGGCTCTTCCACTTAAAAGTTTTTTTGCATGCTCTCGAGGGATGTTCAAGACACACCCTTATCCATAATCAAAAACACATGGCTGCAATCTTATAATTCTTCTAACTGATATCTAAGCAATAGTTTGTGCCACATTCTATGTTGTGACCTTATATACAAGGGGGTGGCAAGATATAAACTGTGCGTGGTAAGCCGAAACCCTTTGCTCATGGCCTACATGTCTCCTAATTATTGGAGCGCACCTATTCTGCACGTATTCCAGGTTAATTGGAAAACAGAAATGTGACTATCTTGCCTGCTTACTCAAGGAAATGCATTTGAGGCATTTTAATTTAGCCAGCGGCCCAACATAGACCAGGAAATTAACAGTCTACGCTAATTCAGGTAGTCTATATTTTAGTTAATTTCTCCCGGGCCTGGATTGAGCAATGCCCTTACATCTGTCAATGGTCTGTCTGTCGAGAGATATCCCAAAGGATGCCTCCGATGCTTACCTGCAGGTGCCCAAAATGAGTCTTAGGAGGCTGCCATTTGTTTTCCTTTGAGATAGCACTTCCCCTATCCGCTGCCCGCAAGGACTCTGCCCAAAGTCAGTTTTCAGCGCAAAAGCACAAATACTGAAACAGCATTCAAGGGGTTGATTTTGAGGGCAGGGTGCTTCTGCCAACAAAAAGTTGTTAAAAACGGGGTCAAAAGTGCACTTTCCAACAGAGTTTTTCACTTAAATTTGCTAAAGATCCATAGGTTCTTTAAAGGCACCCATGAAACCTTCCAGTATTTTCCTAGAACGGACTAGAGGGGGGCATGCAACCGTAACTCACAATACTGGGTATCCCTGTGCAGGAGGTGTGGTCAAATGGTTAAGCTGGTACCTTTGAAGAGCAGCTTTTCAGGATAGAGAATGCTTACCCCAAAGCAGCGTTTTTCTCAAAGAATTTCTCTGTAATTACTTCTGATAGAGACAGAAGGTGACACCAGAGATCTAGAGAATATATGGGTGGGGAGGAAGGTGGGCAGGTTTGTTTTAACATTTTTGCCCTAGCTGTTTTAGGTTTCCAGTTCAGCTTCGATAGCTGCATTTGCTTGCCCATGTCAATCAATCAAATAATCAATTAAAATAATCAATTAAGCATTTGTAGAGCGCACTACTCACCCGCGAGGGTCTCAAGGCACTAAGGGTGGGGGGGCGAGTGCTGCTACTTCTTGAACAGCCAAGTCTTGAGAAGTCTCCTGAAGGTCAGCATGTCCTGGGTCTGTCGCAGGTGGATGGGGAGGGTGTTTCATTTCTTGGCGGCGAGGTGGGAGAATGATCTGCCGCCGGAGGTCGTTCGGTGGGTGCGTGGAACGGTGGTGAGGTCAGCCGAGCGAAGCTGGCGGTGCGGGTGTAGAAGGTGAGTCGTTTGTTGAGGTATGCTGGTCCGGCGTTGTGGAGTGATTTGTGAACGTGGGTGAGGAGCTTGAAGGTGATTCTCTTGTTGACGAGGAGCCAGTGCAGGTCTCTCAGGTGGGCAGTGATGTGGATGTCGAGGACGAGGTGTGCGGAGGCGTTCTGTATGCGTTGAAGTCTTTTCTGGAGTTTGGTTGTGGTTCCCGCGTAGAGGGCGTTGCCGTAGTACAGCCTGCTGCTGACGAGGGCCTGGGTGACTATCCTTCTGGTTTCGGTGGGGATCCATCTGTAGATCTTGCGAAGCATGCGGATGGTGTTGAAGCAGGAGGAGGAGACAGCGTTGACTTGCTGGGTGACAGTGATGAGTCCAGGATGAACCTCAGGTTGCGTGCATGGTTTGAGGGTGTCGGAGCAGCTCCCAGCGTGGACGGCCACCAGGAGTCGTCCCAGGCGGAGGGGGTGGAGCCGAGGACGAGAACCTCTGTCTTGTCCCAGTTCAGTTTCAGGTGATTGTTCTTCATCCACTTGGCGACGGACTTCAGTTGGTTTTGGTGGTAGCGGGGTCCTTGGTGAGGATCAAGTGGGTGTCGTCGGCGTATGAGACGATGTTGAGGTCGTGTGATCTGACGATGTTGGCGAGCGGTGTCATGTAGACGTTAAAATATGTCTGGCAGAGGGATGATCCTTGGGGCACGCCACAGGTGAACTTGGTGGCTTCGGATCAGAATGGAGGGAGGCGGACTCTCTGGATTCTGCCGGTTAGGAAGGAGGTGATCTAGTCCAGGGCTTTGTCGTGGATCCCTACGTTGTGGAGGCATGTGCGTAGAGTGTGGTGGCAGACAGTGTCAAAGGCGGCCGAGAGGGCTAGGAGGATTAGGGCAGCGGTTTTACCATTGTCTAGCAGGGTCCTGATGTCGTCGGTGGCGGCGATGAGGGCGGTACGGTGCTGTGGTTGCTGCGGAATCCGGATTGGGACGTGTCCAGGGTGTTGTTCGAGGAAGATGGTCAGTTGCCTGTTGACTATCTTCTCGATGATTTTTGCAGGGAACTGGAGCAGGGAGATAAGCCGGATGTCCTCCGCGGTGTCATCCTGCACTTGACTCAAGCTGCCCTCTGCAAGCTCCATTTTGGTAATCGGGCTCAGGGTCTGCTCCTGCCTACCTTCCACTAAGGTTTTTAAAACATTTCTGATAACCATGTCCCCCCCCCCCCCCCCCCCGAGTCTAAATTAGCATCTAGAACCTTTTATGTACTTCGCATGAAAAGACGTTTTTCCTGCAAATGTAATCAATTTTAAAACTTCTTAATGCAAGTTCACTGGTACATCCAGTTCTCCAGTGCCAGATTTCACATTTCGGCTCCAGTGGCCCAAATGTTTTGGCAATATTTCCCGGTCCTTGGACTGCAAACTATTCAAAATGACAGCAGGGGCAGCCGCTCTTCAAGCGGTATGCCAGCATGTTGTCACGGGGCACTTAAAAAATAAGAAAAATAAACCCATTGCCTTTCATTAAAATAAAAAGAGGCATGGTGAAGGTTAATTAGAAATATGCTATGACAACGAATGACTGGCTCCAGCAGGCATCAATCATTCTCAGGCTGCCCAGCATTCCAGACGGTGCTCACCCTCTGACATGACTGGCTGCGCAGTTTGAGCCACCAATCAGAGGAGGCGCGCTAAGTCGACTGAGACTCCTTTCTTTTCCTGTTATATTCCATCTATTCGAGAGCAGCACAGCTGTAAAGTCGTTCGTCTTCGACACTGCCCAGAAACCAGAGCACTTAACACTTCGCAGCCTCCATTCCTTCTTCAAATATGTATTAATATGCTGTTTCTTTATCCAAGGAAAACACATTTGTACTGAAGCACGATGTATCTTGGCTGCAGAAGCGGTAGCACTTTTTTCCCTCCCTCTCTCTCAGAAATCTTTTTGAGCAATCTCAAAATATAAATTAAATTACATGAGAGGTTTAATAATTTCTTCTACATCAGGGATGTAAACGCCTAGAAAAATAATTGCTAAAACACACCAGGATTCCACCTCCCCCTTTAATTTATACATTCGGCCTCTTTAAGAAAAGAGGATTCTTGATATTGTCCTTCTGTGATACAGGAATGGGCCCCTCTCTCTTTATTATCGAGAAGCATGATTTCAGAAAAGGGTAATGGGAAGATTTTTTGGTAGACTTTTGCTAACTTTGCAACATTTAACAAGGTTGTACTTTGCAGTTACACAGCGGGCCTGTAGGAGTGGGAGCCACTATCTTAAGGACGAAACGCCTCAGCTTGTCACCTATTTGATTTCTTCTTCAACATAAAGTTGTTCATGAGCTCATCGCTTGCAGCAGGGAATAAAACCCAGTGCCCTCTTAACGCATGGGCAAACTGGGCAGTTACCCGGGGCCCCCACAATCATAGGGGCCCCAGGAGGACCAGAATTTAACAAAAAATGTCTGTTAAACATTGTTATTCCTTTGAGTGGGGTTGTGTACGTAGGGCCCTGTGCCCTGCTTAGCCCAGGGGCCTACAATGCTGTTAAGATGGCCCTGATAAAACCCCATCTTAAAGGGGTCATCTATTGAATGACATCACAAAAGGGGCGTGGCTTTGATTGGTTCTGAGCGACAGAAATTTCGAAATTTTAAACACCTCAGAATGTACCAGAATCAGAATGCCCTCAAGTCTCTGGATTGTAGAAAGTGTTAAACCTCAATTTCATGAGGCAATATGTCTCCATGTTAGAGCAACTCCCAAGGCATCAATTTATCAGCAATACTGTTAATCAATTAAATAGTCCCACTGAATAATGTGATCTAGATCAGTGAAATATTTAAAGGCTTTTGTTATACAATTCTAAAATAGGACGGCCAAGAATCAATACCATAAAGGCTCTCAGAGAATAGGACAATACAGAGAAAAGCAAAATCAGAAAATACGTCTAAATCCCAAGTGGGCAGCAAAACTAGGAGATAGGCAGCATCCCAAGTATCATAAAAAAGTCCTCTTGCTCACCCCAAAATCAAAGTTTTATTAATACTGTTTTCTCAAATGAAACCAACAGAACCAGAGAATCAAGGTTGTGTGAGTGAATGTATGATTTCATCACTATATCAGAGCACAGTAAAATTAATCATCATATTTGCCTTAACACATAGACACTAAGCACAACATGAATAATCATTTAACCCCTTCTATGCTATTGTCATCCAGAGATGCTAGCGCAAACTAGATAAATAAACAACAGTGTGTTAGATGAATGAATAGGTACAGGGGTCTAGTGGAAAGACCTTGAATAAATAGTTAACGTTTTGTGACTGAGCTGCAGAAATGTTTCGAAGGTAACATGAACAATAACATTGGAAATAAACAAATAATACATTTGACTTTGTGCTGTAGAAATGACAGCCACTGAGATGTGCAAAGGGGGGGGGGCGAAAGTAACACTCCCATTTTGGAGAAAACGGAGTTCAGGTACAAATTGAGGTCTAATTAACAAGTGTCAGGAAACGTCACTGCTACACATCATAGATAATTTGTTTCAAAGACGACAGTACTATATCATAGTATATATGTGTAATCGAGAATGAAAATACATTTGTCAAATTATTAATAATGCACAAAAATATATACACAAATAAATCCTTAAAATGTTGCTAGGTGATTGCTAGAGATACAGAATGGGGAGAAGAGAACTGTCCCATTTAACCCTTTCCATGCGTCGGATGCGCGGGAGCTGCCCGACGTATAAGTGTTCATGTGCGTCAGAATGCTCCCGCGTGTCTGACGCCATGGAACAGGGAATCCCTCTGGTGCAGGCACCAAAGGGGATCTCTTTTTCCTCCTCCAACAGCCTCGGGAACTGGGGAAGAGGTTCTCCAGCTCCCGATGCTCTATCTTTGGTTTCTGTGAAATGATGATCAGCGCGCACGTTGCGCTGACGTCATTTCATAGAAACCAAATCTGAAATGAGGCGATAGGCTAATTTCAGTTTCCCTTTCTACATGCTCAGGGGGCTATCTCTGATCTCTCAGCAAGTAGAAAGGCAGGAGAGGTATCGTTGGAAAGGGGAGAATCTACTGGATCCCTGCTTGGAATATTTTTTTTTAAAATAAGGTCATCCAAAATTTCTCTAAGTTTACCCCTGTAGGCTAAAGGAACATTCCTAACCTTATGTCTAACGGAAACGGCATCATCATTTAGGATTATCTTGTGTTTAAAATCAGAATATTTTCCAAGAGTATCTTTAAACACATCGGGAAAATTCAACTTGAGATTGTTTACAAAAAGTGAATTCTCAGAAATCTTACAAGAATTTGTTTCAGATATAGAATGTACATTCATATCTGTGAAACATACAGGAGGATTGGAATTGGGATCAAGTTTAATTCCCAAATCGTGTTGATGTGGCCAGCCCAGAATAGCTACTCCTTTAGTAGCTACATACACTTTACCCTTGGTGACTCTATCTCTGACTTGGATAGTAGCCCAAAAGAAACCCTCCAGGTTTATCTTTTGTCCAGTGTAACCCCCAGGATGAATATCAGGTATTAACAACTCCCTGGCCTCCCATAAACTATTGAACAACTTCAAATCAATGATAGTATACAATGAACAGGAATCTATCATTAGTTCAATGGAATGGTTGTCAATTAAAATAGGCCAAGAGGGAAATTGTTTATGTTCAATATCATCCACAGAGAGTATGCAATTAAAACTATTAAGAACTTCTTCTTCTTCTTGAGAAATATAGTTAATTCTTTGAACAGAACGACAAACGTTACCAAAATGTCCTTTTCTCTTGCATTTTACGCATATTCTATCCCAAGCAGGACACCCTCTGTAATGACCAAGATGGTTAGGACTTCCACACCGATAACATGCAATGTTTCTTTTGGGAAAAATGTTGTTATCAGAAAAATTCTTATAATCTACAAACTTCTTATCACTGTCTTTTTTAAATACACCTTTTGAATTTGAAGACATTTGGTTTTTAACTAAAGAAACTTCTGGTTCAGTAATCCGTGGTTTAGATGCAGATGCAGTACCTCGGATTTCAGACACAAATAATTCGGATTGTTCAATCCCCTTAGCAATATTAATTACTGCACTAAGAGAAGACTTAGTGCCTAACCAAAGTCTCTCTTGGATTTTCTTGCTCTTAGTACGCATCATGATCTGGTCTCTAAGGACTTGTTCATAGGAAATCGTTTCAAAAGCACAAGAACATGCTAAGGAACGTAGAGCGGAAACATAATCCACAATGGATTCATCTTGTTTCTGTACACGAGAATAAAACTTGAACCTCTCCATAACTGTGTTAATTTTTCTGCCAAAACGAATTTTCATCTGTCTGGTAGCCTTCTCAAAGACATCAATATCTCCAGCATCATCAATAGGGGGAAGATTGTCGAATTCTTTGATGCCTGCGCCCCTAAACAATGTTTTAAAAGGGCTAATTTACGTTTGGCAGAGCAACCATCCTTCTCAAGTACATCAACATAAGCCATAAACATTGGGAACCACAAATCCCACTCAATGTTAGGATCGCCAGCAGACTGTAAAAAATGAGGAGGAGCTGCAATATTTGACATTCTGCAAAATGGAAGGTAAAGTCTTTTCTTGTACAAAAAATAATGAAAAAGAAATACCTTGTGATGAGTAAATAGGTCTTGTACCAGTGAAATAATAAGGATAACAGGTTTGTGACACTGACAAAAATTACGAGTGAAAACGAAATCCAAGATGGAGGCACGCAAATGACGTCAGCACGTCATAGGAGGTGAGAGGTGATTCCCACAATGCAATGCGATCTCCTAGAATGCTTCCCGATATCCCACAATGCTTCACGATCTCCTACGATGCTTGGAGATACGTCAGTGAGAGACGCGCGAGGAGAGAACGCAGAGGTACTGTTGAACAATGCACTCACCAACGACAATGAAGGTAATCTTTTGTAGAAGAAGAAATGAAAAATTGTTACCGATTCGATTGGTTGTCGAAGTCAAGTAAACAGGATTGAAATGGTCACGAAGTGTTGATTCAACTCCAGTTGAAAAGGACGTCCAAATCGAATTTAAAAGTGAACGTTGTTCTTCAAATGCTTTAAAAAAAGAGCTCCCAATCGTCGCCAAGAAATGTGTAGTAAGTAGGTCCGGGAACAGATAAGTTTCTAAGAAGGTTTTATTCAGGATGAAGAACAGCTTAACATCCACAGCAGGGAACAGCATAAATAACGAACCAGTCCCTTCAGAAACCGCTACCTTCTCCCCCAGTATTCTACCATGACCTCACAGGTTCTAAATAACATAGGCATGACATAAGCATAGAATACCACACCTAGGAGGGCAATTCCCAAGCAGGGATCCACCAACTAGACACTAGGGAGGGGGGGGGTGCGCGCCCCCTGGGCAAGGGCCTTTGCTACCCCCAATTATTTTTGGGGCATTTCAGTCTTTCTGCCCCTCCCCGGTGCGTAAGGTACCTTTTTTATTGGGAGACCTGGGGGAGTTCTGGATGGTAGGAAATGTGTGTCAGCCTGGTGATCCCACCACTTTCCCACACAGAAATTTGAGAAACATTTGATTTGTTCAGTACAATTTGAGGTTTGCAGGAGGTTCTGGGTAGGAAAACGTTGGGGTGTCCATGCAAGTTGAATCTCCCTAGACTCCCCTGGGTGTCTAGATTTCAGAAATGTGTGGGTTTGGTAGGTTTTCCTAGATGAACACTGAGCCGGGGCCAAAAACCCAGGTGCCCCCCTTGGTTTTTTGTGATTGGTAATTCTGATGTCTCCACAATACCTTTTTGATCCCTTCCCTGCCGTGGGCACTTGGCCCACCCACACGAGTGAGGTACCATTTTTATCGTGAGACTCTGGAGAACGCAGGGTGGGTGGAAGTTTGTGGATCCACGCAGATTCCAGAACTTTCCATCACAGAAATGTGAGGAAAATGTTTTTTTTTTTTTACAAAGTTTGCCAGGGATTCTGGGTAACAGAACCTGGTGAGAGCCACACAAGTCACCGCATCCTGGAGTCCCCAGGGTATCTAGTTAAAAAAAATGTATAGGTTTGCTAGGTTTCTCTAGATGCCAGCAGATCAAAATCCACAGCTTGGCACTTTGCAAAAGAGGATCAGTTTTCACGGTAAAAATATGGTGTGTCCACATTGCGTTTTGGGCCTTTTCGTGTCGCGGGCACTAGGCCTACCCACACAAGTGAGGTGCCATTTTTATTGGGCAACTTAGGGGAATACAGAATTGTATAGCAACTGGTATTACCTATTGACTTTCTATGCATTTTTGCCTTCCAAATGTAAAACAATGTGTAAAAAAGAAGTCACTTTGAAACATGTCCTATAATTTACATGCTGGTATGGGTACCCACAATTTCAGTGATATGCAAATAGCTACTGCTTTTAAATCTATATTTTGTTCCCATTTCGGAAATACATAGGTGTCCATGATACCTATGTTCCACTATATATTTTACCAAATGACTTGTTATATACCCAGTACACAATGAAAAACAATTGCAAGATGCAGCTCAGTTATTGGCTCTGGGATCCTCTGGTTCTTGGTGAACCTACAAGGCCTATATATCCCCACAAACAGAAGGGTCCAGCGGATGTAACAGTATATTGCTTTAACAAATCTGTCATACTTAGAAGAAGTTACAAGTGAAAACGTCATAAATGGCTGTTTTTTCAACTCATTTTCAATTTTTCTTATTTTCAACTGTTAGTTTCTATAAAAAAAACTCTAACGATCTACACAAATGACCCCTTGCTGAATTCAGAATTTTGTCTACTATTCAGAAAGGCATAGCTTTCCAGGATCCATTATGGCTTTCAGCCCCATTTCTACCACTAACTGGAAAGAGGTTGAAAGCACAAAAAGTAGCACAAATAGGCTATGTCCCAGTAAGATGCCAAAGCTGTGGAAAAAAATGTGGTTTTCTAACAAAGCTCTGCATGTCCCTGAAAGCTGGGAAGATGGTGATTTTAGCACCACAAACCCTTTGTTGAAAACAATTGTAGGGAAAATAACAGACACTTTCTTCTGCAGGACTTTTCCCCCATAAAAAAAAAAAAACACCAAAATGTAGCTGTATTTTGGCTAATTTCTGGGTCCCCTTCAGGGAAATCCACAAACCCGGTTAACCTTTATAATCCCCATGATGATGGAAGAAAAGGACGCAAATTTAGTGTGGATACCTTATGTGGCCAAAAAGTTACAGGGGCCTAAGTACAAACTACCGCAAATAGCCAAAAAAAGGCTTAGTACAGGGGGGGAAAAGGCCTAGCAGTGAAAAGGTTAAAGAACGTCACAAATACCTCCACACCAGCACCATTACCTAGCTGCTGTGGGTGGCGACACGTTAAGGAAAACTGTATGAATTATTCAGTGGTATGGGGGACTGAAAAGAGAGTGTACGTGTAACTTCCTTAGGCGCACAAGTGGGATAGCGACTGGAAGGAAATTGAAGTTTTTCAGTTTATAGCAGTTAAATTTGAGAAGCTTTACAGCTACACCCTGAACTGCATGGTAATTGATACAAAACAAAGAACAACTGTATGAAAGCCGCCTTTTCTCTGTGCTTACCACAGATGTTCTGCTTTCTGTTGGATCCAGCAGGTCCAGCACACTAGCCCTGGCATCGTGGTGACCACCTCCCCCTTACTGTGACGATCAGATGCAAAATATGGATGGCAGCTAAACAGACCAATAAATGACGAGGGCTGACTGAAAACCCCTGTATGTACCAAGGTATGTATTTTTTGGGAAAACAAGAGGCAGGCAAGATGACTACATGTGCCTCTAGGCCATACCCAACAATCATGCAGTAAAATAACCAGAATGAGTAGGTGATGGAAGGTACATAGCAGTACACAGCAATCATGGAGGACATCCAAAGGCCCTTGGTTGGTGTTATTCGCATATTGGGAAGGAACCAGTGGAGGAGGAGACGTGGCCCAATGGTAGAAGCTGCCAACTTTGGAACTGGGAAACCAAGTTTGAGTTTCAGCATCAGCTCAACATCCTATGATTCTAGGCAAATTGCTTAATCTCCCGGTGGCTACAAAAAAAAAAAAACTGTGTGTTATGTAATCTGGTGCTTACATAGAGAGATCTAATAATGTCTTTGGGCAAAGATTGCGCTTTATAAAATAAAAAAAATAAAACAAAACAAGTAGCTGAGCACCCCACTAAGTAATATGTTTTAGAACACTGCAAACAACAATCTGGGAAAATTGGTAACGTAGTAGTTGACAAAGGTTGAAATTATGAATACTTAAGCATAGCTGTCGATAAGAGGCTGACCTGGACTCAGCATATTCACCAAAAGAAGCAAAAAGCAGGGCTAACTTCCAAATCCTTCAAAAGGATTAATGGAATCTATGGAAGTATCGTAATAGGACACTCAATGTACTGAACGCAAAATGTGTCCCTTCCTTTCTCTATGCAACAACTGTGTTCAGCAACAATATAATAACCGACGTGAACAAGGTGTGCATGCAAAACATCCGATCTCTGCTAGTCTTACATCACTGTTGGTTTATTACACAGCAGCCAAAGTCAACTAAATGCTGTAAGGTAAACAGGGACAAATACATGTGGTTAATTCTGAAAGAGCTAAAATCAAACCACTTCAAAAAAGTGGGATTGGATCTTTTAACCCTCAACAAAGTGATCCAAGCACAAAAAAGTGCACAATTAAGCGTTCTGGCGGAGTTGGCCTGGAACACACTCCAGGAATTAATTATTAAGGAAAATACTATTGGGAAACGACCCAAGAAAGACCTATTGTTTTACAAGGAGTATAAACACACAGAATATGCCTCCGATTCTTATTTTCTACCAAAGCAACTGCATATACACTCAGATCTGGAAGCCACAGTAAAAAGGATATCCTGTGCATCAGATTACTGTATACGTGTCACTATCCCGGTTTGAAGGATCCTGGAACATTTGTCTTGTTGGCATCAAGGGATGTAGACTTTGTGGGTGTAAGAATGGAACTATTGGTCATATTATCTGCCTCCTCCCAAAACTATTGATATCTACGGCAGTCTTCCGAGTGGCTAACGGCAGGACTGTCACCGAGACCATTACACTTTTTAATGCATAGTCTAACTCTTATCAGCAAAACTTTGAACTACTTAGACAATGCATACTTTTATCTTAATAAAATTCCTGAGAGAACAATTTGGTTTAATCAACGGTTTTACTTAATGTACTTATGCTGCTTTCAAACCTATGATGTCTTATAATTACTGATAAGTGTGTCTAACATGGTGGTCAATATGTTATGTATATTGTTGTCATTTCTTGTTTATTGTAATCACTGATTAATAAAATAAACTTACTTACTCACCCCACAAATTGGCAGCACTAAATCAAAAGAGACTGTACCCTATAAAGACTAAGAAATTGGGTTACTGGTTGAGAGGGGTGGAAGCCCCACTCAGGCAGCAACAACAATCCTTCTCAGGGTGGACCACAGTAATAACTATATTAACCTGTGCTTAATCCTTTGGTTGCTTGGCATAAAAGTCGTGAGGCTTAAGTTAGAGGCACTGTGTTAAGTATTTATGCAGCACACAAATGATAATAAAGTGAAAACACAACACAATAAAAATCCCAAACCAACTAGAAAAATATTATAATTTGTAATAAATAAAATGAGACCAAAATGACAAATATCCAATAATTAAAAATGGAGAGATGCAATTTTAAAGGTTTAAGTAAAAATAGCGGCAAGAAGCAGATAGCGATAACTGTGGGTATCTGGTCGTGCTAGACTGGGACATAGTCACAGGTTCAGGCAGACTGCGATGGAGTCTGGGTAGAAAATAGGGACCAGTTTAGTCCAGCTGAAAAAGTTACCTTTTCAAGGTTTGGCATGCATAATTTAAAATGTCAGGATTTAATAGGAGGAGCTCAACTGATGGCAGCCGAGAGTCCAGCACCTAGGGAGGCCCCTCTTGGGGATTAAGAAATCACCAGCAGCACTTAGACAGGTCCAGTACAAGAAGCAGGTCGGATGGGCAGTTGTAGGGAGGCTTCTGGAGCTTGTTGTGTCCTGTGGCTCAGAACAGGTCAGTCAACTGACCCTTGGAGTCACTTAGGTTAGCAGGTCCAATTTTACTTCACATAATGCTAAGCAGGCTTCAATCAGCAAGGCAGGACCCTGAAGAACAAGGCATGCCTCAAGTAGCAGGGCAGCCCTCTGTGGAACAAGGCAGGCCTCGAGCAGCAGGACAGTATCTCTAAAGAACAAGGCAGTCCTTCTGTAATGCCCACAGATAAGGGATATATGCTGATGAATGTCTCAGGAAGTCCAGTACTTATACCTGGTGCTATCATTTGAAGTGGGGATAACTTCTAGTTCACCCCTACATCTGGTTCTGGAAAGTTCCCTCCTTCCCCTGCCCAGGTTGCAAGAGGTCTAGGGTGGCAAAAGGCTGGTGTCAAGTTCCTTTGTGAGTGTGCCGGAGGCAGTCCTTTGAAATGTAAGTGGGGCAGGGAACAGCTCTGCCCCTTCCATCCTGGTAGGATGGTTCTTTTCCAACTATACTCAGGTCCTATTGTTCACTGTCTGGGTCCAGTACACGTTTCTTGTGGGGGAGCAAGTAACACGCCCAGGCAGATGGAAACTCCTAGAAGGTCTCAGAAAGTTTAGTGCAGGAAATAAACAACTTTCTAAAAGATGCATTTTCAAAATTGTAATCTAAAATCCGACTTTACTATTAAAGAGAATTTTAAATTTCAATTGATTTGAGCCCAAACATGAGATTTCTACCTGCTCCCAATCAAAAATTAGCACTTATTATTACATTTAATAAGGTAACCAAATGTTATCCTATGGGAGAGGTAGGCCTTACAGTAGTGAAAAACGAATTTAGGAGTTTTACACTACCATGGCATGTAAGACTTAAAAACACGTCGTAATTGTTTTAATACAATGCACCTCACCCTATGAGAAGTTTAGGGCCAGTTTTAGGGGTGGCTTATAGACATTAAAAAGGAAGGTTTAGGCCTGGCAAAGGGGTTATTTTGCCAAGTCGAATGGACAGTTTAAACGGCACCACAGGCTCCAATGGCAGACCTGAGATGTTTTAAAAGGCTACTTTTAGTGGGAAACACAATGAGTGCTGCTTCTCACAAGTAGCATTTAATTTACATGTCCTGGGTACCTGCGTACCACATATATGAGGAACTTGCATGTAAATTAAATGTACTAATCAGATGTAAGCCATTTGTACCATGTTTTAGGCCGCAGGCACAAGCACTTCAGCACCGGTTAGCAGTGGTAAGGGGCACAGAGTCTAAGAAAATGGGTTCAGTATAGAGTTATGGACAGTCTGACTACCTTTGTGTGACACATTTGTTGGGCTAAAATTAAACTATGTATTTTGTAACCATCTCTAATTATTGGGTTTAGTATTAGTCCACAGCAAAATAAACAAATTCAGAATAATCATATGTGTCAGTCCAAAGAAAAATTCCCCAATCCTCATCCCCCCACATCCCAACCTAAAAAGGTGCCAAATTCAGTCAAATCAAACATTAGCATAGAAAGTTGTTGAGATCACATAGCTAGCTTAATAACATCAGGGAAAGACTACTGATCGAGCGAACCAATATTGGTAATTGGCCATGAAACAAGCTTAATGATCTCAGTCTTTTTTTTTTTTTTTTTGAAAACCTTTATTGTGCACATGAAGCTTACAAATACGGGCCTACAACCCATCAGGCCGGCCACCACACTGTATTAGCACGTAGGCCAGGAAAGAAGCTCCAGCGGGTCTCCGATATAACAGAAGCAATAAGGCGAGGCAGAAAGCCACAAGGAAACCACCATGAGTAGGAAAAGTGAAGGTTAATTTTATAATACAATAGGGTGAATAGCAGGAATAGTGCAGTCATTAGGGTCCAAAAGTCTGTGGCGGGCCGTCAGCAAGCAGTAAAACAATACACAGCGAATTTCAAAAAGAACAACCATATTATAGCAAGGGCAAAACGTAAGTCCCACATCTGCAAGCAAGTCCAACCACTGCCCAACGCCCACCCGTTACTACGAAAATACGCAGCAATACATAAAAAGGAAGTCAGGATTGCAATACAAAGAGCCATCCGCTACATCAACCCAAATAAAGGGAGAAAGAAGGGGAAAAAAGGGGAAAAGGACATCAAGAAAAAGGGTAGAAAAAACAGGGAAAAGAGAACGCGGCACCACAGCATGCGCCCCCTGGCAAGCAAAGCATACAAAAGAAAAGGCCAGCCTATGGAACCGAAGGAAATAGGATTAGTGGATGCACAATGTACATCGGAGGCAGGGAGATCATAAGGCCCACGCTGGCAAAAACACCCCAGGAGGCCTACATGTAGACGCAGCGTCCAGAAAAGAGGATACATAAGAGCCATAGAACCAAGAACAAAGAAAAAAACAAAAATACAGACCCCCCCCCACCCACCCCACCCTGCACCCCTGCAGAAGGCTACGGCCTAACCCCCCAGCAGCGTGCCTGTCGCCCTAACAGGAAACCCGAAATATAGAAAAGTCAAAAAGTAAGGAAGAAACCACATAGGCAAAAAGAGAGGAAGGGGAAAGGAAGGGAAGAAAAAAAAAAAAAGGGAAAAATCTCTAGTGGGAGAGGAGACACATAATCAAAACTATCAGCTCCCAACCCCCCGTTCGAACACATTTTAGATCCCACGAGAAGATGAAGTCATTTCAAAAAACAGGCACCAGGAATATGAAGAGGAATCGATCATACACGTACAGCTGCAAGGTGGTCATCGGCCATGCCACGAAGTAATAGTCCGGCGGCACAAGTGCAACTCACCCCTGTCCTCGTCTGTCCAGTGCCATAGGCACAGAGTGCACAAAGAACCAGAACATGAGGGGCCAGAGGTGAAAAGCAGGGATTCCAATCGTCGATATACCACACAAGTTATAGCGGCTTCGGACCGGATGAACAAGAAAGGACAGCAACAGCAGCAGGCAACTCAAGCATAGCTCCGCCGACCAAGGAGAAAAAGTCGCCCCGGTGAAACAGTCACAGGATCTCCGCTCGGCAGGTCGAGGCAAAAAAACACCGGGAGACCCGGCGAGACAGTCCCGGACGGATCTCGGCTGGAGGCCCTTCAGTACATCCACCACAGGGAAGAACTCCTGACGACACAAGGCAGTAGGCATCTGTACGTCCAAACAAGCGGTGGCCCCGGTGTCTTCAATTTCCAGGAAGGACTCCGCAGCACACTGAAGCGGTGGAACCGCACACGCAGGGGACGGCCCAACGAGCCCGGTACCAAGACCACCATCCGGCCCAGCAACAGGTACAGTCATGGAAGCACGCCAGGAACACAAGGCGGCGAAGACGTCGCCAACTGTAGGCTCACCTTTACGGTATTCAGCAAACGTGCCGTGCGGCCAGCCGATGTCGCCATCTCCAACTGGGCGTAGATACAGGGCGCAGGCCGCCATCTTTTTAGCCCGGCGGGGCCTCGGCAATCTCCGACCCCAATCCGGCCACCGGCGGGGCTCGATGAAATCCAGCCGGCAACAAACAATGGAACCTCCAGGGCAGAAAGGCGGACCACCAGAATATTGAGGCAGCCGGCGCCACCGACCCACAGGCGCCGCCCGCCAAGACCGGGCGGAGGGTTTCAAGATGGCCGGACAGGAGAACAAAGGGGAGATGAGTCGCCCATGCGGTCAACCCCCGTCCGCGGAAGGCAGCGCTCCACCACCAGGCCCCGGACAGCCAGACCAGGCCCGGTCAGTCGCCACCGGTCCAACCGCACAGTGGCCGCTTCGGCCGACCCCACTCCTCCACCAAGGGGTCGGCCCCGGCGCTCTCCCCGTCCGGGCGCCGCAGACGAGTCCCAGGCCCGCCCGCCCCGGAGACCCCGAAGCGAACAAGGGCACAGCTCAAAATCCGCGGCACCTAGGATCATCCAGAGCAGACGGTAAGTGCCAGCAAAACGTCATAATTCCATATTCCATCAAATAAGACTTCTCGGGGCAGGATAAGGCGCAGGATAGGTAGTGCAAGCAGGAAAGTTGACGGAGCCGAGCTACAACGCGGCCATCACGGTCGCGAGCTTGGCTCCTCCTCCAATGATCTCAGTCTTGTTGGCAAGTGGTTCATAGCAAACCCTTTGACAAGAAAGCCAAGAGCAGTCCCACACTGATCCAAATGCTATTCGAGAGTCAGCAAAAGCCTTAGAGGATTTTTCCATAGCTAAAACATCCCAAAGGTGGAGATAACAAGGAGAAATATCCGAAGGCTCACGACTTTTACAAAAGACCGCCAATGCGGTCTTAGCAGCTCCGAAGCACTTACACATAATCACCTGGTCATTTCACGTTTGATATTGCAGCGAGGTTGATCTCAGGCCCAGAATAACCAATAGAAAAAATCTGATGGGATGGGGTAACCCAAGCTCGTTTTCATAACTGCTCACATATTTCACCAGAATGGCCTAATCTTAGGCCAGTTCTACCAAATGTGTTAAAAATCACCCTCCAACCCACAGCTCCGCCAGCACAAATAGCTAGTGGAAAAACCACTTGAGTTTTGTGGGATAATAATATCAATCAAAGATAGTCTTATAGGGTACTGCCCTGCCAATAATACTGTGAGAATGTTTGGTTAAATTGGGCCACAAAAATTTCCGCTGTGAATTAGTAATACGTATATTTGCAAGCTTAGCCCTGTAATCTCCCAGGGTGAAGGTGGGGTTAATTAATCCAGCAATATAGGGTATAAGGATGAGAGTCTATCTCCGGATTCTCTGGTGGGCTTCACAAATCTTTCAAGTGGGGATAACTCCGTAGAGGCTGCAGCACGGATATAAGTGTGTGTGTCTAAGTGTCTCAACTGGCAATGATGGAACTGTTCCTCTTCTTGGAGGTGACATTTCAATTTACACTTCTCAAATGAGAGGATCTCTTTTTTCCGATATAATCAAGCCGTCGCCTGTCTCCCACCTCTCAAAAGGGCCCGGATAATAAGCTGATAAGGGGATGGAGAAGGATATGTGGAGATGGCAAGAATGTGTGTGGTGATCTAAGAGGGCTAGAATCCCACACTTCTAGAGTAGTACGAGTGGGTAGGCTAGGGTAAGTGTTGACCGGCCTGTCCCCTCTAGGCTTCCATATTAAGTCCCAAAGGAACTTGTCAATGACGGATCAATCCCTATGGACCCAATGTTTCTCAGAGGGCTTAAGTGACAAGTCAACAGTGATTCTTAGCTAAGCTGCTTTATAATAAAGCACTAAATATGGGGGAACTGATCCTCAACTCGATTTATCACACCTAAGCACTTTGTGACTCAAGCATGGTGTTCGATTTTGACAAATAAAATGTGGAATTGCTGATTGAAGGTCAGAGAAGAAGAATGAGGGAGGAGCAATTGGGAGGGCCTGGAAGAGGTATAAAACCTGCAGAGAAACTGTCATTTTTTAAAAATGAATACTTACTACCCAATGGAGATAGAATGGTGTCTATAGGCGTCTTTTAATATGGCTGGAAGTTTAGAATAGTTAGCAGTACACATATACCAGAGATGTGTAGTGATATGTATACCTAGATATTTAATATGTTTTCTGCCCAATGGAGTTGCATGTGGGAGGGTAATGAAGCTACATCCTTGTGGGGCAGTGTAAACTTGAGTTGTTTGGACTTGTTGATATTAAACTAAAAACCTGCCACAGCCTCAAGCTCCCTAGAAAGCCCAAACAGCTGCTGTAATGAGTATTAGCGTTCACCCTGGACAGCAAGATGACATCAGCAAATAGAGTCATTTTGTGCTCATCCCCCGCAAAAGGAACACGCTCAATCTCTCATCCCCTCAAACCAAAGCCGCAAAGGGTTCTATGCTTAATGCAAAAAGGAAGAGAGAAAGAGAGGGCAGACCTGTCTCGTGTCCCTCTGTAAGGAGAAGGGAGGAGACAACCTGAAGTTCACTTGCTCCCTTGATGTAGGTGAATGGTAACCTGCCAGCACCATACCAATGAACATGGGGCCAAAACTGAAGTGCTCTGGGGTAAGCCTCTGGAAGTTCCATTCCACCAGATCAAAAGCCTTCTTAGCATCAAGGGATACTAACATAGCAGGAATATGTTTTTAGTAAATTATTTAACCGGGTGGACAAACCTTCCTACATTGTTACGGGTCTGATGTTCCCGGATACATCCTGAATGATCTGGGGGAATCAGCCTTGGGAGATGAATCTCCAGTGCAGCCACTAAGACCTTTGCGTAGAGCTTTGCATCAAGATTAAATAAAGTGATATGCCTACAAGAGGAACACAGACACGCCACCTTCCTCTGTTTAAATATCAAGGAGATTTGGACCTCGGACCTCGAAGAAGTAACCATTGCAGACCACATAAAGGGAGCCAAAGAGTTTAATTTTGTGATTCTTCAAAAACTCAATTGACAGGAGGAGCAATAAAAAACAAAAGTTGATTAACTAGGGGGAGAGGAGTTGGCCTAATGGCTAGGGCAGTCGACCTCGAATCTGGGAAACTGGGTTTGAGTCCCGGCAATGACGCTGAATATCCTGGTGCTATGTGAAGCGGTCTGATACCCGATTCGGGTCAAGTTCGTGCTATATAAAACTCTCTAAAACAAACTATGAGTTACGGTTGTAGAACTAGTTAAAGAGTGCCAGGGAAATCGATTTTAAGAGTCTTCAAAAAGTTTTTTTTTTAAATGAGAAAATAACTCCATTAAGGAAATCAAGATAATTCAAAGAGACTGATTACTAACATAAAAAAACTGCAAGAAAAGAAAATGGTCTTTTATCCAACTAAAATCAGTAACGGGGACTTCTTGCATCATCGAGAGAAGGAGGTAGTCTGAAGCTTGATTGTCAAACATAAAAGAACACGATTTAAGATGGTGGCTGGTGAGATTTAAAACTGGCGGGGGGCGTTAATGACTGTTCCAAAGTTGAAGGAGCAACAAGGCAAAGCATGCTATTTTTATTTGATCTTTTGGCACAAGCTCGGCCCAAGGACATTGGACTGCAGTGCTCTACCATGAGCACCAATTAAATTACACAAGGTCCGATTCTTTCTTTTTATGCATTAGGAGATTAAAAGATTTGTTCTGAATCACAGGATGTTCAGCTGACACTAGGACTCGACCCTGGTTCCCCAGTACAAACTTGACGTAACACCACATCATCATAATGAAGACTTTTGACTCACCTACGTTTTAGGAGAATATATGTATACTGTGGTGACTCTGAAGCTGTTTTTCAAACTCTGTGTTTAAGTTGGACACAATCTCTGTATGTTCATGAGTGGAACAAACCTGCACTGATCTTTGTAAAGTGGGAATCCGCAGTTTTTGCTTTTCACTTGCCCAGCCAATCTTGATGCTGCTCTTTAAAATAAAAAGTAAGAGATTCTCTCAACAGTGTATGAGAACGGCCTTGGGATTGGCTGGGCAGGGCACCTCAGAGCTCTATCCGAGAATGGGGGCTGCCGTCACGGTCATCAAAGTGCGCATGCCTTTTTGGCAGAGTCCAATGTATAACCCCCTGAGGAAATATCAGGCATACTGGCTGCATAAGTGGATACATTTGTACAATGCAGCCAGACTAGAAAATTAACTTACAACACCTTGAAAATGTTATCAGTATGTTGACAGCAAATAGTTTTACAGAAACTCCTAGCAGGTGTGTTCTCTATGCAAAGAAAGTTGAATATCTGGGTTCTACCACAGGCAGCATACTTATCAAATCCCATACAATTAAAACAGGCGGGAGAGCATTCTCCTACATCGCGGCCAAGACCTGGAACGAGCTCCCTGTGAACATCAGATGCTCCCCAACCCTGCACATGTTCAGGAAGGACCACAAGACCTGGCTCTTCGAATGATCCAGAGCTGCCCCCCCCCCCTAGCGCCTTGAGACCCTCACGGGTGAGTAGCATGCTCTACAAACCCCTGATTGATTGATTGAATGAAAATGAAGTGTCTTCAGAAAATATCTATCTCTAATGCGAAAAATGAGATTTTCACTTTCCGGTTCTAAGTTGGGTACTATAGATTCTTTATATTTAACCTTACTGACATGATCACTCCTTTTTTGGATTGGTTGAATAAAATGTCTCCAACAAAAGTAAAATGGATGGGTGCAAAGCTCTACTGGTTGGGGGAGAACCACAAATGAACCCCTTTGCCACCTCATATGTGCGAAGGCAGCTACTGCCCCTCATACCAAGCTATGGGAAGTCTGAAAGCAGCTAATTAAGGGTGCCGGTGCACAGGCCTTTTTGCCTGTTCGAGGAGGGTAGGGAGCCTACTGGCTTTTCCTGTAAAGTCCGTTCAGACAACTGCCCATCTGCCCCTAGGCCAGGTCATGTCCTTGCTTTCCTTCCCCACCCAGTATGTGCATTATGTTGCATGCACAACATTTTACATGTGCTTCTTGTCGCTTGGAAACCGGGTGCAGTGGGAAAGGTGTTCTAAAGACACTATAAATGGTGCACAAAGTGGTGATACCGTTTCAGATTGTATTTGTCCACCTTGTGGATATGCTATGCATACTGAATCAGTGGAATGTGGCCAATGACACACTAGATGTCTTTTGGGCTGGGGAATACACATTCACATTTTTCCAGCCCAGATAATCTGCCCTGCAACTTGACTTGAGCTTCTAACTCCTTTGCGGAGCATCACTTACCAATGTATGCAACCCCTAATCCAGGAGTCTGGCTTTGGCTTCCAGATTTTTAGTGCCATTTATGGCCACTATTCTCCAAAGGCAAATTAACCAAGAAACCCAGAATTGCTGAAGTTAGACGAGGATGCCCCAAAACTTTCTTACTAGCTAGACAGTACCATGCAATTAGAATTAAACTGCCTTTTTGCAGGGATCCGGAGCAGCTTGTGTCCTAGTTCAGAGAGGACCTGGCCTCCACATTCGAGCTGGACTGTTCCCATTGGAGCATGGCCATGGCTAATTTGCACTTTGATGGGTCTAAGCTGAGGTGGCATGGTGTGCAAAATAATGATACTCTGGGATGCACCCCTGGATGATTACGAGTAGCTGAGATTAATTCAAGCATTTCATCCATCACGTTTGTATACTAGAGTAAGTTGCCGGATTGGGTACGCCCAGACGTGCATCCCGCGAACACTGTGCAACTAGAACCAAACTATAGCTGGCTGATGAGACCTAATAAAGACGCACCTGGTCGTGGGTTACTTGTATTCCAGTTCAGGGCGGACTAGGCTTGACAGTTCGAGTTGACTTGTTGCCATTGGAGCAGGGTCAAAACCGAGGTGGCATAGTGTGCAAAATAACTTTGGTTTGGGATGCGGCCCCAAATTTGTAATCAAAGGCTGTAATTGATTTGTGCATTCCATCTACTCCTTTTTTATATGCTACAGCCTGAGGCAGTCAGGACCTTCTGTTTTCTTATGGTGTGCTTTAAATGAAACTCATGCCTTCTCTCTAATTCACTTGAAGGACTATCTTTTTATTAATATATATATATTACCTCTGAGAATTATATTTTCTCATCACCACACCCATAAAGAGATTCCCTCACCCAAACTGTTAGAACATGTAGTTTTAACTTCATATATCTACTGAATCAACTATTCACACATCATTGGACAATCACACACCCCCCACAGAACCACACACACTTTCACATTCACATACAAATACTCTGTTAACTAATCAATAACTAATACAGACTTTCACATAGCTAGTAACCAACTGTAGAATCAGTTTACACAACAACTGACAAAGTGATACAGATATTCACAAGGTTTAGTCACTATCCACTATATTTAGTGAGACATTATAAATTGGTCAAGTAAACAGTCAATTACACTGCTACTAAATCCTCCATCCAAATATTTATTTATATATATCCACTCATTCTTCAATGTAAATTGCTATATATATATATATAATGCATATTTAAATAACGAAGCAAACCACATTCACTGGATGATGTCATCAGTGATGTCATCAGTGATGTCATTTGAGATGTCATCAGTGATGTCACTGACCATGTCATGAATGATCTAATATGTGACATCATCAGCAGTGGATTGCGGGTGCGCGAAATATAGTTAGTACAACTAACTATATAGGAGCAATTTCATTGGTTTTGTATGAGTAAAATGTCCAGCTAACTATAACACCACTAAAACTTATAGTTTTTTGAGTGAATTTCAAAGGTTTTTTAAAAACTAATTCCTAACTATATTACTCCTGAAACCTATGGTTTTTTCAGTGAATATATATATATATATATATTTAGACGTTGAGTTTATAGAATAATTGCGTAATAAATATCAATGTTCCAGTCCTCCTACTGCCTACAAGATTAGATTGCCACTCCCTGACCTTGTGCCTTTGAAGAGCCAGGTGTAAACACAAATTTGTAAATCAATTACCCCATTGGAGTGTAATAGTCACTGAAGTCCTGGGATGTCAGTTATAAATCACTATACCTGCCACATATACTAATTAAGTATCACTGGCTGTCCCAGTTCCAGAGAAAAACCCTCAAGCTTTGATTTCAACAGCTTCGATGCTTCGCTGCCAAGGTTTCAGATTGCTACGTGTGACAATCTAATAATTTCAATGTAATTATGAGCGACATTTCAACGACTATGAGTGACCCTTTCTCAGGAGAAAAATCAAGCAATGAAGATGAGGGAAACATAAATATCATAAATTACACCCATTTGAGCAACAAGAAAGTCTAAGTTAACAGCTTCAAAGCATAAGAAACAATTGTTTAACGACTTTCATTTATCAGACTCTATCCAAAATTGCAGAAAACAGATAAAGCGGTCTGGAAGGCGTTTATAATTTAATTATAATCAGCGGAGGGACTCGCAGACTCACTCCACTGCCGCCGACCACATTAACTGTAAGCAGCGCTGCATTAGAAAGCTGAGCGTGGGAGGCACTCATTTAGGTCACAGCTAGGCTGATAAAGTGTCACTGACCTGACTTAAAGAACACTTTCTTTCGAGGAAGGCGATGAGCTGACCCTGCGGGGAAGATTATGCTCATTCCTAATGGTGCAAACACACTGTGTGATGAGTCTTTGGGTTAGGATTTGCACATTTATTATTCCCAAAAAAGTTACTGGCACAGGCCATTACTTGCACCCACCTCTGAAGTTTAGACCACAGTTGCCAAGTTGTTCCTATGTCGTGTTTAACTTTTCCAGCCAGCATGGCGTTTTAGCCAAAAGAATGTTACATTTTGGGGCCAGTAGTTTCATTTGGAACATAATGATTGGCTAAAAACTATCTCAGAACGTAAACTGCTGTTTGTTTTGGGTGTACTTGGTATCTGTTTGAGAGTTGAATACCACACTCGCCACAATCTCAGCAGGGTGCAAGAAAAACCGTCCAAGAAAGGATCCGTTCACAACAGAAGCTACTTGTGTTGGCAACCGTACTGGATAGAAAACACAGCGAGGGGGCATGAGCCGGATGTGACGTTCCATGAACAATTCTCTCAACCTTTTACGCGTCCCTCAAAGATACTCACATGTACTAAACTCGCCAATCATTGAAAAACACACATTTAATTAAAAAGGTAGTCTTATGGCCTTTGTTAATGTTTGCATCAATGTTCTTGTCATTTTAAATCACTGTTGTCACCTTTCTTTTGGCTTGCTTTGGAACAAACTCTGGTTTAGTAACAATATTCAGCATGTGTTGTTTTGTGGGCGAATAAGCGCGTACACACACTCGGGTGGCTGGTACTTACTTCGACTCTTTTGCAGGCAGCGACTCTGCGAGGCAAGCAGACCACGAGCAACCACAGCAATTCGGGTTGCCACTCGCCTCCTTAGTCCAGGGCAGTCCTCAGAGTCTGCTGTTGTCAAGTGACAGACTGTCCTGGGTGCCCGCTGCAACCGCAGGTCACTGACTCCATGATGTGAGCTCGGTAATGATTGAATTTTCACCAGGTCTAACAAGATTTTTTTATTTTCTTTTTTTAACGTTTTTATTGGCATTTATATGGACAAAGAAAGAAACACAGCATAATACTTAGTGCCACAGTATGTAGACGTTTCAAGGCAGTACAAAAGGAAGGAGAGCGAGTCTCCTTGGGCCACTTATCTTCCCAGACAGCGTTAGCATCGCGGGCCCAGGAAATCAGATGGCATCGCTTTACTTATTCCTAACAGTCATATCAGTGGCAAAAGGCTTCGTCAGCTGTACACGTCACTAATGCTAACATCATAGAGTTCCAATTGTCCAGCAGTGGGAAAAAGCCTCTGTAGCGCCAAATCACATTCTAACAGATTAGTACTTTTCTTCTATAAAACATGGCTATGGTGTGTGACCATACCATTATTGCAACAATAAGCTGCATAACATGAACTATGAAAAAGAAAAGAAAAACAAAACAAAAAAGAAACAAGTACACAACCAATATGCAGGGATGAAAAGTGGGGGAGGGGTGGCGGGAAAGGAGGGATAATGTGGCGGGGGAGTGTGGGCTTCTTGCTATAGTCTTCAAACCAGTTCACACCACTAAGAGGCACTGCTCTAGCCGTAGCAGACATGGTCTCTAATGACATGCGGGGAAGGGTTAAGAGCGTCAGTAGTAGTCAGTGTATCTGAGAGGGAGATGTCTAAGTCTTGAAGAGTACGTGAGAGTGTTGTGCCAAGCGATTAGTCAGTGGGGTTCCAAAAGCCCTCCGGATCAGTGGGGCGCACTGCATCGTCAAAGAGCTGCAGGGCTCGGAGTCTTGGTGGTTGCAGTCTAGTGTTTTCCAGTCATCCCAGGTGTTCCACCAGCGGTTTCCACAGCTTCGTGAATTTGACGCCCCGAAGATGTAGGCACGCCGTGAGCAACTTCATTGCCACCGTGAGCCATAAGCGAGTGAACCATATATTTATCGAGGGCGGTTCAGTTGTCTTCCAATATAGGGCAATAGACTGCTTCGCGGCTCCCAGCATGTGAAGACTGAGATGCCGGTCTTGGCGGGTCATTGCCCGCAGGTTCACTGGCTTAAGGCCCAGAATGATAGTGAGTGGGTTTACAGATAGAGGGTACCCTAGCACCTGTTTAATATGGCTGAGGACTTCTTTCCAGTAGGCAGCAAGGAGAGGGCACGACCACTAAATGTGTATAAAATCGCCAATCGCTTGTGTGCAGCGCCAAAACAGGGGAGATGCGTTGGGAAACATCCTTTAGAGATGGAATGTAGTGTAGTACTACTGAGTTATCACCTTATAAGCAGATTCCTGCTGGGGGATGCTATGGAAAGTTTTTGGAATGTCGTGCCAAAGGCGCAACCATTGGGAGGAGGCAATGTCGGTATCAGACAAGGACTGCCACTGCAGTTGGTATGGGTGAGGATCTGAGCGGTGTGAATGCTGGAGGACCTGATATGTGTGAGAGATTAACCCCTTGGAGGAGTCGAAGGTACGCGCTAGCTTTTCAAACGGTGTGAAAGGTCGTGTGGCTGCCTGTTATAGCGAGGATCATTGTAGCCAGTGCCGGAGTTGAATACTAACAAGATTTATGACAGCACGCAACACCACCCTGGGCAGGGGTGAGCAGCAAGCAGCTCTGCGAGCACCATGATTGTGGTGGCGCCTGCGAACCAGTTGCCAGCCCGAACTGCTTCCTCTCAAAACAAACTCCCCGCCTTCGGTAGCAGGACATGACATTCCCCTGGGGCACCAGCCAGACTAATGGATGTATCACACTGAGCACTACAGTGATGTCAGGCTGTAAGTGCCGCGCCATGGAAAATATTCACAATGAATTATTGTTGCACTAAGCAGTGAGCCTGTCAGCAGACTTACCACCGCTGCAAGCCCCAAGCCTGCACCAGGAACAGCGCGCACACACCACTTGCACTGAGCTGCCAGCTTCTACACTGTCATTCCATGATATAGTTTAGGCAGCGCTTCAGTGAGTCTGATTAGGCACTATGCATATGCATGACAAGGCATTTCAGTGCGGTGATGCGGAGCACCACACTGAAATTCGTTAGTGTATTGCCTGATGCGTGGTACTCGGCAGGACTGTAGGTGCTGCATTCATTGGTTTCACTGGTGAGGTAACAGGTTGTGGTGACAGCATGCAGTAACTACTCTTTGAGCACTAACTTCAAGAAGTGTTTAATTTAGAATGCAGTTAAGTCAATTTAGGTGCGGATATTAGCAGAAATGGCACTTATCATTTCAGACAGTTACAGCTCTATTCATGGCTTCATCCACTGGTGACACAAATGTGTAGTTCAATGAGGTCTTTTAATCTGACCTCCACTCGGGTGGTTGCTCTGGTATGCCATGATTCAAAAGCCACTGGATACTCAAGGTATAGCTTGCATAAAGCTTAAAAGATCACTGTAAGAAATTACCACATTTTTGAATATGTGGATTTGATGGCTGTAAGACTGTGCATTTTACGACTGCTAAACAGTAGTAAATTGCCTGCGCGTCCACCCTGTAAAGCATGTGCTGTGTATTGGAAGTTCACATATGACCTATTTAACTTTCCTATAAGTCCATTGTACGTGGTGCCTAAAATGCTCCTTGTGTAAATACAACAATGTGAAGGGGAATGCTTGTATAAAACTCAGCGAATGGCTATCGATTTGGTCCAAACTTCAGATCATCGTTTTTTACCCACTATGCCATTCTACATTGAGATCTTCCTTGGGCAAAGCAGTCTTGGTCCTGGTCCAATGGGAATTGCTCAAATCAAACTGCCAAGCAAGGCTCACTCCAGGAGGAAACAAGGGCAACCATGGTGTGCAAAATAACAATGGATTGGGATTCGGTCCAGAGTAATTAAAGATTAATTCAAGCATTTGAGCTTAACTTTTTTGTACATTGAAGTGCACTCATGGAATGGAAAGTTAAATGTCATATACGCTGCAGTGTGTTTTTACACCTTTCACAAATGTGCTAAAAATATAGTTCTGTCAAAAGTACCATTGTGTTATGGCTAAGCCGCAGTTTAAATGTACTTTAGTGACACATGGATTGGAAAAATTTGATTGACATGTAGGGAAAATTCAATTATCACCACTAAACAGTGCCTTGGAAGCCCACTAGGCAGGGTGTTAAGATATAAAAAAACAGGCCAAATTACATATTGGGGTTAGCTTGTAATCATAGGGAAATAATACCCAAAAGCTGTTTGACTTTAGATTCTATTCATACATTTCCCTAACAGGTGTGGGTTAGAATAAAATCTTCATTTTCCACCTCTGCTTAGTACAAAGAAAAGTTTGTCGACTGTGCACAGGCTAAATCTGAAAGCAGATAAGTAAATTGTAGCGTGCCACGGAGGTATCACCTAGTCGTCCTGTAGGTGTCAGATTAGAAACAGCAAAAAATGTGTCCCTTAAAATCTAAGGGGCGACCCTCTGGGCGCAGCTTTTTCAAAATCGCAACAGCGATTTAAACACAAATGAGCACCAAAAAGGATTTTTCTAACACAGTTGAAAAGAATCCATTGTGATTACATGAATCAGTTTATTTCACTTGCATATGAAGAGTTCAATCAATGTTGTAGATCACATTAATAGTTTTTTCATCCTTCTAATAAAGTTCAATCATATATGAAGTGGTCCCAATGCATTTCGTGCTGCGATGGCACTTCATCAGGGGAATCTAAGATTACAAATGTGTAATGAGGACCCACACTATTCATTGCATGATGCATAAAGTTACAAACTATATGGCTATAGTAAAAAGTGGTAAACATCCTACATGATAATAGAAGAAAAACTATGTGATGATAAGAAACTGACATTGTCGTTGTGAAGTGTAAGTATAAAAAGGACTTATTCCTAAACCGTGAATAAAGGTGTTCAAACATCTCCAAAGATATAGTGCAGTGTGTGAACAGTTGTGAAATTCTGAGGATTAAAAGGAAACTCGACCGTGTGAGTTTAAATCGACACTATGAAAGTATGTGGAAAGTAACGGGTAAACTGTTCGTAAACGTGAATAGTGAAGAAATAAACATGCTCGAAATACGTGCGAGTGGTTCATGGTTAAATATTCAGTACCGTAGTGGTCCAGAACGGTGAGTTGGTGATCAAATGTTCAAAGAGTGGCGCGTTCTAATATCTTCGGTGGTGAAAAACATCTAACCGGAGTGGCCCGAGGGCCGTCGTTTCCAAAAAGGACTAAACACCGTCAGTAACGCGGACATCCATTGTAAACACCGCATTGGTCTAAAAATAAGCATGCTGGGAGATAGAAACAGAGAACGTTCATCTCGACCGTGATCCTAAGTGATGTTAAGTGTCGGCCATATTGGAACGGGCAGTGAGTGTACTAAAGTAATTGTGCGGTATACCACAGAAAGAAATTAGCTGAATGAATAAAACAATTGTGAACAAATCAATATAAATAAAATGTGTGTGAACAAAGGGTCATCGAAAAATATAAGGAAAAAATCACGAATAGTACATGCAGTTGTAGATCAATGTAATAAACCAATCTAAAAAACAATTTACCCATATCACAACTATATAGAGCAAAACGGATAGCTTCAGAACTCTGTGAATCGAATGGTCAAGTACAAAACATGATCCAACGTTTTCAGGAACGTGGATATCCCCCGGAAAGTTTGAAGAGAGCAGAAGAAAAGTGTTCAGCCAAAACACAAACTGAATTATTACAGACTACTGTAAGAACAGATGAAAGACGGATGGTAGTAGTCTCTAAATTTTCCACTAAGAGTCACACTTATAAACAAACAATTTTGAAACATTGGCAAATCTTATCCAATGAACCGGATTTCAATGGGATTTTTAAAGAAATACCTAGATTTGCTTTCACTAGAAGCAAAAACATCCTAGACATACTAAAACCCACCAGTTCTACTTAAACCATTATCCAATCCAAAGGCACTTTACCTTGCCACAACTGCAATAATTGTCATGCTATCATCAAAGGAACTGCAATTAACCACCCACGAAGTGGGACACCCATTCGCCTGAAAGTCACAGCAACTTGTGACTCGATGAACTTGGTCTACCTATTCAAATGCCCATGCGGGTTTGTTTATGTGGGCAAAATGATCAGAAAAATTAAAACGAGACTTTCAGGGCATAAAAGCAGTATCAGGAGAAATGATCTTAAATCAACTGTAGCAGTTCATTTCAATGAACGTAGACACAACGTTTCACAATTACAATTTATGGTCCTTGAAACCATCACGAATACTGAAAATCAAGATGTAAATAAAAGACTGCTGCAGAAGTAAAATGAATGGATTTTTAAACTTGACTCCAAGAAGCCCTATGGGCTTAATGATCGATTGGAATTCTCTTGCTACCTGTAAACCATGATTAGACCATTCTTTGAGATGTAAAACTTTGATTTCTTTAGTTAACTACCATTTCTTGGTTTATTACATTGATCTACAACTGCATGCACTATTCGTGATTTTTTCCTTACATTCTTCGATGACCCATTGTTCACACACATTTATATTTATTTGTTCACAATTGTTTTATTCGTTCAGCTAATTTCTTTCTGTGGTATACCGCACAATTACTTTAGTACACTCACTGCCCGTTCCAATATGGCCGACACTTAACATCACTTGGGATCACGGTTGAGATGGACGTTCTTTGTTTCTATCTCCCAGCATGCTTATTTTTAGACCAACGCGGTGTTTACAATGGATGTCCGCGTTAGTGACGGCGTTTAGTCCTTTTTGGAAACGACGGCCCTCGGGCCACTCCGGTAAGATGTTTTTCACCGCCGAAGATATTATAACGCGCCACTCTTTGAACATTTGATTACCAACTCACAGCTCTGGACCACTACGGTACTGAATAACTAACCATGAACCACTCGCACGTATTTCGAGCATGTTTATTTATTCACGTTTACGAACAGTTTACCCGTTACTGTCCACATACTTTCGTAGTGTCGGTTTAAACTCACACGGTCGAGTTTCCTTTTAATCCTCAGAATTTCACAACTGTTCACGCACTGCACTATATCTTTGGAGATGTTTGAACACTTTTATTCACGGTTTAGGAATAAGTCCTTTTTATACTTACACTTCACAACGACAATGTCAGTTTCTAATCATCACATAGTTTTTCTTCTATTATCATTTAGGATGCTTACCACTTTTTACTATAGCCATCTATAGCCATATAGTTTGTAACTTTATGCATCATGCAGTGAATAGTGTGGGTCCTCATTACACATTTGTATTCTTAGATTCCCCTGATGAAGTGCCATGCCGGCACGAAATGCATTGGGACCACTTCATATATGATTGAACTTTATTAGTAGGATGAAGAAACTATTAATGTGATCTACAACATTGATTGAACTCTTCATATGCAAGTGAAATAAACTGATTCATGTAATCACAACAGATTCTTTTCAACTGTGTTAGAAAAATCCTTTTTGGTGAACAAACCTTTGCTCATTTGTGTTTAAATCGCTGTTGCGATTTTGAAAAAGCTGCGCACAGAGGGTCGCCCCTTAGATTTTAAGGGACGCATTTCTTGCCACCTCTGTTTAGGAAATTACTAGAAAATTATTGAAAGCTATTTCCTGCTTAGTTTTAAAAACTGGCTTAATGGTAAAATCAGCTTTTTGATAACGTAAATACACAAGTAACTTTGTAAAAATGTACTCTAGGCTGCCTCAGCCAGAGCAGATTTACAACCAGTTCTGCCACTATTCACACAACCAGAGTTGGAATACACATTCTCAGTTGGGATAGTTTACAACCCTGGCTCAAAGCACAATGGTCTGTCTCTCTGCCCAGAAAAGGGCAATGGGTGTTAACTGTGGATTAATAAGTAGGGACTAGCTTTGTGGAGGTAGACGAGAGCAGTTAGCAAAACAAAGAGCAACTTTAGCACTACCTCATTTTACATGGAGATGCCAGGGAGGATTTCATTGATTAATTCCCAGAACCCTCCTAGACAGTAAGGCTCCAGCCACATTAGAAAGAAAAAAACGAATATGAAGGGTTGGGTTCATATTTCTATGAATGCCCATAGCGACATAAGTAAAGCTAGTAGCAAACTCAAAGTGTTGCCATGGCATCTTGTTCCGATTGCGAGTACTTCTGCTCTCGTGGGGTGAAAGCTTTACTGGTATGGATGACAACCTTTCTTTTGCATAATTTAAAATGCCTTCAGTGTCATTCCCATACATTTTACTGATGACTGCAGTAAAGCCCTTAATTGAAAATTCCCCGGTTGGGGGCTAACCAGCCCCACAATCTGCCACACCCAACATGTTACTTAGTTTGGGACTTTAAGAAAGTACTGCAGCACTCATGAGACCACCAACTTTCTTTGGAGCATATTACATTCACTTTGAGCAAAAACATGATTATCAATTTTAGAATTGGTTGTAGGTGTAGACATTTTGATCTGTTGAGAGTCATACAACTCTTAATCAGATGTCAAAGAACCACCTTCAGATGTGCATTCTGCCTTATTCTTATTATTTTCACATAGAGAATGTCATTACATATACAATGCTTCAGAGTTCCTGTGATGGACATTTTTCCACTTGTAAGTAATTCACCTGCAAGATTTGGAGTGGTACTTTACCAGACATATTACAAGTAACATTCCAAGCACCTCAAAACATAGCTGCTTCTTTGAGCTGCAGACATGCAAGAACCCAGAAACACGTCTAGAAATTCAAGCATTTTTTTACTTGTAAGTATTTTAAAAATGCTATGAATAATGCATAATGCAATTGGAGAACTGGTTCTGACTTGCTGGCAATGTGCTCCCATCCCCCCTTGATAACATGTAATAGATACTGAATTATGGCCTGAATTACGAGGTCAGAACCCTTTAAACCACATTACAATGGGAAGTATTTAATGGGTTCAGAAGTGACATAAATATAAATTATCAACCTTCATCTCTGCTCCGAAGAGGCTGGTTCACTGGTGTAACGAAAGTTGCGAGGGCCCCCCTTCAAGGTACATTACGGGGCCCCTACTCCAAATTTAATACGGAGCTCTCAGGCCTGAGTACTGTGCTGAGGGGGCCCCCCTGCAGCTCAGGAGCCCCCACCCCCCAGCACAGCGGGGGCTGCGGGGCCCTGGTAACGCTCCTGGGCGGTTCAGGTACTTACAGACAACACCACTGTCATTAGTTATTGCAACATGAAGGGCATGTAGGGTCCTGGGTCCTGTGCCAGGAGGCTCTGGGCCACTTGAACTGGCTGAATCACCAGGGCATTTTCCGGATTGTACATCAGCTGACGAAATCGACTCTCGGGTTGTGAAATAGTTGTCAGGGTATTCAAGCCACAGTGGGCACAATGCGGATAGTCTTTGCTCCATTATGAAACAGTGGATTGCTGACATGAATGATTTTGACAAATGAGGGGTCACAGAAGCACATGAAGGGTTACTACCCTCAGATGGAGCATATTCAGACTTTATAATCGCTGTGCCCGCTCCAAGCATGCCAACAACATAAACTACAGTGAAAACAGGCTGAGTGGCTGGCATCTATACTATTGTAGGCAATCTTTCTTCTATCTGCAAATGACAGTGGCTGTGCACCCATTTCTTTCCTCATCGCAATATTACAATAATTTGGAATACCCACAACTTAATTTTTTTCTCAAAAGGCCATTTCTAACTTGAGGATGCCATATGTACCACTCTGAAAATAATGACAGAAGAAGCTTAATAAAAATCTCAAGATCTGCAGTAAACATGCATTGCAATAACATGCTGAAGCTTGATCTTTCAAAACCTTCATCCTGGTGGGAATGGGGGCAGGACCGTCTGAACGGCATAATAGGCCCCGGGCAAAGCAGTGCACTGGGCCCTGTCTACACAAGCACTCACAGAAATAACAAGCATTTTCAATGCAATGGTTTCGACTTTGGAAAAGTTGGAGCTATTGGCATTGTAAATGTCAACATTTTAATTTATGTGTTTTTGTTTTGAGAATAGCCAAATAGATGGCATTGTCAATTACATTGCCATTAGCTGAATCGCTTGCAAATCTTAGACTTATGGTACCCTATGGATGAGCTCAGCAGACAGCAATTACTACTATACACACACACCTAGAGCCACAGACACACAATGCAGCCACACATACACTGAGAGCCACACACAGACACACACACCCTGAGCCACATACATATACATACCCAGAGCCACATACATATACATATCCAGAGCCACACACGCACACACCCAGAGCCACACAAACATACACACCCAGAGTCACACACACCCAGAGAAACAAACACTAAGAACAAGCTAAACACATACGGAGTCAGCCCCATACACACACACATACCCAGAGCCACACACACACCCAGAGCCACACACACACCCAGAGCCACACACACACCAAGAGCCACACATACACACCCAGAGCCACATACACACACCCATAGCCACACAAACGCACACACCCAGAGCCCCACACACACCCAGAGTCACACACACATACTCAGAGACACAGACACACACCTAGAGCCAAACAAACGCACATACCTAGAGCCATACACACACATACCCAGAGATACACACTCGGAGGCACACACACTCTGTCAGAGTTACACACACACATCCAGAGCCACACACACCCAGAGCCCCATACACAGACACACACACCCAGAGCTACACAAATGCACATATCCAGAGCACCTCACACATCCAGAGCCACACACACACACACCCGAGCCACACACACACACCCGAGCCACACACACTTTGAGCCACACAGACACACACACCCAGATCAACACACATCTAGAGTCACACAGACACACTAATAGCCCCACACACACATTCAGAGCCACACACATATACACCCAGAGCCTCACACATACACACCTAGAGCCACACACACACTTATAGCTACAGGCACACACCCAGAACCGCACACACTCTCACACCCAGAGTACCACACACACCTAGAGACACACACACACATACACTCTCGAGCTGTGACACGGAATCAAGGTACTTTAGGATAAACAAGGCTGTAAACACGCGCATGGTTTAGAAATATCCGTGTATCAGGGAATGCGCTGCTCTGAAATCGGAGCAAACATCGACTTCATATATCATATCCTGATAATGTCACGTGCACACCTCGAGTTGTCTGAGGCGCAGGCGTGAATATTCGGTTATTTTTTTTAACAAGTTGTGTTCCCTGTGCTAATACTGCAATATTTACGAATTTCAAACCCACGATGTGCGCCCCACGAGGGAACTAAACGCACACACCTGGGGCCTTATTTATGAAGGCCTTGCGCCGCCGGTGCGTCACTTTTTCCCATTTTAAAAGTGGCGCACCGGCGGCGCAAGGCCTTCATAAATAAGTCCCCTGGAGCGGGGCAAGGAGAACCGAGAGCAGGGTTTGTTCTCAGTTTGCCACGAATTTCGACCTTGCTACATCTGAAGTCCCCGCTGTGTGAGGGGGACGAGCGGGCATTTAGCGGGGGCTGATAACCCCTGCAGGACGCTAGATACCGCCAGGGGTTCCTATAGCAGAGCCCGCTATGATCTGAAGGCACCGGCTGGAGTCCGGGGTGCAGGGGTGGTCGGGTCCGGGGTGCAGGGGTGGGCAGTATATTTACCGAGAGTAAACCGGGTTTAGGGCGCAATCTGACCCTGGACAGGTGCTCTGCATATTCAGCGAATTCAGTTCCACCAAAGGGGTAAAGTCACCCCTGGAGCGGCCAGGAAACGGGACTGGGGGGTTGAATTCCTCAGTCGCTAATCAGATTCGCAGTGTGATCTGCAGCGCAAACTAGCATCATTGGCGGCGCGGCTGCATGTGGCTGGTGCAGTCCGAGCGCACATCCCCAGGGCCTGCCAAGCGTCAGACATTTTCAGGGGCTGGGCACCGGCACATCACGCTTTGCCCTGGCTGGTCGCTGCCACTGTTAGCGCAAAGGTCGGTGCGGAACTGTATTAACACGCGTGCGGTCAGTGCAAGTTCGAAATATCTGTCCCAACATTCACCTGTGCGATACACAAGTATCCGTGCAAAATGACTCCTGTGCATTCACTGCAACCCCTAAATAGTTGTGCTACAGTTCCCCCGTGCATGTTCTCTACTCCAGAAACATTGGTTCACTATTTATTGCACTGGTGCAACGGATGTTGTACAGAAGTGTCAGTGTGAAAATACACGAGCGCCAATATAGCCCATCAAACCAAGGAAGGACACGGGAGTGGCGCACGCACCTGGCCGCGTCCTCAACCGGCACTTCTGAGACCAGCGCATATTTTAGGCCAGAAATGACGCAGTGATGGGATTGGGGTGTGGGCTTTCTGAGGGAGGTGAGGGGGATGCAGCGCCTACCACCGCAGGCTCGCTCCGCTACCAGCAGCAAGAGCAGGGAGGGGTCTTCGGCGGCCCACGCGGCGCTATTACAGCGCACTGAAGTGGAAAATGGACTTCCAGGCCCCTTTGTACCGAGGGGAAGGTGCAGCCCCCCCCCCCCTCCACAGGGGTAAGCAAACTCAATCAACTTATGGACGCTAGTCTTTCACCACAAAACGGAGATGGGGAGGGGGGTCAAACAGCAGAACTTGACCCTCCCCCCCACCCCCAGCACTGTCGCTCTCTCCACCTCACACCAGCTACATTTTATTTTTTATCTATTTTATTTTATGCGGTTTTATATAGCGCGAACTTTACCCGAAGGTGTCAGAGCGCTTTACATAAGAACCAGGTGCAAAACATAAGGATTTAGGATTACATGCGTTATATATAAAAAATAAAAAAATAAAATGCAAATGTACAAGATGTAAAGTCACACATCCGGACCCCCAGCACTAGCCTCTCACACCAGCCCCCCCCCCTGCCAGGACTCTCCGTCGGGGGAGCCCAGAGACACTGCACCCCGCGAGAATCAGCCCCCCGCACAGACAGACATACATAGGTGGCTGCCAACAGCAGCGTCCCCCCCCACCCCCACACCCGTGCATGGTCTGGGTGTCTCGGGGGTGTTTCCACTCGTTGGGGGGGGGCTCCTCCAATGCGTTCCGTGCGTCAACAAGTCCCACAAACACGCTCTGGGCGGGGGTTTGTTTGTTTTTCTTCTTTTTGTTTTTTTGCTCTGGGAATCGTCGTCCGGGACTCACTGAGGAGTTAAGAGGGAAACCAGCACTACACGCGCTTCCCGGATCGTGTGAAGGATTGTGTGGCAACACAAAAACAGCAAACACCCCCTGCCCCAGCCCTCCACACTGCATTAAAGGGAGGGCTGGTTGTGCGTTCAGGGCTGAGGCGGGGGCCTCGGGGCCCCCCTGAGCCTGTGTGCACCGCAGCATCACCGCCGTGGTGATACATGTGAACACACACACACCCCGTGCCCCAGCCCTCCACACTGCATTCAAGGCAGGGCTGGTTGTGCGTTCAGGGCTGAGGCGGGGGCCTCGGGGCCCCCCTGAGCCTGTGTGCACCGCAGCATCACCGCCGTGGTGATACATGTGAACACACACACACCCCGTGCCCCAGCCCTCCACACTGCATTCAAGGAGTCAGGCTTCCTTGTGAGTTCAGGGCTGTGGTGGGAGGCCTTGACGCCTTGAGAGCAGGCCCGCCTGGGCTGCGTGCACCGGAGCACCACCACCGGGCCTGTGTGCACGAGCATCACCGCCGGGCCTGTGTGCACGAGCATCACCGCCGGGCCTGTGTGCACGAGCAAAACCGCCTGGCCTGTGTGCACCGCAGCATCACCACCGTGGTGTCACATATGAACACACGCACGCCGTGCCAGCATGCAGCTTCAGACTGGTGTGTGTGGCACAAAAGCTGTTGTCTCTGCACCCTGGTGCACAGGGCAGGGCTGCCCAGCCAAGGGCCTCGACAGGGGTGCACTGAGGAGGGGGGTCAGCTCCGGAGTTGGAGGGGTGTGGGGGGGGGCGCAGGCACCCGGGGCTCCAGAGACTCTTCGTTGCACCATCTTCGGATCAATGCACATTATTCAGAAACGGAGGTCTGCCCTCCTACAAATGAAACCCCCTCACGCGTGCTCACGTGCTCTAGAAAGAAGAGGCCGAGGGTGCTGTGCACGCTCCGCTGTGCACGCGCTGCACTGGGAGGTCGTCGGTGCGTGTGTGTCACCGCCTGTCAGGAGCACTTTCCGTGTCTAGGCGCTGCACGCATACATGTGACCGCACGACGCGTGTCCTCGCTGCGTGGACGCGGGGTGGCTGCGCACAGTGTCTGCCGCAGCTGCCCTGGAAACACACGTGTGCATGTGGGCACTTCAAATGTGAACATGTGTGGAGAGCGTTAGTAGAAGGGAGCGTTAGGCCGGCAAGGCATGTTTAATCACGCGAGGGATTCTGTACAACAGCAGAGAGGTGTGTGCGTGTGTTGTCTGTGCGTGTGTTGTCTGTGCGTGTGTGGTGTGCCCTCGTGTGTTGGGTGTGCGAGTGTGTATGGTTTAGTACTTACCATTGCTTTTTATAGATCTCTTGGACGGTAAAACGCTTGTTTCATCTTCGGAGCGCTAGCTTCGCAGTACCATCTATCTAAATGCAACAAAACCTTTATAAAAAGATAACCAATATGCATCTTACCTGAACGAAAATATAAACAACACCAATCCGGCTGAAGACACTCCCGTAAAGACGAAAACAACAGGGAAAGAAAAAAAAAAGTAAACCCCGCCCACCGCCGCACTGACGTTTCCAAAGGGGCCGGATGAGAAAAACATCCCAGGAACGCCCACGAGTCGCCTCTGGATTTGACGGACGCCTCTGTTTGCCAATGGCTAGCGTCCATTTATGGAGCTAGCCAATGAGAAACAGAGGCGGTGCCGACATCCATACTGTTGACAAAATTTTTCGATCTGGGAGGGGCACTTCGTGCCCTCGCCAGGTCGAAACCTAAAAATGTGTAACAGAAAATGAGTGTTAAATTCTGGTCTGCATGGGCAATCTATGCTCGTGAAGCCCCTAGGCAACTGCCCAGTGTGCCACTGTATTAAGACAGCACTGAATGGGGCGTGGGCGGAATGACATCAACTCAGTTACACTTGATTAGCAATGTCCAATGTAGGCCCAGGAGGGCCAGGTCTTTATTAGATTGTCAGGATAACTGCTGACTGCGTAAATGAGTCCCATTTATGATATTGGAATATAGCTTGCCTGACTATCCCAAACATTTGCCATGTTTCAAGTCCTCCTGGGCCAACATACAATACCTCAATGCTCAATTAGATATAAATGCAAACTTGTCTCAATAACTAGTGAACCTTCTGTACATTTTCAAAATGCGTCGTTATTCATAGGAAGGTAACTCACCTTTTTTTTCTTCTTCAAAATCACTTTGACACCATCCACTGATACAAAGATGTTAACTTTTTTCTTTTTTACGTTCTTAGCCTTAAATTCATACTACAAAAAAAGTGGAAAATGATCGTGGTTATTTTATTTACTTACTGTCTAGCAAAATCGAATTATAATGCCTCACCTTTTCAGTGAGTTCAACAAAATACAAATACATAGAATACGAAGAATTAGAACATTAATACTTTTCCGGTGTGGAGACAGTGTCTGAATGGTTGTTCGTCTTGTGAAAAGCATGTGTTGACTAAACCAATGACTTCTAAGAAAACACATACTTATGCAATTACATTTTTCAGTCGAATTACTGTCAAACATTATATATTAAAAGGCATCTACAATAAGAAAACTATTAGACATAAGCATACATATTGAATAAATCCTGCATCCTGAATCGCAGAGGATCTCTTTATTTGTATTCCTGTAACATGCATGTTATGTTGTTAGATCTGCCAATATGGTACTTTCCACTGTGGACCAATCTACAGGACGGACGTAATTAGAACAATACAGGAAGCAATTTTATTCTGCTTTAGGGGCACACCACCAACAACTGTGGCACGTATTTTGAAATACCTAAATATAGCAATTAAGATACGGGGAAAGCAGAACTTAGGGAGATTTTGATTGTGTGCCAACATTTATTTTAACAAAATTTTCTATTGTGAAAGATTATTTATTGTATATTTTTGTATATACTTTAAAGACAATGACTATTACAGGTTATAGGTGACAGTCTTCACAGAACAAGATGCAAACTTTTCTACATTTGCAGGTATACAAAAATCTTTGACAAGACATTTCACATCACAGAAAAGCTAACAAATATTCTTCTATGAAAGGCAAGTGTAAGGGGCGGATTCATAAAAACATTTATCAGTACAGAAAGCAGTACCAGAGTAGCTCTACCTTTGTTAATCAGTACTGAAACATTCAACTCTTTATTACTGAAAGGAGGTCATAGCCCTTTCTATTTATGCTAATTGCACACGAATATAACCTGAATATTAACATTTTATTCCTATTTTAGTTCTTTAGGGCCAAATTATATGGCGTGTCAGACTACACTTATGAATACTAAATGGGTACTACTTTACATATTCCAAAATGGCTTTGTGAACTTACTCCAAAATGTCAATAATGACGCATACACTTTCAGTTCTTTAGACAATGCAACATTAACATCAAATCACCACAACGTTAGCGGATGCGGAAGCGACATCACAGACTGTTTGAATGTTTTTATTAGAATAGTTGTATTAGAAAAATAATGCCTAATGCAGATAAGCTGGAGTTAGCATGACTAGGCCACAGCCAGCTTGCATTGACATCTATTCATACTTTAAAAAGAAAATGTTAACTAATTTACATGAACAAGCTTACCCACAGGGATTTGTGTTTTACTGTATGCTTTTCCATTTTTGAAAATCGGAGAAATAGAAGCCTAATCAATGACCTCTGTGTTATTAGATTGTATTATTTGTGTTCCTCTTGAGGAAGGCACATTCACTATGTTCCTTTCTTTGTAACTTTCAAGGTCCTTCGCTTGAGCCTTTCCTAGAGACAATTCATTATTGTATTTCTATATTACGTACAAGTTAGATTTCCTATGAACACTTATTCAATCATATGCAGTAAAAGTAGGTGTTGCTAGATGTATCTTATTGAATATATCTTATTGTACTGGAATATTCACTGACTTACTAGAGTAATGCATCACTAGTTCAACACTATTATGTCACTGCTGAATGTGTGTGGCTTTCATGTATAAAACCCTATAACAGATGTTGCTTTCGAGGTTTGTGCCAGACTTTCTCAGATTTTCTTTGACTTTCTTAGACTTTATTTGCCTTTCTAACTGTGCAGACTCTATGCTAGTCTGTCATTTGATTTACATTTAGTCCTTTGTGGCTTTTGTTTGGAAGTAGTCTCTAGATCAGTCCTTCGGCTGAACTACACTTAGTTTTGGCTGCTTGATTTCTTTGAAAGTAGAACTTCTGTTGATCAGCTCACATTATCTGATTTTTATTTTATACATACAGTTTCCATGGATTATATACCATGAAGAACATCAAAACACAGGAGACCTTAAACAGTTTCGGTTTCTATGTATTTTGCTGATTAAAGGAATGAAACATTTGGAAAGAGCGTCAACACCTCCCCTGGTACATCCCACCACATACCCCCATTCCTCCCCATCTAAATGATGGCCAATGTCAGCTTCAATTATTATAGCGTTTGGATTCCTGGACCTAGCCAATTGTGTGTATCCCTCTTTCTTGGCCCTCGCTCTTTACGTAGATCTGATCTATCTACATTGTACAGGACTCCGTCTTTTTGGACAGCATATTTCTTCAAATTCCTAAGGCTAATGGAGATCCCATTGCTTCCTGATCTCCCTATGTCATGCACTGTTTTGGAAATATTTCCCACACATAGCCTTTACCACAGATTCTGGAGCAACATATCTGTGGGAGGGTATGCCGACCCATTGGGAGAAGGTAGATTGCTTGGCTGCTAGTAGCATGTGAGATAATTTTCTCCTTTCTTAAGTTGAACAGATAGATTGTATCCAACGGGCTTCCCAATATTATAAATTATTCACATTGTGCCTGCTTTGACCCCCCCCTTGTTGCCTCAATGTCCCTCGGGATATCTCTCTAGAAGACTGGAAAAGGTAGGGCCACAGTAGGCGACCTACCTGCATCCCAACATAGGTGATCTCATGCATGGCCTGTGACACCTGTTCTTGCCAGTGGCCAATAACATACCTTCTCTGTCACACTGATCACAAAATTGTTTGCCCTTGTTTGTTTGCATCCCCCGAATAATTTTATGTCCATCGTTATTTTGAGTTCTCTCTATCATGCCTCTTGGTAGGCTAATTTCTCAATCACTTTGGGGGTACCAGGAATCTGGTAAAAGTGAGAGTTGATGTGGCTCTCGTTTAATTTCATCAGTATTTCACAAAGATTAAGTAGCCCCTGCCCTGACTTCTGGACTTAGGACCCAATATCTAACCAATGTATTCAAGTACATGGGGTCTGCAGAACCTGAATCCACATGTCTCACTTGGCAGGCAATGTCCTCTCCTTTCTCTATACCCTGCTGTAGCATATATTTTATGTTTCTGTCACACTGATCGCTAAGTTTGCTTCGTGTAGGTATATGTTCTAGGTACAGCCATCCACACAGTACCCAGATGTCTTCTACTCATTATTACTGTGTTTCCCTTTGAGGGTGAGCTTCTGTGTCTTTTATCTTAAGGCCGTATTACATTGGCTCCACACTCAAGACTACTTGTGTTGAAGTGACACTTTACATTACCAAACAAACAGAATTAGTCTCTCTCCATGTTGCATTGGGCTGCTGCCCTATGTTGCTTCCAAAGGGCTGTCTCCATGGGTGCAGTGGAGGCATGCTATTCCAGTACAAGCCTAATGTTGTATACCAGACCGTCTCACTGGTTAGGCCCACACCAAGGATCTCTCCACTGGCGGCACCTCATGATCAAAACCCCTTCAATATTTATTTACCACCTCAGAGAGGGGCAACCCCCATTGCTAGCCATCTCCCAGGGCCTCCCATAGCCTTTTCCACCTGCCTCCAGGCCAGGCTCGCCCCAGATCTCCAATCTTTTTTTTTTTTTTTTTTTGAAAACCTTTATTGTACAGAGAAAGCTCACAAATACGGGCCTACAACCCACCGGGCTGGCCACCACATAGCAAAAGTATCAGGAGCAATGTATAAAGTGTCACAGTATACAAAGGCTACGAAACAGGGGAAATAATAAGCATCTTAGAGCAGTCTCAGGAGCAAACAAATAGAAAGGTAGTTTTCTTTTTTTTAAAAGGACGGGTTAGGGAGGTCAGGAGCATGGCGGGCCGCGAAACAAAAGATCTCCAATCTTATCTGCTCCTTCAGTTGAGGGGTCAGCCTCCACATCGTCGCCTGGGTGAGGGAAACAGTGTCAACCAATAGCCACTAGAAGCCAGACTATCCCAGCGATCACCCCCAGGACGTTGTCGCTCTCCATAGCCACCCTGCTCTCCTCTATTGATTCCTTGCTGTGGTGCTTCAAGTTTCTGAGCACAGGTCTAAGCTTGGCCAGCTTCTCGCTTCTGGATGCTGCTCCAGGCCGCAGGCTTGCTCTCCTCCTCCAGCCATCCTTTGCCATCGCTGTCACAGTCCCCCATTCCCAGGAGACCTGTGTTGCTCCTTACTATTCCCCACTTCTACAATCAAGATTCAATTCCGTGGCTCTCTGGTTACAGACACAAACCTCTGCAGTACATTAACTAATAGAGGCTTCATAAAGTACGATAGTGCATCCCCACCAATTAATTTAACTTTATTGTATTTTACATTTAAACTGTTAGTTATTTTATATGTACATACCTGAAGGTGAAAAACCATAAAAGGTTACAGAATATTTTGTTTATTTGCCAAGCCTGTGACTGTGCCGCCATTGTGCACAGAATCACAATTCCCGTACTTTTTTTAATGCACTTCGACCGCTGCCTGGATAAAAGCCATTCATGCTTAGGCTTGACAGCTAATCTAACTAATCAAATAGGTTGCCAACTCAGTGCTGGTGTATGAGTTGCATTCAGGATGTGGCTTTCTATTGGAATATTTCGCTTACCAAATATTACCTCTGCATCCATTCACATCCCAGAGCAAGTATGTTTCTTGTACACTGCATCTGAGGTCAACATAGTGAACTATAGATCATAATGTATGGAAAGCTAACATTTTTCACCCAGTGCATACAGTTCATGATACCATCAACGACCATGTAGTGACCTATACATTAATACCCAGAGATGCAGAAGACAAGAATAAATGTTTAAGCGCTCTAAGGTCTGATCCCACACAGCTCAGATAGCATCAGTGATGCAGGGATAGCAAAAGCAGCTGAATGATCACGCTTCCCATGGGTAATCTCTAGGATACAGAGAAAAGGATGCTGAAGACTGTGTCCTGCTGGTTTACAGATGCAATCATGTCTAAAAGCCCTAAGCATCAGAGCAAGCGAACTACAACCCTCAGCAAAAAAAAGTCACCTTCCCGCAAACCTCTTTTCTGGTTTATCATCAACAACAGAACATCCGTTAAGTGTTGCTAAGAGGAAAACCTCACACCACACCGTATCCAAGGGGCTCGGAACAAAACAGAAAACCTTTCACCTGTAGCTATTTTAACAGTATAAGCAAGCATTCAGCGCAATAGCCGGTTATTCCAAGTACCTCCCTCTTCGCCGGATATGTAGATGTTAATGTTTTTGAGCCATGCACCCTCTTCCTTGTTTTACCCACTCCCCGATATTCAGTCTCCAGTATCAACCACACACATCTGGCTAGCTGATTCAAAGAATTGGGGGAAGCTGTGGTTCCTGTAAGTGGAGGTCAAATTCATATTGTCGCAGCGACCACTATACTGTACTATAGAAACTAATATCAGGGTTGTGCGAAGCAGGGGGGCAGCTGCGCTGTTTGCCCCAGGGGCCAGCACTGCATCTTCTCTACGCATTTATACGAGAGCCTGTTTTTGTGATATATTCGCGATGAGCCAGGAAATGCCAGTCACCGCCCAGTGGTGCCACAGGCCGGAGCTGCCTTGAAATAAATTCAATTAATTAACTTTCATCTGAGCAATGTGCTCACGCATCAGAGAGTGGATGCCAGGGGAGGTTTCTCCGTAATGGCGGAAGAGCTTCGCCCCACTGGTCAGAGTCCGTCACAGAAAAATAAAATATTAAAACAATAATATCATTTTTTTTTCTGTGAGGGACTCTGGCTGACCATGCGTGCGGGGCGGGCCTTTAACAGGAGGAGTGGGTACTTAGACGTGCGCATGTAAGTTTGGCTGGCCATCTCAGGCTGACCAAATAGACATGTGCATTTCTATTTCTCCAACTCTACTGTGTTCAGAGTAGAACAACTGTAGGCTTTCAGGCAGTGTCTAAGCAGACGATAAAAGGCCACTCAGACCAATCCTGGTGCTTCCACCGGCAAATGCAGGAGAGAAGCAAGAGGACGCCTTGAAAATAGCAGCGCACCCGCCACAATCACCCGTGACAGCCGCAGGCAGTATGACATCCTCCCCAGGCTGAAAGAAACGGATTGCCAACAACTCCAAATAAACGAGCTCAAAACAAAGTCAAGAAATCCTAGGACCCAACCATTCAGACCCTGCGTGGCTACATACAAAGAATTACGGTACACAAGTCCTGTCTTGAATCTTTACCTCCCCTGATGAAGACCTAAACTTAAAGAAGTGCCACTTAGAAGGTCGAAACGCATTGGCCCATTCTGAGAGAGGTTCCTGGGCAAACCAAGTAGAAAACAGACCTCACACTGGACAAAAACCAGCCCCTAACTTAGGGTTTTCTTTTCTCTCGTGTCTTAAAGAAATATTCCCTGACCTCTCCCCTGGCAAAAAAGAGCACTAAAATTTGGGGACAGTACAAAGTAGCTACTTGCCTTTTCATTTTGGAAAGTAATAGGACTGCCTGTGGATGTAAAGTGCACATCTATATGTACTTTTGAAATATTCTCATGTGTTTATTTTTCCTTGTTTGACGCACTTTCTTTGAAGGTACAAATCACAAAATTTCTTATTGATTTTTCACTTTATATAATGACTGAACACACTGCCTTGCTTGATTGTATATAATAAGAATTTTTGTGCTTGAGATGCCCACTGATGGGTATGGTTGTTTTGCAAATTGAAAAAGTTAAAAAACAGAAATATAAATGCATATATCCCAACGGTAATTCAAAAATTGTTTGGGAAATAAGTGGTTTGTTGAATTTATGGTGTCAGAGGTACCCTGTTTTTGCACTACTCATAGCATGAGAGCAGCGTCTGGATTGGCAGGGCAGCCTGTGTCTTCCCAGAGATTGTGGTGAGTGAAGCACAGGGGCAGTCGTCGGCATCCAGGCGGCAAGAGGTATGTTTTAATTTTTTTTAATTTTTACCCTCAAATCCCCCCTCACGTGTCCCCCCACCTTCGTTGTGCGCCGGCCGCCACTGGTGGACCCACATTAGGTTAGTGTCTTAGGCCCCACAAACGCTTCCAACATGCCTCACACCCAAGTTTCTCAATGCCTGCAAACCAGTCTGCCATTGTCACATTTAGCTATTCCAGTAGCATCAGCTGCAAAATTTCTATGAACATCATCTGTTCGGACAGGTAATCAAAGAAAGGTCACGCAACTGAAGAACACTCATATGGAATACTACATCTAAACAAGCCTTGGCACAGTCAATAGGTCTGGTGTTGATGGACATCCTTTTGGCTTTGTCAATGCTTATTTTGTTAAGGGTTTTTGTAAAACTTTAAGAGCCAAAATCACTTTGGTTTCAAAAAGCACACATTACCTTAATAGCCTGCAATCAACCATAGTAGCCTGCAATCAAGGGAGCTACTCTGTGTGTCGATGTGCCCTGTGTAAAAGAGCAGAATGCCATCACTTGCTGTGTGGTGAACCAGACACTAAAATGGGACGACTCACTGAATGCAATACTGGGTAAGAGGAAATGAGAATTCCTTCAAACAAATGAAACAAGAGGGCTAGCCAGAAGCCAGTGTAAAAAATAAATATAATGTATATATATCTTTATATACATATATATCTTTGTTTCAGTTTTTCCCCCCGTGCACCACCTTCGAGGATCCTTTACGAGGGATTCTGGGATTTGGAGTTCCCCAGACTCTCTGAACTCCACACAGGTGCGCACAATAATCAGAGGTGCGGAGCGGCCTGACTACAACCAGGCAGATGGAGGCGGGACTCACCTTTGGCTTGTGGTCTTTTCTCCTGGATGCTTGGGGCGCTGAGGAAGGCAGTAAATCTGCCGAAATGCATTCGCCTGGTCCTGAATAAAGGTGCTTCTGACGGTTCCCCAAGGGGCTCTGCTTCTATCTATTGGGAGAAGGTTGTTTGTTATATATATATATATATATATATATATATATATATATATATATTGCAGAAAACCTTATTGATACAGCTATAAGGAAAGCAAATGGCCTGTCCCGCAGTAATGCACTGATCCACAAAAAGAAAAAAGACAGGGCTGGAAAAACTGAGGCCAACCAACCAGTCAGACTTATCTGGACTTACAATAGTCAACACATGGCACTACGTAAAATAATCAACCATCACTGGAATCTGGTTAAACTAGATCCAGTAATAGGAGAACGCATGCCTAACAAGCCAATTATTACCTACCGCAAAGCATACTCATTAAATGATGCTTTAGTCAAATCGAGTCCGGAGGTAATTCCACCTAAAAACTGGCTAGCAGCAAGTCGAGGCTTTAAAAAGTGCTCCAGCTGTAAGGCATGCTCGCAGGGGCTGAATAAAACTGAATACCTAACAGCATTCTCCACGGTGCCAAGAAAAATCAACAAACAGTTGACATGTAAGACAGAATATGTGGTTTATGTGCTGGAGTGCCCATGTGGTCTGCAATACATTGGTAGTACCAAATTGCAGGTGCACATGCGGGTACTCCAGCACATAAGGGCCATTAACACCAATGACACCGCATATCCAGTGGCCAGGCATTTTAGGGAGTTCCACAATAATGAAAGTGGACTCCTCAGATACTTTGCCATAGACTGTGTTGGTCCTCTCAGGAGAGGTGGCAATAGAGAGGGTATCTTAAGAGCACTGGAGACTAGATATATCCTAGAAATGGATAGTAAGGCTCCTAATGGTCTCAATTCCACTGAGGATATTTATACATGCCTCTAGTTCTCAGATTATCTTCTTCCATCTCTCCGATCTGTATATTGGCTTCCGTAATTTTGTCCTTTATAAGTTTAACTGTAGTTGGCCAGGACAAACATACATGAAAGAAAGAACTTAGTTGTTTGGTCCACATCTGTTAAAAAACTTTGTTCCATACCTGGAGGTATAGCTGGTTGTGAATATAAAGCAAAAAAACTAACTGAGCTAAACTATTCGTTTTTAATCACTTGTTTAGAAATGCATTCTAATCTCACAACGTATAGGGGCTTTGTTTTGTGCTAACCTTTGATTGTGAAATGACATTTCTCAGGTTTAACCAATGGGTTCCTAGTATGTCAGGTTTAGCACAAGCCGTTAATACAGTAAACAGCGTATTTTGCACATATATCCGAACAATGGAGACAATGAATTGTACACATTAACTTATTTTGCAAAAGTAATCATTACTTGCATACTATGTAAATAGCTGTAAATATATGAAATACTTTGTACAGACATATATATATATTTTTCTATTATAAGAGTATATTTTTATTCTGTAAATAATTGTTTGGTGTGTCGGATATACAAATTGTATTTAAAACATTTATCAATGCAATAGCTGATACAAAAGATGAATTTGTAGTCCAACAGAAAATGCATTACGCTGTGTATGGCTTTAAGGACACTCCCCTATGATGAAAATAGTTAACCAATCAAATTGTTGTTTGTTGAATGCATTAGCACTTTAAATTTCGCGCAACTCTGTCAGTGCGCCATGTGACCAAGGCCTCTGTGTAGGCTGAAACGTTATGCTGCCGTGGCGTGCTAAGAAAATAAAGTAACTCACTTGCATCTGGGTCTTCCGTTTTTCCTCTGGTGTGATGGCTCTGGACTACGGGCGCGTCGTTGTGAGGATAACGAGTATGCAATATATATATATATATATATATTATATATATATATATATATCGGTTTCCTCTTGAACAAAAAAGGATGGCAAAGCCTTCTAAGGATGTAGCAATAATAGCATCTCAAGTCCTTACAAGGCGTTGTCATCCTTTCTTTGTTGACGAGGAAACCGTTGCGTGTATTATGAACAGTGCTGAGTCCGTTCCAACAACACACCCAGTGATTTGGTGCACGGCGGCAGCCAGCAAGAATTTTTCTATCGCCAAATTTAAAAACGGCAGGTTGATTGTCCTCCAATACCTAGTTGACCTTTTATATAAATATTCTCAAAAAACCTACATTTCAATTCACAATTTATTTTTTGGGAGTGTGAGAAGTGGAGTCGGGTTTTTTTCCTTGCATACTACCAATTTTTCTTGCAAACACAATGGGAATGTGAAAGGTCTCTGCCATCGAGTCAGTTGCAAATGAAAAGTGCAGGAATTGTATGACCTTGCGTAAAAAAAAATAATAATAATCTGGTGTGTTACCTAAATAGACGATGTGAGAGGAAAAAGATGCAGACCACATCCAGTTTCACAAGGTATTTCTGCTCTAACCAAGCCTCACAAAGAAAATCCAAGTAATCGCAGTACGCATAAGAAAAGCGGGAAACCAAGGAACTATGAGTTGACCAATAATCAAGACCTACTTTAAATGTGAAAATTGCACAATGCCGCTTATCAGACAAAATGCCTCAATAAAATGTTTCTGATTTCACTACCAAGAATCATGGATATAGAGTACATTTTCTTGGGCGTTTTAGATTCAAAAGCTAAAATTAAGATAGCTCATTTTCTGAGAACTGAAATGTACAAAGCCATTTCAAATTGCTGTAAAATGGGCTTGCTGGAATGAATCTTGCATCTATACAGAAAGCTCATTTAAAAGTAACAGAGTATTCAAAGATAAACCTTTGAGTCAATAGCTTGACAAAGCATTACCAATAAAAACCTGTGTCAACCCAATAAAGCTTTTCATTATTGGTCTTGCGCTAACAGTAATGTAACTGGCTGGCACTGCGTATTTTCCATCGCTCGCTCTATTTGCAGACAATAATTTATAGAGATTGAAATGTAAGCCCACTACATTTCCCTCACAAAAATCTATAGAAATGATCATCTTAAATTGACCAGACCCTAAAAATGTATCTAATGCAAGAAATCAATTTCAATACAGCTAGTGCTTCCGTCTGCAGTACCAGAGGCTTAAAACCATGCTTCAGTGTAAAAGAATTCACATTCAGATGTGGTTGATTTACTCAATTACTTAAGACTAATGCATGAATAGATAACTTAATCCAGTTAAGCAGAATCTGGATTCAATCTTAAATGAAGTGCAATAGGTGATGTCGCCTTGTTTCTCTAAGTTGTAGTCTCCCCATTTCAAGATTCTAGAACATTTACTATTTTAGTGTTATGGTATTGTTAAAAAACAAATTATTTTACCTAGAACTCCGAAGTGGCCTCGGGTGCCATAACCATTGCACAAACACAATGAAATAATTAATAAAACAGAGGACCAGGTGAACATTAATTTCAGAAATTACATATTTTCTCAAAATCAGAAGTAGCACTTTAAAAGCTCCCAATAAAAGTGCCCTTTCTGCCTATGATGGTTAGAGTCAATATATCACCGTAGTTTCATAAGATACCTTGAGGGCGAAGTTTCATAGTAAGCATGTGGGAAAATATAATTGTTTTATTTTTTTAACTCCTTTTGGAATTAGCAACAGCTAAACCGCTCTTTGAAATAAGTGACATTATGAAATGGATTGGCAAAAATGAATGTGATGAAGAGTAATTCAATTCTGACAAAGTAGTGGGCTCAAAAACCTCTTTGGTTAAGTTCAACAATCATTAAACAAAAACAGCTTTTCATAAACTATAAGAAATAGCTCATCAAACAAAACCTTAGTGCAAAAATAATGTTACTGAGGACCTTAAAGTACAGACGCTAAATAGCGTGAAGTGAAATAGAAAGGAAGTTAGTAGATGCGGTGCCATAGGCGAGGAAAAATAACCCCTAAACCCTTCAATTTACGACCCTAGAGTCTGAATATGCACAACAACAGGTCCTATGCACATGCATACATGTTAAGTACAGTACAACATATGTCTGTTGATCAAGGATGAAAAGAAATGGTGTCCTTTTTTAAGTGTTCGTCTTTAGTAGTGGTAACAGACCAGCCAACACGTGTTTCGTCAATAGGGTATTAACCCTTGACTTCTTCAGGGCTATAAAGGAAATAATAATAAATTAAAATTGTAAAAAAATTATAAAATATCAATAATTCTGCTGGGTATTGTGTCGACAGGATTAATTAGAATATTTATTTTATTTGAAAAGTTTTATAAAGCGCGAACAAGACCCAGATGGGTATCAGAGCGCTGTACAAAGAGGAAAACTGACTTTGATGGGCAGACTCAGTATATTTACAATACAATAAAGCAACATGAGAGGAAACTGAAGCATAAAGTAAATGAGGGTGCTAGGGAAAGAAGAGGTAGTACGTGAACAAATAGGTAAAAGCCCACCTACACGGGCCGAGCAGCTTTAGCATCGAATTGCTTCCAAAGAACAACAAAATACATTTTAAACTTCAAGTAAAAATGATAGTCAAGCACATTTTTCAAACACAAAGTGAAAATAATTGTCAAGCATACATTTCAACACACAAGGTAAAAATGATTGTCAAGCACGAAAGGTAAGTGTCTAGCAAATGACATATAGACTATTGCTGATGAAGTTCTTCCAACAGTAGCCATTTGACCTGTTTTTTGAATGAAACAGTCGAGAGGATGGCTTTGATATCCGTTGGAAGGGCATTCCAGATTCTTGGATCTAGCCCTGAGAAGGCGCGAGTGTAAGTTCTGTTTTTTGTTGAATTTCGGTGGTTTCTGTAGTAGGGTATTGAAGCTTCTTAAGTTTCGCCTGGATCTGGAGACCTCGAGTTTTTTTGCCAGGAAAACGGTGCTATTGAAACTCACATCTCATGAGTTTCTGTTTTGAACTGCTTCTAAAATGTGTGACTCGTTACCCTCATATCTTAAGAAACTCTAATGCACTACTGATCTTTTGAAACTCTTGGGCACACGACCCTGACAACCCTCCATCCGTGTATAGGGAGCCTTGGCTCGCTATGCTCACTTATCTCTATACCCCGGAAGCTGTGTGAACTCACTCACTGAAGACACCCCATGTTCCTGTCCTTCAAGGGCCGGTATGTCCAAAGGTAAGTTAATGCTTTACAGTGTCACCAGCAGACACTGCAGAGTAAATACTGCAACTGGGGCCGCAAATACTACGTCGTTGGTGACGCACGGTCGTGGCGAAGGTTCCATCCATTTTTGCGGGTAGAACAGATAATCCTTGCACCGTTCTTCCTACCGTGTTCTCAGGCCTGCTTCTTTGCAGTGAACGGGACGTTATTGTCACAGTTTGCTTTAATCCGGCGATTGCACTCTCCTCGACAAGCAATCATTTTCTTAGCAGGGAGTGTCTTTTTTCCCTTTTGATTCTGAGAGAGCACAAGTTTGAAAAAAATGTATAAGTACGCCATATTTACAAGCACGTAGTTAGTTAACATGTACTTTGCACCAGAGTGTTTATATTTAGAAGTGAAATACACCGAGTGTCTTATATTCAGTGGTGAAATGCATAGAATGTTTAAGTAGAGTAACGATAATCATAACTGTGTGAGACTAATGTAGAAATGTTTGGGATGAATATGAAAACCTCATGTTCTCATGTTAAAGGAATAATGTAAGAGTTGAATGTAACTCTAAAACCCAGTATTTTGTGTAGGCCTCATGGCAATTCACAAGCAAATCTAAACGTGCTGCTAAAATAATGTGAGACAAGGTTGACATGGTTCTTTCAAAATGTACTATTGAACTTAGGGTTAAAAGTATATGCTTTATAGATGTGTTATTTTAGAAACGTATGCTAGTTAAGAATGTTTGCTGTTTAAATCAAGTTAACGTTTTAAGAGTGCAGGAACCTGCTGCATGTAAATCAAGTAGGCCAGAGCCGATAATGTCATGTAGTTTAAATCGTCATGTGCTCGTTAGAGGAGAGGTCGTGAGGTGTCCAGTATGAAGCTCAGAGAGTGTTTTATGGCCTAAGATATGGTGAAGTCTGGAATTTGAGGCCCACTGCAGGAAGAGCTGTATGCAGGTGCGAGGGTCCTAATCAGCTCGAATGAAAGGGACTTTGTTCAGTGGCGCCTTGCGCAGGCCTGTAGGAGTTTCCAGGAATTTCAGGGGGTATCAGCGCACTGAAGAAGCTGCCTGGGAACCAAGGTCAACTTTAACGAGGGTCTTCAAGAGTACCATCATGGAGTTTGCCGCGGAAAGATGTACCACGTGAGGGGCGTCCCAAGGGGCGTTTCTATTGGAAATGTGATTTGGTATTAGGGAAAGTGACCCGGGAGAAAAGCAGAGCAGATGATTTTGGGAGCCTAAGGAAGCGGATGGGTAGGCAGATAGGCTGATCAGGAGAGACCCATTATCAGAGAAGAGACAAAGAGAAGTGCGTGATCTTCTTAGGAAATCACCACGGCTGACACCTAGAGGGTTAAGATCTTGTTAAGTAGGGATGTCATTTAGTACAGTGTAGGGACAGACTAACCTTAATTTTCTTTTCTGTAATGACTTTGAGGTTGCAACTTGTATCCATTTTAGCAACCCTGATGGTATTCGAACTTGTACTTATTATTTTGTTCTTCAGACTCAGACTATTCAAGAAGTTCATGTTCATAGTGATTCCGATATACCTTTTGAATCTCATCTTGAGAAGTTTGTATCTTCAGTTATCTTTGACTTTATATTAAATCTTTAAAACTTAATTTTGGTCAGTGGTCATTTAGAGTGGTGTAAGTTCTTAAATTGATTGTTTACTGCAAGATTACCTTTTACTCAAGACAGGTACCAACGATTCAGTCGACAGGAAATGGGATTTGGTAAGATAATTAGTAACCAGTAATCCCGCGTTAGCAGTTGGTAGCAGAGTGAGGATGGTTATCTTCTTGAGGAAGGTAATCTAGAGAGGTTAGTTTACCCCAAGGCCCGAGACGCCGAGAGACGAGCAGCGGAAGAATCGTGTGCCGAAAGGTGCAGACGGTGCGAGAAAAGCAGCAGTATCGGAGAGTGAGTATAAAAAGGGTCATGCGTGAACAGATTGCGGTGTTTTGTGTTGTATTTGTATTGTAATGTCTTGCGGAGTTGAATGCCTGTAGTGTGAATGAGAGACGGTTGTGAGCGCGCGCAACCTGGTAAACTGGTAACCTGGTAAACGGGTGAACTGGTGAAATCTTAAGTTCAGGCCAGAGCTTAAGTGGTTTTTGGGTGTATCGAACATCCAGGGTAGTTGTCGACCATAGTACGGAGGTCACGAGGTACCATTGACCGCCGTGGATCCAAGATAGGGGGAGTGTAAGAGTGAGTGTATGAGTAACGGACGCTGGTCGAAAGTTACTGCGTGTGAGTAACCTATCGGAGAAGGCGATTGTCTGGAAGTAAACGGAAAGACATTTCGCCAAGTTAGGGTGACAACTACAGAAAGACTGTGGGCGTACAGTCAAAGAAAGGTGATCGCTTGGACGGAAGTAATCATTTTTCAGAGTATGAATGGGATGCGTGCATGACCGAGGAGACGAGCTGAGAAAGGAGGGGAACTGCTGCGAAGGGGGACGGGTGACGTCGGCTAGAGCCGCGCTGTGATTGAGCGGTTGGTGTGACGTTAGCTAGAGCCGCGCTCTGGTTGGGCGGCTAGAGTGACGTCGGAGGAAAGCCGCGTACGGATAGGCCAGTTAGTGAGAACGGCTCTGAGATTGGTGGAATATCATCAGGAAGTAAACAAACGCGGAGAAAAGAGAAATCATGAAGTGTTTTAAGTGTTTGAAAGGGATTTTTAAACGTAAACGAAGTGAACATTATTACGGGGAAGAGGCTCCCCCAGAGGGTACGCCAGCTCATTATATGGCAACGAATGTGGGGCTGCATACGATATTGTGGATTGGGGCTTGGAATAAGCTTACGGAAGGAAATGAGGAAATGCAGTTCCCGAAGTATGGAACGTTTAAGTTAGAGGTGTTACATCGGCTAAAAGCAACCATGTCCTCATTGAAACCCTCGCCTAGACCAACACAGTTTGAGGCTCTTAATGCATGGATTAAGGCTGCACACGACCGAAATTTGAACAGGCGTCAACAAAGGCTGACGCGATCGGTAAGGGCAGTGCGAGATTCCAAATGGGATGAGGAGGAAAAGCGTTGGAGGGTACAGACTATTGAGGTGGAGAAAATGTATCCGATGAGGGAGGTGTCAGGAGGAGGAAACCTCATGGAAGAAGACGAGGAAAGCGAGTCGGAGGACAATCTGATAAACAGATTGTTGATGGATAGACCACCTCCGAGAGTGGGATTGATAGAAGATAGAGGGCTCGCAAGGGAAGATGGGAATGAGATAGAGGGGTATACACCACTCCCTATATCGGAATGGACACCTAGCAAAGGCGGAGAAACACCTCCAAACAACACTGTACAGAGTGTAGTGGGAAGGTTTGTGGTGCAGAAAACGCCAACCACAGAAAGGGTTGAGTCTGTGGGATTGCCAGACGCTCTTCAAGTGCCTGTTACCATAGGACCCATAGTTTCGATCTATAATTCTGAGAGAGATAGAGGGGAACAACAAAGGCAATTGGATAGGGAAAGGATTGAGATGGAAAGGAGGAATAATGTGACGAATGCATGGAAACAATTACCAGGTTCGGTAACGTGGAACACCCCATTAGACACAACTGTCGGTCCCAATTCAGAACAGGGAGGTCCGAGAGGACCAATGGATCTAAGGGGACCGCGGCCAAGATCTTTTTCAGAGTTAAGAGCTGATTTGAGGGAATGGGACGGGTCCATAGTATCTCCGAGTAACAGGACAAGAACGGAACCAGAGTGGGAAAGCAGGGGAAACGGGACTGTATCTCATTGTGGGGCCAGCGAAAGCAGTCAGGGCCGGGAAGGCCAAAGTCAAGAGAATAGAGGGGATGCAGGTCCTACAAATCAGAGAGAACAGCCGGAACAAAATACTAGGATTGTAGAATGTGAGGAAATGTCCCGTCTCTGGGGGAACGGAGGAGATGAGGCGGTACGGAATTTTCAGAATAGGTTTAGGTGCCTTCATCATACCCTTGGGGAAGACGTTCAACATTGGAGAAAGGAGAACAGCGATAGGTCCCGCCACGCCTCGAATACTCAGGAAGCACAGGGAAGTAGGGAAGAAAGAGGGAGTAATAGAACCTCTTATCCTCAATCCCGTGAAACTAGCCAGGATGGAGAGAAAGAGGCTGGGAGGCATGAAGGAGTGTTTCACCACCCACCCCGAGAAGATGGAAAGGCATGGGACTTAGAGAGATGGGAACAGGGGAGGACTCCCTATAATTCACCAATACCTAAACGTAGATCTCGGAGCTGGGATGGGAGAGATGCGGATGGAGGAGCTAAATTGAGTGTCTTGAAAGCTGAAATAAAGGCAAAAAGGCTTGATGTTACCAGTTTAAAATCAGATGTTGAGGAGATAATAGATGGAACATTGCCTTTGGAGAGGATAGAATTGTATGAACAGGATGAGTTATTGTTCATGGCAAAGGATATTACTAGGAAAGCTAGAGCGTTTCATGAAAAACTGACTGATTTGGCAGACAAGTATGCCGTGGATTTGTCTAGGACAAGGGCATTACAGAGTAACCACAGATTACAGTACGCAGACCAAGATCTAGATGAGAAGAGAACTGCTGGATTAAAAACACACATAAGAGAGCTGGTAACAGGGATAAGAGTGTGGAGAGAACTGGATAAATGGGAAGAAAGGTGGTCGAAAAAGGGCACAGTTAGGCGAAGTACAAATGTGATGACCCCTGAGGGAAGGGTAATGCAGATGGAGGCATTCCCTTTGCGAGAAATATCAAATGGAAATTATGTACATGTGCCCTGGAGTAGAGGAGACTTAGCCGCATTTACCAACTCATTTCCGAAGTTGCGGGACAACCCAGTCGAGTGGTATAAGCAGGTAGAGAGGTTTGTTAAAATCTCGAAAGTATTGTGGATAGATTTGAACACGTTGTTTGACATCGTGGTCCCATCTGATTTGTGGACCCCGTGCAAGACTAGTGTCGAATGGCCAAATGCTGAACCATTGAGAGATGTTCGAACAAACGGACCATCTGAGATTGTCATGCGAAAGTATGAAAGGGTAATAGCATGGCTGAAAGATAAGGTACCACCACAGGATATAGATTGGGTAAAAATAGACCGAACAAGGCAGGAACCCAAGGAGACAGTTCACGAGTTTTATGAAAGATTGTTGAAAACATTCAAGCAATACAGTGGACTAGATGTAATGGATCCCAAAGACATAGGGCAGTTCGTGTCAAAGTTTGTATTGGGGTTGAGACCTGATATTTGTTTGATGATACAGCAACATTTAATCTGTTGGCAGAACAAACCATTAGATGAGATTTTACGATATGCGAGGTACTGCAGTGACGAGATAGATTCTAAAGCCAAGAATCTAAAGGAGAAATTGATGGTGGTGCAAATGCAGTCCGCTGGGAAGGGTGGCCAGCAGAAGCAGGGGATGGGACGAAAACCAAATGGTCAGAACAAAGATAATGAAGAAGGGCAGAGACCTAGGATAGACTTTGCCACTTTAAAGAAAACGACAAAGTGTCATCTGTGTCATCAGGTGGGGCATTGGCGACGCGAGTGTCCCTTTAACCCTGAAAACGGAGAGCAAGAAGTAGAAGAGCAGGTCCAAGAAGACCCAGTGCAAAAAGTGACAGTCCCAAGCAGTAAGGTGGCCAAAGGGGGGACTTCGGCTCCACGGGCCCAATTCCCACAGCCACCGAAGATAACAGCTGGAGGAAAGGTCTTTAAACAAATGCCTCTGTTTATCGAGGAAGAAAAATGTTATTACATTGATCCATTGACAGGACAACGGGTGAGCAGTGAAGAGGACTGTACCCTCGGGGCAGTTCTAGAAGTGGATCAGAGAGGACCATTTGTTGAGGCAGAAGTGGCAGGGTGTCCCACTACGTTCTTAGTGGACACTGGAGCTACTCGTTCGACTCTGAGATCAGCGGTAGTTCCAGACTTGCCAATGTCAGGGGAAACAATTCAAGTGGTAGGAGTCGCAAATAAAAGAATGACTAGTCCCTTGACAGAACCAGTGTCTGTGAAAATTGGAAATCACATGAACGAACATCAGTTTGTGGTTTGTGACTCGAGTCCGGTATGTCTGTTAGGTAGGGATTTGTTATGCAAATTGAATTGCACCATATACTGCACCCCACAAGGAGTGGAGGTACAGACTACCGACGATGATGCTACCTTTAAGGTGGCCAATTCAAAATTCTGTGTAGAACTATATCCTACTCTGACTGTAGAAGATCTTCCACAAGACTTAAGAGATGCAGTGGCGTCAGAGGTGTGGGATTTCACAGGAGAAGATATAGGATTGATTAAAGGGGTAGAACCGGTAAAAATTCTGGTAAAACCAAATGTTGAGTTTCCAAGAACGCCTCAATACAATTTGTCCCAGGAAACGATTGCGGGAATAAAGCCTGTGATCGAGTCAATGATACAGCAGGGAATACTGAAGGAAATTGTGGGTAGTCCTTGTAACTCCCCGATTATGGGTTTGCAGAAACCTAGTGGGAAGTTTAGGATAGTTCAGGATTTACGAAAGATTAACAATATAGTCGTTTCATGTTGTCCCGTGGTACCGAATCCATCAGTAATATTGTTTCAAATACCATGTCAAGCAGAATGGTTCACAGTGATAGATCTTTGCCAGGCTTTCTTTTCAATCCCATTGGATGAAGAGAGCAGGTACCTTTTTGCGTTTAAAATGGAAGATCGCGTTTTAACATGGTGTCGAATTCCACAAGGATTCACAGACAGTCCATCCATCTTTAATCAGTTGTTGAAAAAGAATCTTGAGAATCTAGTACTGCCACAGAACTCGGTTCTGGTACAGTACATAGATGACCTACTTGTTGCGTCAGAAACAGAGGAAGCTTGTAAAGTAGATTCAATTGCCTTACTGAATCATTTAGCTGAAAATGGACATAAGGTATCTCCGAGCAAGTTACAGTATTGTCTGACAGAAGTACAGTATCTAGGGTACAGGTTAGAAAAAGGGAAACGTAAGGTGTCCCCAGAGAGGATTGAGGCGATAATGAAAATGAATGCGCCTACAACTCAGAGAGAGGTTAGAATGTTCCTAGGGATGGTGGGTTACTGCCGACAGTGGATAGTTAACTTTTCACTGAAAGCAAAGCCCTTACAGAAACTGACGCACAAGGAGGTGAGTGATCCGGTACCATGGGATGAAGAATGTCTGGTGGCGTTTTTACAGCTGAGAGACGATTTATGTCGTGCTCCGGCTTTGGGAATGCCAGATTATGAAAAGTCGTTTTCACTCTATTGCTGTGAGAGAGAGGGATGTGCTTTGTCAGTCTTGGCACAGACCCACGGTAATGCCCGTAGACCAGTTGCATATTTTTCGGCTACATTAGATCCAGTAGCCGCAGCGTTGCCCGGATGTCTCAAATCCGTTGCTGCAACGGGTGTCAGCATTGAAAGGAGCGAAAGTATTGTAATGGGACATCCAGTAGTGGTGTATGTACCACATTCAGTTGAATTGTTAATGACCAGGACGAAGACGCAGCATCTGACCAATAGTAGGCTCACGCGTTATGAGCAAGTTATACTTGCCGCAGAAAACGTGACTCTCAGGAGATGCTCTGTCTTGAATCCTGCTACTTTGATGCCATTACCTACTGTAATAGAAGGCGAAGGATGTGAAGACCACGATTGCCTTGATGTGACTGAACTATGCACGAAACCCAGACCAGATATTGTGGATGAGCCATTGTCAGACCCCGATGAAATTTACTTTGTTGATGGCTCATGTTTAAGAGACGATACTGGTCGGTTGAGAGCAGCTTATGCTGTTTGTACCATTACTGGAGTTGTGGAAGCCGCTTGCCTGGAAGGAGTACATTCCGCACAGGTAGCAGAGATTATTGCCCTAACTCGTGCCTGCATAGCAGGAAATGGAAAGAGAGTCACCATCTACACGGACAGCCAATATGGTTTCGGTGTGGTTCATGATTTCGGGCAGTTGTGGTCTCAGAGGGGTTACATGACCTCCTCTGGTTCGCCCATTCGAAATGGAGAATTTGTGCGATTGCTGATAGAAGCATTACAAGGTCCTATTGATATTGCAGTAGTGAAGTGTGTAGCTCATACTAAGAATACAGATTTTGTGTCACAAGGTAATAGATATGCTGATGAAGTCGCACGCTATTGTGCGGAACAAAGTTATTCTTTCTCAAAGGTGGAAATAGAAGGTGCAGAAGAAAAGACTGAATTAAGTATGATGTTAGAAACTGTAGACACTTGGGAGGATTTAAGGATAATGCAGGAGAACGCACCTGAAACAGAGAAAAAGGCATGGGAAATAGCAGGCTGTGTGCGAAGTGAAATGGATTTTTGGGTTTCAGCAGATGGGAGAGCTGTGTTACCTGAAGAATTAGCTAATCCCATGGCGAGAGAAATACATGGTCCAGTACATCTAGGAAGGGATGCTATGATGAGAGTTTTTAGGCAGACTTGGTATTGCCCGAAATTCAGAATAGCAGCAGAATCAGTATGTAAGCGATGTGTTACCTGCCAACAACTGAACGTAGGCAAACGAACACCAGTCACACTGAGTCACATTGGGAGGTCAGGGGGGCCTTTCAATAGAATGCAACTAGATTTCATTGAAATGCCAAGAGTCAATCGCCTTCGGTATGTGTTGGTGATTGTATGCGTATTTTCCAGATGGGTTGAGGCGTACCCTACACGTAGGTGCGATACACTCACAGTGGCTAAATTGTTGCTCAGGGAGTTGATACCGCGCTTCGGGGTGCCTGCCTCTTTGGAATCGGACAGAGGAAAACATTTTAACAGCGAAATAGTGAAGATGTTGTGCTCCACACTGAATATCGATCAAAAGCTGCATTGTAGTTATCGACCAGAAGCTTCAGGAATTGTGGAACAAGTGAATGGCACTTTGAAGAATAGATTGGCTAAAGTAGTGGCATCCACATCTTTGAGTTGGCCAGATGCTCTTCCATTGGTGCTCATGAGCATGCGCAGCACACCTGATAGGAGGACAGGTCTCTCTCCCCACGAGATCCTGATGGGGAGGGCCATGAGACTTCCTACAGTTCCAACTACTGCTCTATTGAATATTACAGATGATCTGATCTTGGATTATTGTAAAGGACTGTCTGACGCCATCCATTCTGTGTCCCTTCAGGTGCATGCGGCTGAAGTTCCAGCAGCGAGGAACCTGTGTCATGACCTGAACCCAGGGGACTGGGTCCTGGTTAAAAAACACGTCCGGAAGAACTGCCTAGATGTTCGCTGGCGTGGGCCCTTTCAGGTAATCCTGATCACGAACACCGCGGTGAAGTGCGGGGGGCTGCCAAATTGGATCCATGCATCCCATACTAGAAGAGTTCCAGCACCTCTAGAAGGAACAGCTCCCATCCCAGACGAAAGCCCGGAAGTGGAAGAAGAGTCGCAAGAAGGGATTGAGGCAGCTGAGGAGGTGTCGGAAGAAGTTGGGAACGCATCGGATTCAGAAGAAGAGCGAAGGCAGGACGGCAGTGAGACAGAAGACGCAACTGAAGGAGAGAGCAGAAGTGAATACGACTCAGACTCAGATCCGTATCGGAGCGACCAAGAACCAAGTGGGAGGACAAGAAATAGGAGAATAAGGCTTGGAGCTGCCACTTGGCCAACAAGGAGAAGAAGGCTAAGTTTGAGGTCGGCCCAAGAAGAAACGCTTACTCCTATATCCGAAGACTCAGATCCAGAAGAAGATATCCAGGATCAAGCCGAGGAGGGTCTTAGAAGATCAAGTAGGGTGCGAGTGCCTAGCAGAAGATACTCTACTCCCGACTGGACCTACCTTGTTGCAGATGTCTGGGAGACACAGAACAGGGAGGATCAGGGAAGTGGAACTGATCAGAACTGACCCGATCATCACAGTGCAAATAAAGTTTCTACTGCCGGGAGCGGAGACCGAAAGGTTGCTGACACTCAACATCGTTCATCCTGCTCTCCTGAGTGGAATAAGAAAATTGCTTTTAGAGACAGTTGAGTTTCCAGTTTGCTGTTCACGATATCCAATATTGGAGGGAACTCTTCTTCGTTTGGAAATGCTTGAGCGAGTAGTAGAAATGCTAGGAGCGCTTATTGTTGTGGATTAAAACCATACTACGAATGTCTTCAAAGGGGTGCAGATCTGGAAAAGTGAAGAAAGTGATCTTGATTAGAACGGACCCCTTTGTAATTGTGGATATAGAACTGATAGTACCAGGATTGGAAATTGAAAAAACGCTAACTCTCAATTTCGTCCGTCCACTTGTCTTGAGCGAAATAAGGAGAATAATCCTAGAAAAGGTTGACTTTCCATGGTGTGGTACGAATTGTCCAGAACCTGAGGGAATGATACTTCGGATGGACGTTTATGAAGAAGTAGTGTCACTCCTTGAGTCATACATAACTTCAGACGAAAATAAGACTGTTGCAAAGAAATTATAAACTTGTTGCAAGATAACCTAGCGCCGAGTGGAAGAAGAAAAGTGATAGGGGTTTCATTTTAGTGGATGGAGAAGGGCTAGGGTTGTCTATATTACTGGACTTTGAACTGTTTTGCGGAAACAAATTGTCAAGCTTCCAAGCGTTCCAAGAAAGACATTGCAAGAGAGAAAGACTTTGTTTGAAAAGAAGAGGAAGTGAATGCTAGAAGAAAGAAAACTACACTGTTTGAGAACATGGAGGCTGGCAACCCGAACCGCAGGGCAAAATGTATAGCTGTTACATTTTTAGGAGTAGTGGTTTCTCTTATAATTTTAGTGGTAACTGTTTCATTCCTAGCGGGACACGAAGGGGATGGAACCACAGTTAAGGAGGATAAGGGAGTGTCAACACCGAGAACTACCATTATTAAGGAGAAGGGAAACATCAATGAGAAAGACAAAGCGTTGTTAGATGCAGAAGTAAAAAGGTTACACATGGATGAGTCACAGGGGAATTACAAGTCAAATGCTTATGCTAAGTTGCTTTATGAATATGTTGATGCCATGGAAGTAAAGGACTGCTATGTATGTATGCAATTACCAATTTCGGTGGAGGAGGGTATCAAATACCATCATCTCCCGTTGACATATGGAATAACGTGCAGTTTATTGTTAAGTATGTTTTATGGACGAGACGGATTTGAGTATTACTTCTCGAATTTCGACTCGACATTGCCAGAGGTTCCGAATTTCAAGCATTTGAACAAATGGGACTACTACAAAAGCGAAGACAGGTTACACAAATGGTTTATTCCATGGAGAACGTTAGATACTTCACATGCTCGAATAAACAATCTGACTTGTCAAATATCAGAAGTTGAGAAAAAGTTTATAGCACAGGTAGATACTAGATACAGGAAGCAGAAGGTATTGAAGGCATCAGGACAAGGAGAAACAGATTGGACCAAGGAAGAAAGGGCACAACAACGAAAAGGTAGTATTGGTCCAATTGCTTTGGATAAGGAGAAACGGGGGAAACTGTGCATTCACAGGAGTTACTCCTACTATGAAAACGTTTATGTAGGACAAGTCAATTGCGAACATGCTTTTCAATTGGAGTACTACTCTAAGAACTTCATGAAAGGGATGCAAGCAATACCAAATGTATATTTTGTATGTGGAAGATATGCCTATGTGAAGTTACCAGATAATTGGTACGGATCATGCTATCTGGCTGTTGTTTTCCCTAAAATATATCATGTTGAGAATTTAGACACGCCTAAGAAAGAAATATCAACTAGATGGAAGCGAGGGCTGGGTGCAGCAGAAGTAGTTGGAGATGTAATAGGTGCTGCATTCCCTTTCTTAGGATTGATAATGAATGACATTAAGATCAGGAGGTTAGCTACAGTCGTAGATAGACTGTCTGCCAGTACTGCGAGATCCTTGATGCTGATAGAGGGGGAGATGCAATCGATTAGGGCAATGGTTCTTCAGAACCGACTTGCTTTAGATGTTCTGTTAGCAAAAGAGGGAGGAGTCTGTAGGGCCTTGAAGGTACAGGAATGCTGTACTTACATTCCAGACAATTCAAAGCCCCTAGAGAAGTATATACAAAACATTACTGCCATACACTACGAAATTGAGGACCTGGCAAAGGTAAATGTGTGGGAAAAAGTAGGCCATGGAATGGGTAAAGTTGGAAGTTGGTTTGCCAACTTAGGAAAGGGTATCGTTTGGTACATATTGAAACCCATCATCATAGTAGTGATTTGTGTAATCACTTTGTGGGGATTGGTGCGTTTGTATCAATGGTATAGAGCAAATAGGTTACAGAGAGCTATGAAGAAACAGGAAGAAGAGTTGACAGCGATGCAGGACACTCAATATAAGAGTCTGAAAGCATTAGAGAGTATGAAAAGAAGTGGTACTGCCCTGTCTTCACTTTAAAAGGTTCTACATTTTTAGTGTCATGGTAATGATGACCCCTAAAGGTCATCAAAGGGGGGACTGAGAGAGCACAAGTTTGAAAAAAATGTATAAGTACGCCATATTTACAAGCACGTAGTTAGTTAACATGTACTTTGCACCAGAGTGTTTATATTTAGAAGTGAAATACACCGAGTGTCTTATATTCAGTGGTGAAATGCATAGAATGTTTAAGTAGAGTAACGATAATCATAACTGTGTGAGACTAATGTAGAAATGTTTGGGATGAATATGAAAACCTCATGTTCTCATGTTAAAGGAATAATGTAAGAGTTGAATGTAACTCTAAAACCCAGTATTTTGTGTAGGCCTCATGGCAATTCACAAGCAAATCTAAACGTGCTGCTAAAATAATGTGAGACAAGGTTGACATGGTTCTTTCAAAATGTACTATTGAACTTAGGGTTAAAAGTATATGCTTTATAGATGTGTTATTTTAGAAACGTATGCTAGTTAAGAATGTTTGCTGTTTAAATCAAGTTAACGTTTTAAGAGTGCAGGAACCTGCTGCATGTAAATCAAGTAGGCCAGAGCCGATAATGTCATGTAGTTTAAATCGTCATGTGCTCGTTAGAGGAGAGGTCGTGAGGTGTCCAGTATGAAGCTCAGAGAGTGTTTTATGGCCTAAGATATGGTGAAGTCTGGAATTTGAGGCCCACTGCAGGAAGAGCTGTATGCAGGTGCGAGGGTCCTAATCAGCTCGAATGAAAGGGACTTTGTTCAGTGGCGCCTTGCGCAGGCCTGTAGGAGTTTCCAGGAATTTCAGGGGGTATCAGCGCACTGAAGAAGCTGCCTGGGAACCAAGGTCAACTTTAACGAGGGTCTTCAAGAGTACCATCATGGAGTTTGCCGCGGAAAGATGTACCACGTGAGGGGCGTCCCAAGGGGCGTTTCTATTGGAAATGTGATTTGGTATTAGGGAAAGTGACCCGGGAGAAAAGCAGAGCAGATGATTTTGGGAGCCTAAGGAAGCGGATGGGTAGGCAGATAGGCTGATCAGGAGAGACCCATTATCAGAGAAGAGACAAAGAGAAGTGCGTGATCTTCTTAGGAAATCACCACGGCTGACACCTAGAGGGTTAAGATCTTGTTAAGTAGGGATGTCATTTAGTACAGTGTAGGGACAGACTAACCTTAATTTTCTTTTCTGTAATGACTTTGAGGTTGCAACTTGTATCCATTTTAGCAACCCTGATGGTATTCGAACTTGTACTTATTATTTTGTTCTTCAGACTCAGACTATTCAAGAAGTTCATGTTCATAGTGATTCCGATATACCTTTTGAATCTCATCTTGAGAAGTTTGTATCTTCAGTTATCTTTGACTTTATATTAAATCTTTAAAACTTAATTTTGGTCAGTGGTCATTTAGAGTGGTGTAAGTTCTTAAATTGATTGTTTACTGCAAGATTACCTTTTACTCAAGACAGGTACCAACGATTCAGTCGACAGGAAATGGGATTTGGTAAGATAATTAGTAACCAGTAATCCCGCGTTAGCAATTCAATTGGACAAAGTATTGCTTTTGACCCTCCTGCAGCTGCGCGCCATTTCCAGCGACGCTTCTGAGTCGCAGATGTGAGCACCATGAGAGGGGCTGTCAGTTCACGGGAGGAATGTGGCTATGAGCAGAGGCATTACTGGCCCTTCTGAGGTCCAGAGAGGCCCAGGCCAGCTCAAACCTTAGAAGCCCACCTGCCAAAACCTCAGCTTCATCAAAAGGAATTCAATTAACTGTCTAAATCCGAGATCCCTTATAAGCTTCAGACTTCTGCCAGTTCTGCCTGCTGGTGCACACTGTGAGCCGGGATGGCCTGCTGGGCCCATGCAGGTGTGTGTAATACTGCATATTACGCATCACTGCAGTCTCTACAGTGCAGGGTGTTTGCCGCTCCCCCAGTGGGTTCACTCAGCAGTCTCTTCTGGGGCATCCGTCACTGGCAGCAGGCCAGAATCACTGTCATTAAATGCCATGATAATAATGAGAACAACAAGAATGCCAATAATAGCAAAAACAACAATACTAAAAATAATAGTAAAAAAAAGTAAAAACGAAATAGTAAAAAAACAACGATCATCATAACAATATGGATGAGGATAATGATTATTAATCGATTATTATAACTTGCATGTATATAGCACTTACTAATACAGGTGGTGCAATATTATGCCAGGCGTTATTAAAACACAGTGTATCGATAATCAATTTATTGACCAGAGAAGGATTAAGGAATGAATCAGCACTATCAAAGATTCAAACTTATGAGTTGCAGATCAATCAACGATGCCAGCAGTGCAGCTCTGGATTCTAAGAGCTGTATGGGACCAAGTTTTGCATGATATGGCCGCTATCCGTGACCTCTTAATCCTCACAAGAAAACCATAGATTTCGTTTCTTTCAAAGCCTTCAAACTCATGTCTGCAAAATCAAACCCTTTCTACCTGGGTCAAATTGGAAATCAAAATCAGCCCTGGCAAAAATGTTCCAATCTGCTCTACACTGCTCGAGTCTGGGAGGGGCAAAAGGGCGCATGGATGGGTCATTTTAGTCCCCCTAATCCTGTGGTTCTTAACCTTTTGACTTCTGTGTACCCCCTAAGTAATCATGACTGGAACCTAGGGACCCCCACCAAATCATTATTGAAATCCAGGGACCCCCACTGAACCATTACTGGTAGCCGGTGACAGCGGCCTAAACATTTTCAATGATATGAACCGCAAAATAATACACAAAATATACAGAAGCATTCAACAACAAATACAAAAATAATTCAATATTTTATTTAATTCACAAACAATTTTCCCAAACATTTTTATAGTAAGGTTTTCAAGATTTTTAAAAAATGTAATTGACGCCACTCATCCGCCATACTATATTCTGTTTGATGAACTTGCACTGCCCCCTCGAATCAATCGAAGGACACCTACTTCATTTTTATCCTCCGATTTCAGGTTCTTTTCCTTTTACAGGACTTTTTAAAATTTTCAATTGTACATTTTGCTTTTTACTTTATATACACTTTATGTATCTGTTAATTTTAAATTTTCTAATGAGTCACAGATCCCCTGCGTAGGCTTCACGGACTCCCAGGGGTCCCCGGACCACAGGTTAAGGACTACTGCTGTAGTCGGTTGCCTACCAGGGAAATGACACAGGAGAAGGATAGCCAATCCGGCCATGCTTTCTGCCATGCGTTATACTGAGAAAAACAACGGAAATTTAACCAAAACGCACTATCCTTCTCCGTCACTGTGTGCAAAGGAAAGCACTCCCTTTTGCGTAGTGCAGTTCTGCGAGCACATGAACATACAATCGAGAACAGAAGCCTATGATGCTTTTTTTTTTATACTGTGGTTATGAAACCATTCCTTCAGTGATTTGAAGAATTACTATGTTATTGTATTTTCCATATATTTTAGCATTCTATTATATTGCTTTTATTTATTTCAAACCAAATGTAAAGTGCCAATCAGACAGTTGAAATATCAGTTTACAAACACGGTTTAAGATAGGACATTTTTTGTCGGGAATAATCATTCAGCAATAAGCATTAAACATGGCCAAAGATCATACATTGGAAAAAAACATTAATATCAAATATAAAACTTCAAGAAATCAAAAGTTGTAAGACTGCTGTTGAGAGATCACTAAGTAATTTTTCTATCAGCGAGGATAAAGGATCATTCAGAAAAGACTTGGGAAAAGAAGTAACATTAGAGACAGGATCCCAGAAACAATCGTAACTCACTTGAATTACATAGAATGCTATTTTAGAGCTTTAATGCTAATCAGCTCTCTATTTTTAAACACATGTTCTTCATTTTATTGTAATAACCCAAAAAAGGGAATTGCCTCTTCTCTAATGGCATAGTTACAGCAGCTCAGTTCTATTAGATAGAAAATAAATCCATTTCAAGATTGTAACATGTGTCATGATGCATGTGCATGCATGCGTCATGAGCATGCATCGTGACTTGTGCATCATGATAGCTGTACATCATGAAATATGCGCATGCATGATCGATTATCCGGCTACCATTTCTGTTTTTAATTTACCGCTTCAAGATGGTGGACACCCATCTTAGTGTGATAAAATTAAATAAAAAGAATTAAGTGTGTGTGTGAAAGTGCATTTTAACACCTTAACCGTGGCGGTTTTTCCGCCGCGGTGCGGGCGTTCTATTAGGTGGGCGGGGCTCCGTCGGCCATTGGCCGACGGTAGCACCAGGGATGTAGTGCTCCGGTCGCCCGACGGGAGCACGCAAGGGGTTAAGAAAGGACCAGTACTGCAGAAAATTGCAACTGCTGGGCTCTCTGGATAAATAAATACTTAAAAAAAATTAAAATAATTAAAAAAGGACTCCATGGGAAGGGGTAGGAGAGCAACAGTAGAGCCAGCGAGGGTGAGCTATATAATGGAGGGTGGGAGTTGGGGGGGCTGTGGGGTGAGGGGGCAATGAAGGAGTAAAATGGGAGAGGTCTAACTAACACAACAAATTAAGAAAAAAAAGCTGAGCAGGGAGGGGAAGCAATGGATGAGTTTGAGTGGGGGAAACCAACATGGAGGGCTAGGGCAAGTGAAAGCGGACGCAGCACATGGGAGACAGAGAAAGAAAAAACATGCAGTGCAGAAAGGAAAAGAAAACAAATGTAGTATTTGTTCCCTAAATGAAAACAAAATCAGCTATAAAAGGATACAAATCAGAACACAGAGATCGGAAGTTCTTGGGTTGGACAAAGACATAAATAGGGAGCCAAGCCACTGAATCAAGAGGAGACAACTGAGATAGGCAATAAAATCACCCACAAGTAGGTGTCTCAAATCCCCTCCATGTATATTGAAAACAATAGCTGAAACCTATAAAAAACAAGCATTCACAATGCAAAAGGTCTCACATTATTAAAGTTGGAGCTATTGACATTGTAAATGACAATGCCTTTTATTCATTTGTTTTTAAAACCTGCAATCGGTGCATAAACACGCACTTTGAACATATAGTCCTTGCTTACGATGAGCAAAGGCTGGCAGTAAAAGAGACTGCCAGCCTTGCTTCTCATAAGCATGGAATATAAGTACAAAGTACTTGTTTACGCACCGATGCAAATGAATAAAAGGCATTGTCATTTACAATGCCAATAGCTCAAACTTTAATAATGCGAGACCTATTGCATTGCTCCAACCATAAGGCTACATCATCTCCCCTAGAAAATCTAAACGTTTGCACCTTAAGCCTGCGGTGCTTACAGAACCAGAATGTCAGTGATTTACCAACGTCCACTAGGCCGCAAGAATTTACGTGTATGAAAATCTGGAAAAAAAACTTTTTCACAACAGATATCTCAGGCCTACAGCCTTTAACATAACTTTACATAAACAGATCCGGCACACAGCCAAGATCACTGGCTTGAGACCATAAGCAACAATGTCCTGCTACTCAAGGCAACCAACATGTATGTGGGTGACGCCAAAGGCCCTCTCAATAGTTGTTATGAATTCTGCTTTTTACGTTGACTACAAAAGGTCACTCGACGGCTGCGCTAAGAGCAAGAGCTAAAAAGGTGTCTATTCAGACGCATTTTCAGACTAGGTAGAAAGCAACAACAAACAGTTTTATTCAGCGATCCTTTGAAGGTATGAACATGCACTACAATCCTTAAATTCAGTAAAACCATCAGCAAATCCTATCTTATTTAAAATATAATTTAATTATAGTGTATTTAAAATGCTATCTATTTCGAGCGAGAGAGAGGATCACGAGTTGACTCAAATACTAATTAGAGCCTTTGGGAACACACAACCCCTTACTATATTGACACAACAGAAACAAAGGATAAAAAAAAAAACAAGCAGGCAATAAAATAGCACAGCTATTAGGCGAGATCAAATGATCGTTAGAGGCCCCAGTAACAGGTCTGACAATGGAAGTCGGATTAATTATGGTGAGGTAGAGAAATAAAGAAGGGAGGGGCTAGTGCCCCCTAGTGGAAACGGTCAGTTAAAAAACAAACAATTTTCCATTCTGGGTAACACAGTGATACTTAGGCAGACATAGTAAAGATATCCGTAGCTGTAGTAAATTGCTACCTCTCCCTAGCTCCTCCATTCGTATGCTGATTATAGTGCCTAACCCCCGAGGTAGTTTAAGCGCTTGTTGCGAGGTTTTCAAGTTGTATGTTTTTTATGTCAAAGTGATGCAGGCTACTAAACGTCATTAAATATGAATAAAACTGTCAAATCACCTCTCTAAATAATAATTGTGGGCGGCGTCTTTATTTTTGGGTAGTCTGCTAACATTTTTGTAAGCAAATAAATGCATTTCGTAAAAGTCTGCGCAAGATTTGATTCTGTATCTGAGTGGGTGGACTGATGGATACAAATGTAGTCAGTGTCTTGCCTCCACGATCCAGTTCTTACCCTCACGGCATCCGTCCTTATTCATTGCAATCTCTGACAAAACGCTTCCCTCATTTCGAAAACAGAAAATTTTTCGGAAAAATATATAAATATAAAATTGCGCGCTCATTAGCACTCCTGCTCAACAGCATGCCGTGTTTTTTTAAGTTGCTTTAGTTGGCCGCACCTTATCAAACAAGCATGCATAGCTGTATAAAGAAATGCAGCGGCAGAGGGATTAGGGGGCAGAGGGATTAGGGGGCAGAGGGGAGGGGACCAAAGTGAGTGGGGAGGGCACTGGTACTGTCCTCTACTGAGTACCTGCACTTATTTAATTTGAAAGGAAAGTACCAGCACTTCTCAGCACTGCTGCGCCTGCAATGCATTTAGTGGGAAAGAACCGGCACTTCTCAGCACTGCTGCGCCTGCAATACATTTAGTTAGAAGTACCGACACTTCTCGGGAGTAAATAGGTACTCTGAATAGTGAGTACATGACCTTCTATATTTCCATTTAATGCACTGTCCAGGTGTGACCTCGGCGTATATTTTGGGGAACACGCGCAGCCAATTGACATCAGTACACTTTCAGGTGTGCCCCTCAGATGACCCTCATCATTGTACCCCGGGGGTGCCCATGACTGCACATGTGCTCTCTAATTCACCTCCAGAGCCCCCTCAACTGCCCATCAGTGCATCTCCCCCAGAGGGAATGTAAGTGCCCCCTCTACCATCTGCCGATGGTGCTTGCCAAGAGCTCGCTGCAGCTCTCCGAGTTGACATGAGTTCACCCCGGCTAACCCCCTACCTGCAGATATCCGACTCCAGCTTCCGCCAGAGAGTGCCTCGCCACGGTGACTGCTCGGCAGCGCCTGGCATCGCCGCAGCCCGCGAGGCACATGCTGTGCCAATCTAACCACTTTTAATCCCCCTCCGGGAGTGCGAGCCGTGCCTCACCCTGGTGTTGAAAGCACCAGGAAGCGGAGAATGGGTCTGCTGACCAAGCCTCATGCCTCAAAAATGCTTAACCAATCATCGGCCTGAAACCTGCGGTCACTGCGATAAGTCGAAGCGTGACGGTGCATTACGGGCAAAGCAAGACTACCGCGGGTGTGAGGAGCACGGTCCTTGCGCCCAACCTCGAGCCCATGTTAAGTATTGGCCATGTGCAGTCAGTGCCACAGAGACAGCGTCCACAAATCCCCACAATGAACAACTCAAGGCAGCAGCATAAACTTCCCAGAGAGGAGGGGGCAGAAGGGAGGTGACCAAAGGGGAGTGGAGAGGGAGGAGAAAGGCTATCGCGAAACCAAAAGCAATCAACTTTGTGAAAAACAAAGCCGCGAGTGGTGCACGCGCACGCCATATGCTTTTAATTATCGTGCCCGTGTCTGGGCAGGATACTTGAAACCATATGGCAGGAAATGCACGTAATAGATACCAATAGGCCAGTGGCGGAGCTTTGCACCCGCCTCTGGCCTATTGTGTGCTATTTTCAAAACGAACACGCAGGGAAAGGCCAGTAGCAGGCCGCAAAACAAAAAATACACGCACAAGCGTGCTCAATTCCCGGGTCCATTTAGAAAACCCGGACAAAAGGACTCTTGCTGCGCAGTGAAACGCAGGGCGCGAGCCCTAAAGCACAGGAAGAGCACTTCTGCTGCATTAGGCAAGAATGGGGCGATTGAAGTAAATTATGCTTCAGCTAATATATGTAGATGATAATCTTGATGGTGATTGGGTGATGGAAGTGTGACGTAACTCTGAAGGATAGGGTGGGAACAGAAGGGTAAGCATGCTTCTGAGAAAAGTGTTGAATTATTTTTGGTTCCACAGAAATGGAGAAACCTGCAGACCAACAACGCAATTTATGTACACCTCTCTGGAGCCCAGTCAATTCTGAATGATTACTGCAGTGGAACTGCCATGTTTGTGGTTGGCCGTAGATTGGCATCACCGGGGAAGCAAGAAAAGTGGGAGACTTACCGTTTTCATGAAAATTGGAAAGGATGCTCTCCTCGAATTCCGACATTACATACCATAGTGAGTTCCACAGGGGGGTACAGAAATCCCTTTTACCGGACATAAAAATCTCAAGGAGGAAGGAAAGCTTTTAAACAATGGTTGGAGTTCATTATTTTTATAAAAAGTAAATGTGTATGCAGCCCTCAGAGCTTAGGGAACATTGAGAATACTACTTAATAAAAGATGTGGATACTGCTAGCTGATGATCCAAGATGGCCGACAGGTGAGGAGCTCCGGCCGGGTTGCCTTTTTGGCTCTATCCTCTGGAATCATCCCCCCTCGGACCTTCTACACCCCTCGGGACCCATGGACTTTTGCTCTCTGAATTCTACAATTCCCTTGATTGAATTTTAATCGCTGACTTCAACAACATCTGAGGAACATGAAAACCTACGCACAGTGGAGCCCCAGCAACATGGCTGATGCCCGGAGGAGCTGCCTAGGTAGCTATAGAGGAAATTGGCTGTGGATCTCCCCCTCAGCCGTCATCTACCCTCTGGAATTGGGTACGGTTTCTCGTCTCCCTGCTAGTTATCCTTTCTTCCCTCGCCATCCGATGAACTCCGAATAATCTGCCGATAGTGGATCCTATGCAACACTGCTGACACCCGGCTGAGCTGCCTAGGTAGCATTTGATGAGATGGCTGGGGATCATTAGCGCGCCTTCCTGACCCAGCAGCTGCCTTCCTATTCCGGGGCTTCTTCCTGGGGTCCCGCGCTGACTTCCCTTGACTATGACGACCTGAGAGATGGCGACCTCCAGCCAGGTCTGGTGGCTGCCTTCCCCATTCAGCCCTGCTCCTGGGGTAGGTTTTCTTGTTGGCTTCTCAACCGGATTTTTGTTTACTCAAAATCACGCCATTTTGTTTCAAAGTTATTGGGGTCCATGACCTGGATACTCCATCAGTGGTGGGCCAATATATCAACAATGACTGACCAGAGACCGTTCTCAGGTGTTCAGTGCATGCCTAACAAAGGGAACTTTTGAAACATTTTCAACAGAATGGAGACTAGTTTTTGTTCAATAAAAGCCATTTCTCTTGCCGATCGCACATAGTGCATTTAGTCCAGGGCCGGACTGACAATGCCGGGCACCGGGCAATCCCCCGGTCGGCTGCCAGGGGTGGGGGCCGGTTTTTGGGACGGGGGCCGGTTTTGTCGCTGGGTGTGGGTGGGGCCGATTTTTTGGACACTCGGTACAGTAGTAGTCACTTACTACTGTACTCTGCTGCCTCTGCTGCGTGCCTGCCTCTCGCCTCGGTCCGTGTGAAAAAAAGCACAATTTAATTAATCTAATCTGAGAGCAGCAGTGCCATTTTAGGGGGTGGGTTGCGTGTGCGCAGGTCTCCACCTCCGCGCTGCCTGCTCTTAGTTTCAGTTCACCCCCTTTAGGGCTGGGGAGGGGGGGGCGGGCGCGGCTGTTGGAGGTGACACATGCGCATTGGGGCTCACGCAGGACCGTGACGAGAGGCCTTCTCTCAACGCACCATCATTTAATTATTTCTAGCCCCCCTAGCCCTGCCTGTCCCAGTGTCCCTGCTGCTGAATGTCTGCCAGTGCCGCCCGCCGCCAGGTGAGTGTGGTTTACATTTTTGCAAACAGAAAATCCCTCCTATGTACTCACCGAAGTCGGGTCCATTCTTCATATTCAAAGCCTCAGGACGCTGATTGTCTGCTTTCGTAACCATTGTAGAAGCTTTATGCTGTTCGCTCCTCGAAAGTTGTACCGACTTTTTAACAGTTTCCATCGAGTTTGGGTCAGGAGTCGATTCTATTTAGTAATTGGAACGTGGCTGCGGGGCTTGTGAAACAAATGATTGCATGGCCCTGTAAATATCTTAGTGATCATGAAAGTACGCATCATGCTTTGAGACCACTTTCATGAACACTGATATATTTAAACAAGCATTTGCAATGCAATAGGTCTCGCAGCATTAAAGTTTGAGTTATTGGCATTGTATATGACAATGTGTTGCATTACATTTTTAACAAAGTCTGTATTGGTGTATAAAGATGATTTGCAAGATGATAGCGATGGAGTGGGGATGGATGGATGGATTGATGGATGGATGGAGTGGAGGGGATGGATGGATGGATGGAGTGGAGGGGATGGATGGATGGATGGAGTGGGGGGATGGATGGATGGATGGATGGATGGAGTGGAGTGGAGGGGATGGATGGATGGAGAGGATAGGTCTCATATTTACACTAGTTTATGCTATTGGCATTATAAATGACAATGCTTTTTATTTATGTTTTGGTTTTAAAACATAAAAGGCATTGTCATTTACAATGCCAATGGCTTAAACTTGCGTAAACGCGAGATCTATTGCATTGCAAATGCTTCTTTAATATGAGTGATTTAAAAGTCTGTGGAGGGCGTTGCCTCAGTTTAATGCATGACTCACTTAAACTTCTGTGGAAGGGATGCCTGTCAAGAGTCTGGGGAGGAGCTAGAGCTGAAATTATTGTTAAATGGAAAGAATGCTGTAAAAGGACGGAAATCCTGATATTGATAATTTCAAGAAAAAGAATGAAGTGAAAATGGCATGAATAAAGATTTTTAACGTTAACTTTTGGAGCCCTAATAAGAGATGCTTCTTTCTGGTTGTGCATGGGACTTTTCATCCAACAGTTGCTCGACAGAGTGGACTTTATACTTTGAGAGGCCCCAGCCGCCCTGCACGCACCCCAGCACCAATTGATTTTCGGTGTAGGCTGTTGGGAGGCACATACTACAGGATAGAGAGGTCTGTTTACAAAGGCATTTATGAGGCCAGGAAGTAGTAATGCACGAATGCTCTTTCACATGCTATTGCACTTTTGTGAAACGGCCCCAAACGTCCAATTCCATATTAGTGAAAGTGCACACACAGAGTGCAGAGCTTTTTATGTGCACCAAGTGTGTATCATTATTATTTTTTTTAATCTTTTGGAGACAGTTCACAATGGCATGTAAAAGTAATTACCTGCTTCATATATTCCAATATGCCTTTCTGAATATGTCCCTCTGTGTTCTGCCATCGGACAGTGGCTGACTTTGCCCCTTCTCCACAGGGGCGTAACACAGGCCCCCGCAGTGTGGGGGGGCCCCGGGGGCCTCGCGCTTCAGGGGGCCCCTCACTCAGCAAAGGTAGCAACCAAGCCTCTTCAGTGCGCGCATGCCATGGCCTCTTCATTAATGAAATGGTTGGTGCGCATGCGCACGCCCGGGCCCTGGCGTAACAGATGCCATTTCTAACTCAGGACTGGGCCCCTCTTCGCGCCGCCCAGATCAGACCGGGAATGAATCTCTTGAGGGGCCCCACGCCCCCCACATGCAGTGAGTGTGGCTTAGGGGAGCGGGAGGGAGGCTGCCAGGAGCAGCAGGAGCGGTGGCACGTGATCCGAAGGACGCAGTTGGAGGAAGGTGTTAAGGTAAGTTTAGTTGAAATTGTATTTACATTACTCTGTCGCTCCCCCCACACTCGCGCCGAGCTCCCTCCCCCCCCCTTTACCCCCTCTTGCCGGCCGCGACGGGACTCCTGGAACGGAAGAACTCCGAGGCCCAGAGAACCGAAGGGTGCAAGGAGCAGAGAACCGAAGGGTGGAGGGGCCAGAGAACCGAAGGGTGGAGGGGCCAGAGAACCGAAGGGTGCAAGGAGCAGAGAACCGAAGGGTGGAGGGGCCAGAGAACCGAAGGGTGGAGGGGCCAGAGAACCGAAGGGTGCAAGGAGCAGAGAACCGAAGGGTGGAGGGGCCAGAGAACCGAAGGGTGCAAGGAGCAGAGAACCGAAGGGTGCAAGGAGCAGAGAACCGAAGGGTGCAAGGAGCAGAGAACCGAAGGGTGGAGGGGCCAGAGAACCGAAGGGTGCAAGGAGCAGAGAACCGAAGGGTGGAGGGGCCAGAGAACCGAAGGGTGCAAGGAGCAGAGAACCGAAGGGTGGAGGGGCCAGAGAACCGAAGGGTGCAAGGAGCAGAGAACCGAAGGGTGCAAGGAGCAGAGAACCGAAGGGTGGAGGGGCCAGAGAACCGAAGGGTGCAAGGAGCAGAGAACCGAAGGGTGGAGGGGCCAGAGAACCGAAGGGTGCAAGGAGCAGAGAACCGAAGGGTGCAAGGAGCAGAGAACCGAAGGGTGGAGGGGCCAGAGAACCGAAGGGTGCAAGGAGCAGAGAACCGAAGGGTGGAGGGGCCAGAGAACCGAAGGGTGCAAGGAGCAGAGAACCGAAGGGTGCAAGGAGCAGAGAACCGAAGGGTGCAAGGAGCAGAGAACCGAAGGGTGCAAGGAGCAGAGAACCGAAGGGTGGAGGGGCCAGAGAACCGAAGGGTGCAAGGAGCAGAGAACCGAAGGGTGGAGGGGCCAGAGAACCGAAGGGTGGAGGGGCCAGAGAACCGAAGGGTGCAAGGAGCAGAGAACCGAAGGGTGGAGGGGCCAGAGAACCGAAGGGTGCAAGGAGCAGAGAACCGAAGGGTGCAAGGAGCAGAGAACCGAAGGGTGCAAGGAGCAGAGAACCGAAGGGTGGAGGGGCCAGAGAACCGAAGGGTGGAGGGGCCAGAGAACCGAAGGGTGGAGGGGCCAGAGAACCGAAGAGTGCAAGGAGCAGAGAACCGAAGGGTGGAGGGGCCAGAGAACCGAAGGGTGCAAGGAGCAGAGAACCGAAGGGTGGAGGGGCCAGAGAACCGAAGGGTGCAAGGAGCAGAGAACCGAAGGGAGGAGGGGCCAGAGAACCGAAGGGTGGAGGGGCCAGAGAACCGAAGGGTGCAAGGAGCAGAGAACCGAAGGGTGGAGGGGCCCAGAGAACCGAAGGGTGGAGGGGCCAGAGAACCGAAGGGTGGAGGGGCCAGAGAACCGAAGGGTGCAAGGAGCAGAGAACCGAAGGGTGGAGGGGCCAGAGAACCGAAGGGTGCAAGGAGCAGAGAACCGAAGGGTGCAAGGAGCAGAGAACCGAAGGGTGGAGGGGCCAGAGAACCGAAGGGTGCAAGGAGCAGAGAACCGAAGGGTGGAGGGGCCAGAGAACCGAAGGGTGCAAGGAGCAGAGAACCGAAGGGTGCAAGGAGCAGAGAACCGAAGGGTGCAAGGAGCAGAGAACCGAAGGGTGCAAGGAGCAGAGAACCGAAGGGTGGAGGGGCCAGAGAACCGAAGGGTGCAAGGAGCAGAGAACCGAAGGGTGGAGGGGCCAGAGAACCGAAGGGTGGAGGGGCCAGAGAACCGAAGGGTGCAAGGAGCAGAGAACCGAAGGGTGGAGGGGCCAGAGAACCGAAGGGTGCAAGGAGCAGAGAACCGAAGGGTGCAAGGAGCAGAGAACCGAAGGGTGCAAGGAGCAGAGAACCGAAGGGTGGAGGGGCCAGAGAACCGAAGGGTGGAGGGGCCAGAGAACCGAAGGGTGGAGGGGCCAGAGAACCGAAGAGTGCAAGGAGCAGAGAACCGAAGGGTGGAGGGGCCAGAGAACCGAAGGGTGCAAGGAGCAGAGAACCGAAGGGTGGAGGGGCCAGAGAACCGAAGGGTGCAAGGAGCAGAGAACCGAAGGGAGGAGGGGCCAGAGAACCGAAGGGTGGAGGGGCCAGAGAACCGAAGGGTGCAAGGAGCAGAGAACCGAAGGGTGGAGGGGCCCAGAGAACCGAAGGGTGGAGGGGCCAGAGAACCGAAGGGTGGAGGGGCCAGAGAACCGAAGGGTGCAAGGAGCAGAGAACCGAAGGGTGGAGGGGCCAGAGAACCGAAGGGTGCAAGGAGCAGAGAACCGAAGGGTGGAGGGGCCAGAGAACCGAAGGGTGCAAGGAGCAGAGAACCGAAGGGTGGAGGGGCCCAGAGAACCGAAGGGTGGAGGGGCCAGAGAACCGAAGGGTGCAAGGAGCAGAGAACCGAAGGGAGGAGGGGCCAGAGAACCGAAGGGTGGAGGGGCCAGAGAACCGAAGGGTGGAGGGGCCAGAGAACCGAAGGGTGCAAGGAGCAGAGAACCGAAGGGTGGAGGGGCCCAGAGAACCGAAGGGTGGAGGGGCCAGAGAACCGAAGGGTGGAGGGGCCAGAGAACCGAAGGGTGCAAGGAGCAGAGAACCGAAGGGTGGAGGGGCCAGAGAACCGAAGGGTGCAAGGAGCAGAGAACCGAAGGGTGGAGGGGCCAGAGAACCGAAGGGTGCAAGGAGCAGAGAACCGAAGGGTGGAGGGGCCCAGAGAACCGAAGGGTGGAGGGGCCAGAGAACCGAAGGGTGCAAGGAGCAGAGAACCGAAGGGAGGAGGGGCCAGAGAACCGAAGGGTGGAGGGGCCAGAGAACCGAAGGGTGCAAGGAGCAGAGAACCGAAGGGTGGAGGTGTTTAGAAAACTTCAAAGAGAGCAAATGGAACCAAAAGTTGTAGGGGTGGGGGGGGCGAAAGCTGCATAGGCCCACTGTACTGAAGGGAGTGGGGCCACAGAGAAAGAAAGGGACTGAAGATCCGAAGGCTCAAGTAAGAGAACTGCAAGATGCAGAGGAACCAGAGGGAGGGGGTGAGAGAACCCAAGGCCAAGGGTGGAGGAGGGGCCTAGCGTACCAGAGGATGCAAGGAAAGAGAGAGAGTGAGACGAATGGGTCGTGGGCACAGAGAAATAGAGAGTACAGGAGGGAGACCGAACTGGAGGCCCCAGGGAGAGAGGCCCAAAGGGTCCCAAGAAGGAAGGCGCAGGGGCTAGGAGAACTGAAGGGCCCAGAGACCCAGAGCATCGCATGGTGCAGGAAGAGGTACAAGGACGCTGAGAATAGAAGGTTACAGAGGTCAGGAGAATCCGAGGGTGTAGAGGGGCACAGAGAACTGAAGCATAAAGGGCGAAGAGAAGCGAATAGCGCAGAGAAAAGCACAGGGAGGAAACAGTACGAAAGAGGGCAGAAGGGTAAGGACAATGGAACAAAGGGTGTGCGGAACAAGAGTTCTGAATGATGAAAGGGCACAGAGACTGGTGGTTTGTTTCCAGTTCAAACATGTCTGACTGCCGTCCACTTTTCCTAGTCATGACAGACTCACATGGATTCAGTTATCAGCCAGGGGGTAATACCGAAAACACGCACGCACTTCTGGCGTGAACAGATGCAGATTGTTCAGCATAGACTAGTGAACTCCGAGCACGCACAAGTGCGCTCCTAACAGCTGCTTGCACACAGGGATCTGAAATGAACCCCTTTTTCTGACACTATACTGAGCGGAATGTATGGAACACAAAATGATGAAAGGCTGAGATAAATCACCTCCATGATATCTTCAGACCCTGAGAATAATTCCAGATTCGAGCTCAGCTAACCGGTTTTATTGCAGAACGGAGGCGAACTGCAACTCCTAACACTTATACACTTTTGCAACTTAAGTAATGTTCTCGCTGCCGTGCTTTGAATGTGCTGTGTAGAGGTTGAGTGCTGTTGTATGGGAACACTGAAAGAAATTCAAATGTACTACAACAAGTTAATCTGCAATTGTTAAGGCTAATCTGCAAGTGTAAAGGGTGGTTGGGAGCTGGGTATTGGGAAATTGGCATTTATTGATCAAATCACTCCAAGGTTTGTGGCAAATATTTATTGTTTTTGAGCATCAGTGCAAAGAGTTGACAACTGAGCTGTAAAGTAAGTGTGTGCTTTTAATTGTAAGTGTATATATATATATATATATATATATATATATATATATATATATATATATATATATTATATAGCCGTTACTACCCCATACCAGGTATGGAAGGGACAGTTATGTTAAAAAAAATGCATTAATAGTGCACTGTTAGCTCTGAATCTTGCGTACCCCAAACACATGATACATATAACTAATAAGGGAACGATTTTCAGTCTGTGTGGCTGACTTCCTTATTTATTTCTATATTGCTGCACTAAGCACATTACATAGATAGTACAGTGTGCAACTGTCTGTATGTGAGGCTGCACGTCACACACATATTTTACAGCATTTTAGTTTTAGAAACACGGGCACGTATGGTTGGAGCAGTGCGCGGCATGTCTTTGGGTATACTGAATAAGCAGCTACCTATGTTGTTGAGGGATATCTCTTTAATAATTTATTCAACAAAAGGAGGGACTGAGGGGGCGTGTTTAACGACGTCCATGTACAAGCCCCAAAATGACTAGTAAGCAAAGAGAGTAAGAAGTTCCTCTGTGTGTGGTTGGTAGAGGACCAAGAGGGGCCAAAGCATAGTGAGTCCAACTGGACCACTTCGTGTTTGCAGGGACAAGGGAGGGGGGATTCCCTTATCGTAACTAGGGCTCTTACACACCCAAAGCTAGGTGTCATGCTTCATCATATGAGCCTTCCCCTTGTCAGGTCGGCGCTGCAATACCTGATGGGCACCCAAACCTTTGGCTCTTTGTACCATGAGCTGTGGTGCATTGTACAGTAATATGTACTGTAAAGTACTGTATGTTATAGAGTGATGTGTATTATAGAGTGATGTATGCTGTACAGTAGAATGTGCTGTAGAGCGGTGTACGTTGTAGAGTAGTGCTTTGTAGATTGATATGTGCGTAAAATGTTGCACACTGTAGAATGTTTTGCACTGTAGTGTTGCATACTGTAGAGCAGTATGTGCTATTGAATTGTATGTACTGTATAGTAGTATGCACTGCAAAACAATGTGTGCTGTAGAAGGGCATGTTTTGTAAACGGGCATATGCTGTAATTAGGCATGCGCTGTCAAGGGGCATGCGCTGTAAAGGAGCATGCATTGTAGAGGAGCGTGCGCTGTAAAATGACGTGTACTGTAGTACAACATGCATTGTACAATGGTATGCGCTGTAAAAGGCTATATGCTGTAGAAGTTTATGCACTATACAGGGATGTGCACTGTACAGCATTGTGCGCTGTAAAGGGCTATGTGTTGTAGAGGACTGCATGTTGCAGAGCGATATGCGCTGTAAATTAATATGTGCTTTAGATTGGTATGCATTGTAAAGTGATATGTGCTGTAGATTAGTGTGCGTGCTAGAGTGGTGTGCGCTGTAAATAGGTGTGTGTTGTAGAGTAGTGTATGTTGTAGAGTAGTGCTCATTGTACAATTAGGTGCGTCGTAGAACAATGTGCGCTTTAAAGTGTGCATTGTAGAGTGCTGTGCGTTGTCGAGTGCTATGCATTCTACAGGTGCGCATTTTGTAGAGTGGTGTCCATTGTAGAATGCTGTGCATTGTAGAAAATGTGCGATGTACAATACTATGCGTTGTAGAGTGGTGTGCACTGTACAATGGCGTGTGCTTTAGAGCAATGTACACTGTAAAGGGGCGCACGCAGTATAGAGGCGCATGCAGTATAAAGATGCATGCAGTACCCAAGTGCACCCTGTAGAAGGGTGCATGCTGTAAAGAAATGCGCCCTGTAGAGACGTCTGTGCTATAGAGGGGTGCGCGCTGAAGTGTGTCATGCTGTACAGGAGTGTGCATTTTACAGTGGTGGTAGAGGCGTCTGTGCTGTAAAGGGCTGCGCGCTGTACAGTGATGCACGCTATAGTGTTACACGCTGTACAGGAATGTGCATTGTACCGGGATGTGCGCTGTAATGGGATGTATGGTGTAGAGAGATGCGCAATGTAGTAAGGTGCCTGCTGTAGAGGAGTAGGTGTTGCAGGCGTTGTGCACTGTACAGTAGTACACGCTGTAAAACACCATACGCTTCAAAAGGCATGCAGTGTAGAAGGGCATGCGCTGTAGAGTAGTGCATGCTGTAGAAGCGCCTAAGCTGTAGAGAGGTGCACACTGCAAAGGGGTGCGTGCTATAATGTTGCGCACTGTAACAGGATGTACGCTGTAGAGGAATAAGTATTGTAGTAAGGTGCGCATTGTAGAGGGGTGGGCATTGTAGGAAATTTCCACTATAAAGTGGTGCACACTGTCTAGAGGTGCACGCTGTGAGGGCGCATGCTGTAGTAAGATGCGCGCACACTGTAAAGGAATGTGCAATGTAGATTAGTTATAGAACAGTGTATACGTAATAAGTATTAATAACGTGTAAATGAATTGTACTTTTCTAACAATATGGCATATTAATTTGAGCATTAGTTGGTTTGTAAGACTGTTTGTGATTTAAAAACTGCGTGGTCATAGACTGCAATACAGAATAATAATGAGAATGTGAAGTTATTTTGTTTAAGTGAGATTGCAAAAGCACTTAATGAATAGGATGGAATTGCTAATATACCTTTCAGTTGTTTGAGCTTTTATTTTGTGTTTCTTTATGTATTTTGCAGCCGTGAAAGCGTAAACTGCAACACATAAAGAGAATGATATCTTAACATTTTTTGTTCAGAAGAATTGTAGTTATTTTTAAAGGCTATTTAAAACACACCTAATGTTCTAAGTCCTTTTAAAGAAAAATTAATGTCTGAGTTACATGTACGCAGTTTAAAAACGCTTTGTTTGTGCTAAAATGGCTTTTATGTTATAAGAAAGTTTCTACGAATATATAGCATCTAAATGGGCAAATGTTGTCGTTTGAAACAGTTTCGTGTGTCCAAATTGAAGCCAGCTGTCCATGCATGACTGAAAATGAAACTAAATGTGTAAGCACGGCTAAGAACGAAACTAAATGTCTAAGCAAAAACATATTTTGCAACAACAGGGAAGTGCCATCTCGATGTAAATAGCTGTATGCCTTACAATTGTTTAAGCATTTGCCCTTCATTGAAGCTATATGTGCCTTACTTAACAAACGTATTGTTGTTTTAGAAAGCTTTTTTATTGTCTCAAGAATTAGCTTGTAGTGTGGTGTATGCTGTAATAGATGGTATGTGTTGTAGTGGATGTCTGCTGTTGAGTTGTATGTAATAGAGCGATATGTATTGTTAAGGGCAAAGTACATAGTAGTGTAAACTGCAGACTGGTATTGAATGCAAAATGCACATTGTTGTTAAGTGCAGAGTGCCTATTGTTAAGTGCAGAGAGCAGTTTGCTGCTAAGTGCAGGGCACAGATTGTTTCTGAGTGCAAAGTGCAAATTGTTAATGAGTGCAGGGTGCAGATCGCTATTAAGTGTACAATGTTAAATGCACAGTGCATATTGTTGTTAAGCGCAGACAGCAGATTGTTACTGAATGCAAGGTGCAAATTGCCACTGAACACAAAGTGCAGATTGTTGCTGAGTGCAGAGTGCTACAGCGCAACGCTCCACTCTACAGCGCAGTGCTCCACTCTACAGCGCAGCGCTCCACTCTACAGCGCAACACTACACAACGCAGCATTCTGCTCTACAGCGCAGCGCTCCACTCTACAGAGCTGCATTCACTCTACAGTGCAGCATTCACTCTACAGTGCAGCGCTCCACTCTACAGCGCAGCACTCCACTTTACAGCGCAGCGCTCCACTTTACAGCGCAGCGCTCCACTCTACAGTACAGTGCTCCACTCTACAGCACTCCACTTCACAGCGCAGCGCTCCATTCTACAACGCAGCAGTCCACTCTACAGCGCAGAATTTCCCAGTATAGCACTCCACTCTACAGCGCAACGCTCCACTCTACAGAGCAGCGCACCACTCTACAGCGCAGCGCTCCACTCTACAACGCAACACTACACAACGCAGCATTCTGCTGTACAGCGCAGCACTCCACTCTACAGCGCAGCATTCACTCTACAGTGCAGCATTCACTCTACAGCGCAGCGCTCCACTCTACAGCGCAGCATTCACTCTACAGTGCAGCATTCACTCTACAGCGCAACGCTCCACTCTACAGCGCAGCATTACAAAACGCAGAACCCAGTCTACAGTGTAGCACTTCATAGCCCAGCACTCCACTCTACAGCGCAGCACTATACAATGCAGCACTCCACTCTACAGCGCAGAGCTCCACTCTACAGCGCAGCGCACCACTCTATAGCGCAGCGCTCCACTCTACAGCGCAGCGCTCCACTCTACAGCGCAGCGCTCCACGCTACAACGCAGCACTACACAACGCAGCACTCCACTTTACAGCACAGAACTCCCCAGTATAGCACTCCACTCTACAGCGCAGCGCTCCACTCTACAGCGCAGCGCTCCACTCTACAGCGCAGCGCTCCACTCTACAGCGCAGCGCTCCACTCTACAGCGCAGCGCTCCACTCTACAGCGCAACACTAGACAACGCAGCATTCTGCTGTACAGCGCAGCGCTCCACTCTACAGTGCAGCATTCACTCTACAGTGCAGCATTCACTCTACAGCGCAGCGCTCCACTCTACAGCACTCCACTCTACAGCGCAGCACTCCACTCTACAGCGCAGCGCTCCACTCTACAGCGCAGCGCTCCACTCTACAGCGCAGCGCTCCACTCCACAGCGCAGCGCTCCACTCTACAGCGCAGCACGCCGCTCTACAGCGCAACACTCCACTTTACAGCGCAACACTCCACTCTACAGCGCAACACTCCACTCTACAGCGCAACACTCCACTCTACAGCGCAACACTCCACTCTACAGCGCAACGTTCCAGTCTGCAGCACAGCGCGCCACTCTACAGCGCAGTGCGCCACAGCGCCATGCTCCACTCTACAGCGCAGCACTACACAACACTCCACTTTACAGCGCAGACCTTCCCAATTTAGCCCACCACTGTACAGCGCAGCATTCCACTCTACAGAGCAGCACTCCACTCTACAGCGCAACGCTCCACTCTACAGCGCAGCGCTCCACTCTACAGCGCAGCGCTCCACTCTATAGCGCAGCGCTCCACTCTACAGTGCAGCGCTCCACTCTACAGCGCAGCGCTCCACTCTACAGCGCAGCGCTCCACTCTACAGCGCAGCGCTCCATTCTACAGCGCAACACTACACAACGCAGCATTCTGCTTTACAGCGCAGCGCTCCACTCTACAGCGCAGCATTCACTCTACAGTGCAGCATTCACTCTACAGCGCAGCGCTCCACTCTACAGCGCAGCGCTCCACAACGCAGCACTCCACTCTACAGCACAGAACTCCCCAGTATAGCATTCCACTCTACAGCGCAGCACTCCACTCTACAAAGCAGCGCTCCACTCTACAGCGCAACGCTCCACTCTACAGCGCAGCGCTCCACTCTACAGCGCAGCGCTCCACTCTACAGCGCAGCGCTCCACTCTACAGTGCAGCACTACACAACGCAGCACTCCACTCTACAGCACAGAACTCCCCAGTATAGCATTCCACTCTACAGCGCAGCACTCCACTCTACAAAGCAGCGCTCCACTCTACAGCGCAACGCTCCACTCTACAGCGCAGCGCTCCACTCTACAGCGCAGCGCTCCACTCTACAGCGCAACACTAGACAACGCAGCATTCTGCTTTACAGCGCAGCGCTCCACTCTACAGCGCAGCATTCACTCTACAGTGCAGCATTCACTCTACAGCGCAGCGCTCCACTCTACAGCGCAGCGCTCCACTCTACAGCGCAGCGCTCCACTCTACAGCGCAGCGCTCCACTCTACAGCGCAGTGCTCCACTCTATAGCGCTCCACTCCACAGTGCAGCGCTCCTCTACAGCGCAGCACGCCGCTCTACAGCGCAACACTCCACTCTACAGCGTAGCACAACACTCCACTCTACAGCGCAACACTCCACTCTACAGCGCAGCGTTCCAGTCTGCAGCACAGCGCGCCACTCTACAGCGCAGCGCGCCACAGCGCAGTGCTCCACTCTACAGCGCAGCACTACACAACACAACACTCCACTTTACAGCGCAGACCTTCCCAATTTAGCACACCACTGTACAGCGCAGCATTCCACTCTACAGAGCAGCACTCACTCTACAGCGCAATGCTCCACTCTACAGCGCAATGCTCCACTCTACAGCGCAACGCTCCACTCTACAGCGCAACGCTCCACTCTACAGCGCAACGCTCCACTCTACAGCGCAGCGCTTCACTCTACAGCGCAGCGCTCCACTCTACAGCGCAGCGCTCCACTCTACAGCACAACACTACACAAAGCAGCATTCTGCTCTACAGCGCAGCGCTCCACTCTACAGCGCAGCATTCACTCTACAGCGCAGCGCTCCACTCTACAGAGCTGCGCTCCACTCTACAGCGCTCTACTCTACAGCACAGCGCTCCACTCTACAGCGCAACACTCCACTCTACAGCGCAACACTCCACTCTACAACGCAGCAGTCCACTCTACAGCACAGAACTTCCCAGTATAACACTCCACTCTACAGCGCAGCGCTCCACTCTACAGCGCAGCGCTCCACTCTACAGCGCAGCGCTCCACTCTACAGCGCAGCGCTCCACTCTACAGCGCAGCACTCCACTCTACAGCGCAGCGCTCCACTCTACAGCGCAGCGCTCCACTCTACAGCGCAGCACTCTATAGCGCAGCGCTCCACTCTACAGTGCAGCACTACACAATGCAGCACTCCACTCTACAGCACAGAACTCCCCAGTATAGCATTCCACTCTACAGCGCAGCACTCCACTCTACAAAGCAGCGCTCCACTCTACAGCGCAACACTCCACTCTACAGCGCAGCGCTCCACTCTACAGCGCAGCGCTCCACTCTACAGCGCAACACTAGACAACGCAGCATTCTGCTGTACAGCGCAGCGCTCCACTCTACAGTGCAGCATTCACTCTACAGTGCAGCATTCACTCTACAGCGCAGCGCTCCACTCTACAGTGCAGGGCTCCACTGTACAGCGCTCCACTCTACAGCACAGCGCTCCACTCTACAGCGCAGCGCTCCACTCTACAGCGCAGCGCTCCACTCTACAGCGCAGCGCTCCACTCTACAGCGCAGCGCTCCACTCTACAGCGCAGCGCTCCACTCTACATCGCAGCGCTCCACTCTACATCGCAGCGCTCCACTCTACAGCGCAGCGCTCCACTCTACAGCGCAGCGCTCCACTCTACAGCGCAGCGCTCCACTCTACAGCGCAGCGCTCCACTTCACAGCGCAGCGCTCCATTCTACAGTGCAGTGCTCCACTCTACAGCGCTCCACTCCACAGCGCAGTGCTCCACTCTACAGCGCAGCACGCCACTCTACAGCGCAGCACGCCACTCTACAGCGCAACACGCCACTCTACAGCGCAACACGCCACTCTACAGCGCAACACTCCACTCTACAGCGCAACACTCCACTCTACAGCGCAACACTCCACTCTACAGCGCAACACTCCACTCTACAGCGCAACACTCCACTCTACAGCGCAGCACAACACAACACTCCACTTTACAGCGCAGACCTTCCCAATTTAGCACACCACTGTACAGCGCAGCATTCCACTCTACAAAGCAGCACTCACTCTACAGCGCAGCGGTCCAGTCTGCAGTGCAGCGCGCCACTCTACAGCGCAGCGCGCCACTCTCCAGCGCAACACTCCCCTCTACAGCGCAACACTCCACTCTACAGCGCAGCACTCCACTCTACAGCGCAACACTACACAACGCAGCATTCTGCTCTACAGCGCAGCGCTCCACTCTACAGCGCGGCATTCACTCTACAGCGCAGCATCCACTCTACAGTGCCGGATTCACTCTACAGCGCAGCGCTCCACTCTACAGCGCTCCACTCTACAGTGCCGGATTCACTCTACAGCGCAGCGCTCCACTCTACAGCGCTGCGCTCCACTCTACAGCGCTCTACTCTACAGCACAGCGCTCCACTCTACAGCGCAACACTCCACTCTACAGCGCAACACTCCACTCTACAACGCAGCAGTCCACTCTACAGCACAGAACTTCCCAGTATAACACTCCACTCTACAGCGCAGCGCTCCACTCTACAGCGCAGCGCTCCACTCTACAGCGCAGCGCTCCACTCTACAGCGCAGCGCTCCACTCTACAGCGCAGCGCTCCACTCTACAGCGCAGCGCTCCACTCTACAGCGCAGCGCTCCACTCTACAGCGCAGCACTCTATAGCGCAGCGCTCCACTCTACAGTGCAGCACTACACAATGCAGCACTCCACTCTACAGCACAGAACTCCCCAGTATAGCATTCCACTCTACAGCGCAGCACTCCACTCTACAAAGCAGCGCTCCACTCTACAGCGCAACACTCCACTCTACAGCGCAGCGCTCCACTCTACAGCGCAGCGCTCCACTCTACAGCGCAACACTAGACAACGCAGCATTCTGCTGTACAGCGCAGCGCTCCACTCTACAGTGCAGCATTCACTCTACAGTGCAGCATTCACTCTACAGCGCAGCGCTCCACTCTACAGTGCAGGGCTCCACTGTACAGCGCTCCACTCTACAGCGCAGCGCTCCACTCTACAGCGCAGCGCTCCACTCTACAGCGCAGCGCTCCACTCTACAGCGCAGCGCTCCACTCTACAGCGCAGCGCTCCACTCTACAGCGCAGCGCTCCACTCTACAGCGCAGCGCTCCACTCTACATCGCAGCGCTCCACTCTACATCGCAGCGCTCCACTCTACATCGCAGCGCTCCACTCTACAGCGCAGCGCTCCACTCTACAGCGCAGCGCTCCACTTCACAGCGCAGCGCTCCATTCTACAGTGCAGTGCTCCACTCTACAGCGCTCCACTCCACAGCGCAGTGCTCCACTCTACAGCGCAGCACGCCACTCTACAGCGCAGCACGCCACTCTACAGCGCAACACGCCACTCTACAGCGCAACACGCCACTCTACAGCGCAACACTCCACTCTACAGCGCAACACTCCACTCTACAGCGCAACACTCCACTCTACAGCGCAACACTCCACTCTACAGCGCAACACTCCACTCTACAGCGCAGCACAACACAACACTCCACTTTACAGCGCAGACCTTCCCAATTTAGCACACCACTGTACAGCGCAGCATTCCACTCTACAAAGCAGCACTCACTCTACAGCGCAGCGGTCCAGTCTGCAGTGCAGCGCGCCACTCTACAGCGCAGCGCGCCACTCTCCAGCGCAACACTCCCCTCTACAGCGCAACACTCCACTCTACAGCGCAGCACTCCACTCTACAGCGCAACACTACACAACGCAGCATTCTGCTCTACAGCGCAGCGCTCCACTCTACAGCGCGGCATTCACTCTACAGCGCAGCATCCACTCTACAGTGCCGGATTCACTCTACAGCGCAGCGCTCCACTCTACAGCGCTCCACTCTACAGCGCAGCGCTCCACTCTACAGCGCAGCGCTCTACTCTACAGCACAGTGCTCCACTCTACAACACACCACCCCACTATACAGCGCTGCACTCTACAACGCAGCACTCCACTGTACAGCACAAACAGTTCCTAACATGCTCATTGTATTGAAAACACACACATTATTATTGTAGTTAAACACAAACACTTTTTTACGGACTAATTATCGAAAACACCCACTTTTCAACACACTTGTATTAAAACACGCACATTATATTAAAAAAACCATTAAAAAAAATTGTATGCAGAAGCTGTTTGCACACAGTCGGCAAGGGGAAACTGAAACTGACATGTTCTTCACAAACCAGCCTGCAACAAAGTAACAAAATGTAGAACTGCTCGTGTAAAACTGAAACTGACATGCTCTTCACAGTTGACGCGCGCGCGACCTAATCCAAGTCGAAGATCTGCGCGTTCACATCTCTTGTCTCTTGTCTGTTCCCCTTGAGCCCTTGAAAACTGAAATGATCACAATAAGTCTCGCAGCGACGGATCGCTTTCGCGATCCGGTTCGCAGGTGCGAGACCTAAAAAGTCACCCAATATCAGGCCCTGCGCTGTCTCAAAGCATGATGCGCTTTCACAATCCCAAAATATATTTAAAAGGCCACACAATCTCATTGCACCGCGTTTTACTTGCAGAGCACGTCTGTCTTTTCTTTCTTTAAAAAAAGCTTTCTACTTGTGGTGTGATTTACGAGTTGGCATCCGTTTTTCCACTCACTGCTCCTGGAAAGATAAAGATCACGGCAAATGTTTATGAAAAGGCTGTTGTGTTATGTAAGGCGTTCTGATACCCTGCATTGGGATGAGTTGTGGCACTTTCCATCCCAATGCAGGATGTCAGAGCACTTTACATCACAAGTACACACATATTTTAAATACCACTATTTTTCTTTTTCTTTTATAGCACTTTACCATTTCTGTAGTGCTAAAGCGCTATAAAAGAAATAAAACAAAATAGTGGTATTTAAATTATAATTTGTGTAAATACTAAAGAGACCAACAAATCTGACATTCTGACTTTCTCTGGAAGAGAAGACGGAATAAAGAAGGAAAATGCTATCATGGAGGCCTCTTGGAAATACTGGGCTGCACTTAGTCCATCAGTGGGAGATATCTTTACATCATCAAAGCTTTGAACCGTGATTTACAGAGTACTGGTTTTGTTAATGTCAAGGTCAACATTTGAACGAAATTTGGTTGTTAAATATTTCCTATTGCCAATAATCATTATTTCTCATATTTATTCAGTATTTTAGTGTCTACAATTGTTATTCAAGGAATGTTATGCTAATATCCTATCATCACAGCACGTTTGATTCATTTTTGGGTATGATGTGAAGGGTGTGTCTGAATGTTTCTTTCCTTTTTCATGATTTGTATTGGTCTTTTTTTATGTTTTGAATATCCTTTAGAGTCACATGTTTAATTTAAACTGCATAGTTTGAATGAAGTAGCGTCACTTGCAGTGTTAGAAATTGGTAATCAATGACCAGTTTATTTTCTGCACCATTGAGTTGGTTCAACGGTTATCAAATTAAGCTGTCACAATTGGTTTATGCACATGGGTCGGTTTAACATGGAGTTACATTTTTTATTCTGTTCACAGCGTAAAAGCACGTAAATTCCAGTGTTGAATTTCTTTCATTGAGTTTATTTTTTAAAACATCTTATGGGTTTTAGGACGGGCAGAGACTTTGAAAGCGTAATTAGTTGAAGTATGTTCTGGTGTTGTTTTCAATATATTCACTTTAAGGAAACCTTACTCTACTTCTATGATCTCCCAAACAACTCTTTCTGAATCCACCCCTCCTTTATCCCAAACCTCATTTTACTACTGTGATTTCCCTAATCCCTTTCTAGAAACTCGTCCCACCTCCATCTTTCCTTTTACACCTCCCAATCCTCATCTCACAGCTATGATCTCCTAAATAACACTTTCTAGACTATTTCCTCTTCCATCCCTCCATTATCCTATTCAATCCAACTAACAGACTCACATGTCCACCACTCAAATGAACATATATTTACCGATTTTCTTATACTAACCCACCACTAATCCTTTTTAAGTTCAGGAGTAGCGTGCTACTCGCCGAAAAGTGCTTTGACGCCCCATCAGGGATATATATATATATATATCCTTTGTTTCCCCTCCATTTCATCTAGGTGTGAGGCTCCCAGCAGGATACTCCGATAACAAGAGGCCTTATGGTCCCTTGACTTCAGTTTTTGTTATGGGCAACAGTTGTGCGCTGCTTCATGGCTTCTGTCACCCCATTAAAAGACAATTTAAAACAAAATACATAGCGGTATATGGATGCTTCACATTGTTTTTCATCATGAGTTTCCTAAGAGGATTTGCTTTTCCAGATGATGTGAATAGGTATTTTTTTATGCAGCATATGATTTGTACTATGCATACTGTGAACTGAGATGCTTTCAGGTGTCTTGAAAAGAAGTTGTGGGTGCATTTTTATTGCAGGACTTGGTTGAGAGCTCTGGAGTTGAGGCAGAATGCAGCGCTAGTTTCGTACAGTGCCTGTCAATGGGTCCTAGAGGTGTCAAGACTACATGCACCTCCAAACTTTGGCCTCTCCACATACCACAGAGAGTGACTTGTGAGGCCAATAACATGAGCTCTATCCAGGTGAATCAGCACTATTAGGCAGTTTCTGTGATGTACCAGAATTAATGCAGAGAGAGGGCTTTGGGTCGGCTCACTTCAATCAGTGCTTTTTGTGGGGCGTTCATGGCTTGCCATTTCTTGGAAGGACTGTCATGCATATCTAAAATGCAAATATGTCTTAAGACCCCTCATATGGAGCTGTATGTTTTAAAATGCACTTTCTTTTCACGTTAAGTAAAAGCTTGGAGTAGTATTTGCACTGATAATTTGTTGCTGCACTCGCCTGCATGGCCGGATAGTTGGCGCATATAGCCTTGGCTGTGGTGCACAGAGACCATACACTGCCGCACACAGAGGAAAGAAATTAGAGGGAACATTGGTCAGGCCCGTTCTACGGTTTCAGCGAGATTCTACCGCTCTTTCGGTAAGTACCAAAGCCCTGCTGGTTACATTGTCAGCTCCCCCTTTCTCTGCTGGGCAGTAAGTGCTTCCCACAGTGCGCTGGTGCTTCCCCTGGGCATTCTGTGTCTCCTCTGGGATGCTGAGCCCTGTGGGGCAGTAAGTGCTTCCCACAGTGCACTGGTGCCTCCCCTGAGCATTCTGTGTCTCCTCTGGGATGCTGAGCCCTGTGGGGCAGTACGTGCTTCCCACAGTGCACTGGTGCTTCCCCCGAGCATTTTGCGTCTCCTGTATACCAGCAAGTTAAAGCCGAAATAGTTTGCTTCAATGTTAAAGGGGAGGAAAGAAGTAATACCTTTCCAGGAGGGGTATCTTTGTCATGATGAAACCAATTGCTATTGGACACTTCTCCAAGTAGCCGGCTGGTATCTCGAAAGTGCACCCGAAAAGAACCCCAAACGTGTCCAACTTTCTTTTGAAAGGTCGAAGAGCTAAAATCCTAAACGTGTCTCCGAGTGCCACTGTTGCCACACACGCTATACAAATAAATGCACTGAGCTAGGCTGCTTGAGGAGTTATTTCTTAATGAACGCGATAGAAAGCAACTGTTTATTCGTGCATGGCCCCTAGTTTCTGGATTTAAATACATCTTAAATGAGGCGGTTTTAAGTAGGTGCCTCTATAATCAAGATCAAATTAGCCTTAAGTTACATAACATAACCGTTTCCCCATAACTGGGACTCGATGAGCAAATAAAACCTTTTATTACAGGGCTATTTCTTAAGGATCGCGTGTACTCTGTATAGCACTTTGCTCTCTCCTGAATGAGGAAATGTAAATGTATTTACATAATAAAGCCAATGCTTATTTCATCGAATAATATTCCGCATAATTTGAGATTCCATGCAGCATAAATAATTCAAATTCTCCTAGTAATCTTCAAGGCGCTCTAGATAGCAACTCATTTCACTTGCTGTGCACTCAGTAGCTAGTTTAAAAAATGTATTGTTTCTACACTTAGAATAACAACACAGAAGCAAGAGCAACTGGAATAAAACACAATATTTGAATTGTTTCAGACTACTGGTGCTGCACAGCAGTATCTAAAGAGGAGGGGGAGGGACCGCATCCCGCACTTCTATACGATGCATCTTTTTATGCGGTTCTACATGTTGAAGCAGCACAATGATTGATTCAACAAGATAGTCTGTGATCTGCCCCGAAACAGTGGCTTCTATTTCCGCACTGTTGTTTATCTCATCAGTACTGCTACCTCGCTCAGGTCGGCAGTCAAATATGTAATCAAACAAATACGCGAAATCTATAGAAATTTTACACGGACTCACTCCATTTTGCCTGCCACTACAAAATGGTATAAAGAAACCATCATGCTGCAGTAAGGAGAGCCTGAGGCCAGACCACATCCATCACTTAAGAGGCATTGATTGGTACAGGTACCGTACAGTAGCAGAAAACACGCAGCCTCGTAGAAATAACACCAGCCTTACGCGCTGTAGTTTCTACCTAACTTTTCAAAACGTTCCCATTACAGTTTGCATTGCATTGCCTGCTCAACAATCTCGTTGCTATCTCTGAATAATTGTAATACTGATCTGTTGAGAATGGGACCAGATTTACAGTACCACACTAAATGCCCACCTCTGCGACCCCCCACACATGAGATCACTGAATTGTACTGATAAAGCAGGAGATAATGTATGTTATGGTTACAAGGCCGGTGTCGTAGCTAAAACCCAGTGACGCCATTAAACCCAGGAAATGCTGGGGAGAAGGGAAAGGAAAGGGGTGAACAATGAAAATTTGGGAGGAGAAAGTAGGGGGAGATAACAAGAAAGACGTCCTGTTCACTTATAAGCTTGATAAATGATCCATTTTACCCTTTAGGAGCAGGTCCATGTACCCCATTGTACAGTAACCCAGGTCTGCGAGGTGCAGCACTCGTAGATAATCCTGGCAAGCGAGTTCTAAAAATGCATTTGTGAGAAAATTCACACAGGGGCCCTACTGCTTCTCAAACTGTTGCAGCTGGTGGTTTACTGTAGCTGAGATCTTCTCCATGATCAGGGTGTGGTACAGCTTGTGAAGCCAGTCGATATCTTCCGGCATGTAGCCCATAACCCATCGTTCACTGTTTGCATGTGAATTACAGATGCGCACGTTGTAGGTGTTGAAACAGCTGGGCGGAAAAGGAGAAGCTACAGAAAAAGTCCCAGCGCCATTAGCACATGTAAAATGTTTTTTAGATACATATTGTTGGTACTGACTGATGAGACATGGTTAGATAAGTCCCTGTCAGCCTCAGATTCCTCTAAATTAAAATCCGATTTCTTCTGCTTTATTGCTTCAAAAAAGGCCATTTTTGTTGGCTCTTAGGGCTCAGTGCACTTTATTACCACTAACCAGTGCTAAAGTGCTTGCGCTCTTTGCTTTCAAACATGGTAAAATTGTCTTACACCGAATTGGCAATTTTAAATTACTTGTAAGTCCCTAGAAATGTGGATCTACATGTACCCAGGGACTTTATATTACATGCTGCTAGTGGGTCTGCAACACTTATTGTGCCACCCACTTAAGTAGGCTTTTTAAAGATGTGTCATGTCAAGGCCAGGGCCTTTGTGTTAATTTTTCATACTTTCTGGCTAGGGTGCCATTTGAGTCATTTCCATGCCTTCTGTCAGCCTGGGTGCTAATGTGTGACGTTTCCATGCTTTCTGGCCTGGGTGCTCAATTATGTGTGCTATTTCCATAGTTTCTGGCCTCAGTGACCTGGAGCAGGAGGCTCATGTGTGACATTTCCATGCTTACGGCCTGGGTGCTTATATGTGACGTTTGCATGCTTACTGGCCTGGTGGTGTGACCAGGCCTGGGTCAGTGCCTTGGTGCTTCTGTGTGACATTTCCACAGTTTCTGGCCTCAGTCAGTGGCCTGTGTGCTGATGTGTGACATCACATCAGTGCTTAATTTGTGACAACATGAGTGACAATTTACTATGGTTTAAATGTTAATACAATCTAATATGTAATGAAAAATATGTTGAAAAATGCTTTGTTTTGGCCTTTGAGTCTCAAATTTTCTTGGGGGGGACAAGTTCAACACCCCAAACTCCCCCTAGTAGTAGCTTTGTTTTCTCTGATTCACTACTTGTGTTTTTGGTGCTCTCTGAAAGAATGTCTATGGGTACATATGATTGGGTGGCTAACCTGGTGCTCTTTAAGGTCATCATCTACTATTTACTGTACTTTGAAAGTTGATACAATTGAATATGTAATGAAAAATGTGCTGTAAAATTCACCCTTTTGGTTTGTCATTTTCCAAAATTTTCTTGGGGAGAGAACCCCCCCAAACCCCCCTAGTAGCGGTCGAGCTCGCTCGCTGCGCTCGCTCGCTACGCGCCGGCTGGGGGCTGGTCTGCAGAAATTTGCCAGGGCTGCTTTCAGTTCCCAGTCCGGCCCTGATTTAGTCCACGCAGCTTTAAGCTCATACTCTGTATGTACATCTTTTTCTCAACAGGACAACAATATGGAAGCCTTCAGGCTTGTAGAAGCACTCCCTAAGATCACTAGTAAGACTCGGGGAGTAGAATACGAAACATGAGGAGTCAGGAGTTCGATTCCTGTAAAGGCTGACTGAGCCCTACAGCTTTCATAGGTGAGTAACCATTAGCATGGGTCATAGTGGCATGTGTTATTTAAAGCGCTTAATAGCAGGGTTGCAATATGAAGCACTATATACAAATAAGCTGTTATTACTCAGATTCCAAACAAAAACCTCAGAGAAAGGCAGGCAAGGAGTGACCAAAAGTTGGAAGACTAGCAGACATCAAACCACAAAACCAATGAGGTTGGACACTGTCTACAGAGTCACTCGGGAGAAAGGGACTGGCAGGCTTTTTCTACCGCTTTACCCCGCCTTTACAGACGTTTCATCTCAATAAATGTCTCCGTGCAATCCTAAACAATTCTTAATTTCTATAATCTTTGAGACATTGCTCTTTTCCCTAAAGGCATGATTTTCCAAGTGTAATGTAATGAACTTTTAGAGTAAAATATAATATTGGGTTTTATCCTAGAAGAAGCCATCCCCCTCACTGAGTGATCTACAGGAATGTGCTGCATAATTTTGCGTTACGCTATATAAAAAAAATAATTAAAAAAACAAGATACACAAATACGTTGAACGGAAAAAGAGACATTTCAATGGCCTGCCAGGAGCTCAGGTTCAAAGAAAGTTTTCAGTATTCATCTTCACCTGTCTTGGTGTGCACTTTTGGGGATAAAGTGCCAGTCGCGTGCACTAAACTGCACTCCACCACTAAAGATTATCACTGATTATTTGGATTATGGTGACAGCGGGTTCAACCAACAATGAATACTTTCTTTGTATTGGAAATAACAGCACATGATAATGAACCATGTGATCTGCTGATCAGGAAACAGCGTAAAGAGATACAGAACAAAGATATTAATAATTATAGGAAAAGATAAATGGGAAAGTTGCATCTCAAAGGGATGAGTCAGTCACAAAGCACCTCCAAGCACCAGGGATGTATCTCTGTATGTATATGGTATTTTTATAGCATGAACCTAGCCAAAAGGCTGCAGAACGCTGTATATGGTCAAAAGCAAGCATGACGTCAACAAGATATAAGAGAGGCAGCTGGCTTGTGGGCAGTTAATGCATTGTGATGTAGTGTTCTTCAAAGAAGTGAATCTTTGACTCTCTCCTAAATAGGAGCAGCATTGGGAATTCATTCATCCAGATCCTCTCCCACAACACAGAACTACTGTATTATAATTTATGACTTGAATTCCATGAAAACAATGTGGACATCTCATGGCACATATTGCATTCCATAAACTGAATATCTACCCGAAATTGTATCCAAATTAATTTTTTCTTCTTCTCAATTTATGCCCATCACGGATCTTCAATTTTAGTTTCACTAACCAGACTATCCTTCCATTAGGAAAAGTTAATCCATTTAGAGGTGCTGGATCTAATTCAATAAGCCTCTTACTCACTCAATGGGCCAAAGTCAGGATGAAATTTAAACACGACCACTCTGTCACCAGTTAGCCTGCACTGATTGTAATTTTATCCGAACATACAGCTTGCCCATCGGTTACTGAATTTGAGCAATTAATTTAAGCCAGATTCCAACAAGAAGGAGATCACAACAACCTTCGAATCAAGCCATCCCAGAGACTTTACTTCCTGTTTAGACTCAATTGTCTTCCATTATTGCAGAACTTCAGGACTTGTCCAACTGTTTAGCATCCTTCTTTTGCAGACTAAATAATACAAAAGATCAAATGAATCCCATAGAGTAGTGGCCCCTTTTTTGTCCAAGATTTTCCTTGTGTTTTTAAACTCACCTTCCTTTAAAAAGTGATATTTGTTGTTTGAAAAACCATAACGATCCAGTTGCCTGAATATCTTTTTGCTTCATCATCCTCTTGAAGAACTGTACGTTAATTATGACATTTCTCACTTCAAACATTGCAGGGGGAGCCCCTAGTGCTGATATTTCTGGATTCAAAATTGTTTTCAACCTATGGAATTCAAAATTGTCATGGGCTGTCCTGCATTCACATGGGTTTTTATCCAGATTCATCAGGTAAATTGTGGGAATATGTGAAGGTCACACTGCATGGCTTGTGGTTGATGGGCACTGGGTGAGTACTGGGCACACAGACCCCACAGGGTACACTGGTAGGCTTCCCTCACTCCTTACTTTTATTTACTTTGTTTGTAAAGCCATTTGCATCAATGGTGGGAGAATGTCTGTGGGACACCGGGCCTACAACTCTCCAGAGGATAAGATTATATGCAGATGATATTTCCAAAGGCCCAAAATTATAGTATTATTTTCCACAATAAATTGTTATTTTATGGATAATATGTATATACTTTCACAAGTCACTTTGGACGATGCATGACCAGAGTCAGCCAGTTTCGTCCTACATATTAACAGGCCTGGGTGTAGTTTTGCTATGCGGAACTCCACAAAGTTACAAAAAAACTCTGCGAAGTTCCGCAAGAGGCGGAGTGCAGTGCGAACTGCAGTTTATGCTGGTATTTCTGCAGCTCGGGTCGAAATTCCACCCGAGCGGCAGCTCACGCTTGCGAACTTACTGTTCGCAATCTTACCCTTTGCGAGCGCCGATAAAACTCTGCTACACATCGCAAGGCAGAGTTTTCTGCACTCCGCGGAGTGCAGAAAACTCCACGACCGGAGTGAAGTTCACCGCTCAGGCCTACATAATAATCCTACATTCTAGTTTGACTTTGTCTTCAAAACCATAGTTGCTAATATTCAGAAACTGTTTTGCAACATTCGGTCAAGATCTTATGTTAAGACGTTATCTGGCCATTTCCCTTATGGTACTGGATTAGACTTCTCTTTGTGTCACCAAGCAGAATAAGCATAAACTTTTAATCAATTATGTGCCCCCCCCCGCCCACCTAGCTCGCAGTTTCTTAAAAGCTAACAAACTACACCCCTTTACACCTGATGAATATATTTTTAGCCTACCAACGAGCCAATATAGACGTTTACACACTGGATTCCTGCTAAAACAGTTCTCAAATGAATTTGAAGTGGTTTTAGAATAATGGTCTATGCATTTGTTATGCATGTCCTAATTTATTTTGGACTGAAACTTAGACTTAACCTTTTCTCTCAGTACAGACTTCTCCAAATTACAAGTACCAACTTCTTCCAAGAAGAAAAAGATGTCCCTGTGGATTTTATATCAATATCGCTCTTTTTATGCCATTGCATATGGATCAATGAGACCACTTCAGTCAGTGCCATCTCAGGTGTGGCAGAAAGAAAATGTATTCTACCATTGAAATCGCAGTTCGTACCTGCTCTCTGCTGCCTTCCTCACTTTGTCAATCCTCAGGAAAGTTGGTGGGATTTATTATTAGAATTCATCTCAGCCTCTCAAAAAGTAAATTGGGAGTCTGAAGAGAGAGGGTAGAATGACAGCCTACCTTGTGTCTGCTTATACTGGAAAGGAATGACCATGTCTCACTAGCTCCTCATTTTGTTCATTGGATCTAAGTCACTTAAAGAGTCAGTACGCTAGTCAAAAATGCATTTTTACCCTTGAGACTGGGGAGGTGAGTGTCGGGTGACAGGAATTGGTAAACACTCATCGGGACGCTGTAACAACTGGAAATAAGTCTCATGCAGAGCGCTGTTATTTTGAATGTTCTTTCTATTTCAATTTATTTATCAAATATATTTCTGGCAGGAAAAACGTCGTAACATCAATGCAAATTCTCAAATATTAAAATGATATTATTTACCTATCCTATGGACCACAACAAGAACATTTCTGTCATGTGATTAGAAAGATTATTTTATTAGATAATACAATATTAGATCCAAATGAATTCCAAACTCACTATTCAGATCCTGCCTTTACAATGCAGTCACTACCCTGACTGTAATGTTCCTTTACCCTGTAATTCGTTACAACGACTTAATTAATGGGGGGGGGGCACGTTGTTGGACTGGTGTAGAATTTTAAGTCCTAGACCTTCCCTACAGTTGCGTAGACTGGAGTTGGAATAGTAATTTGACTATTTCAAAGTCCAGCGCCCCCGTGAGGCAAGTCATTGTAGCAACTTGCATGGTAAAGTAGCGTGTGATAACGTCGCATTGGGGGTAGTGGATGCATTCTGAAGGCATGAGAGGTAAATGCATGCACCATTCCAACATACATCCCCTTTACATGACCTCCTGTCCCATAAGACACACTCCTTTCCTGATCACATTCAAAATATAAATGTTAGGAGGTTGTCATTTCTGTCTAACTTGCCAGGCTTTTCGTATATACACAGAAAAACATAAAGCAAAGAATGAACATCAACCATGGTATTAAGTTTCTATCATTGGTCCATAATTGAATCGATATCTTAGTCAGCTGCCCATCTCAAATTCAGTTCAGTCCAGAGCCATGGAGGGCATTGCAGTTGGCAGCTTTAGAAAAGTTTCACAAAGCATCTGCACAAAGGCAGTTGCATTATCCGTAATACCCAGTTGATATAGGGCAGAAGAAATGCCCTTGACTACTTCATCCTTGATTGCTTGGATAAGAGTATGACCACCAAATGCTTTGTTTAAAGTTCATGACAGCGCTGCCGGAATTAATATTTTTATCTTTTTTTCCCAATGCTGAACTATATATATGGGTATTGATACTTTAAAGCAAAAGTAATCAAATTTAGTCTGTACAAGTAGAACCGCTGCATCAGTAGATATCATTGTAAGGGAGCCCTAATACCCCAACCTTTGAGAGTCCATTGATAGAGATCTTAACCCCCTCGCTGTGGCCGGAATTCTGCGCCTGTGCGGCACATTCCGATCGCGGGTGTGGTCATGACGGCTCCCGGCTGTCATCAGCACACGCCCACCGTAACTGATGACGACCGGGAGCCGTCATCAGCACCGAAGGGGTTAAGAACGTTTTGACCTTTCCCTCCCAACTGAAATCTCCATAAGAGGCCTGCAGGCTTAAGCATTGCTGGCTACCTTGTTGCCACTGTGAGGCAATGCTTTGTTTTTGGCACAACTACTGCAGGATCCTGAACCCCATCTTACACCCTTCTACGAGTTCTTGGAACCTCCTCGTCATTGCCCTTTTTCCTGACAACCATTGAGGATTCTTTTGATTCTGCACTATTCTGTCCTCTGCCTCATCTCCATTACTACACCCACGGCTTCTAAGAGACTCCAGTTCCTGGCCTCCTTCTGTTGCCCCTCATGGATACAACCTTTTTTGGATATGGTTGCCCTCCTGTCTCTAACACTGATGCTGAAGCGTAACCCTTCTGCCTCCCAGCAATGCACCGGTTTGCCCCACAGCTTGAACCTGTATTTAACCATCCAATAGCAGCATGGATATCATTTATGAGCATTTAATAATTTTCAAAGATCACAGCACTGATGACAAGCAAAACAATGAAAGCATTAGTATTTTTTAACTTCTTTTCTGCACACTCAATTCCCCTGGGCCATAAGGCACCTACTCCAGTTCTGGTGAGGATACCAGGACCTCTATGCAATTAACGACACAGAGTCATCCTGGAAGAATCAACAGGTTCCTTGATGTGACAACCTCAGGTGATTGTCTGGTTGGACCGGGGAGGATCGGGTAGGCATAGACTATTCAAGTTCCTGTTGTGGACCTATTTCTAGCAGCTAACTCAGGAGAGAAACTTGAAAATAGAAAATGTTTTAAATGAAGAATCTTGTTGTTTAACTTTGAGAAGATGTTAAATAGCAAATTTGGTATGATTGTTTTAAACATTTTATTGACGCACCAAGACACTTCATTCCTGGCTGCTTGATAATCATTTTGCCCAATTTTCAGACTGTATTTTCTGTATGGCTAATACACTTAAGAAGTTGTTTTCTAACATATGTATTAATGCTCCTATTTTATTTTGATACATCGTTTTAATACTATGTGATTTTAATTGTAATGGATTTTTATGACACTTTTGGATGTTTATTTCATTTGAATAAATATTTTCTGATCTAATCACTGCACGTCAAAGAGTTAAAAACGTACTAGTATGAACCTCTGATAATGACTGCCATGTTTACCACAATCCACACACACTTGACTTCGCCTGGGAGCGCCCACACCCGCCGATCCCCACGTGGCGCCTCCAGCCTGATGTTATATTAGATGCCCCGTTCCGGGAACTGCTTTCGGCCCGTATCTTACAGTATTTTGAAGAAAACACTGATACTGCATCCACTCCGCAAGTTGAGTGGGACGCATTTAAAGTGGTCGTGAGAGGCCCTTGTCTGGGTGCGCAGGCGGGACTGAGGCGCCAGGTGGACAGGGAACTGACGCAAGTAGAGGCAGAGCTGCTGGCGGGCGAGCGGGAGGCAGTAGAGGGTGACGACACGAGATTACTGGACGCTCGCGGAAAACATGCACAGCTTCTTGATAGATTAAAGAACTTAAATTACGCAGCACACTCGGCACGCACGCATCACGCTGGAGATAAATCTGGCAGGTTGTTGACTTGGCTGATAAGGAAAGATGCCCAAACATTACTGGTGATGTCGATCCGTAACACGCATGGTGCTGTGGTCTACACCCAGAGGGCTATACATGAGGCATTCACAAGTCACTACGGGAACCTATACCACTCCCGCTTGAGAGCCACTGAAGCTGATATCGTGGAGTATTTATTAGGCCTTCCGTTACCGACGATCACTAATGCGCAGTGCGAGGAACTGGGCGCACCATTCACAGCGGAAGAAATCCGCGCTGTTATATTCTCTCTCTCAAGCGGCAAGACCCCAGGACCCGACGGCCTGCCGGCGGAGTTTTATAAGGCGTACTCTACCATTCTCATTCCTGAATTATTACGGGTGTACGCGGCTGCAGTACAAGACGCTGTCCTCCCTTTGTCTCTGAATGAGGCTAATGTGATCTCACTCTTGAAACCCGGCAAAGACGCGTTAAATATGGGGTCTTACAGACCTCTGGCCCTTCTAAACACGCACTATAAAATCCTGGCATCTGCACTGGCCCAGAGATTGGCACCTCTGGTTCCTGCACTAGTGCACGTGGACCAAAACGGATTCGTCCCCACCCGCAACACATCTTATAATATCAGGCGACTGTTTCGGGTGCAGAGTTTGGGGGTGTCCCGGTGGCCCCGTTCGGGGTGTGTAGTTCTCGATCTCGAGAAAGCGTTTGACTCGGTGGAGTGACCCTACCTAGTGCTGGTGTTGGAAAAATGTGGTCTGGGCGCAGCCTACCTTCGTATGGTGGAACTCCTTTACTCCGTTCCCGTAGTACGTGTCAGAACGAACAGGCTTTTCTCGGACCCGATCCGTGTTTGCAGAGGCACGAGGCAAGGGTGTCCCCTCTCCCCCCTGATTTTTGCGCTCATGATGGAGCCGCTGGCGGCACAACTACGAGCTTCTGGCGAGGATTGGGGTATCCCATTGATAGACGGGATACACTCTGTATCATTGTATGCCGATGATTTATTGATTTATGTCAAAGACCTAACCTGCTTTCCGCGCGCACTCACGGACATATTCAGCAATTTTGGCGAGATGTCGGGGTTACGCGTTAATTGGGCGAAGTCGGGTGTGTACTCTTTTGCTGCGGATACCCCTGAGTGCGAGATCACGGTGATGGGCGAACGACCCTTTGGTACCCAACGGCTTTTCGTTACCTGGGAATCCATGTTTACCGCGACCCCGCTGACCTACTGGAAGGCAACCTCACGAGAGCGATATCGTCACTTACGGCCCAAGTATCCTTTTGGAATACCCTCCCGCTAAATGTACCCAGCCGCATCGCGCTGGCAAAGGCGATCGCTCTGCCTAGGCTGCTGTATTACTATGCGAACCTGCCGGTGTACGTCCCGGTTCGCACCTTTCGTGAACTGGAAACTCTGACTAGGCGATTGATCTGGAACAAGGGCCGTCCCAGAGTGGCGTTGAAAACCCTTTATGCTGCGACGGAGAGTGGTGGGCTGTCGGTCCCTAACCACAAGCTTTATTACCTGGCTGCGCAGTTGCAATGGGTTGCTTACTGGCTGAGTGGGAGGAACTTGGGAGATACGGCCACGACGGAGACAATCATGACGGTCCCGCAGATACATGCGCTGTTTCATCCCTTGACTAAGACGCATACTCAGAGCCAGTTGCACCTTGAGGTAGCAAGAAAGTGCTATCTGAGAAGCTTAAAACTCACTGCAGCCACTAAACCGTATGCGCCCAATCTGCCACTGCTGGGTACGCCTTGGGGTTCCGGAGTGCTCACGACGCTTGTACTGGAAAGCTGGGGTGCGGCCGATTTGGACAGTCTGGGCGATTTATTTGTAGAGGGTGCACTGCTACCTTTTGCGACACTAGCGGATAATACGGGACTACCGGCCGGACAATTCCTGACTCATGTGAAGCTATTACATACACTGACGCAGGCCTGGGGACCATTAGCAGAGGAACCACCTACACACCTGCTCATTCAATACCTGCACGTGATGGGAAACGGTTCTCATCTAATACATTGGCTTGCTCAAGCGCTCCACACGCACACACAGTTCTCCCCTCAGCGCCTGCGAGACAAATGAACGGCTGACAGAGTCCGGGATTGGACTGACAGAGAATGGGCACAGGTACTAGCTGGGGCTTTACACGTACCGAGCAATGCGCGCTTTAAGATCATACAGTACTACATAGTGCATCGAGCGTATCTGTCTCCGGACAAAATTAACCGATACTTTGGGCTCACTACATCAGCGTGTCCCAGATGTGGACTTGTGGATGCGCAGTTCCTACATGTCCTCTGGATGTGCTCTTCACTGCAGCCCTACTGGACTGCAGTATCAACTGTCTTGGCAAAAGCGACAGGGGGCACCTTACCGAACACTTGGGAAGCTTGCCTATTGGGTTTATTTAAAAGGACAAAGCAGACGAAAGTTCAAGCGAGGTTCTGGGATCTGTGGCTGATCGCGGCGAAGCGCCTTATCACTAGGCGCTGGAAACATAGTGTGCCCCCCCAAGTGATACATTGGCGTAACTCACTGGATAATTGGGCGAGAGCGGAGAGTGTGGCGCTACATCAGGAAGAGACAGCAGGGCTTAGGAAATACCCCATTGCGGTGGACTGGGATAGTACCCTGGTGACCTACCACCAGGTGTGTCTGCAGAATAGTATTATATATCCAGTTGCTCCTTTCTCACCAGTGTCACTCCTAACACAATTTATTATCCCCCCTCCCTCCCTCTCTCCCCCTTCCTTGCCCCCCCTTTTTTACAGAACCCCCCCCCACGCTCTTCCACACGCAAGAGGAACCCTACGAATTGCACATTACCACTGACACGAGGCACTATGGCCCCACTCCCCACCTGCATCGAAGACTCCACACACACACACACGTTTGCTGTTTGGCACCACCCGATCTTTTGTTTCCTGTATCTTTGGGATTGTTCTTTATATTTGATTGTTTTAAAATGCAGCTTTGGATATGGTATATACTGTTACTGTGCTCAACTCCTTTGGTTCCACAGCTATGGCATAGCCTGAGCTCTGTACAGAACAAGTCTAGGATATGCAGTCACGAAACAGATGCTGCTTTCACCGTTGTTGAGCACTGCCTCCACTGAACAACAATATTTTGCACATAAGCTGGTATTATACGTATCTGTCATGCTGTTTAATTGTGTTATTTTCTCTCTTGCTCCTCGCTACCATGCCTACACAAGAGTGTCATTGACTGTAACGGCCTATAAACAGTACTTTACACAACAGCATCATTTATTAGTCCTGTCTGCATATGTGTGATTTTGTATACTCTCAACAAACAGGAGCCTTAGGGGGATAGGAAGCAGGCCGCTCAAATATATACCTTCTGACCCCACAGTTTGCACTTCGTTGCCGGTTTAAGTATGGCAATATTGCCTGTATGTGTGTGTTAGATGGCTCAACCGCCCGCTGCGTGTGCCCCTATCTTCCTGTCGTGAAAAAAAGGGGGAGGGAAGGTTGACAGTGCCTCACGGGAGCAACACCAAGGGGAGGATTCTATCAGACTGGTACTCGCCTGATTCCTCGCTTCTCATCATCAGCTACTGTCAACCCCAAAAGAAAATGGGAGAAAAATAAAGATAAGGAAAGTGCATTTAGATCAAACAACCAACACGTGTTGTATGTGCGTGAACCCCAGTGTGATGTATCCGTGCCTCAAATCGTGAACAACAAATATACCACATTAAAAAGAGTGAGACTAACTGGCAACTCTTGACTTTATTCTGTGCTGTTAGCTCATTCTGTTAAAAGTCAACCGACATGTTTCATCACTTTTTCATACGTTTCAGTGATTTCTTCAGGGTTTTTATGGGTCAGCATTTAGCATGCACCTTTCTGTGTCTTCCCTTATTGTACCAGGTGGCCTTCTCTGGCACGCCTACCCGGCCCCCGTGGAAGACTGCTTAGCGTATGTCGTCCCCTAGCTCGGTAGTGGGAGACTGAGAACCGACAGTAGCTGATGATGAGAAGCGAGGAATCAGGCGAGTACCAGTCTGATAGAATCCTCCCCTTGGTGTTGCTCCCGTGAGGCACTGTCAACCTTCCCTCCCCCTTTTTTTCACGACAGGAAGATAGGGGCACACGCAGCGGGCGGTTGAGCCATCTAACACACACATACAGGCAATATTGCCATACTTAAACCGGCAACGAAGTGCAAACTGTGGGGTCAGAAGGTATATATTTCTTCGGCCACAAGATAAACTCCTTGTAGCCATAGAGCTCACTAGGGGCAGGTCATTTTTGTGTAAGAGTGATTTTGTATACTGACAAAATGCAATAAACATATTCAAACAAAAAAAAAATGACTGCCATGTTTACTTCAAACAACAACAAAAATTAAATAGAAAAATTATCGAAAAAATACAAACTGGCTTAATTTGCTGTTTTATATTTTGAGAAAGTGTGTGTTTAAAACATCGAATTACAAGCTTTGTTAAGTCTTAATTAATGTGGCTGCTTGAAGTTAAATAAATTGCCCGTTTATACGGGTCCGGTTGTCTACCATTTTGTTTGTTTATTGCTCCGGAATGGAGGCTCGGGTGGCGCATTCATAACCACTCAGTGGGAAATAACCTCCCACCGCTCTAATAACTCATTTGACATCAAACATCGCCTTTTCATTGTGGACCAGAACATTGGTTTGACGCATCTCGGTTGCGCAAGTAGTACCACCTTTGGTAGTCAAAAGAAAGGGCGCTATGCAAATGTATTTCTGATCACTCACCCCTGCAAGGCCGTGTTTCTGGATTACTCCTTTTTGACGTCACCAACGACCAGAGGGCCAGCAGTAAACAACGCTTTCCTTCTTATCGCAACCCAGAGGCCGAACAATGAATTTCTGGAAAAGAGCATTTCGCTAAGTATGCCCTTTAAAAAGGGCCCGGGCTCTCTTCGAGCGTCTGAGAGAAGATTAATGAACCCACCTGCAGTCCTACTGATTTGCTTCCGGCTAACCTTTAGGTGAATAAGTCCTCCGAGGCATGCTGCTACATCTTTCGAGTTCATGAAACTAGTGAGTTGTCCTTGTGACTTTGAAACACCCCAATCGTGCAGCAGTGGTAAGGCAAGGTACAGTAGTCGTTTAATGCATTTCGTGCAGGAATCTCTTTAGAGCACGAAGGCCGTGGGTTTTGATGCTGGTTGGTTGATTCCGCCTTTCACCCTCATTGTGTAATCTAATGAAAATATACATTTGTTGTCCAGCTTCTATTAATCATAAATGTGAATGTAATTCATGTTGTTTCAAGTCCCATGGTTTTGTTGACTAACCTAGATTTTTTGCCTACTTGTTAATTTTACACGCTCTGGTATTGGTCTAACATCAAAACAAACTTCTGTTCAACTAAGCCTCACAGAATAATTATTGTTGTAAACAGGGAGTTAGGTCCTGGGACGTACGGGCAGCTGGACCATATGTAAATCTTAGAAAAAGCGTAGTGCTGGCCGTACAAATACTTTGTAACGTCTCCTTAATTGGAGTAACAAATCACCTATTGATTGAGGATTTGTATGGTATTTTTATTTATACCTTATGAATTATTCATTTTCAAACAACACATTATAGTTTGACGAAAAAGACATCCAATATATACACAATTATTCAAAAACTCAACAGTACAAAATTATGACACTACTACATAAAACATGAAGCAAAACATTTCATATGCACATTTCATATGTACATTTGCACAATATTCAAATTTGGTCAATATCATATATACATTACCAAAATGTTCATATTATTGATGCAATTCCAATCAAGGAATGGTGAACACAATTAAGAGAAAATCAAGAAGAAATCAAATGGAGAACAGATGAATCAGTAACATGCACAATCTTAATCAGTGAAAGAAAAGAAAACACTGAATCAATGTTTCAATCATTCAAAAGTGCTATTCTCCAATAGGCCGACGCGTTTCGAACTCGAGATATAAATTAACGGGTTCTCATCAGGGCTGGGTGATTTTCCTGTTTGATTTTGTGCAAAAAATAAAGAGAAAAATATATACATGAGTTCCTGAATTAAAAAAGCCTCTGTAAAAAGCTCCAATGTGAACTGTAATTATGATGGGGTTACCTTACAAAAGGCCGTCGCACTTTTTCTATAGGGTTTCAGTTGGGGGGTTCAGTTGCTTATTGTGGTCCCTGCCGGAATTTCTGAAAGAGGGACAATTTGTGCCAGGATAAAGTCAGTTTTTGATGCCAACAGCGTGCACCATTTTATGGACATTTGTGACATTTATTACCTGAAGCTGTTTGCATGGGGCATCTCTGGTGATTACACAGGGGACTTGTGACGTGCCCACCGGGACCGGTTGCGAGCCTAAAGGGTTAAAATGGGGTGGGATGTAAAAGATACTCGTTTTTTGCTGAACCAGGTATGCAAAGTTTTGACTGAGCAACGCATGTACCTGCGCTTGGCTTCAAGTGTTTTCAAAACCTCCGTCGGTTATACTGGTGTATCACAGATGATTTTCGGGCAGATCAGCGTGGTTTAGTGCAGTGCAGGACCTGCAAGTGGCAACATAGGTCGTTTGTACCATCATTACCAAAAAGCGCTGACTTCTAAACTCACATTATCAAAATGCAAGGCAACAATTATTCACAACAGGCAGACGCTTGTACCTTGAATTCAGGTCATGTATTTTGAACTGCTTGTTGCGAGTTTAGGGCTGCATCCCTGAAGACCAAGTCAGATCGTGAATAAATCTGCAGGAAAAACGGGCGCTCAGTCACTGACTGGTTTATTTATAAAATATCCCTGATTCAAAGCGGTAGCGATTGCTGGGGTTCACTTACCTTTTGGCTTTGTGTTAAAGGCTCTCCTTCCAAGTGCTGGCGACCAAACATCAATGCGCCATGTTGGAAGGGGGGTGGGTACTATATTAAGTCACCTGACTTCAGGAATTGTAGGACATGTAGTCCGGGGATATGTCATTATGTTTCTGCAGTGGAGATTTACATTTATAATCTTGAAATTTCAGACATAGAGTTTAGCCCAGTCTGGTGGCTATTGAATCGTAATATCAAGTAAGCTTCCTTTTTAAGTAGGGCATCATCAACATCAAGGACTCTTCTATTGTGCCCAATTGTGTGCAGGACTGTCCATTTAAAGTCCATCCCTGTGTGCCCATGATCCACAAAATGTTGTACCATGGGAGCAGATGTGACTTTATTCTTAATGCGCGATCTATGTTGGGTGACTCGGGCATTAATTTGCTGGTTCGTTTTGCCTATGTACAGTTTGTTGCACACGCAAATAATTGCGTAAACCACATTTTTGGTTTTGCAATTGCTGAAGTTTTCATTTTTCCATTTTGTATGTCTGTGGGTGAATTCACTGCCCTCGATCGTTGTGTCACACGACACGCAGGTGCCACATCTGTGGTGGCCCGTGATCTGTTTCAAGCCCCATGCTGATAGCAAGTCATGTTTAGGTTTATCCACCCTTATATCAGCATGAATAATCTGTTGTCCGATGCTTTTATTTTTTTTAAAAGCAAAGATGGGCTTCGGGAATGGGCATTCCAGCTCTTCAAGCAAATACCAGTTCTTAAGTATAGTCTGTCTAATTTGGTGGGCATGGGCGCCAAACGTTGTCACACAAACCATTTTGTCTAGTTCCGGTTTGGTTTTGCGTTCGAGTAGGCACTCTCGTGGAGTGTAACGTGCCCTCTTGCATGCGTGTTTGAGCAGTTTTCTGGGGTAACCCCTCGTCACCATCTCTTCGCAAAAATTCTTGGCATGTGAATCAAAATCTGTAATCTCTGAGCAGTTCCTCCTTATGCGGAGCAGCTGTCCATAGGGCAAATTAGTCCTCAAATTCCTTGGGTGTGCACTCTGATGGTGGAGGATAGTATTTCTGTCAGTCTCTTTCTTAAAAAGAGATGATTTGAGACGTCCTTCCTTACATTTTATTTCAACATCTAGGAACGTCATCGTAGCATTGCTCTGTTCCATTGAAAACTTAATGTCCGGATGCTTATTATTGAGCCACTGATGGAATTCAGTCAATTCGGTGTGGTTCCCCTGCCACAGGAGCCACACGTCGTCAATATATCTGAGCCACTGTTTAATGTGTTTCTTGTATGGATTATTGTTCTCCACGAATTTGTTCTCGTACTCAGCCATAAACAATACGGCCATCTCCATGTTTTCAATTTTTACCAGGAAATCCGAGTCACACCCTGAGACTCGTGCCAAATACGTTGACTTTTTTTTTAAACCGTTTTTGACCACTGTTAAATCATACTTACAGGACACCACGGATTTCCTGGTAAAAATTGAAAACATGGAGTTCAACGCCTCCACCGAAATCATGGTCACAATGGACGTGACATCATTGTATACGCAAATCCCTCAAAGTGAAGCACTAGAGGTGATGGAGCTATACCTAGATAGGAGAATACGACCACACAGGGTTCCCACGTCTTTCATTTTAGAACTTGCTGAGCTCACGTTGAAGAAAAATTACTTTCGCTTTAACGATGAGTTCTTCGTTCAAATCAAGGGGACAGCCATGGGTTGTCCCTATGCGCCGGAGATGGCCGTATTGTTTATGGCTGAGTACGAGAACAAATTCGTGGAGAACAATAATCCATACAAGAAACACATTAAACAGTGGCTCAGATATATTGACGACGTGTGGCTCCTGTGGCAGGGGAACCACACCGAATTGACTGAATTCCATCAGTGGCTCAATAATAAGCATCCGGACATTAAGTTTTCAATGGAACAGGGCAATGCTACGATGACGTTCCTAGATGTTGAAATAAAATGTAAGGAAGGACGTCTCAAATCATCTCTTTTTAAGAAAGAGACTGACAGAAATACTATCCTCCACCATCAGAGTGCACACCCAAGGAATTTGAGGACTAATTTGCCCTATGGACAGCTGCTCCGCATAAGGAGGAACTGCTCAGAGATTACAGATTTTGATTCACATGCCAAGAATTTTTGCGAAGAGATGGTGACGAGGGGTTACCCCAGAAAACTGCTCAAACACGCATGCAAGAGGGCACGTTACACTCCACGAGAGTGCCTACTCGAACGCAAAACCAAACCGGAACTAGACAAAATGGTTTGTGTGACAACGTTTGGCGCCCATGCCCACCAAATTAGACAGACTATACTTAAGAACTGGCATTTGCTTGAAGAGCTGGAATGCCCATTCCCGAAGCCCATCTTTGCTTTTAAAAAAAATAAAAGCATCGGACAACAGATTATTCGTGCTGATATAAGGGTGGATAAACCTAAACATGACTTGCTATCAGCATGGGGCTTGAAACAGATCACGGGCCACCACAGATGTGGCACCTGCGTGTCGTGTGACACAACGATCGAGGGCAGTGAATTCACCCACAGACATACAAAATGGAAAAATGAAAACTTCAGCAATTGCAAAACCAAAAATGTGGTTTACGCAATTATTTGCGTGTGCAACAAACTGTACATAGGCAAAACGAACCAGCAAATTAATGCCCGAGTCACCCAACATAGATCGCGCATTAAGAATAAAGTCACATCTGCTCCCATGGTACAACATTTTGTGGATCATGGGCACACAGAGATGGACTTTAAATGGACAGTCCTGCACACAATTGGGCACAATAGAAGAGTCCTTGATGTTGATGATGCCCTACTTAAAAAGGAAGCTTACTTGATATTACGATTCAATAGCCACCAGACTGGGCTAAACTCTATGTCTGAAATTTCAAGATTATAAATGTAAATCTCCACTGCAGAAACATAATGACATATCCCCGGACTACATGTCCCACAATTCCTGAAGTCAGGTGACTTAATATAGTACCCACCCCCCTTCCAACATGGCGCATTGATGTTTGGTCGCCAGCACTTGGAAGGAGAGCCTTTAACACAAAGCCAAAAGGTAAGTGAACCCCAGCAATCGCTACCGCTTTGAATCAGGGATATTTTATAAATAAACCAGTCAGTGACTGAGCGCCCGTTTTTCCTGCAGATTTATTCACGATCTGACTTGGTCTTCAGGGATGCAGCCCTAAACTCGCAACAAGCAGTTCAAAATACATGACCTGAATTCAAGGTACAAGCGTCTGCCTGTTGTGAATAATTGTTGCCTTGCATTTTGATAATGCGAGTTTAGAAGTCAGCGCTTTTTGGTAATGATGGTACAAACGACCTATGTTGCCACTTGCAGGTCCTGCACTGCACTAAACCACGCTGATCTGCCCGAAAATCATCTGTGATACACCAGTATAACCGACGGAGGTTTTGAAAACACTTGAAGCCAAGCGCAGGTACATGCGTTGCTCAGTCAAAACTTTGCATACCTGGTTCAGCAAAAAACGAGTATCTTTTACATCCCACCCCATTTTAACCCTTTAGGCTCGCAACCGGTCCCGGTGGGCACGTCACAAGTCCCCTGTGTAATCACCAGAGATGCCCCATGCAAACAGCTTCAGGTAATAAATGTCACAAATGTCCATAAAATGGTGCACGCTGTTGGCATCAAAAACTGACTTTATCCTGGCACAAATTGTCCCTCTTTCAGAAATTCCGGCAGGGACCACAATAAGCAACTGAACCCCCCAACTGAAACCCTATAGAAAAAGTGCGACGGCCTTTTGTAAGGTAACCCCATCATAATTACAGTTCACATTGGAGCTTTTTACAGAGGCTTTTTTAATTCAGGAACTCATGTATATATTTTTCTCTTTATTTTTTGCACAAAATCAAACAGGAAAATCACCCAGCCCTGATGAGAACCCGTTAATTTATATCTCGAGTTCGAAACGCGTCGGCCTATTGGAGAATAGCACTTTTGAATGATTGAAACATTGATTCAGTGTTTTCTTTTCTTTCACTGATTAAGATTGTGCATGTTACTGATTCATCTGTTCTCCATTTGATTTCTTCTTGATTTTCTCTTAATTGTGTTCACCATTCCTTGATTGGAATTGCATCAATAATATGAACATTTTGGTAATGTATATATGATATTGACCAAATTTGAATATTGTGCAAATGTACATATGAAATGTGCATATGAAATGTTTTGCTTCATGTTTTATGTAGTAGTGTCATAATTTTGTACTGTTGAGTTTTTGAATAATTGTGTATATATTGGATGTCTTTTTCGTCAAACTATAATGTGTTGTTTGAAAATGAATAATTCATAAGGTATAAATAAAAATACCATACAAATCCTCAATCAATAGGTGATTTGTTACTCCAATTAAGGAGACGTTACAAAGTATTTGTACGGCCAGCACTATGCTTTTTCTAAGATTCACAGAATAATTAAGCACACAGAAATAGCAAACCGATACTTTTACAAATATTTCATCACTATTTAAAAGTAATCCAATTTAGCTCCTAGAGGAAATTTTCCTCTCCATAAGAGCAAAAACGTTTTAACAAAATGTAGCCAAACTTAGCATGAAGCAAATGCACTCCTCTAAGTAAAGGAACTCTAAACGTTTAACTACCTACTTCGCATTACAACACAGTGGCAAGCTCTTCAGCCTTAGTAACCAGCTCTGCAACTTTCCGTAGGTCTACACGAAGCCGACCTCAATTGGGCACAGTGTCGATCTTCCCCTAAAATGCTATTCTCGATTTATGTATGGCAGCAATAATATCCATTGAGGAAGGCTCTCTCTGTTGCTCTTGGCTGCCTTGCTCCTCTTGGGACTGAGACAAGTCGTTGACCCAACGGGGTGTAGTGTAGTGCACTACCTTGTTGCTCTGCATGTGTTTGGATCCTTTTTTTTTGCCCATGTTGTTGATTTTTCTTAGCTCTCCGTCACCACGTGTAGAGGGGTGAATCAGCTGTCACGCACCCAGGCATGCCGCATTCCCAATTTCGTTGTCTCCTTGACTGTTGTCGTGTTCAGAAGGTAAGGTCAAAGTTCAGGCCTTCTTTTCACCACAAGTTCTCAAAGTAGGGTTAGTACTCTTGATACAGCAGCCCTGCACTACGGCTCTCACTCAGAGGCAGACCTTCGTATCGGCCACACTTGACTTTAATCCATTCGATCCATGAGCTGCTCCAATTTCCTAGGCAGACAGTCTAGGGATGCAATCAATTGGGTGCAGTGCACATTGATTCTGGGTTCAGCTAGGCCTGCCTCCCAGCCTTGCACTGACTTGCAGTGCATTGTTGCAATTCCTATCAGGCTCAGTGGAACTGCAAGCTATCACTTTGCCTCTCAGAGGAACTAGGGCTGGTCAGTCCCGTCACTCCATCAGGCTGACCACAGTCTCTCCACCCCACCTGGGGGCAGCAGCTATCATCTCCAAGCTGGAAAATGCAGCCTGGCCCCAGGGCTTCATCATCCATGCCTGCCTTGCCTCCATGGGAGGTGGAGGGAGAGCAAGGCGGTCCCAGTGGCCACACTGCTCAGGCCTCAGCTACAGACGCCGGCTCAATGCACCTGAGCCACCCAGCTATTGTTGACACATGGCCTCAGGACTAATTACTGCACATCAGATGGGCCATGGCTGCAATCTGCCCTCTGGTAGATCCATTCTGTGCACCATGAGCAGCCCTCTGCTTTTGGCACCGCCTGAACGGACTCAGATGTAAGGATTAATGGACTGCGTGCCGGGAGATGAGTTACTGTTCCTATAGTCATGTAGGATTAGGTCAAGGAGCTTATAGCCATCGCCAAGAGTGTCTAGTTGTCACCCTACACCACTGACATTTTAGATAAATTAAAGGCCCTTTTTGGCTTTTTGTTGGTTTAAGCGTCAAATGGTCTTCCACCACATCAAAAAGTACCTGTTCCCTACCAACAGGAGCCATTTTGTGAAGGGCAGAAGACCTTCACAGGTGCCATTATACACTGCTGCATCAATGCACAGCGGGAGTAGACTGCCTACAGGAAATGGGGACAGACTCACTTGCGCCCCCACCATACACAGTATTGTCATAAATGATGTCATATGCAGTGCATAGCGAGGGTGCCAGTTATAGTTAGTTCAAGGCACAGGTTACAGTGACCTTAGTTAACTATAGCTGGTGAATTTCAGTTAATTTTAGTTTAAAATGTTGTATTTTAAGTAACATTTTCACCTAATTATACCATCACTTTAACCTTATTTTTCTAGTGAATTTGTAAGTTTTTTTTTTACTTAAGCTAACTACAACTATCGCTTTAATATTTGGCTTTTCAGTGAATTTCTAGTTTTTTTTATGCAAGACATGGTGAATATAGAAAAGGGAGGCCTATAGGCTTTGTGGAGGGGTGACTATATGAATATACAAGACAGGCTAAACAATGTTGACATGTTAGGAATCATCATTAAAAACCAATAGATTCCAATACTATATTTTAAGATATTCATCATCAAAAAAAGCATTACAATGTTTATGAATAAGCATTTAAATAAAGCATTTGTATTTAAAGCAGCATTAAAAGTGTGTCAGAATCTTTCGTTTACATTCCTCAGCCACATAATTTAGTAATAAGACCAACCACAAGAGGTCCCTGCAGTCACAAGCTGAAGAGCAAAAGCTCTTGCTCTGGGAATGCTTGAAAATGTTGCAAAATTTTTGCTCGGGTCATTTTCTATAGACATTAGGAAACATAGGGTTAATTTTTGTAAAGTATTTCTGGGGGCTGTTGCACTCACTGCAGCCTCCCACAACACTTGAAAAACATGCTAGAGGTGTCCGTGTCCAAATTGAGTCACTACCATACAGCAAAATATATGTAAATTAGCCCATGAAAGTCATTATGGGGCGGTCATTCTCAGGAACAGTGTATAATAAATGGGCGGCTGTGGCTGCTCAATTATTATTATTTCCCCCTTTTTTGGTGGAGCGGGGTCTTTATTTGTTTTTGAAGGTGTCGCTGTCCGACCTGGGACACCCAGAGCTTTGTTGTTGGGTTGGGGTGCCACAGGCAACCCCGGCCCCACTGGCTCGCTGCAAGTGGGCCAATTCCGAGGGACCATGCAGGAGCTGGCTACACATTTTTATTTTATTTTAATTTGGGTGCCCTTGCCCTGCTCTACCCAGGGCACCGAAACCATTTGGAACGCTGGTGGACGGGGGGAGGAGTATGACCCCCGTAGGCTCCCCTGCCAGTACCCATCCTGGCTGCGGCAGAAGATGGCTATGCTCCCGCACAGCTGGGAGCAGGTTTTCTTTCACACCACCTCCGAAAGTACAACACAGCGGGGCCTCGGGGATGGAGGTCCCCAAACAATAACACAACAGGCCCCGGGGATGAGGTCCCCCGGGCTATGGAAAGTCCACCTCCCCTTCAATTATTATAGTGGTGACCCAACCACACCCTCTCCCAGCTCGAGGGGCTTAAAATTGAAAAGTGCCTACCTATTTTGTTTTTCAATTCTTTTATGAATCTGTTAAAAAAATATATGTTTTTGTCTCCTGGACCCTTTGGGACCACCACAAACCAGGTCTAGGGAGTCAAGGTATCTCTACCCTGACCCCCTATACGTTTTTTAAAATTATTTGTTCAGGACAGGGGACTGATTCCAAAAATGGCTGCTGCAACATCCTTGTTGATGCTCTGGCAGCCAATCAGATCTAAACGTTTGATCTGTTGGGTCTATGGATCCTCCGTGGCATTTTGAACCTTAATTTCTCAAAAACTGAACAGATTTTACACCAAATGTGTTCAGCCGTTCTTTCTGTATCACTGTTGAATTTTCCAATGGAAAACAGCATGGGGAAAACACGTTTTGGCACATCCCTTTTTTCTCAGCACCCTGAAATTTCCAGGAAGGAACTGAGATTAAAAAGACAAAACCTGGAATAACCCATAAAACATATTTACACTCACTGGGAGCTATTGGTTATGAGTAGAGGCTCCTCGAAGATAAAAAAGAGGTACTGCATGTTCAAGCTTTCAGGGCTCGATAAATTCAGTAAGAGAGTGATCTAAAAGCTTAAAAAATAGAATTAGCATGAGTGTCAATAACATGCATTCATATACTGCCCTCAAGCAAAACTCTTCATAAAAAGCATTACAGTGCTGGCTGCGGGCCTCAGCTGGTTTAGTATGCTTTTGCAATACCATCTGGATAATAAGAGCCATGCCCTTGAAGAAGCGCAAATCAAATTTCAAGCCTCTGTGTGGTTTTGGATTTGTAGTTTTACAAAAAAAAAAAAACATAAGACTGCTGCCAGCATCTCATCAAAGATGTACTCAAAAAAATATTTTGTGAAAGCCCTGGAACAAAATTCATCTTTAAGGGTTTTCTATTGGTTCAGACAGGCTTGAGGTTTCAGAGCATTTGCAACTCTTGCAACATGCTTTAAAGGTAACACTAATCAATTTTACAATTATTTCCCTCGGGCCATGCTCCTATAAAAGAGTCCTTTTAGAAAGTGGGCGGCACATCAACGCCATCAGGGGTGCCCCAGCAAACAGTAGGCATTTGCTCTAGTAAAACATGTGATGGTAACCTAGGATCTGTGGAGGGGGTGGTAATTCAAAAAAGCATTTTCGATAATAACATAACATGTATTTGTAAAGCCCACCTTCACCCGTAGATATCTTTGCGCTTAATAAGAGATGTTTATTGTTATCCAACTCAATGGTACTCATTTTATCGACCTCATATGGATGAAACACTGAGGGGATCCACCAGGATTTGAACCTGTGACCATGAGGTAAACACAGGCCCCTGTAGGGGATGCATTAGTGCACTGAGCCACCTGGAAATTAGTACTTCTCTATTGATCTTTTGCACACTCATACATATCTGTCATTTGGACCCAAAACATCTCAAATAGGAATATTCATACATACACAATTAGAAAGCACTGTGTGCCCTCTTTGCAATTTCAATAAGGAGCAATAAGGAGCTGTGCTCGTTTACAAAGGCACATAAGAGTTTGTACAAGAACTCCTTTGGCACTGTTTCCCACACTCACAAATGCTTTATGAATCGGCCCTTAGTATTTTAGAGCTCTGCAGCAACGCTTAAACATTGAGAGTATGTTCCATCACAGAACTGTGTTAAACCAGGCTGATGCAGATCTGAGAAAGTTACAAGAATGTCACCAAGTAAAATATAAGCTGATTAGATATGGGAGTATCCATTCACTCCTTGACCTGGCCAGTGCTGCCATAAAGTAAGAGAAGGCAGCAGCCTTATGGTGCCATCCTGTAATATCACCACCTTATTTAAATAAAAAAAGTCTAGAGAAATGTTCTCTTTTTAGTGTATAGATGAGTAGTCAAAGATGCAAAAATCTATTTTGCTTAGTGTTTAAAATCCTTGCATCATTCCTCTATACCACATAGGGGCATATGTACAAGCCCCTATCGCCACCACAACGTCACTTCTATCGACTCTTTGGTGGCAATATGGGCTTAGCCTTATTTACAAGGCAACGTTAAGCCTCTTAACGTGGCTTAACGCTGCCTTGTAAATAAGGCCACCTTTCACGCTATGTGGGCAGTGGGTGCTGCGGTGGGTGTTCCACCGCAACACCCATTGATTTTGACGCTGCCCCCTATGTACAAGGTGAAACCTGGTCTTAAGTTGGTGAAACGAGGAGCAATGCATTATTTCTCCCCATTTTTGCTTTTTCCATGTGTGCTGCACAAGGAAGCACACATGGAAAAAACTAAATGCCAGGAATAGTTTATGTACAGGAAGGTCCCCCTTCCTGCACAAGAACAATCTTTTTTTTTTTAAAAATGCCATTTTATGACGTTCATGTGTGCTACATTAAGCCGCACACATGAAAGTGACAAAATGGCATTTCAGGATTGTTTATGTGCAGGAAGGGACACCTTCCTACACATAAACAATCTTACCCTACACGCAGACACCCTTGCACTATGGTGCAAGGGTGCCTGCTTTGGCACTACACAGCTAAGTGTGGCGCCGTCGCAGGGGGACACACAAGGCTGCACCATATAGTTGTAAATATGGTGAAGCCTTGCGTTTCAGAAGTGGCGGAGTGAGGCGTTTTGAAACAGGTTTGTGATTTTAAGATGATGGTCTCTTCTTCCTTGCACATGTCTATGTGGTGATGACTCAAAGGAATTGATATTGATTTAGAAAATTAACTTGTGATTTCAGCTGGAAACATGTGTCACTTCAGAAAAAGATTTAGAATGGGGATTAACAGTGTGTGGTATTATGTTGACTCTTCCATCCCTTCCCCAAGCAGGTCAATAGTGGAACAATGCTCTACAGGGGAAAGAGACTCATGTTCATGACACAGTGAAAGAACACGCCATTCGACGTCAGGTATGCAAACAATACCAGAAACTTCAGCAAGGACACTGGTGTCCACAAAATGACTTAAGCCATACATGCAAGCTGAGAGCATGCAGCTATGTCAAGTTAATGGGGGCAAGTGTCTTAAGTGCCACTAACATGCAGCATCAAGGCCTCCTTCCATAGTTACATACAGCTTCCACTGCGACTATCACTGGATCTATGGGCTGGTACTCTTCCTCACATGGTTGTCTTGTCTGCTGCTCTCGATCAGTGTTCTCTGGGGCGAGAAGGGAGGGCGGAGGCGAGCGCTTCAGGTTGGATGAGGGGGAAAATGAGAGCGTTGAGGGAGAGAGCATTGGGAAAATCATGTGGAAAGGGCCATGTGTAAAAGTCTGAGTAGTGGAGGTGGCAAGCAAGTGTCTAGGCGTTGAGAGGGAGTAACTTGAGCAGCCCAAAGGAAGGGGGTGAACGGGAATGCCTAAGGTGGATGGGAAGGGGGCAAATAGTCGGGGCAAATGGTCTGGGCAAATCTGCTAGCGGCAGACAAGTTCAATGGAGGATGGTGGAGGAGCGCTCTTTCCCGTCGCCTGCCACAATATTGGCACAGAGGACACTTTGCACTCAAACGTTTTCCCCCTTGCCCTGCATGCAACTGGTGTTTAATTTTCACTTTGACAATGTGCTGAAGAGTCCCTTTTCGGGTACCTCTGCATAACGTTTCACTTCCCCGCTTTGCTACCTAGTGCTATGGAGAGAAAACGAAAAAATTTTTTTTTTAAAAGAGGATACTGGTAAAAAAGGGGGGCAGCGCACACAATTCAGAGCAATTAAACTGTGGTAGGAAAACCAAAAATGTGTGTGGCACCATTTCACTATATCATCTTTTCATGAGTGTCCACTTCAAGGAACTCTGACACAGCAGTCATTCTATGTGGAGGACGCCATTTTAAGTGGAGGACATCTTTCTATGTGGAGGATGTCAGTCTTGTTTGTATTTCCTGGAAGTCCTCGAGATAAGGTGGACAAGCATTTGCGACCATACCATGGAAAGCAAAGATGCTTGCTGTTTAGTTAGTGTTACAAAATGATCATTACTTTTATTATAAAATCTTCACAGGAACAAAGAAGGGCTTCTGACAACATCAATATTCTAAAATGTGGGAGAAGTGCTTCAAACCATACTCTCAATGAGGGTGACTTCCTCAGGAGAAGGGTGAGCAACCCATGCCGAATTAATCTGAAAAAACACTTTTGCGATCTACTATTTTAGTGCTTCCTGTTTGCCTTCAATTGACAGGTCAAATGACACACTGGGATTTAAATAAAAGTGACCATGAATGGTCTGAACAGTATGATCATTCTCCTTTGACTGAAAACAGAATTGAGAGAACTTGACTTTACATTTTCTAACACAGTTGGTAGTTTCATTTTTTGCTTCAAATACACTGAGCTCTAGCTGGACTCACTTTTGTTCAAATACATAAATGTAACCATAAAGCACTGCACTAAAAAATGAAATTGTTGCCTGGGAGGTGTATCTTGAGAAGTTAATACGATTCTGCAGATCTTGTACTAAAACCGGTGGGATCAACTGATGAGCCATCATACAACAGACAAATGGTCACACCTTCACCTCTTCGAACAGAGCTCTGCGAGCCCCAGGCTATAGTAAACACGAACACAAGCATGGACAAAGATTACAGTCAGGTGTATTTCATTAGCTTTTGCAGGTGTCATCCTCCCAAATATATTTTCAATTAAGCTGTATGGCGGAGACAAGACTGAGTCAAGGGAAAAGTCCTTTCTTTTGAACAGAAACCACTCCAAGTAGATAATCAGAAATCTAGGACTACTGATCATGTGAGCAACTGTACAGCTCGGGTATAGGAAGGCTTAAGAAATGAGTTTCAGTTTGGTTTAAACACTCCTGGTGTACAATGCTGCGTCACATTGCTATGCCATGCCCTGCAGTTAGTATTATGATTCATAACTGACACCAAATGTCCACTCCATGAAGCTTGTAGTCACTACAATTCTTTCTCCAGACCTCACAGCAATAATGTGCATAGAACAAATTGGACCACCGACAGAACCTAGTGATGCACACTAACTGAAACGCATCAGCCCTTAATTTGTAAGAGCAAATAATTGCATAAATTAATATATAAATAAATAATGCCAGGCTCAAAGCTTTTCGTTGCTTAATACCAAAGTGCCTCTTTTTATTTTCCCTTCCAGCTCTTTCTTCCACCACTCTATTCTTCCTGACACGTTATCTCACTCTTGCAGGTTCTTTTCCATACCTTCTTTCTCTATATACTGCGCTTTTCCTATCTTTATATTCCTCTTTCCATTTCTGCGTTTCTCTCTCTTCTCTGGGTCGAAGTCCAATGATGAAAAAATAAGCCCCAGGTGTCAAAAATGATTAGTAGGGCAAACCACCTGAGACCACCGGCACAAATTAGGCAGTGGATACTCTTTTTAAGGAGCTCCCATCTGATTGCAAACTGTGCCGTTCAGTGAAATTCTAGCGAACGAGTAAAAAGTCTCACTACTTATTCATCTCAATTATATGCGATGTATTAATGCTGCCAATTGTGTGGGTCAATTCAGTTGTTCAATCATACTTAATACAAAAAGTGTCCCATAATTTCTGCAATATTTCACAAATGTCTACAAAACAAATCAAATCACCCAAAATAGTACTACTAATAAAGTTCTAGAAAGAATAATAAACTAAGCAGCTCGCACACAGGCATACTCGCACTCAAAATACTAAAACTATTCGCCCAAAGCCTGACTGAATGAAAAACATGCACACGGTCATTAAATGCAAACACCAAGGTAATGAGTAACACGTTTACCTCTATGAGGATTTTACAATCACAGGCTGCAGCTCCACATTAGCAAGTCGGAGGCATTGAATTTACATAATTAATGCTATCAACATATACAGCTCAAGCAAGTGTTGCCCCAGACAACCTACACGGTAGTGAAATCTGCTCCCCATAGATAATAGCCGACATTAATTTACTCTTTTTACTTCTGTCAAGTGAAAGGATATTCCTGAAACTCAGAATTCATTACCAGTCATAATTGTTTATTTAGTGGTCCCTACCAAATTCAGATAAGTGCTAATCTAAAGCCAATTATTCCCTTTACTAATTTGAAATTGGGAATAGTCTATTAAAGAATGTATTAAATTTAAATAGTTCATTGCAGTGAATAATTTGTCAAATAAACAAGCGTAGGTGTCCAATGTTTTTCTTCTGAAAATTGTGGAACCTCCTGAGGCTCAGCCGGGAGTAGAATTGCTCGCACTCTGATTTTAAAGCACTAAAAAATTGCATTTTTAAAACTCACTTACTTGCTCCTGGCACCAGACACTCTTGGGCAGGGCTCCTAGTTCACAGCGGATTAAGCGCTGGAAAGGGAAACCTCAAGCCGCCATTCTCCTCGCTAAGGCACGGGACACGCCCACTTACGAGGCCACGCCCCCCGCAACAGGTATAAAGCGCGCTGAACACTAGCGACGCCTGATTAAATTGTGGAACCTCCTGAGGCTCAGCCGGGAGTAGAATTGCTCGCACTCTGATTTTAAAGCACTAAAAAATTGCATTTTTAAAACTCACTTACTTGCTCCTGGCACCAGACACTCTTGGGCAGGGCTCCTAGTTCACAGCGGATTAAGCCCTGGAAAGGGAAACCTCAAGCCGCCATTCTCCTCGCTAAGGCACGGGACACGCCCACTTACGAGGCCACGCCCCCCGCAACAGGTATAAAGCGCGCTGAACACTAGCGACGCCTGATTAAATTGTGGAACCTCCTGAGGCTCAGCCGGGAGTAGAATTGCTCGCACTCTGATTTAAAGCACTAAAAAATTGCATTTTTAAAACTCACTTACTTGCTCCTGGCACCAGACACTCTTGGGCAGGGCTCCTAGTTCACAGCGGATTAAGCGCTGGAAAGGGAAACCTCAAGCCGCCATTCTCCTCGCTAAGGCACGGGACACGCCCACTTACGAGGCCACACCCCCCCCTCCGCCTCCCCGCCCCCAATCCCCCTCCATAAGAATGTGTAATTACCGGAAGCGCAGCGGACGAGCGCAGCGGGCGCGACGATTGCGCGCCGAAGGCGCGCATAAGGCAAGCTCGTCTGCGCTCGTCCGCGCCGAGACCGGGCCAAGGGCCACCCCCCCTGATCCTTCATCCCCGTACCCCGCAACCAACTCTGTGCCAATAACTTACACTTCGGATCAACTCCTTAGCATCAAACAAACCACCAGGTATTCTCACTCACTACCAAACTTCAACTATAATGATCCTA